>NC_143397.1:9859738-10460363 GCF_052110815.1 Crocodylus siamensis
GAGTTCCCACTTGCAAGGGGTTGCT
Source organism: Crocodylus siamensis (assembly GCF_052110815.1). Classification (NCBI taxonomy): domain Eukaryota; kingdom Metazoa; phylum Chordata; order Crocodylia; family Crocodylidae; genus Crocodylus; species Crocodylus siamensis. Next base: position 9,859,764 of record NC_143397.1, read on the forward strand.
TTGGGGTTGGGGTGTGTAGGAGGGAGGTGATCGGGACGGGAGTGGGGGGACGTGCATTGTGGGCGTGCACACATGCACGTGGCAGCCGGGCAGCATGAAGAGCAGCTCCTGCAGCTCCCTGCAGGTAAGTCTATGGGGTTGGGGGAGGGGAAAAAAGGCACAGACGTGGTGTGGGGGCACAGGCAACACTTCCCACCACCATAACGCCTCTCTGGGGTAGAGCCATGGCCTGAGGGAAGCAGTGAAAGTGGCCGGGACATGGCTGTAGGGTAGAGCTGCGGCCTCAGGCACAAGTGACTGGCAATGGGAGAAGGTGAGGGCCGCGCACTCCCGCACCCTACCCACTACTCCTCATGCTGCTGGTGATATGGCTGGAGCAGGGGTTCCAGCATCAGTGGCACCAACGAGTCTCACCACCCTGCTCTGCCCTCCCACCCCGCTCTGCCCTCACCACCCTGCTCCTGCCCATGCCAGTCCAGCCAGGCTGCATCCCGGTGCCTGCTGTGGGGGCACAAATCTGAGGGGGGACCACACACTCACCCCTTGACCCACACACTGCGGGGCTGGGGCCTCAGGGTGGGGGCAGCGGGTCTGGAGTGAGGGGCACCAGCACGGCTGTGGGTGTGGGGGGTCTGTGAGTTGGGAGTGAGGAGCACCAGCAGGGCCAGGGGGATGTTTTCTACTTAAATTATTTACTGCGTCGTGGCCATCTACTTTTACAAGTGGGTCCGTGTACAAAAAAATCGGAGAACCTCTGTGATAGAGCACCTACCTTTTGCATCATATCCTAGGGCATTCACGGAGAAAATGAGAGATCTGGGCTGTAGGTCCACTCAGCCTGAGGGGGAATGAAAGCCACACATCCTACCTATCGGGAAAGTGCCCAAACCTAACTAAGCACCTGAGAAGAATATCAAATGTCAGTGGAGATAAACTGACTTTTTGGTGCGATCTGTTATTTGGCTTAGAAACATCTGAGTGCCCAGAGTATTCTGGGATGCCTACAGATAGGAACAGGCATTTGTGAGAAACCAAACTGACCATTTGCTATCATCATGGCCCTGCAGAACTTCAACTTACAGGGCACCAAGCTGGCATTAACACAACCAGTCGTTACAACTGAGAGATAATTGCTCCATACCTAATGAGCAGCAAAACATTTAGCACTGCACCAACATTAACCTTTCTCCGCTACTAGATATGTTAAGGTTAATATGAAGAATAGTGGCCATAAGAGGGGAAGTACACCTACTAATCATACTGAATGTGAATGCAGTAAAAGATGTATGAGGCAACTACCATGGTACCACAGAGCACCACAAAAGATATTCATATACTTGTTTTATTGAAATGTGGACATGCCCTTCTTTTTACATTGCCATTTCATCCATGAATAGCAGAAGAGCCCTGAAGAGAGAATATAGGTGCCTTTGTATCTTCATTTTAACTAGTATATTTATACAATTGGCTCTCTCAAGTGGAAATAAAAAGCACATGTATTTCAAAATGCTCAGGAATAAATCAGCCTTTTAGGGCATCATGGCTTTGGGAAATAAATTGAAATTGCAAGCAGAGTTATCGTAAAGTAGGGCTGGAAGGGGTCTCCGGAGCTCAGTCCAACCGCCTGCTTAAGGCAGGATCATCCCTATTTCAGCCAGCCTATACAAATCCTTGTCTAACTTATTCCTTGAGCTACACAATCAACACTGTTGCACAACTACAAGGCATATTGCCAAAGATACCAACAGTGCCCTAGCCTCCCACAGGTAAAAGCGGTAGACAAAGGCTGTCAGTGTCCTGCTACTTCAACAGTTGTGAAAGTGCCCTTGAGAGATCAATGAAAAGGGTCTTGTCCCCCACTATAGATGAAGGCAAAATCCCCAGAGTTGGTACCAATGTGCCCATGGGGTAAAATCCCTTTCTGATCCCAAATGCAGCAATAGGGCTGACCCAATATGAAAAGGCACGATCTTCTAACCAGGAATTTCCAGATTTTAATCCCAGTAGGATCACTGGACTATCCCACTCAAAATCCCCAGCCTTGGCTACAGCCGACATGCAAAGGCTATGTCCAGACAAGTAGGGGCATGCGCTTGCAGCGGCACAAATAGTAATGCACAAATGTGTGCTGCTACTTTGTGCCACAGTGCATGCCCTTGCATGCGCCCTTTGCTGCAGGACACATTGTCCCACTGTGGGCAAGCTGGGGGCTGCCTGCCCCCTGCAGAGCAACTGGCTGGGATGCAGTGTGCTTCAGCATGGGGGCTCCACAGCACACAGAGATGGGTGAGCAGGCAGCTATTTTCACATGCTTTGTGCCACATTTTTTTCCAGGGTTGGTTTTTGGGTTTTTTTGAGTTTTTTGGTTTTTTTGCTGCTGGGAAATCCTAGTAGCAAATTTTGCCCCTGCGCTGCAAATCAGCAGCACTCTGCATGGTTTAATGTGCAACACGTGTGGTTTGTGGTGCCACAAACTCCACATGCCTTCATGTGTGGATGTGACCAATGTGTCTGAGGAAGGAGAAAAGCCAAAACCAAAAAACCTGATGCTTGTAGGGTGAAAAGGAGGGGGAAAAGCTCCTTCCTGGCCCTATGCGGCAACCAACAAAGCCCAGAACCATGATAACTCGACACCTCGCTGCCTCTAATTGGGGAGCCAAAAGCTATCCCAGCTGTTTTAATATTCTTTCCTATCTAAACAATTCAACAATTGAAACACATTGAGCTGCTGTATAGTGAACTGTAACTTTGGGTCATTTCTTCAGTACAAGAGCCCAGGACTGGGAAGAGCTCCAAGACATTGTCCAGCTTTTACACCTATACCAACCAATATTATCCTGTGCTAAAAAAACTATCTTTTCTGAAGTCACATTGTGCAACCGCCAGTCTTCTTTGTTGTAAATTCCCATACAAATTAAAATGGAGGCAGAAAAGAGACGTGATTTAAGCAAGACCACAAGAGAGGATGATATCAGAGGAGAGAGGGGGAGCTGAGAAAATACAGCTTCACGCCATTATGGATGAGAGATATGAGGAGGAATATACCCTTTGGGAAATATAGGTAATCTGTGGCAAAACAAAAATATAAACTATGTGCTTATAGACATGCAACAAGTTATTGGAAATGTCAGGAAAAGCAACCCAGAAGTACTCAGTACCGACCAATAAGCCACATAACTTTCCGGTAAGGAATGGGCATGGTATGTGATATTGGTTTCAGAATTAAATTAGAATTTAAGCCCCTCCTTTAGAAATAAATGAGAACTATGGTTATAAGATTCTCCCAAGAAGTGCTCAGTATGTCATGGGACTAGAAAGTTTGAATGCTTTGCTTTTCCCTGGGAGCACAATATATCTCCAAGTGGAACGGTGCCTAAGTAAGGAGCTTGTCATCCCTCCAGCCCAGGCTGGTGCTGATTTTTAACTTAGGATCCTGTGAGAGACAGTGACGATTCAGGACTCTGGCGGCACGTCCAGATGAGTGTGCACATGCAGTGTGTGGTGCAGAAGACCCATCCTCAGTGCCGCACACTGCATGCAGTGCATATGCAGGTGTTACCCACACTGTTGATTTGCAGGATGGAGAGAGGGTGGGGGGAAAGTTTGATACCAGGAGGTCTTGGTGTCAAAAAAAACCATGTCTAAAAAAAGTGGGGCAAAGCATGTGGCAGCAGTGTGCGCTGCCTAAAACTGGAGCCTAGCTCCCTGCTCCTAGATCACTGTGGCTGCAGCCCCCAGAGGTCCCAGGACCCCAGGTAAGGCTACTGGGGCCAGCCCAGGTGCTGGCTGGGGTAACATGATGCACACCAGAGCAAGTGTGCATGGGTGTTCCCTGGGGACAAGTGACAGTGGCGCATATTATGCCACTGCTGCTTGTCCCCAGGAAAACGCATGTTCCCACTTGTGCAGACATGTCCCCAGTGCCCAGGAGTCCTAGTGTTTTCACAGCACTGCTGCTGAATTGCTGGGGAATCTTAGCCAAGGAACTTCCTCTCCTTCTGCCTCACTTCCCCAACCTGTAAAATGGAGAAAAGGTTGCTGTAAAGTGCTTGAGATGTGCTGATGAAACTTGCTGCCTAAAACATAGGTATTATTACCCAACAATTTATTACAGCTGGAAGTTCTCTCCCAGTCAAGGCAATATGCAGTTTTCTCCCATACATGCCAGAAAACTGATTAGGCAATTAAATTGTGATCTGGCAAAGTTTGTGTTTTTGGACTGTGATCGCTTCTGACCCGTGTGACATCTGCAGGACGCTGGAGGAGTCCTGGGGTCTGCCACAATAAAAATCAATGCTTAATGAAAATGTGCTTAAACGTGTCATTCTTCTAAAGCTTTAAACACGAGCAGTTAGCCAGGAATACACAATACAGGGCACTCAATTTCTCAAACCAGGGCTCTTTTAAGCTTGTGTCCCCTGCCTCAGCTGTCGACATTCAAATTGACTTTTTGCATTTCATAATGGTTGTTCCTGTCTTGCTTTCCACTTTATCTGCCAAGCCCACGGCTGGGGCTTTCTCAGATGCACAAGAGTCAGGGATAAAGCTGCCTGAAAATGCATCACTTATTTCAGTCATTTTGCTAAAGTACCAGCAAAGCAAGCAGGAAATTATTAGAATTGGACTGCTGTCATGAATTGCCTTCTCATCAATAGCTCAATTTTCCAACAAGCTTCTGTCCTCCATAGCTCTCAGGCATTTAAAAAGAAAAAGAAAGTGTGGTTGGGGAACACTCAGAAGAAGCAAAGCAAACCCTTCCTCTCAGTCTTTTAGGCAGAAAAGTGGTAGGTTATTATCAGTGTGGGTTATTATCTGTGTGAGGTCTAGAGTAGTGTCCCACATCAATGGCAATCTTTGCCAGTGTACATTACGGCACTTATCTACATACCGTTCAATCCACTTGTTTCTGGAAGACTGGTATAATTAGATTTACTCCAGGATCTCCCCAGGAACTCAGTGCTGATTGTTGAAGAAGGCAGCCCAGTGTCACACTGGTTGGGAAACTGTAAGCAATACAAGATAGGGGGCTGTCATTTCATCCTTTGAACTGAAGGACTGCACTTCCCTTGTGGTGTCCTTAGTGCATATTCTTAATATTGAAAAAATGCTGCTGCTTCATCTCTAGCCCTGATCTCTTCTTGTCTGTCTGCTCCTTCATACCTCCCTTTTTTTGGTGTGCCTGGAAAGTATCTCATGCATATGGACTCTACACCAAAGAGCAGTTAGGTAGCTTTTGTAGCAGGGGCTGCAGAAGGCAGATGCTATTTTCTTCAGGATGTATTTGGCCACATCCGGCTGCCTGCCTACAGCAGTTTATAGTTAGAAAAATCCCACTGACCTCAGCCAGGTGCAAGGGAAGGGTGAGTTCAGTCTCAGAGACCAAGCATGACTGCAATTCTGCAGCACGATATTGCTGCTGTTTGTTATTCCCATTGCAGTAGGACCTAAAAGATCAAATAAGGCTCTGGGTCCCCACTGCGTTTGGTGCAATGCAAACATATAAGAAGTCACGGTTCCCGCACTGAGGAGCTTCCAGCCATTTCTCTTAGGAGAGTAGTTTCTAGTCTAATAGACTTCTCTGTTAGGAACTGTTAATTGCTTAATTCAGTTTCATCCCATTTATCCTGGTTAAATCCCCTGGAACACCTTACACAATTCTCCTCCCATCCCAAGGTTAACACTCTTCCAAAAAGTGGCAGATATTAACATTGTGCCTTCTACCTCTTGCTTGCCCAGGCTCTATAGCTTGGGTGACCATATGGGACGATGTGAAATCTGGGACACCGCTCCTCCCGCACCAAGTCAGTGGTGCTGTTGCAGGCAGTGCGTACAGCTCTGGGGTTATTACTAGTCAGGCAACTAAGAGAGTCAATGACCTGTTAACAACCCATTGTTCTTTACATCATAGGTGTTAATAATCATCTCCCCTTTTTAATGGTCATTCTACAAAACAAGTTAACCTATTTTAGGGCAATTTTGTCTGCTAGGTCTTCCTATGTAACAGCTCGTGCTGCTCTGCCTCCCTCCTGAGCTGCACCTGCACCCCACACCCAGGAGGCTCATTTTAATTTTCACTGGCTGGCCAGAACCGGCCTCCAAAATCTGGGTCTGTCCCAGCCAAACTGGGACATATGCTCACCTTATGTATAGCCACCAGACAGTCAGTTTTGCTAGCCTCTAAACATCGCCCTGCATTTCTCTTAGATCATTTCACTGGGTCAACCTTACCTTGTAAATTGGGTCTCGCTAAAGTCTCCGCTGCTTCCCCACTGCATCCAGTCACTGTATATCTGTTTCAGGTTATCTCTCCCACACCCAGATGTGTAAGCTAATTTTTTTCCCCCGATCTAGGTTTATCTCATTTCCTGCCTATATTTCTAAAGTCTCTAGGTCCCCTTGTATATTGTTTCTGTCTTCATTGCATTTTGCAAACAAAAATCTCACTTGTCCTTGCCTGGAAGTTTGCCTTAGCGATTCCCAGAAGCTAAAAGTGTTCCTCACAGTGCAGCTGTGCCTTAGTAAGATCAGAGGGATTGAAGGGCAGTTTTTTTTTTTCTTTAATCCCACATATATTTCAGCCATAACTGCAATGAAAAGGTTTTTTGGGATTTTTCCAGTAACACTCTTCAAGATCTGGATCTGCTGAATGGAGAGTTTCTGATGGAGGGTCCGTCAGATTTGTTTTTCTGAGGCTGCCATATCTCATCAGAAAGAACCCTCCAGGGGGTTGCTGATACAAAGAAAATGCTTCTTTTTATTTATGGGGGCGTTTTTTACAGCATGGTGCTGAACTACAAGCAGCTGCATTAAAGCCAGGCAAAAAAGTAGCCTCCTCAAGCCAATACTGGGGCCTTTCCAGTTGCAGGTCCTCTCTAAACCAAAATTCAGAGGACCACTTCTAGGCTCCGTTACCTATATCTGAATTCAGAGCACAAGGATCCTTGTGAGTAACCATCAGTAAACAGTGACAACGAAACCAGCTGGAAATATCTGAATTTATTGCAGGTGACGAGGGATTTAAGAGTCCAAGTAATCTTTTGTCTGGTTTAAATCTGGGAAATGTTATGCCATTGTAAAGTCTGAATAGTCTCAGAGCAGTCACAGGTTAAGGCTTCATGCCGTCTCTGACCTGCACACCTGTGACTTGCTGCTAGAGGACCTGGCAAGCAGGATCCCGGACAGGAGCTAGGACCCTATTCCTCCTCTGGGGTGGGAGAGGAGGGGGAGAAGAGTGGCAGGCAGCCCAGAGGTGGAGCAATCTTCACAGAGGCTATGGCTTCCCTCACTCCAGCCAGCCAATGTAGTGGGTGGTAAGCGAAGCCCTAGAAAAAGTAAGTGTTTGAAGTGAATGGGTAGAGGGAAGAGAAGTAAAGAGAAATGAGTGTGGCAGGAGGGGAATAAAAATACAAAACCAAAATCTTCCATGTGTTTCACTGAATTTGGATTGGGTTGAGAGAGGCAGGTTAGTACTCACACCATGGCAGAACTGAGACTCAGGAGGATCGCCGCATGCCACATTGAGTTGGGTTTGCGCTTGCACCAGGGCAGGACTGACACCAAGCAAGCTTGCTGCATGCCGTATCGGGCAGAGCTGAGACCTGGTGGTCTCAGTTCTCTGGCTCATTCTCTTCATGGAAGGAGATGGTAGGATTGCTGTTGCTGGTGGCTTGGGATCATGACCACCCAGTAGAGTTCAGGAGGGCTGAATGTTTGCCTAAGGAGCAAATAAGCGGGAAGGGCTGGAAATGGGATGCTGGAGGAATGAAAATGGAGTGTTTTATCTCCCTGGAGATAAACCTGAAGACTACCAATACCCTGGAATGACTTGGGTAAAATGCATCAAAGATAACCCTCTCTTGAATTGGCATAACTTCAAAATGTTTAGAGGGTACTTAGCATGGGTTAACCCTCTTTAACAGGTGGATGCTCCCATTTTCAAGTGCCTTTATGATGGTTTCAAGTAACCTCCAACAGTGTGACACTTGTTCCCCTTGTGTTTACTCCTCCAGAAAGGGAAGCAGATCAGGCATCTAGCCTTTAAGACACTAACAGTGCGTACAGTCACAGATTATGGGGCTGTGCATGCCACAACTGCTGGCTGAAGAGGGAAGACTACCATGAGGCAAAACTGAACTGAAACTATAATTCTAGCACTTGAGCTAGACTTAATCCCACATGTATTTCAGCCATAACTGTAATGAACTGATTTATTCCATCCATTTGTATACCCTGATAAGGGACCTTGGCATGCCTTAGGATTTGGCCTTAGATTAAGGCAAGAAGCTTCCTTGTCTTGGTATTGTACGATGCAGTCCTGCTCCCACAGAATACTTCCTATCCATCTAAAGCTTTAGGCCTTGGATAACTCATGCCCACAATATGCCAGGGAGCTGATGAAAGATATCAGAGGGGTCTGCATTCCCTTCGTAATACACATGGAAAATGAAAGAGTAAAAAGTTGCGTTCAATTTCCTAATTTCCTATGCAGTTCAGGCCTGGATAAGTCACACATTCATGGCACTTCTCAGTGGGGCATAGGTGAAACAAGTCTTCACTAAAAACACAACTTTTACGGCCAAAACTGGTTGGGACAATTTAACAGGTGTTATGCAGTGTCTGCTTTTTTTAGACCGTCAAAACCAGGATGAACATAATGCAAGGAAAAATGACTTGAGGAGAAAACCTCAGGAAAAGAAGATGACTGCTATGCAGATAATCTGATTTCTAAAAATGTCTCAGACAAATAAGCAGAGAAATACAGCTCAACTGGCTAGTTTCTCATTGTGCAAGAAAGAAACAACTGCTTTTGGAAGAACAAGGGATAATGGTTAAAAGCAGTGAATTATTCTGTGTAAAATCACTTTTTTCCCCAGCTCACCCAGAGCTCTTGTAGAAGCAGCAAGCTGTCCTACCCAGCTTTCAAAGAGCAAACCAGTCATCCAGCCTGAACCGATATGCCATGCCTTTTGAAGTTTATCAATTTATACCATTATTTTACTCCACCTCAGAATCTCTCTGCTGATGATGCTACCAATGCAGCTTGCCTTAAAAAGTCATTGGGTGAAATGGATAATGAGAAGGAGGACCAGATCTCCTCCTGTCCTAGGACAGTAACAGCCTCATTGAGCCATGCAAGCAGATTCCTTCTTGTTCTGCTTCCCTTCCGGCCCCATGAATCTTCCAGTCATGGCTGCCCAATGATCAAGCTTTAATGTATGGCTTGGTATCAAGAGCACTCTCATGGAAAGTATGCAATGAGAATTCAACCCTTCTGAGGTTGTAGGTGGCTGAGAGCCCAGGTCGCCATTTCCTGGATAAGTCCCTTCACTACTGTATTTGGTTGTTGAGCAACAGGTAAGCAACCACGACCTGCATGATTTGAGATTCAGACACTTGCTGAAGCATGTTTCCCCTCTAATTAAGGATTCAAGGATGAACACAGAGTTTTGACATTTTTCCAGAAAAAAAGAGGAGTGCAGAAGCGTAGGTGGTAGCCCACATAGCTATTCTGCATCACTTCAAAGCCTGTGTTGTAGGCCAAGTCTAGTTGCCTAGGGATCTTTTCAAGAGAGTTTAGATCCAGATAAGGAATCCAAGCACTTGAGAGGTTTTGTGGCCACTGCATAGGGGGGTAGAATAGGGTAGTTATACCAAGTGTGAAAATTAAAATAATTGTGTATACCCAGCAGATGCCCCAAAGTTACATAAATGCCATTTAGATATCATCAAGACAGAATAGGATCTAGATCTGTGTTTCCTTGTCTCTGTGGTAAGTAAACCAAAATAATTTGGGTGACTCTAAAATAACACTTTAACAATGATAAGTATTACTGACAATAAGAGACCAGAATCTATCCCCCTGATGTCGCAGAGCATTAATCCGTGAGCGGTCCTGTCAAATCAAGGCAGTCACTTTCACAGCAAAATGATATTCATTGTGGACGCATCTACACGTTCATTAATGTGCTTTTGCTACTGCATATCAAATTTAGTACTTCTAATGTGAGGGACTAAATGAATGTACATTACGCTGCCCTAATGTGCAGTAGTGAAAGCACACTCTTTTTTAGTGATGCTTAATGTGCAATCGCCTATTTTTACTGCACATTAGAGTATTAGCATGGTTTTTGATATTTCGCTTTATTACGCACTAAATTAGGCTCCTGCACATTAAAGTGCACATGTAGACGTGCCCTGTGAGTGGGAGCGTCAGAATCTGATGTGATGCAGCAGGTGCTTATAGGCAGTCTCTAGTTCCTGACCTTATTCCCTAATCATTAACCTCTTAACATTAAGGCCTACTTACTTCTGGCTTACTTTGGCTCATCTCTTATAATGACCTTTGAAACGCTTTATAAGTGATGTGGTTTGATTCACTGGTGGTCCAAGATTGGAACAGCACTTCCAGGATGTTAAAAAATACACCCCTTTGCAGCTCTTCCACCTTTCTTGCCCTTGCCATTAGTCCAGCCTTAGTTGCAAACCAGGACTTACAGTGGTTTGTTTTTTATATAAATATTCAATATTGAAAGGAGAAGCCACCTGCTTTGCAGCCAGGGAACTGATGTACAGAACAATTGAGCCGATAGATCCCCTGAAAAGCTGTTTCAGGTTCAAGGTCAATCAGATATTTTGCAGTCAAATAAGATTCAGAGTCCCTATATACAGCAGATCAAATTGCCTTATCTTCTTATCGTCCTTCTGCCTCTGCTTTGAACAGGGTCTGTTTATGGATACCGTACCAGCCCTTCCTAAGAGCAAACTCTGGGGAAGGATGTCCTTCCTCGTGATGTCTCAGGCTCATTTTGTTTTGTCAACAAGTCACAGTGTTTTTGAAGCGACTGTGGGAACCACAGGGAAGATGCTACACATGCAGCAATATATTATCTGGGGGAAGCCTCCTTAAAAAGAGCAAGGGAATCAAATGTCATTGGGACACAGGGCTTACTGTTTCTATGGTGAGAATGAGCAGAGGGAAATAATTTGTGAAAAATGCCTAGATGCATTCATTGCTTCTCTTTTATTACGCCATGCACCAGTTATGCCAAGTGTGGAATTTAAAATAATGGTGTATGCCTTGTGAGTTTTGAAATGACTTAGTGCTGACAAATGGTGTCATATTCTATCTGTCTGTCTGCCTGCATTTCTAAAGTATGTATCAGCACAGTATCTACTTTGGCACTGGTATATTGACAGTAATGGGGAATGAAATCCTCTAGTTATCTGCGGAAGAGCACACTGGCAGCATAAGTTTCCCCCCAGCTTTCTACACCGAAGTAGCTCAGCCTAGAAATACACTAACCACCTCTGGGTGAAGGGTGAGAGGCAAATATAGCAATTCTATTTTTGGCCTCTCCTGCGAGTCTACGGATAGTTTTCCAGGAGCTAGATCTCAGTAACGGGCAGAGTCAAGAAACACAGGACACCGCAGTGGCAAGGCAACTGCTACTTCCATTTGTTTTTCATAATGACATTCCGATTTTCTCCCGATGTTGCAGGCCGTATCGTTTCAGCTAGGCTTTGTAATACCTTTATCAGTCTCTGATAACCAAATGACAAAATGATGTCTGCTTTCTCTATACATTGGACGCAAGCCTTAGGCATTCTTAAGGTCATTCTTAAGCGCTGGACAGAACTGTGCAGAGATACCCAAGCTTGCTCTGTCACTGCTAGCTTTGGATCCTGAAGTTGTACGATTTGTGTTAATGGGGTTTAATGCAGTGTTGTATATGGGTTAATAAGCTCTGACGGAAAACAGATCATATTAGCTCAGGCTCACTAGCACACTTATGTGGCAATCCTGCCTCTAGTTCCAGAGCTAGAGTGTCCACAGATAGCCTAGGGCACCTCTTCATGGCACGGCATTGTGCCACATAGACATATCCTCAATAACAGTGAAATCTCGTAGACTGAGAAGCTATCTCCACAGAGGAATAGTGGAAACCCATCAAATAAAGCAAAGTTTTGCAATGACTTTTGTCACTGGGCCAAGTTCTCAACTGGTGCAAAATTTCATAGCACCATTAAAGTCGAGGGAGCCATAACAATTTAATGAGATGAGCATCTGCCTCCGTAAAAATAGCATTATGGGGTTTCATGTCTGTGTTACAAGATGGTTGGTTTTTTTTCCCTAATTCCTCACCCTGCAGACTCACCCTGTGATCTGAATGTCAATCTAGTTTATCTCTTTTCCATGGATCATCAGTGATAATCAGTAAATAGGTTGTACAAGCCTAAAGACGCCCTCAGTCACCCCTCTGCAACTGCGCTCATTTCTTACATTCTCAGTGATGCCTCTGCAAGCTTGAGATGGCTTGAGATGTGTAACAAAGGATAGAAAAAGGAAACTAGCAGGTGGTTTTCATGCTGATGGAAGGTACAGAAAACAATCCAACCCTTACTCGCTTGTATGTGTGTTGGCTCTGCAGAGCTGAAAGAAGAAAAGGGCAGTCAACCTTTACTTTTCACACCACTGTGTAAGTTGTCTCAGAACATGCCTGGATCAGATCGCATGATGATGCAGTTGCCATTTTCATTTACTCCCTCTCCACAGTAGAATTGTTTTTTATTTACTAGACAAAGCACTAGGGAATGTGTTACATGGCAACATTTTGGATTGGCAAAGGAACGTGAGAGACAGTGGGAAGGGGATTTCCACTCACTGTCATGCCAGGAAAAGTCTGCAATGATGGAATGAACTCCACAGTTCATTAAAACAAAATTTGATGTTTCAAATGAGAAAGATTGCATTTTTAATAAAGTATCCTTATTTTTTAACTAGCTCTACCTACTGCATCTATTGATCATTTGTGAGCCCTTTATAAGCTGTTTTAGTACTCTTCAGATGACTAGTTAACTTTTGCTTGGTTGCCAGTGGATGAATCTACACATGCACTTTACTGCAGAGTAGACTATTTAATTCTGCAGTAAAGTGTCACCATCTACATGTGTAATGGTAATAGGGTGCAGCAAATTAATTAACTCTGCTGTAAAGTAATGCTGTCCCTTCAGGAACAGCACTATCCTACAGCGGAGTAAGTAACACTCGTAGACAGTGACAGGGGCTGTCTGGGGCATGAGGTGCTAAAATGTGGGGGCTGCCTGTCACCTAGCTCCACAGTTTATCACCCTTGTGCCCCAGCCAGCCCCTCCACCACCCAATGCCACCACCTGGAGCCTGGAGCTGACCCCCACAACCCCTCCAGTGCCCCTGCTAGCCCAGGACTGCTCTGTTCTGGGTCTAATTGCTGCGGTCCTGGATGCACATACAGATGCTGCACCTGGGAGCAGTTAACTCTGGTGCCAACTATGCCAGTGTTTACCACATCACATTAATAGCATGTGTAGATGCAGTGAGGATGCCTTAAAAATCCTATTTCTATATGTAAAGAAAGCTGTCCAGTCTCCCCATCACCTGTTCCTTATTCTGAATAGACTTGATCTTTATATCATATGAGGGCAGTCTGCAAACACACTTGGGATTGATGTTCCGAATGAAAGGTTCTAGGGCACCAACAATATGTAATAAAGAGCAGACTGGCAGAAAATTTTCATGACTATCCTAATTATCAAGTGTTTACCCCATATCCTAAAAGTTGATCTTGGATGTATTCCATCTTGCAGTGAAATGTCACAGTCCACAACATGATGAGGTGATGTTTAATAACAAGCAAGGCCTAATACTCTGCTCTTTGATGACCTCCAAAGGCTTCCACCCTGAATGGGACTGCATATATATTGCATTCAATTGACTTATTCACTCTTGACAGTCTAATGAGTTTGTGAAATAGAAAAGCAAGGCCAACACTATGACAATCCTCACTCCCTCCTATAATGGCCTATGGGGAGGAAACCTCTGTAGCAGGCCATTGAAAGGCATGGTGAAACCTTAAGATTAGGGCTGATTGATTGTTTCTCTGCATAACAAATAAAATGCCTACAAGAAAAAAAATACTTTCATCTTTTTTTGTTTTTTTATCTAGATCATAGGTTTAATTCACTGTCTGTTCTTCTTTCCTTTATTTAAAAAAAAACAAACTTGGACTAGTTCTGAGAGTCTGTGAAAGTTTAGAAACCTTAAAGGATATTTCAGTGCATTAAATACTCCAAAGGAAAAACCTGAAAGACAACCAAATGTGTCAGCTAAACAATTTAAGCTCTCCAGCTTCAGTCTCTACAGGCAGCAATTACATTTCGAAGGAAAATGTTTTACAATTGTAATTACACATAATAGGAGGAATGTATTTTTTCCCTTTATCCTACTCCCATGGTGAGTCAATTTAATTTTTAAATACAAGAGACATAATTGATTTTAGCCCTAGATTAGTATTGAAAATGATCTATATGTGCTCTCACTAATGGAACAAGAGAATTGGCATTCCTTGGGGACCTTAACCCAACCTGGTTCATGGTAACAATTATTAGACCCTGACAGGTTAGCTAGTAGGAAGAGGGGGGCATAGAATACTCTGCTGATTAACAATCTAGTGAAATAATTAATGTTATGCTCTTCTCATTTAATTATGGATTATTCACAAATATATTATTATTAAAGAGACCACAAAGGGAAGTGGCTGCATAAAGCGTTGACTTCCTCTGTGCGGCTCAGAAGACCTTTTGTATGGGACTCAAGGAAACCTTCCCTTGACTGACTCCTGAGCATATTTTAAAACAAATTGAGTGCTCTTACAATTCTATTAGGGTGTGATCTAAATCCCATTGAAGTCTAGGGAAGATTTACAATGATGCTTGGGTTTGTGGATCAGGCTCTAAATAGATGTCATTATATTACCATGCCATTATATACGAAACAATACAATACATACAATACCATTCTATACATGCTCACTTGATATACCAATATAGTGGGTTAATGATCAAAACCCTTGTTCAGTTTCTAGTATGTTTTTCCTCCATCGTGCCATAATAAGTTTTCATCAATCAAAACATGTCATTTCATGGGGCATTATGAGAAAGAGAAATAAGGGACAGGCTCTATCCTGTGTGTATAGATATTTTTTCCAGCTGGAATAACCTTCAGTAATTTTAGATGTCAAATAGTTTATTTTAAATAAAAGTGGAAGTGAAGTGAATGGGAAAATGTCTGAAGTATCTGGGAAATGCCAACCCCTGCAGTTCACTGACCAGCCAGATTATTTATGGGTAATTTGACTCACCTTTAATTTCGAGTGACACACACATATAAGCACATACAGTGAACTGACTTGCTTCTAATAATGGAAATATGCTGAGCTATGTGGAAAATCAGTCAATTTGCTCTAAAACAGTCTCCCCAGATCTCACCTGAGCTGTATTTTCTGTGTTAATTTAGCTTGGGTAACTCTGGGTTGTTATTTATTCTATCAGCTTCATACTAAGAAGTGTGTGAGGACTAATTGGAGCTAATAGACAAATACATAGTATTTCTTCCATCCTCAGCACCTTCCTGTGAAGTACACAGATGCTCTTATCCACTGGTTGAGATGAGAAAATAAGCAGAGAAAGGTGAAGCAGTTCATATGAGGCTCTGCAGTTGTTCTGTGTGTATTGTAGGTGTTCCCCTAACCTTGTGCAAGAAAACCCCTGCAACCGGGGGTGGGACTAGATGACCTCCTGAGGTCCCTTCCCACTCTAATTTTCTACGGTTCTATGATTTGATGAATTGCTATTCCTAGACTATGTATATGGGCCATCCAAATTCAGCAATATTCTGTACCTGCCGCGTGACTTCACTAGTGCTAGCCCACATTTTGGGAGAGCAGCATGGTCACCAAAAATGACTAAGATAAAATTATAAGAATAAAGTATTAGATAGATATGGCAGCCTCTAAGGACCTCGTTCCTGGCTCTGATCGTCCTTGTGTTAGTTGTGCCCTTTAATGCACCCTGTAAGGTGGTATAGCCTTCAGGGCCTGAAACCCCAGCTGCAGGTAGGAAGCAGTTCATAGGCTGCCCTGCTGGAAGGCTGGGAGCCGGCTGTAGCTGACGGTGAGTGAATGAGAGTGGATCCACAAAAAAGGCTAAAAGCTCCAGGATCAAGCTGTGGTGCTGAGGGAGAAGTACAGACCCTGGTTTGCCATTTCAGGGTCCTAAAAAAGACTGACAATTTTAGTTTATCATCATTTCTGTTCATTTTCACATACGGTCATCTTATCACTTGTTTTCTTTCTGTAGGACAAGTTTTCCCTATGAAAAATAAACTGCCTGCAAAACCCAGAACTTGCAGCTGAGTAGCCTTGAAAAGGGAGCTGGGTGAGTAGCGTGCTTACTTGCCCCAAGAGCAAAATTCAAAGGACGTCTTAGGCACATCAGAGTTATATGCCAGGACACCTACATCTTAGTAACCTGGAATCCTAACCCCAGTTAAATGTATGCAGGGCATACAAAGAATTAGAGGTGTAGCCAGAAGTGACAATTTTCACCCAGTCTGGTCACAGAAAGCAGTTTATAGCCATGACCAAACACAAATGCATAGCTGCAGACAGTTTTAAAAATGGCTGATCAGGTGAAAATCTTCCCCCCTCATTGCATAAAGTATCAGATTAAGACATTTCAAAATGTAGCGTCTTCTGTAACCTGTGCCTGCGGAGCTCCCAGCTGGGCTGGTCATTATTTTCAGAACAGAAGGGAGAAAGGGAACAGAGGGAGTTCAGTCCGGGGGCATTTTTACTTGTGTTTCTGATGTGGCACCAGGTGCTTTTAATTAGCAAGCCACACTAATTACAAGTACCCATGCATCGTGTGCATCAGTGGCACAGCGCATTCCCACACTGAGAAAATGGTGACCGTGCACTTTAAACTAAAGTGCATCAAATGTGTTTTAGTTCAAAGTGCACCACCACTATTTTCTCAGCACAGAGGCATGCTGTGCCACTGATACACGGTGCATCCATTTATGTGCTCCAGTAGAGTTGATTAACTGAGTGTGCTATGATGCGCTGGATTTCCAGCGTGTTGGAGCAGGCTCCCCACATGTGTGTAAGTGCCCTAGGTACTGGAGAAAGGAGATCCCAAAGATGTGGGCACCAGTCAAAGTTGCTGAAAGCTACCCAATAGAAATAGAGTGTGTCTACGCTTCCCCGGAGCTTAGACGCCTGCCTCATGACTTCCAAGGAGGCACCTCCATCTCCTTAGGGTCCAGAGCCTGGAATCAGCTCTTGAAAGCAAATGCCTACAACTACTTTTTAAAAGACCTGAGTGGGGATAACTCTTTTGAAATGCAGCCACAGACAGGGCTGGAGCTGTTGCCCAACTTCTATATGACAGCCCAGTGGTTACAGCCTACACAGTAGGCTCAGGGGTAGATCTTGGGGGCGGTGCAGTGGTGTGGTTGCACACCCTTTGAGTCCTCCTCTGTTCCTGCCATCCACAGAAGTCAAGGGGCCAATCCTGCTGGAGCCAAGTGGACAGCCAGAGGCATCTTCCGTATCGGCTAAGGGGCCAATCCTGCTGGAGCCAGGTTGCTCACACCCTCTTCCCATTGTAGATTTGTGTAGTAGGATGGATAGGAAATCTGTAGTAGGATTGGGAATGAATCTTTAGGTTTTCTAAAGCTCAAGTTAGTACCTAACCACCAGACCATACATCCCTGCCTACAGCCTTACATTCTTATAAAATGTACATCTTTGAGATCAAAAAAATCTACTTTCCAAAGAGCACCTAAACAGACCCATATTGCAGTGCTGGGCCTTCTGACTTTCCTGGAAGACTCACTTTTACAGTATCATCCAATGGCTGAGCCAAAGACCTGCTTTTCCAGATAGGTCAGCAGTGTGGACAGTAGGCCTTTCCATGCCTTTTATCAACATCCCATATGCACTAATAATATGATTTATTCAGGATTATAACATGTTGGCAATCGACCGCCCCATGGTACTGAATTATAACTGCTGGGCATTGAAAGCCCCACTGAGGGAAGGCCATTGCTGACTTGTTGTACTCAAACCTCACATTCGCAGTGGGCTTCCTAATCAGTGGTAGGCAGCTCCACAGACTACACAGCAACCCAGGCATTCAACTCAGCAGGAACCTATAGACATAGCAAACATTAATTGTGGATGGTACTGTGTCAATTATAGTTAAAACACAGCAGTTATCATGTCAGCCTTGCCATTAGTAGCAGGAACACAGACTCAGTTCACGAAAAAAGGGAATTTCCCTGCTTGAGCTGCAGCAAGACGCAGCGAATGAGTGTCAGTGGAGTGGAGGGCACTCCAAACCTTCAGAAAATACTTTAAAATGATGGAGACATCTAACCTGAAGCTTTCAACGTGCAGATTGGTTGGACAGATTATTCTATTGCAGTGGATATGGAGAGGATTATTCTCCCAACACCGGATTTCTCTCTTCAAGTTTATGCATGACTTGTGACAACTTTGCCACCTGCGCTGTGCTGCAGACTCCTGTGAAGTTGTACCAGGGATTCATTTACTGACTCCATTCCCCATTCTCTTGCTGGTGGGTAAAACTCTGATACCTCCATTGAATTGAACTGATTGGCTATAGTACATACAAGAAGAGAATTAGGCCTACTTACTCTAACCACCTAACTCAGGGATCAGCATCCTGTGGGCTGGATGGCCACCTGAACCAATTTCATCCAATGCACAAAGCCTGGCTATCAGTGGCATTTCAGTGGCAGGGCAATTCAGGGGCATTTCAGTGGGCATATCTACAGGAGACACTACATCACTGTAGCAGTGGGCTATGGCGATGTAGCTCATTGCTATGCTGACGTAGCATCCGTGGGCACAAACTATGCTGCTGCTGCTACTGCACAGCTCACTTCTACTGTGCAGTATGGTTGTGAATGGCCCATGTGGTCCTAGGACTGCACAGTACCTACAGTTACTGTGCAGTGATCTGGTACATGGTAAAGCAAGTATTAAATGACTGTGCAGTAACAACTGCATAGTTGGATGCAAGTGTAGCTGCTCCCAGTGATTGGGGGATTTTGGAGCAGGTCACATGCATATTAGCAAAAAGAAACTGTTATGGAAACAGTTGGAACAGTCATCTGGCCTTGGCCTGAGCTGAGTTATTTCAACTTGCTGTGCTGAAAAGGTCTCCAACCCCTTACTCAACTCATTCATAGTATTATTGCCTTTATAGCTAAAACCCAATGCAAATGAACACAGATTTCCAGTTTGCAAGCAAAGACTGACCAGCAAAGTGTCATGTTCATTACCTTAGATGCACTTAGGTACAAATCCTGCTACCTCTGCTAGACGGTGTAGGGGAAAGACCCTACAGGCAAATTTTAAGCATGTGCTCACAAATGCCAGTTCCCAGATTCAGAAATCCTCAGAGAAGCATTTCCAAAATGTCACAATAACAAAGAAACGCATTTTTCTTCACACTTAAATCTGTTCTTGAACAAATAAAAAAAGGCATGATCATCTGCTTATGCAGAACCCAGGGGGGATTGACTCTTTTGTATATGCAGATTAGGCCTCTCTTCCCAAGTTTCCTTTTCATCCACACTGCAAGTGTTTGGGATTGAATTAGGAGGATAATTAGGATATAGTCAGATAACTGCCCTGATTTTCAATGGCAGTTGTCTGCCTAGCTGCCATTTGTGCTTTCACATATCACCCCTCTAATTTCCTGTCCTTCAGTCTTCACTCTATGAAATAGGAACAACGGTATAATGACCTTTCTCCTGTTCTTTGTCTGTTTTGCCTAGGGAGAAGGTAACCTCTCCAGCAGAGGAACTGTCCCCAACAACCTAACACCGAGAGAACTCTAGAAGCAACCAGCATACAAATAATTACCAATCAAAAATGAAACTAAGATCCACAACACACATAAAATCAGTGCCCTGATTTAGTCGGGTCATATGGAATATGCATCATAATAAAAAAAGCATCCTGCCTCTGAAACCACACGGTGTTGCAGATGCCTGATCTCAGGGTCGATTCAGGTATGAACATGATTTCCCAGAGTGGTAGTATATGGTGAGTATAAAATGGATTTTCCTCAACCCAATTAAAAAAGGTTAGTGAAAATGTTCTCCAAACCAGGTTACTTTTGTATTGGTGTTGAAAGGACTTACAATTAAAAGGACGGTGCTCAGTGAATTACGGAAAGGAAGACAGCCTCCTTAGTGCCCAATTAATACAAGTTTAACCACATGAAGGTGGGTAGGTTTCAGCTTTCTGTTCAGATACCGTATTAAAGCCACAGCCATCTGTGACTCCCCAGTGCAGCTTAACTCCTATATCATGCACAATGGCTCTTCCGAACTTTAGGGGAGAACAGGAAGAAAACTCAAATCCACCAGCCTGAAAATCACAGGCTCTTAGCACCTGAGTACAAAGTCGGGGAATGGGAGGGAAACCCTGCTGAGATTCAATAACTTAATGATACACAAGCTTAAATCCAACTCCCTTTTAGACAGGTAAGTACCTAAAGTTAACCAAGTAGCCACACATGCAGATTTTAGATCCCAACTCCACCTGTACACCTCACCTTGCCATTCAGAGTATGCTCAGAAAGACCTGCTCTGCCTACTTCTGCTTTGGCACGACTCTGTTCCACATGGAAAAGCATGTAAGCGCTGCATAAGTCCTCAACAGGTAAGTCACAAGAAAGCCCTACAACTAGCCACTGTGGAAGGAGGAAGGCCCTTCCATGTTGCAGTCCAGGAGCTCAAGGGATAGTATCCTCTTTCCCTGAAAGTGGTAAACCCTACTTCCAGCCCTGTCTCCCTCACAGCGGGCACATCTACATGAGATGCTAAATGCGCAGTAGACTAATGCTACTGCACATTAGCGCATCATGGTGAAAGCCATGCTATTGAACTAATATACAGCAAAATAGTCTACTGTGCATTAGCGTCACTTAAGAGGCATGCACCAGTGCTACTGCACAGTAGTACTAGTTACTGCGCACTTGGTTAGTACCTGTTATTACAGGTACCAAGCTTAATACACAGTAACCACAGGACCTTAATGCAGGTGTAGATTTGCTCAGGGTGTTTATGTCTGCAGTTGTGCTTTGCAGCAAAAGGACCTAACTATTAAGCCATAACTTAGACTGTCCTGAGAGAACTCCGCAGCTCCCCTGGGCCAGGTATTCTAACACACAGGAAGAGCTTCTTCCTCCTCTGGCTTTTTTGGGGACTTACATGGGCTGTACACATTGTCTTGGGGTGGGAAAAAGGGATCCAAAATGCACAGCAGTCACTTGAAATGTCACTTAGGTAATTAAGGTTAGCCACATAAATGCCACATACCCATCTTCAAGTGGTACTGAACTTGGACGACAGGCTGGGAGCTTGGATGCCATCCAGGAGCAGGTAGCAGTAAACATGCATGTCCTTTTATTCCAATACAGGAATCACTGTTTCACACCCTTCTGAACAGTTGCCTCAGGGAATGCTTACATCTTTACATACTGATGGTCTGGTGCGCCCTACAAGCTATGACAAAGTAGCACAAAGTACGCAGAAGACAGAAAACCCCTTAATGGAGCTTGTCTGCACAACTTGAATTTGGTCACCCTGCATTTCCCAACTGTAAGTCTTTAAATACTGTATCATTATTGAAAGTCTTTAATTACCATATCAGTCTTGAACTGAAAAGATTTTCCATGACAGTTTTCATCAAGTAAAATGAAGGAGGGGAAGCCCCTAAAAAATGTGTTATTTTTCAATAAGAAAATGAAAATGGAGACACTTTCAGTCTCTGAAAGTCCTGTCAAAATAAATACAAATTCAGGAACCAAAAGTCCCTACAAAGATGGAGAGGGAAGTAGAGTAGATACAATATTATCAATGAGAGCTATTTTTTTCATTTATTGTTGTTATTATGATAGCCCATAACTGAGATGCGAGACTCCTTGTGCAATGGTCTTTATGCTTCAGCTGATAAGAGAATGGAATTTTCCACTACTGCCTAATTCTGATTTTTGGGCAGAAAAAGTCATCCCAAAACAGGTTGAAAAGTCCTAAGTTCAAAAAGTTTTGTGGTGTGAAAGCTTCCAGACCTTCCTTTTTGGGATTCTTCTAGATTGATCTTGACTGACAATTCCTCAGAGAAGGAAGCTGCCTAGGTTGAGAACTTGGTTTGGGTTGGCAGGACACTAAGCAAGGTGGCGTTTGTGTGACAAATAGACACGCAAGGCCCAGCCTGACTGGTTTCTACAGAATTAGACTTTTCTCACAAGAATTTGTTCTGTTATAAGTTTCAACCAACTCCTTGTACATGTGCCAGATCTGCCTTTGGGAGACTGTATCATCATGTGTTCAGTGCTCGCAGCATCAGGACTTGAACAAAGCTTCTATTATATAAGAGTGGTACCCCACCTCTTCTCTACAGCTGTGAAGCTTCGGTGACCTACATGAACCACTTGAAAAGCCCGGGATGCCTTTGCCAGCTCTACCTCTGGAAGATCCTTGGCATAAAGAGGGAGGATCGTCATGCAACTGCCAGTGTCCTCACAAACACTAGCAGCACCAGCATGCAAGCATTAATTGTTCAACATTAGCTATGGTGGACAAGGCGCTAAATGTGCACACCTGATATACATTTACCAAAGCATCCGCTCTACTTCCAACTCAGCCAGGGACAAAGGACACACAAGGGCCAGAGGAAATGCATCAAGGACACAGATGCGTGGCACTGACACCACAAACTGGGAAAAACTAGCCTGAGACGGGGTTACCTGGTGATGCCTTGTGAGAGAAGAGACAGCTTACTTTGAGGGAAACCATCTCACCCTGGAGACAGAAAAATGACAGAATTGGGAGGAAACAAAACAAGACCGAGAAATCGGTGGTTCAACCCTCCCTTTAACGACCACCCGTGGTTTCTGCCAGAGAGCCTGTAGCTCAAGAATTGGCCATCTCAGCCATCAATGGACTCATCTACAGCCCTTTACTTGACCCATGGGAGTGATCATCCTTGACTATGAGGGATCACCAGTGATGTACAACAAACGATAGCCCATGCTTTAAGGACCTCACAGTCTAAGTAGGCAAGACAAAGACTACAACACAAACATGAAGCTCAAGGAGGTAAAAAGACTTTGCCCAAGATCTCAAAGTTGGTTAGTGGGACAGTAAGGAATAGAATCCAGGTTTCTTGACTACTGCTCTGTTGCTTAAATCACTAAGTTAAGCTGCTTCCCCATATTCAGTGGAGAAACTGAGCAGCCTTCTCTACTAGTCAAACCTCCAATCTAATCTAGCTTAAACTATTTTGGAGTTGCTTGGAAATCCAGGCATGGACAGGACGACATCCGTTCATGTCTCTTCACTCTCATTCCCGTTGACTCTTATTATATTTCATTTTCCTCTATAGATGATTCATCCTCAGGGCTCTACTGGAAATCTCACAGGATCCACTTGGTGCTGTCCAGAGAACGGTTTGCATTCTTTTGAGGAAATCCTAGAAGATTATAATGCCACGTGCAGGGTGAACTTCTCAAAATTATGTCCAACAATGAAATTGGGAAGAAATTTTATTTAGAGCAACAGCACCTACTATTTACTCAGAGCACAAAAACCTTTACTTAGAAAGCAGTAAAGAAAGCCTCGTTGAATTCCAACTCATCAAGTGTGCTTAAATTATTCTCTACCTGGCACTATTGGAAATACATTGTGGTCACATCACCTAACCTAGTGATTATCCGTTCTGTTTATTGCTAAGTAGAACTGCTTTCTGTTTGCCCATTGATGATTTTTAATTATAATCAGAACTCTGTCACAAGCACTAATCAATAAAGTGCTGAGAAACCTCAGAGGCTGAAAGAGGGAGAAATAATCATTAGATGTTATTAAAGTGATGGCCAATAGAAGCACAATTCTTTGTACAATGGCCAATGTTTCAAGTGCTTATTGATTTGCTTTTATAACAATTATACTGCATTCAGGGAAAGTGGGGAGGGGAAAAGGCAATGAAAAGCGAAACAACATATCTGCAGCTGCTATTCATGCCTCAAAAGGCACAAGTGCAGAATCTGCTCACTCGGATGGTAATCTGTTCTGCTAGTGCTTCAAGGAGTCATGCTTTGATGTATCTTACTGAACGTGTTTTGTTTAATCATTCATCTTCAAGTATGCGATGTTAATGCTGCGTTCACTTTCTCTAGGCTCAGGAGTGTAACACCGGCCACCATGAGCTTCTAATTCTATGGGATGTTACAATTCCTTAGACAACCCTGCCGTGGGGGGGGGAATGCTCTGTGTGTATCATTTATAATAATTTGATAAGGTGCAGTAATTACATTATCAGATATCCCTGACGCATTTGAGCAATAAGGCACCTTAATAATAGCATACAACATCTTACAATTACCGCAAGGCAATCACACTCCTGGGGATAGGAAGAGGCTGGAATACATATCTGGCCCATATAATGCCCCCAAGGATGTTATTATCAAGAAATAAATAAATAAATGAAATGAAATGGAAGGGGGAGGAAAACACTGAATAATGTCGTGCTATGTTATACTGTAATTCAAGATTTATAGGAGAGGGCAAAAGTGTACTTTCATGCTAGGATGTGATGTGACAGTTCAGAATATCTTAACAGCGGTTGCAAATTAGCTAAGCTATTTGTAGAAGTTAGCCTGTCTCTTTAGAAAGCTCTTTCGCCAATCAAAGACATTTTGTCAAAAAATCAGACTGGCCCAAGAAGTGCTTTAAAATTATAACATGGCTTTATTGCTCAGAAAACTGTAGTGATGTAGCGCAGTGATATTTCTATGTGTTTTAGCACCACGTCCATCCATCTCAAGACTTCTCCTGGTCCCGAGAGTGCTTATATTGTAGTCACCAGAATCCAGATCATCTCGTAAACCAGGGATGGCCAACCCGCAATACAGGTGTCACCAGGGGATGGGCAGCTTCTGTGCGTAGCACATGGCAGACTGGGGAGAGAGGGGGGAACGCAGCCACAGATAGGGCAGGGAAAAAAGCAGAGCAGCCAATTGGGCAGGGAGCAGAAAGCAGATCATGCAAGGGAAGGGGACTGGAGTGGTGCTGAGAGAGGGTGTGGGGCATGTCCGCCAAAAAGATTGGCTCCCACTGTGATAAATTATTGTTGTTTGGTCCTGGATACAACAAAATAAGGATAAAGTTACCCCTCCACAGCAGAATCTGACAGTTACCCATTTCTTTTATTGGTTTTCCTTGGACATGTTGCTGGCCATACCTATGCTAACCCTTACGAATAGAAAGCCTCTTCCAAAATTGCTCCATCCTCCAAATTAGTCATCTCTGTACTGATCATTGGGCTCAGTAAAGACATGTAAGAATGAAAACAACTAAAGGACAACTTTTATTGTGAGGCAGTAGAAAACCCTCCAGTCCCTTCGTCTTTAAGTAACTAACCCTTGAGGAACTATGTCTTTAACTCATAAAGGTGGGCAAGTGTGAAAGATTAGTTGGGGGCGAGGGCATGAAGCTGGGAGGCAGAGAGTTAATGGGATGTGAGTGGGTAATGAAATGGGAGGTGGAAAGGAAGTGGGCATGGAAGAAGGGTGGTGAAATGAAGGAAGTCAGCCACTGAAGGATAAAATAAAAATAAATAAAGAGAAAAAAAAGAAATAAAAAGGAAGTAAAGCAGGAGAAGGTCTCCTGCTTTAATAAATTGGGATTTGGGATTAAAGTCTGGGGAACTTCAGTCTTGCTTTTCAGCTGTGGTGCTGCATAGGGGGTGCACAGAGGTGCACGTGCACCCCCTGAGAGCGCCGGTGCATCCCCTGACCGGCTGCACCCATCGCTTAAGCGATAGGCAGAGGGGGCAGGTGGGAGCACCGGTGCCCTCCCTGCCAGCGCCAGCCGATTGCTGCGATCGCTGCAGCTGCTTCCAGGAGTGGCTGCGGCCACTTCTGGGAGTGGCTGCAGTGATGGGCCAGAGCTTGCTCTCCGAAGTGGCTGCAGTGATTGTAGTGGTTGCAGTGAGCATCGATGGATCACCCATGGTGAAACCCCCGGCCCCCGGTCGGTGGCACCAGTCACCCATGCTTCTCAGGGCAGCTGGGAGGTGGGAGCAGTGAGGTGGGAGGGTGCTTTCAGGATGTCACTGCCCCTGCCCCAGGAAGGAAGCCCCGGCTCATGGGGACCTGATCCAGCCCCCCCGCCGCGTTCCCTCCCTCCCTTCTCTAGATGCCACTCCTGTGCCTGTCTGTGCCCTGCAACCTGGCTGGTTGGCATGTGCTCTGCAGGCTGTTTGCATGGAGTTGCACCCCCAGGAGTGGGAAGGTTACACCCCCAGGAGTGGGAGGAAGAATTGGCTTGATGCCAGAACTGCCCCCTGGGCAGCAGAATTTGGGGGAGGGGTTTGTCCAAAGAGAACAGGAAGGTGGGAGAGGGAACATTGTATCCTGGGATGCTGGAGGACTACAACTTGGGCAGCTCATCTGTGGGATATGGCCACACATTAATGGAAAATGAGCTGGGGAATCCAGCTCCCCTCTTAGACCTGCCCTGAGATAGCATAAGTTTATGCTGCCTAAAGTGTAGTTCAGACTAGTTTCAGGTGTTAATGTATGGACAATCCAGTGGTTAGGAGCTGTAGGAGCCACTTACAATTAATGTGTAACCAAGTCCAAAGACAGGAAGATCCAGGTGTTCAAAGCACCTTAGGTATATAACTCCCACATAGTACCCAATAGGTGCAGACACATAACAGGGTTAGTGTGGAATAATTTACCATGGGCTTTTTTCCTTAGTACATTTATTCCGTAGTCGGGAGTAGATACACAGCCAGAAGTCAAGCTGGAAGCCTGCAGTAGGGTCTACTAAAGCACCTCACAAGTAGGTGGTAATGAACCTAGTTTGCATGGAGCAGACCTACAACTTTCTCTATATAGTAACTTTTCCACTTAGAAAAGTGACTACCTTTTTTTTTTCCCCAAGGGTAAATTCACCCTGAATTCAAATGATTTACTACATAGTAGAGTTGTGAGGCATGTGCCCATTCTATTTTTACTGCGTAGTAAATTCAATTGACTACCTGAAATAGCAAGCCCACAGAGGAAATGATTGACCAAGCCAGAAACTAAACCAGATCTCTGATGTCCTGGCTTTTTGCCTTGGCTCTAAAACCACTGTCCCTCCCTGAGCTAAAGCCAAAACCAAAGTAGAATTTATGTCAGAAAATTAACTTCTTCACCTCACTTCCCCCCCAAAGTCCTCTGTCACTCCTCATTTTAAATGGAAAGCGTTTCAAAACTTCATGCGCCAGTGTCTGCATACAACATCTACCACTGACAGCTCCAATTCTGACTGGGGCTTGTGGGCCAGTCATGATCTAAATAATGTTAATAATATTTGCTAGTGATGTCTGAGTCAGCCCTCAAAGAGGAGCAATAAAGGAATTGAAAATCAGTCCTGTACCCTAAGGTCTTTAGTGGAAATTCAGTGAATTATGAACCGACTGCAAATATTTGGCTTCTACGATTTTGATGATTTCCCCAATTTCCCTAATCCTTCCTGCTATAGCTACAGTACACACACCAACATGCTTTTCTTTTTTGTCCCTTTCTTACCACACACACACACACACATACATACACATATATATATATATCCTGTTTCCTCAAAACCCAGATGGATTATGTTCTTTATGTTTCTGTTTCCATTTTATAATTAAACTCTAGTAGTTAATCAAAGGAAATCGTGTTTCAGCAGGAAGTCAGAAGTGGGTAAATAGGTTGGAGAGAGAAGAAAAATCCATAGTGCTACACAGCAGTGTATGTGGTTTGAAAATCACCCAGATAATCAGTAAATCAAGCAGGCTTGCCTGCTGGTGTACATCAGGCAGAGAAGGCCATTAACTTACTCACAGTGATAAATGGGGATAAGAGGGTTTCTGTTTGAGGTTTCATTCCTGAGGTAGCTTTAATGCCTCTCTCTGGAGCTTCTGAATTGTGCTTTATTTCCAATCAACCAGCTAGCTCCTGATAGATGACACTGAAGCTATTTTGGGTTTAGAAATGATCGTTTGGGGCACAGCTGCCTGTCACCTGTTACCTGGAGATAGGCAGAGATACTAGATCAAGAAAGACTTTTTTTCTTTTTTGTTAGCCAGGGCTGCCACTATGGCACGATTGATAACTGAACCTGGCAAACACGTACCCCAGACCCACATTCATGTACCACGTGGACATTTGCAGGTGACACGTTTCTTTCTTTCTTTGCTCTTTCCTTTTCTCTCATCCCTGCCATAACTGGTTTCCCTGCTTCCCGTTCTTGGTCTTTCTCCATATTTTCTTTCCCCTACTTCATTTCTTCTTACCCATTCCACTGTCTTCCTCTTCTTTTTGTTCCTCTCCCAAAAAGCGTTGAGCCAAAATGACCCAGGCTGCTATCTTTCTGGAAAGCAGATATATATATATATATTTTTTTTTTTTCAGAAGTTTCAGCCAAATCTGTTCTACAACTAAGCACATCCCAACCATGAAATAAAGCGCATCCCAGCCATGGAATTCAAACTGTTGTGTGCGCATCAGTCAACATTGCCTGTTCAAAACTGACCTGTTTTGTAGATCTCATGAAGCCCTGAGAATCAAACCTAGCAAGAAGGAACTTGGTTTGATAGCTTTGAAAGGACTTCCATAGGCTGAACGTATGCAGTTGAATATCAGATATATGTACAAATCAAGTTTTTGCTCACACATAGTAAAGTAAGGGTTTAATTTGCCATGAAGGTGCATGTCAGTACAGGAGTGTTTTGCATCCTTCTAATATGTAGTTGAATAAATTAGCACAACATTGTTGATATCTTGTTTTCCAAAAAATGGATCCTCTCTGGAGCCTCAACTTATTCCTGCCCAACAAGCATTCAAGCCCTTGATTAACTTAAATTTAATGCTCGCATACCATGGAAGGGACAAAAATAGATATTTTTAAGTTAAACATGCTTAAACACAGTTCATGAGTAACAATGGACTTAAATAAATGCTGAAACTTTTTTTTCTCAATTGGGACCTGAGGCTATAAACATTCTATGTACTGTATTACTTGTAAAACCGTTTTTCAGTTCAACATGTAACAGATTAAAACACATTTTACTCTGTGCATTATATATATATATATATTTTTTTTTTTTACTGATGTTCTTGGTTCAAAACCATTTTTCCTCAGTCTCCATCTGACAAAGACCAACACAAAGCTAGTTTGATTTTTTAAAAACTGTTTTACATTAACAAATAGCTTTATATGAACTACCACTAAAATGGAAGTGCATTTCAAATGCAATTCACACATTGAGCGATGCCTTGCCAAATACATCCATTAAAGGGCCTTATGCACAAAGGTATTTAGTTCTTCCAACTGCCTTAGATGGGGGAGGTGAAAGCAGCATATGAAAAACACTGGTGACATCAGCAGATGAAAATCTATAAGGAATCTCATAAGATTTAAGATGCTTTGTAGTTAAAGATAACAAATAGAGGATCCTACAGCACGCTCATAAAGAAGACAGATGCTGGATACAATATCTAGTAGAAGAGTTATTTATCAAATCAAAGCTAAGGTTTTAACAGGTAAAATGCTCTCGTTAAACTCTAATAAAAGTCTCCCCCATGATATAAAAAGCTGTGAACTTTTTTATCTTCCAAAATCCTGCAAGAAAGCTTTGTTATCAGCATCAAATGCCTTGCATTCAGCTATTCCAAAAGAGTCCTGCATTTTGCAAGCTGGGTTTCATGCTTCTTTTTTCACTTAAATTTTATTTTCACTGTTACAGGAAAATAGGTTTATACAAATCTAATAAAAAAAAATCTCCCTTTAAGCACATTATATTACTATTTAGCATTGCATAAAATTAATATGTAATAGGTTCTATTAAGTTTAATAGTTTTTGAGTTATTGAGTTTAATTCAATTTCAATAAATTTCAATTAAGTCCAATTTGTTTCCATTTTTATTAATTCCAGTCACTATCAATTACCTTCAATTAATTTCATTTACTTGCAATACATTTTCAGGTAATTCTCCATTACTTTCAATTAGTTTCTATTAATTTTAAGGGGCTTCCGTGCCTGTTAACTGATTTCATAAGAAACAAATGGCCTCCTCTAATATGGGCTCGTGTTTTTACCAGCTGCCCTTCATGCCAGTAAGTGGATACTCATTCGGGGCCAGATTCTTAACTGTTCTGAATTGGCATCGTTCCATGTGTGTCAAAGGGCTCTGCCAATTTACATCAGCTAGGTAACTGCAGTAAAGTCCTAGACACATGGAAGTCCATGAGACTTTTGCTGTAGGTATCCATGAGGCCAACATTTCTACCTTGACCTTCCAAATCTAGACTAGAATTTTCAACGGGTCTCAAAGGAGGAAGGTTAATCACTGTCAATGAGAATGGGCTTCTAAGGTAGATATATACTGCCTCCACACACAGCATGCTTGAGTTACAGCCAAACTGAGTCATCTGCTCCCATTCACTGGACATGTCTACACGTGCATTTCCACTGGCTTAAATATACTGCACAGTAAGTTTTGAAGAAAGCAAGAATAGGCCGGTTTCTACAGGTGCAAACTAAATTTAATCCCAGGTTAGAGCAGCATGTCGTGTGCCCCTATGGCCACTTGAGGGGGAACCCCAGCCTCTGGCCACATGGCTGCCAGCCCTTGGGACTAACTTTAGTCCCAAGTTGAAGCCAGAGCCAGCTGCCAAGTTAATCCCTTGGGACTGCTAGCACTTGGGACTAACTTTTGTCACACACTCAAGCCAGAAGAGGAAGCCCTGGGGCTTGGGTCAGGCCATCCCCCAAGTGGCTGGGCAGATCCAGCAGGGAGGCCCCCCAAGTTGCTGCACAGTAATGCATCTACACATGCTTTACTGTGAAGTAACTAATCAGGTGTAAATTTGATACCTGCATACATTGCCAGATTTACTGCACAGTATGGGTGTGCACTTGTAGACACACACCTGTACTGTGCAGTAATTTTGGTTACAGAACAATAAATGCTGACATATAGATTCACCCATTGTTTTCCAAATCCAGCATATAGATGCCAAGACACTTTCAGGAAGCCCCTATAACTTCTCTTAAGATCTCTGTCTCTGGAGTGTTTAAGAATGGCAGCTGAGGCTGTTCAATGTACACAGAGTGTTGGGTAGGTAGGCAGAGTGTCTGAAAAGCTAAATGTGTTGCCCAATATAGGAGCAGCATAGTCTTCTTCTGGCTGGCCATGAGCATGATCATAGACTGCCACATAGAAAGGCCAGCTTTAGTGACTTATGTCATCCATAAGCTAAATTAAAGAGAATGAAACATTCAACTGTCATTCCTTGCAGTGGCGCCTATCCACTTCTGCACTTACATAAACGTCCTGATAGATGATGGAATAAGATATCCAAGAAAGCTTTGGAATCTCTTTTACTGGTGTTTTTCAAGACAAGGCTGGATGGGCATAGTTTAGGAATCATGAATATGTGAAGAGATCTCAACTAAGTAATCCTTTGAAGTCCCTTCCAACCCCATGATTCTGTGATGACGATGAAGAAATATCTTCAGCCAGCAATATCCAATCTAGGACAGCAGCAAAAACTAGGGAGAGATGAAAAGGTCTGGCCAAAATAGTGCTATGTTTGACTATGACCAGCTATCTGATTATGATCTCATTAGAGATACATAGATGGGCATAGAATCAGCACAAGCCAAAAGCTTTTCAATGACTTTACCAGGATTTTATCCAAAGTAAATGAGACTCCTCATTCTGTAAGTGAAAGTCATTGAAAGATGATGGCCTGAATCTACAAAAGTACCTCTCTCTAGGATCCAAATTTAAACTGAGATTACAGTCTATAAATGTTCTTCTTCAATTCATGCATCCTCCTCTTTTCTCCTTAATGATTTTTCTTTCATTATCTCTTCCCTTATATAATAAAGGCCATTATTTATATACTGTTTCCTGCTGAGATACATGCACTTTAATTACTTTCTGAAACAAACAAACAAACAAACAAATAAAGTTAAATATGCATTTTTGCTGTTTGCAGCACATCTGGGTTTGATTGATAAGAAATATCAAGTATCAGCAGATTTTTATGTCCTGGCTATGAAATCTCTGCATGTATCAGATGTTAGACACACACAAAAGAAGGAATAAAGCTTAACACATGGAATAAATATCAACACACACAGTAGGGGTCAAGAGGCTCATCCAGACATAAATCCACATTGCTAAAAAGTAGGCCAGTCAAAATCATTGGGTTCTAATCCAGAGCTTGTTGAAGCTGACAGTGGGTGTGTCTACACATGCATTTGACATGGGAGGAGTTTGCTCATGAGGCTTTAAATTTGTAAGTGGATCCATAAAAACATGCAGGGTTTTGGGAGCAGTTCTGTTGCTCATGGGTTTTGGGAGCAGATTTGCTGCTCATGGCAGCAATATGCTCCTTTCCCCACTGGCCCTGCACTGGCCCCTTGCAGCAGCCAGGAAAGCGCAAGGCTCCCCCTGGGTGCTAGCCCAGGGGCTGGCAGAAAGCACCAGGCCAGGAGACAGCTGTCTCCTGGTGGGGTCTAGGACATTGCTCCCTTCCCCCTAGGGGGCTGTCTGCCACTGAGGTGGAGACAATGTTCCCCTGCTCTGGCAGCAGAGAACTCCTGGCCCTGGCTCCCTGATTGGGAACAGGGGACTTGGAAGGAGCTGCAGGGAAGGGGCAGTCACAGCCCCCTGCCCTGATCTGCTGGTGGGGCAGCTATCAGCAAGTCCCCAGCTGAACAATATCCCATCCCCTGCTTCCCAGCTGACCAGGAGCATATTTGCTCCCAGTCATATGTCTATATGTACACTATTGTGCAGTTACTGATCTTGAGTAAATTTGCTACTTGCATTTGTAGGTAGCAAATGTACTCATGATTAAAGCCAATTACTATGCAGTAAGAGTCTGCATGTGTAGGTACAGACACTTAGTGTGCAGTAAGTAGCTATACTGTGCAGTAAAGTGTCATGTGTAGCTGTGCCCAGAAAAAACTTGCAATTACCTCCAGTGAACTTCAGAGTAGGTCTCTTGGTAGAAGTGGCCCTGAAGTTTTGGTGGTTCCACTTATAAATTTCAATTATTCAAATTCAACATCTCAGGAAATTGGGATCTAAGGAAAAAAAATTCTCTGCAAGTGTTGTGCCCATGCAGGGACACTTATGTTACTCCAACTCACCAGTGCATGTTCAGGACTGATCTCCTATTCCTTCTCTTGGAGTCATGAACCAACCACTGGTTTCTAGATTTAGGAAGAAATTTCTCCATCTAGACCTGTTATTACATAGTTGCCTGGGGTACTCTGAAGCCACCTTCAGAGACAAGTTTCTAATTTTGGTAAAGCACTAAGGTAGTTCAATCTAGCAACTCATGTCTTTCAATGATATGAAGGTGGTAGGGACTGAGATGGGCACAGCATTTAGCCTTTCTCTCCAGGAGCTGGTGATTACAGGAGTAAAGACACCCTATCAGATCCAAACCTCAGCTGTCATAAATGAACGTAGGTTCACAGATGACAGTGAGCCAAATGGAGCTACATCCTCTCATACCAGGTGAGGATGTGGTCCATTACTTCTTTTTCACTGGCTTCCCCCCAGGAAATTGGGGTACCTGCCCGCCAGTCACAGATGCTAGGAATGATGCAGAATGTTAACCAATTAGCAACAAATTCAATGGAAATTTGCCTTCCCCTCCAGGCTATATTATGACATCAGTGTGCTACTGCACATTGTGTGGATGAACTGTGGAGTAAAGGGAAGAATCATGCTTTTGAAGATATTGCTGCCAAAAAAAATAAAGTAAATGAAACAAAACACATTCTAAAAGATATCCATTAAACATGAAAATGAAAGGAAAGACTACAACAACTAATCCAGTACCATATCAGCTGACACTCAGAAAGCTGGTGGTTTTATTGAATATATATTGGTTTGGAAAAACATATCCATTTACATTATAAAAGTCCATATACTCTGAGTTTTAACTCATATATGTTGGCTGCAGGAGCAGTACTTTTTCAAACAGATTATGCCTTGGCTTCAGTAAAAGCACATATCCATTTCAGTTAGACTTTTTCTTTCTAATTTGGCACCAGATACCATATTATTTATTCTGCAGTGTAGATCAGGTTATATAAAATTAATGGTTGAACTTCATTCATATGGACTGGGTTAAAATGCAGTGGTTGGGATGGGTGTGGGGAAAAGGGAATGAGAGAGACCTGGGTTCGATTATAGTCGTGTCTGTTCCAGTATCATCCCAGATCAGTGACAAACACATTCTGGCTGGAGTTAATACACATTAATTCAAAAAGAAAACAAGCATTGGCTTAATTTTGCCTTATGAAGGCTTTTATTACAATACATTGATTTCTGAAAATGCTGGTTTAAGTTCAATTTATGTTAAAATGTCTAAGAATATTTATGGGGACTAAAATATCACCATGTAAATTCAAAGTTTGTTGTTTTAATTTCCTTTCTTTCAAAAAAAAATCTGGTTTCAAGGAATGCTCTGCTGAGCTAACCCAGCAGTTCTTACCCAGGCAAAACTGACATGGAAGTCAAACAATTTTTTGCTGAAATGTGACCCACTGTTCAGTGTGTTCAGTGTGTGCTATGCATCCGTGCCTGTGCTTGTAACACAAATGATAAGAGTCTAGCAAAATCCCCAGATAAGAAGCTTAGTCCGTAGTCCAAGTTTTAGAGTTGTCTCTTTCCTCCAGAAGTTGTGGGGACAATCTCTTTTGGCAGCCAAGGGTGGGGAATGCAAAGATCATGGCTCCAGTTTGTGCTTGGAGAACAGTGCTCCGCAATCGTTCCTTTTACAGTGATTCATAATCTGTAGCCAATCCATTCCTAGCTTTGCAGATTCACTGACTCTGTGATGGGAAATGTAACTTCCTCACTTTGGGGCCTTGGAAAAACCTTCAGGTCGGTAGTAATTTTTGAAGCCTCTAGCACTGACTTAAAAATACAGGGGTCCTGGCTATGCCCTAGCACAGAGTACAATATGGTTCAGCTGTGAAATGACTATACAGTTGTTCTTATGGTCTGATTTTTATACATATATCATTGGTCTTCATGTAACAGTGGTTAGCCTGTGAAGTAGAGCTGTGCGACACTTCGGTCCCTGATTTGATTCATTGGCGATTTGGCTCAATTCAGCGACTGAATCTCTGAATCTGAATCGAAACAGGGGACCCTTTAATCTGTCTGAACTGAATCAGAACCCTCCAAATCGATTTGGAGACATTCGGAAAGATTTGGAGATTTGGACATAGAGACAACTTTAAATGTTTTTTCTACATACCTCTTAAGTAGCAGGTGGCTTGTGAATGTTGTGATACTGGGGTGCATGGAGTGCCCCACAAAAGAATGGAGGCTCCCCAGCACGCTTGGTAGCAGACCCAGAAGTGGACCAGAAGCATTTTTGGTCCACTTCCAGGTCTGCCGGGGAGTGTGCTGGACCCCACCCCCTGCAGGACCCCCCACCTGGCTTAGTGACTAGTGCCTCCTGGGTCCGGGGGGGGGCACCTTGGGTCCCCCTGTAGCTGACTGCCGAGCCAGGGCGGCACAGGGGGAACCCGACAGACCCTAAAGTGGACCAGGTTCACCACCGAGCACATGGAGGGCCTGCCCACACTCCTGTGGGATGCTCCACATGCCCCAGCATTGCAGCAATCATGAGTTGCACCTGCTACCTTGAGGTATGTAGAAAAAACTTTTAAAGACATGTCTATGTCCAAATCACCGATTCTCGAATCAGCATTGAATCTTCAGATTTGGATTCGGCCGAATCGAATCACTGTCCCTGATACGGTCCGAATCCAAATTGAATAGGGCCCACTTCGCACACCCCTAATGTGAAGCTCTCTTGATCCACCTCAGATAGGGAGCTGGAGTCATAAGACCATGCTTCAGTTCTTGTCCCTGCAGCCACTGCAGTGTGATGGCTGCAGTGGCTCCTCTTCCAGCTCCTGTCAACATCCCATTCTCTCCTTCAGCCTATTCCAACTTTTCTGAAAGCAAAAGTGGAAGGTATCATGGGCTAGAACATGATTAACACAGAGATCTACACCACTGCCCCAAGTAAGTCCAAGTCCCAGCAACCCAAGCAGGTGGCCTTGTGCAGCAGCTGACAGCAGTGCAGCCAGCTCATACTGAATCTGAGAAGGGTTCAGGTTATTTTAGGCAGGTGACAAACAAACAGTCACCTCCAGAACATCACAATCTACTGACAGTGTCAGCTCTTGGATCATTAATGTGGTCCAAAGTCTGGGTGCTCTCGCAGACCCCTCACCACTGCTGGACAACCAAATAGCCTCAGCTGTGCAAAATGGCATGTGTGCCTTAGATGAGCCAAGGCATTAATGCACACCATCTTGAGAGAGCTGGATGTTGCTACAGAAATCAATGCATCTGTGAACCCGCCTCCTCTCCTCCCGACTTGATTACTATAACACACTGTAGCTAGGCACACGATTGCCAAGCTTAAAAAAGAAAAGTTCCAGCTGATTGAGAACACAGCAGCCCCTCTACTGAGCAACACAAGCTGCTGAAAGCATACCGCTGCACTGCTCTCAGAGGTTACTTGAATGACTTCTGGGCCAAATTCAAGGTTTTGCCCCATGTTACCAAATGGTCCTTTGGATGGAGCCAAGTTATCAGAGAGAGATCTCATTTTTGTCCCTGAGCTGCACCCTCCAGAGTGAGACTTTGCAAGGGAAGTGACAGAGCTATCTTGGCTACTGGTCCTCAGCTGCAATCAGTTGCTCCCGGAAGAGGTCAAAGTAATTGTAAAACCTCAGCATTTTTAGAACAAAATGTAAAACACGCTTCTATTGACTTTGCTTTCCCACAATAGCACCACATAAAATAGCAGAGTGAGGAAAAAGATTATGGACAGCTTTATGAGTGCACTTTAATAAATCAATAGGGGGTTCAGATACCACGGTGGTGACTGGTCTATAAGTACCCAGACAGGAAGATCCTGATGTGGAAAGTTATAAACAGGCAGTTCTTGAAGGTGTTATGGTCCAGTTCCATTCAAAGTCAGGAAACTTTGGTGTCGGTTTTTCCCCCTCGCTGTCAGAGAAAAACACGGGGTTAAATCCTCATGTGGTGAAAGTGCAGTCAGCAGAACTACACTGACCGAGGAGGAGCTTAGTTAAGGGTTTCAAAGAAGTGGCAAAAAATCTTAGACTCTTACGTTACTATTTATAGGCAAGTATGGAAATGGTGTAGTTGCTATGAAGATGTGCCCTGCCTCTCTAGATATGTAAATAGTTAATCGATAAGGTCAGCGGTGCTCAGTTTTCTGGACCCATGGGCCATATCAGACCCTGTGCAGCAGGATCAGGTCCCATCCTGCCCCTGTATGCCAGGA
Organism: Crocodylus siamensis; assembly: GCF_052110815.1. Taxonomy (NCBI): domain Eukaryota; kingdom Metazoa; phylum Chordata; order Crocodylia; family Crocodylidae; genus Crocodylus; species Crocodylus siamensis. The sequence continues at coordinate 9,897,091 of NC_143397.1, forward strand.
TCAGAGCCCTGGGGTCCTGTGTCACCCACACAATGGAAACAGCTTGAGGCCCCTGCACTACCTCCACCTAGTCCCACACACCAGGATAAAGACCTGCACTCTGCTGTGCGCCCAATTTAGCATGCAGGGCCATGGCTTAAGTACTTATGGGGAGACCCATGGGCCAGATGACCTCATGCCAGAGGCCTGGGGGTCAAGGACTCCTGGTTAAGGTGACTATAGTGCTTAAAATATGCAAATGAAGCAACTGGGTGTTAGGACTAATCAAACTTCTTATGCACTGCAAATAGCTGCCTTCAGTAGCTCATAACTGATTATATTATTACGTATCAAGGTTGTAGCCATATTGGTCTAGAGGAAAAAGCAATCAGGACTAATGGTGAGGTGATAACATTTATTAGATCAACTAGATTTTTGCAAAACAAGGTCTTTAATTGCAAGCTCTTGGGCACAAACACCCTTCATCAGGCACTGGAGAAAAGATAGTAAAATGTCTCCTGGGTAGAAATGAAAGTTCATATTTTATAGAAGAGTTGAAGGTGGTAAAATCTCCTGTTTGAAAAAAAATATTTTATATGCAAATTAGGCTCACAGGAAAGTTGGAATAGTCCGTTTACCTCAAAGTTGTTTGGTGGTAAGAAGGATGAATTCATATTTCCTTCTGGTTGTTGCGTTTCATATTTCACAGAGGAGAAAATGGAAGGGATGCTTCTCTGGTGGGATTATATTATATTATATTATATTATATTATATTATATTATATTATATTATGAGCATTCTTTGTTTGCATACCACCTACTGGAAATGCTCTGCATAAATCTTCAGTATAGACTGAAAATTTGGCCCTAAGTTAGACCCAGAGGCTTTGTCTCAAGGAGCATAGGAAAATCATGGCTCTTCCAACAAATATCTATTCATCTCTATACAATGCCTGGGTTACCTTTGCAAGAGGTGTAATGAGAGGCAAAAGCCATGCTATGTTATTGTGCAGACTGCAGAAACAGCCTTCCTCTCAAGAGTGAGGTTAGTAAAATAGCATTCAGCTGGCTGAAGACCAGAGAACCCAGGGAGGCAATATATAAAGGAGACAACAAGAATAAAAAAAAAAAAAAAGAGGAGAAATGTGGAATGCAGTCTGGGGTGTGAAGAAGATCAAGGTCATCCACAGGAGAGCCAAAGAGGAATGGAAAGGTCAAAAGCCAATTAGTGCATCAAAGGGTGAGGAATAGAGTTCTTGCAACGAAGTGGGTGATAATTTCAGGAAGCTGCTGAGAGGATCACATTTGAAAATAGAGAAGTGATAATAGTATGTGGCTGGGAAAGGAAGCTGTGAAGAATTGAATGTAATTGAATGTAGAAATAGACTAGCAATGAATGGAAGGGAGAAAGAGAAATGAAAATTAGACAGAAGATTTTGAGGAATGGATTAGCTAAAGTCCATCTTTTCTTGCTGAAAGATGAAAGGGCATAAAAACTAGCCTGAGTATAATTGCCACTGTCACAGCTAATGAATTATTAACAAGCAAATTAAGAAATTGAGTGAATCCTTTCTCTGTCTCAGCTAGCGTATGCTTCTAACAGTCACCAATGAAATGTAAAGCTCTTTTTACATCCTTCTTGCTCTCATCTGAAATGGCTGGCAGCGGATTGTGGTTTAATGGTTTCCTTTTGATTCATCATGGTCTCTCCTGTTGCTCTTTTTGGGTGAAATCCACCCACCACAGACTTCCACAGCATGCCTGTCCCTCAATGACGCTGTGATAATGAGCTACGACGAAAGCAGCTCCAGAAGGCTCCAGTAGGCCAGCATGTAGAAGGGGAGTCTTGGGATGGGAACGGTGCACTTGTATTGACATAAACCCAGGGTCTCACAAATGCCATGTGGAGAACAAAGTGGTGTTAATACTATTCATACAGATCTCGTTTGGTTTATACTGGGGCAGCAATTGTTAAAGACAAAACAAAGCAGTAGATTTACTTGTTGTAGTCTTTTAAAGCATAACTTCTTGCCAAGTGCCTGTGAACTTTGGGAACCAAAACTCATGGAAGAGGTGATATCTTTTATCAGACCAAGTAGATATTTGCAGACAAATTATTGTATCTATCTGCAAACGTTTAGGCCCACTCACCCTGTGCCTGAAAGCTTGCAGATAAATACGATACTTTGTTTGCAAATGACTAGTTGGGCTAATAAAAGATATCACCTCTTCCATGAGTTTTGATTTTGTTTGCCTCTAAACCAACGCAGCTACAACCTGGTTACCCGTGAACTTTGGGTGCGTTGCTCCACCCTAGCTGGTGGCTTCTCTTACTGCAAGTATTCTCAGTGTTATTGTTTCCCTGGTATGTGAAATCCCTACTTTCCCTCCCTGTTTTTAATATTTTCCCTTTACACTGAAACTTTAGGGGGTCACATTTTTAAAAAGAGAGAGAAAAAGGAGAGAATCTGTAGGTGGTATGCTTAGTCTACTGGCTTTTATAGGGGAATTTGCTCCCTGACAAACTCTTCAAGCAACCCTCCAAAGCAAATGGAGAGTTCAGTCTTTTGGGCTAGGGACAAGACATTACACATAAAACAGTTTAAATGATCCAAAACTGGCTTAAACCTGTAACAGAACAGATGTTCAGTGCACACAAACTGTTTTGAAAATGGCTGAAACTGGTTTGAGATGAACCTGGTTGAATGTAGTATCAGACTTAACTGATTTCAGTCAAACTGATTTATGTAATGTCTGTCCCACACCCTTTGCTGGTTAAAGCTAAATCAGACTCCCCCAGGATCCCAGCATGCTCTCTGGGCGGAGCAGGGCTCTCGGCTCCACAGCAGGGCTGGCCCCTCCCCTCTGCTCCCTGGCTGCAGCTCTGACAGAGACTTGCAGGCACAGCAACATCTGCCAGGTTTCCTCCTGCTTTCCCCCTGCTTTTCCCCTCCCTTCCCCACTCCCTGGTAAGCAGAGATCCCCCCTCCCCTCTGCCTTACACAGACACCTCAGCATTAGCCAGTAGACCACATGCTGACTAAGGCCCTGTGCTGTGTCAGACAGAAGTGTCAGCTTAGGGCTTTTTGGAGCTAATCAACAGCTCATCTGGTAGTGCCCTCCCTTCCTTCTTTGTTTAAGAAGAGTTTGAACTAATAAGAGAACCTGTTTGTTTTCTGATGCGGTGATAAAGTCTGATAACAGAGCTGATAAATGCTCTGTTATCAAGGAGGGTGGGGAACCGCTCCCTAATCCTACTGGGGCCTGGCCACGCCCCACTCAGCTCCTCCCTGTGGAAGGGAAGGGAGGGCTGTTCTAGCACCCCTTGGCTTCTATCCTGAGCCACTGCAGGCATGTGCCTGCATTTCTGGGATGTCTGTACAGTTAGAAAGTGATTCAACCTAGCCAGGTTAGACTAACCTGCAAAGATTGAATCACTTAAGCTTTTTGAATTGAGGCTTTTTGAATCAGGCTTTCTGAATGTCTGTTCCTGGCCTTGAAAAACAAACAAAATAAAATTCCTCTGCCCTGTCTGGGATGATAGCAGGGAACTGCTCTTGTCCTGGCCCCAGCACAGTAGTCTGACCCCTCCTTGCAGGAAGTTGTTCTCATCACAGTGTGTTTTCTCTTCTGGGAGCTTTTAAGTCACTCCCTGCTTACCCACATGCCCCACAGCTTTGCTTTCTTAACAGGGCTGACTGTTCCTCCTTAAACAGACAGACCTTCATGTTACAGAAACTTGTTTCAGAATTCATTTTAAAAGAAAAGATAGCTCTTTCTCAATCTTAAAATCTGAATTTTCTTTTTTTTTTAGAAATCAAAGTTGTTTTTTTTCCTGTGAAAGTGTTCATTTTAGTAAAAAAAATGTTTTTGACATTTTTTTCTACTACTTTTCTTTGCCTCAGCCTTAGATATGGATGCATTTCCAAGATACGGATGTATTTCAGTGTTCTGGGAATTCTTGAGAATGAAAGGCCCCATAAAGAATGCCATTCTGGTGATCCATGGTCTTGTACACCCACTGAAGAGGTGGCTACAAAGCTCACACTGGCATCCATTTCAAGAGTGAGTTAAACATGATTTACAAAAAACCCTAATATGTAATCATGCAGTGCTTGTGCAACAAGTTGAACACAAATAACTTTTGGTGGATATATAGATATGGAGGGGATATTTCAGAGTAAGATCTCTAGACACAGATCTGCAAACTTCAAAGGGAGAATCCTGTGCATGCTCTGCTAGCTCTCAGAGTGAGATCTGCTGCAATGAATGTCATGTATTTTCTTCACCAGACCAGAGCCTTTAATCAGTTACTATCTGATTGCAGTGAGTGCAGACCAAGCATTACAGTTGTGTTGTGATCATCATCCATGCTCTGTTTTTTTTTTTTGCTTCCCCATTTTTATCAGCAGTTGTTACCATCTTCCCTGATGTAGATCAAGAGCCTAGGTAGTTTCTCAAGCAATCCTGTGAAACAGAATTAATTTGGTCTTGTTCTTGGGAAGACAAAAATGCAGTCCTGAGTGGGCTTCATTTTTCTTGCATTAAAACCAACATAGTACCATTTACCATTAAGGGCAGCCCCTTTAAATGAAAAAAAGGGAACCGAGGCTACGAAAATGCCTGAGGAAATTCATCAATAATATGAATAGTGGTGCACAATAAACTGTGGATATACACTGGTTTAAGAACAGGTAGATAATCAAGTATATTATAATTGTTATTATTATTGCCAACATTTGTATATGGTGCCATGGTTGTCCCTGACATGTTGCAAAAATAATTAAGAACCATAGAGAAGTAGGGCTGGAAGGGACCTGAGGAGATCATGAGTCACATAGCCCAAGGACACCAAGATTACTGTAATCTGCTGCAGGTAAGGGCACTACCGATGTCCTGCCACTGAAATGTTATTAAATACACACAGAGAGCAAAGCAATTGGCACTGAGTCAAAGACATTCACATTTAAGGGTCTGCTTTTATTCTCACATTCACCAGTTAGATGCTGGAATAATTTATGCAGCAAGTGTGGCTCAGTGTGATTTCTTTGAAATCAATGGATTTAATTTGATTCCCCCTCTGCTAAAAATCTATGTTGGGTATCTGGACACAATGAGAGTTAATGCTGGCTTGCAATAGTGTGATAGTAGAACCAGGTCCACCATTTAGGAGTGATTTCTGCTAAGGGTGGATATAAAAGGGAAGCAGTCTGCTTTCAAAACCAGTCCTTTTAGTTACTCCCCCAGCCCAATAATTCAGGCAATAAATTGGCATAAATAGATCCCCCTGATTTCAACAGAGGCAAGCACAGGGACAGTTTTACTCTCCATAAAATACCATGTGATGTGCATCATACTGGGTTTTCCTACTCACTCGCTTGGAGTAACTTGTCTTCTTTTGTTGTTTATCCCAATGTTATTGTCAAGCTAGAAGTGACCAATACTTTGCCTCATCATCTCTGTCACTTGTGAACGTGGTCCACGGGTGTGCACCAGTTGAGGGGAAGGAATGTCTGTTAGCTCTTAGCTTATCCTCTCTGCAGACCAGACGCTAGAGGGCAGCATCCTCCAAACATTGAAGCTGTCCTGGCATTGCATCCAGTAGAGGGCAGAGGTGCACGTCTATCGGATAACGAGTCCCTTTAACATTCTCCCTACTATACACAGGGGGATGTTGGCTCCCAAGTGAGACCCACAGGCTTTTCCAGTGAAAAAGTGCACTTATCCGCAGTATGGACAGAACCCCATAGCCAGAGACCAGTTGGTCATCTCCATATTAAAAAAAAAAGCAATACATAGGAATATGTTGTCTTGGCTATGAAGGAAGGGCAAAGGCAGTTGAGATCATTGTGTTAACTTTGCTCTGAATCCTGCATGTTCCTTCCCGTACTGTGATCCAGCTACGCAGTACTCTGCGTCCTCAAAATTCCTATGATTAAATAAGCTTCAAATGTGCATATTTATATAAGTGCCATTCCTAATCTGCATACATTTGAATATCTGCCACCTGTTGCTCCCATACCTTCAGAGACAAACAGTCTCTTCCCATTACAGCAGATGGAAGCTTGGCTCACACCTTCATCTCTGAGAATAGAGTTTTATTCTCTCCCTCTCTTACTTTACCTACTTGTCTTTCCTAAGCAGCGCTGTTTCTTTCTTCACCTATTTCTTTGCATACCGCTTCCCAGGAGTTCTCCCTCTTGGCCCTTTCCGATTTCCACACCCTTTTGTCTCACCCTTATGGCTGGTCCCTGCTCCCTTATTCTACCACCTCTGTACATGGCCCCTCTCCCCAGGCGGCAAAAAATATTGATAAAGGATAAAGCATGGCAACATTTTGTCAGAAAATCAATTGTTTACCCCAAATGCAGTTTCAGAACAATCAAAACTACTTAGGACTTTGGGATGAATGTACCAATTGCTTTTCTCTGAAACAAAATCAACAACATATTTAGGAAATGTTGAGGTTTGAGGCACTTATAAATTCAAGAAACAATTTATAAGTGACAATTAGGAAAAGTAAGAGAGGGAGAGAATAAAGGGGCCAATTGCCCTCCTATCAAATAGCTCAGTGAACTTACCTGAAATGTAGTGTTTCCAGCTTTTAGTCCCCACTTTGAGGGAGATAGGAGATATACCTATCTGCCATAAGAGTATTGAAATACATCCCCATGCTGTGGTGTATCTTGGCTGTGCTACTTGCATTATTCCCGTTGTGCCTCAGAGTTAGTTGCCTAATCATGTTTTTCTACAAGCATGGGAGTGTAATTTTAGGTGACTGCTGCATTTTGAGGTCCACTGAGCCTGAAGAAACTAATTCTATAAGTCACTGATTAAGCTACTTGCTAAAGCAGTAGGAGAATTTGGTTCAAATCCACCCTCTGCTTGTTCAGAGCAAGGGTCTGAAAAGAAGTCTTCAAACAGTACTTTCTATATTCCTACCCACTGGAGCACAGTCATACATATTCTCCTCCTGTATCAAATTATATTGAAGTAGGACATACAAAGTGAAAAATTCAACAGAAAGTATTGCCTTCTTCCTTGAATAGATTACAGCCTGGCAGGCAGGATAGTCTTCTAGGAGGGCAGAGGTGATATGGGTTCAAATCTTCTCATGCAGAAGAAGGACTTGAACTTAAGCATATAACATGTGAGTTTTTTGTTACAGAGGGAAAGGGGTATCTCTTTATCCCAGATCCTTCTCTGCCCCTACAATGTCTAAATGGGATTTACATGGCTTTGTGGCATCTGAGTTAGAGTTCTTATGCATGTGCATCTCTTCCTGAAAAATTCTGTTTGTGGCCTATTGCACATGCACAGAAATGACCTAAAACTGCTACCTAGGCTTCTTGCTCCACAGCAATCTGTTGCAATACACAGCTATACAGAAAAGCGAGTACATTAATGCCAAATATATTAGTAGCACTGGAGTTAGGGAGCAGGGGCCAACCTTGCTGGGTCACATAATCAGACTCACTTGCATTTGCTTCCCTTCTGACTAAATGGGCTCATCTACATGTCGCCATATGGTGATGCTGCTATGGCACTGCGCTTTAGTACGTCCTTTTGAATGTAGCTGGCGATCACATGTAGACCCATGAGATTCCTACATCAACATAGCACACCATATGGCAATGTAATGTGTCACTATGTCACCGTAGGGTGACATCTAGATACATCCTCTGAATCTTTTACACTTGACTGTCCAGTAGGACAGCTTCAAAAGGAGGTGGAACATGGTTTTAGCTGTTCCTCACCCCTAGCCTGCCGATTGGGGAAGTGAAGATGATGCTCTACATTCAAATACCCTTTAGGGTGTGGGCTTAGGACTCCATTTTCCCATGTCCAGGGCAAATGCTTGAATCATTAGGCTACTAGATATGGCAACAGTGCAAAACAGTAGGACCCTGTCCCTGACTTCAGACTGAAGTCAGTGCTGCTGCTATATGACAGTTAGATTCATAAAGCAAAAGGTCACTGTTTCATTGGGACCTAGCCTTAACACTAAACTGATGGTGTGTTACAAAAGCAGATGCATCAATACAGTAGGGTGGAGATTCGCAGCCACAATGGGCCAGGAAAAATGCAAGAAACAAGGTTGTCTTGGGAACACCCTTTGCTGGATCAGCTATATGGTTGGAGACGCTGGATAAGGCTTTGGGGCACAACGTGCCCTTCTTCAGGTCATGAATGTTTAATGCATTAGTGGCTTCTCATGGACTTGAGCATGGTGAAAAAGGACCCCGCTAAATTGATTTAAGAGGTTCTTAGGAGCCTAATAAGTCAAATAGGATCTGGTTCCTCCCTTTTTTATGTCAGATTGGAACTGGATCCTGACATGATGGAATCAGCAAAGGTTGCTCATTGAGACATCGGTGAGCTATGCACCACCAAGGACAGCACAGGATCCATCCATAGGGGATTCCCATGGCCAGAATGAAAGAACCGCACCATTCTTCAGGGAAGAATTGGATCTGGGGATGCACCACACTGCCAATGAAAAGTGACAGAACTAAATGCTTTTCTCTGTGGTATAGGATTACTCTCTTATGCTAGATGAGTACTTTCAAAATGAGCAGAGGCTAAGACCCAAATTTTGCTTTACCAGTCAGACAGACATCTAAGTGGTGCTTAGGTGCCTACAACACCTGTCTGAGTCCCTGAAAAACCATTCGGGCAAAAGCTGGATGCATCCTCTTCCTCCTCCTCATTGTTCTCTTTCACTTAATCTTCAGGCTACGATGAAGGCATGTTACAAAAGTTGACATAGTGATAGGTTGTCAGACGCAATGAGAGTGCAATAGGATTTCACAGAGGGGCCCTAAGTACCATTTGAGCACCTTGGAGGTGAAACAAAATTTAGGTTTAAGTCCTAAAAAGTGTCTAGTAGGTTGTGTAAGATTTCTGGCCTCCTCCATATGTAAATCAAGCCCTTCATTTCCTTGGCTTTTGTTACAAAAAGAAACACTCTGTTTGGAATGGAATAAATAATGTGTGTTTCTTTTTTACCAAGCCAATACACCCCCCCTCAAAATGAAAACTTGTGTATGCGTGCATGTGTGTGTGTGTGTATACAACCCCCCCCCCCCACAAAATGAAAAATTGAAAAGTGTATATATGTAATTAAAAATGAAAAATTTCATTTTGGGGTGTGTGTTTGTATATGTATATGTATATTCCTTGCTACTGTATATAGCTTTTTCATTTTGGTAAGAAAAAACGTATCTATCACTCATCTCTTCTAATCAGTGTTGTGTTCAGGAATTATGGTGGCTGGCCTGAAAGCCTGAAAATTCCCATGAAGTTCTGGTTCACGCTTGAAGCTCTATGACTAGCTGGCCTCATTCGCTCTGGTTGCATCCTGTGCAATGTGTAGTATAGAACTAATTAGAAACATCCATTGCGGTGGAAGAGACTAACCTAACAGTGGCCCTTCCTGAAAGCTAGAGGCCACTGAGAGAACAGTTTCTGGATGCTAACTATGCTCTGGACTTAGTGACCAAGCAATGGCAGCATGAGTATAGTGCTGAGTATTGTTCTCCTATGAAAAATAACTCATGCCATTGTCCAATGTCAGAAGAGATTGTCACAGTTATTTTCTGGTGAACACACTCATTATCCCACTCAGTGTGGAGGAGATAAAGGCCTTTGTAGTGGCAAGTACGCTTCCTACTGTCTAACTTTTCAGTGACTGCTCCCACACAACCAGGTAATTTAAAAAGTCCTTAACTATAGTACGGCTTTTTTTAAATGCTCAGGTACCGGCACCAAGCAACCAATACCCTGGCTAGAAACACTACTACCTCCAAACTACGATGTGGATGATGTCACCTTCACACCCTGTTATAATTTTTTTGAGGAAGTGTATGTGAAGTCATGCTTCACATTCATGGGGCTGCTGTTCATTACTTCTACATCCTGTGTTTCAGTGGGGAGGGCTGGTTGCCCCAATTGCTTTCCCATTGAGACCTTTAAGTTAAGCCGTTGCAGATGTGGTCTATCATTGTTTCAAAATGTGGCATGCAGGTACATTTTTGGTAGCAATGCAGTTTGCCTACTGTAACTCTTCTTTATGTAAAAGCATCGAAGTAAGAGTTCAGGACTCGGTACCTAGAAAAGGCTGTTGGACTTTTACTTAGTCTTCAGTACCCAGAGATGGCCCAAAAGCAACCAGCCAGTCTCTCCTAATACATGCACAAGAGCAAAAACCTCCAAGTAAGGAAGGTGACATGGGTGATGTACCTTGAGTGGGATCCAAAAATGCAGAGTAGTGGAGAAAGGAGGCTTGGGAGGGTGGTGGAAGATGTTTGTCTGAAGTCTCTTCTCAGTTTCATTCATGACATGAGAACGGCTTCCCATTGGAGGCTGCTACAGGCTTATGGAGGAAAGGGGATGGTCTTGTTGTTAAAACAGAAAGCTGAGCCTCCCCCTCCCCCCACCCACATCACCCTACCCCCAAATTTCCTTGAGGCACATTGTGCTTTGGAAATACTATAGACATCATAAGCAGTTGCACAAAAGAGCTAAGCAGCACAATGAATTAAAACAGTGCATTTGCCTTAGCTCTGGTGCTAAAAGTCACAGCATAAAAAGAAAACCCAGAATGATAAATGGACTCCCTCTGTGTAAATTACTGAGGCAAGGGAATAGCACATTAAAACCTGGGAGACGTCCCGGGCAGAGTGGTCAAAATTGGACACTGTCTAGTCTGATTAGAAAACCAGTGAGATGAACCATGGTCTCATTTTCAGGTCATCTCCAATCTGTGCCGCATACCTTCTACAGGGTATTATTAGTTCATGATAATCACACTCTCTGCAGTTCCTTTACTGCTATTATAAAAATGCTTTTATGTTGGGTAGATGTGTTATTTATTACGTGCTAGAAGGAAATGAAGTTGGTAGTTTTGAATGTTGAACAGCAGTTGGAGCTGAGCTGCACAGTTCCAGGTCCCAAGAACTCTGTCTCCTGTTTCATAATAATAATAATGATTTATCCTCTATGCTATTAAGTTCGTTGAATGACTCCATGCAGATCTTGGGGCCAGCATTTTATTTCTGTCATCTAAGCTGAAGTTGTAATAGCAAAAATTGACTGATTCTTTCTTTCTTTCTCTCTCTCTCTTTCTCTTTCTTACTCTTTTTTTTTTTCTATATTAAATTGAAAATAGACACTGTTTTATTGATCAAAAGTTCTTGTTTTATAACCCAGTTAAAACACTTGGACTGTGTATGATACTCCAAAATGAAGATCAGAAAGTTTTGTCATTGGTACTCATAATTCATCCCGGGATTACCCTTGTGAATGCTTCCAAACAAGGACATTGGACCACTTAATTTCCACTGAAACCCATATTTTAATTGCCTATAAAGCTCTCCATTTTATCCAGCTCATGCACAAGAAGTTCTTAGATGATGCAAAGGCACTTGGACAGGTCCTCTACATGAGAGAGTGAAATGTATTCCTGTACAAATCAGAGGGATAGCGAGCTTCTTCAGGATCCGGGGTGGAGGTAGGAGTATGCTGACCACAAGGGGAGGCAGGAAGTGGAGTCTTACCTTCTCCAGCTGTCCTTCCTAGGGTAGAAGCTGCTACTGCTAGTGTGGGTTCAGGCTGCTGAAATTGGGGAAGCTCCCAGGGAGCTTCCTTGATGCTCTGCTGACTTCTTTCCCTCTCTTCACTGGTGTACTACTGGGTGCAGCGCTGTGACTGCTATGACAAAGACTCCTGGGGGGTGGGGAGGTACCGTTCTGTTTCGCTCCTAACACAGCTGAGTGGCCCCAACCAAGTTCCCCAACTAGTGTAGATTTATATCCCCATTAAGCCTCCCATAAAGGGTTCAAATAGGACTTAAGTTGCCCGCTGTCCTTACGTTTCTCCCTCTGCACAGAAAGGGATTGTTCCTTGACATGAATATCTCCCTGACGCCAATTTATGAAAGCATCCCAATTCAGGAATCAGCTAAACACATACTTAGCGTTGTCCTTAATATTTCACTTCAGTATTTTGCAGGAGTGGGGAAGCCCTGGAGACCATTTTAAGAGCCATTTGCAACATTCTTCTTTTTTTTTAAACAAAAAATTACGGTTTAATGACCCCAAATTAAATTTCATTATCAGACCCGCCATGGGTGTAAACTGACTCTGCTCAACTGAAGTCATTGGAGTCATGCTGATATATGTGTGCGCATATAAAACTACAAATAAATCAAAACCTCAGCCCTAGTTGTGGTGGGAGGAGGGGTGTGGGTGGGTGTCGGGGTGTGTGCCCAAAAAATCAGGCAAGTGGATTTAGGTAAGCAAGGACAGCAAACCTGGGTCACATTCCTTTTCTTACAGATTGCTGAGAAGTCTGGGATTCATGTTTCCGTATTTTTTTTGAAAAATAATAAAAGTCACTGAAATAAAAGATAAAACTCATCCTTTGCATTGTTTCCACTTACAATTAATGTCTAAACTGTTAATAAATTATTAATGTGTGTGCCAACAAAAGATTAATAGATGCATTAATAAGCAGTTACCCAGTCACTGTAAACCGCAGCTTATTGAGTCCAGCCAGAAATATGTGAAATATATAACTCCAGCCAAGTGAAATTTTCACAAACAGCATTTTGGAGGCAAAAATGTGGATATTGTACTATTAACAAATGTGACAAATGCGTCTCCATTTTTCTGGAATTGTTGGCTTAAAAATTATTTTTCAAATAATCCTGACTGTTTTGAAACAAAATATTGTGCATTAGAAATGAAGTTCATATTCAGGATTTCTTTGGTATTATTTTAATTTGTTTTTTTTTAAATTCAAAATGCAAATGCAATGGTTTTATTATTTTTTAACATTTTCTAAAATCATTTTAATCATCTTTTGGGCTGTGTCGTCTAGTCCCTTTAGAGAAAGCTTTGCACTTTATCTTTAATTTCAGTTATTTATTCAAAATGGTTTTGATCATGCTTTAGCTCCCAGATGACCTAGAGTTGCATTGCCCACCCTAATTCCTAATGCCAGGGGGAATTTACCTAGCACGGTTTGCTTCTCCCTTAGTGCCAGCTTAGATGTGTATAGGCCAGCACTTTGGAGGCAGTCTAGGTTACAGTCACTCCTTGGGCCCACCAACGCATTGTGCATGTGGAGGGTAAGGAATAGCAGGGTCCTGAAGGCACTGCTCACACCATTTTGTGATCTGCAAGTCAGGTAGTTCATGCCAGGGGCAGGAATGGTAATGGCATCCACAACTCCCGTGAAGGTTGGCAATTGGTGGTATCTCATATTACTATGGACTGCCCTTCATTTAACTTAAACAAAAGAATAACTCTTTTGTTACTCAAATTATATTAATAAACTACTTAGAAATAATGGATCCACTTCTCAATCTTTACCAGTTTCACACCCATTTCACTCAATAAGAAAGAAGAAAACTAGGTCTGTGAAACTATGGGTGCCAAGGCCCTATGGCTACCTGAATGCCCTCAACAGGCAACCTGAATGCTATCCCAACTGCCTGCAATGCTTTGATGCTAGTAACCTGGGGGTAGGTCCTCTGTGTGGAAGATGACACCTTTGGTTGCCTCTCCCTTCTTGTGTCACAGGCCCCCCTTTCCTAGGTCCTTGCAGTGTCCCGTCTGGTGCAGACCCCGATCTCACCCATCAAATAGCATGGCTTGCTAGCTCCCAAATCAGTCCTAAGCAGTTTGTGAACTGGAATAATATTAGGGGTTGTTATCCCAAACCTAAGTGTCTTATTAGTCCAAATCAGTCCCAGTACATGATCACATAATGTCCTAGTTAAAGCCTCCATGCTTCCCTTGCAGCCACCCCAGGCCACTCAGCTCAGGCTCCTGTTGCCAGATTATTTCATGGTCCATTCAGTCCTATAATGATGTTTTCCAGCTATGAACATTGCGCATCTCTGGCGAGGGGGCATGACAAGCTCCTGCAAGTGGCAGCGGGACTGTCGGAGCATGGCAGCAGCAAGTGGGGAGCTCCCACAGGTGACCACGGCTCTGTCGGCGGCAAGCGGGGTAGGTGGCGAGCACTGACCAGCAATCGGTGAACACCCGCAGATGCCACCAGCAGTGTTGGCAGCAGCCAGCAGCGATCGCGGACTGCCCGCAGACGCCACTGGCAGTGTAAGCAGTGAGGGGAGGAGGGTGGCGAGCAATGTCAGCAGCGCCTTTTTGCAGGGGGTGCATCACCACGCTCAGGAGGTACATGTGCACCTGAATGCACCCCCCCATGTGTTGCCAGTGCTTCAGGCACAGGCCTCACTTCAGGCCTTCCCAATCAGAGCTGGGCTGCTCCCAAATTGGCCCCTTCTATGGACCTACTCATGAATACTGTCTCCTGAGGTCATAGAAAGTTAGGGTTGGAAAAGACCTCAGGGAGTCACATCTAGTCCAACCTCCCACTCAAAGCAGGACCGTCCCCAACCAGATCATCCCAGCTACAGCTTTGTCTAGCTGGGTCTTCAAAACCTCCAAGGATGGAGCTTCCACCACCTCTCTGTATAAACTGTTGCAGTGTTTGGCTACCCTCCTAGTAAGAAAAAACCTTTCCTACTATCTAATATAAGTTTTCCTTGCTTTCAACTTGAGACCGTCACTCTTTGTCCATCCTTCCCAGGTCTATTCAAGCACTTCCTGCTCCTCAGTTGATACAGCTCTCTGTCTGAGCCATCTCCCTTAAAACACAGCACTCCCTGACCTTTCAGTAATAGAGCTAGGGGCCTCTCATTACAAGACTCAGTGTGGAGTTAGGAGATTACAAGGAGATTATTTTATTAGTCACATTCTTCATTTTCATCTACAATATCTGGAACTAACTTGTTTCGAAGAAAATATACCAGGGCAGATGGTTTACTGGACATTTTTTCCATGCACAACTAAGACTACAGAGGAGACTCCAAAAGAAAAGTTTCTAGTGGATTTTTTTTCCTCCATTCTGTATATATTTTTCCACGGTAGAGGAATGCTGATATTTTAATTCATTCAATGTATATGCCACCAACCATGCAGTGAGATTCCTTAAATTATGACAAAATTGCTCATTTCCTGAAGTGAACACAACAAACTAACAGACACAGTAATTTTTAGTAGGTTTGGATTGAAATCAATTTTCCAGATGTTCGCCTGTAATCAGCTTAGGAACTCAAATCTCAGAGCAGCACTATTCACACAACAGCTGTTGCAAATTTTTCTTTTGAATCACACCAACTATGAGTGGATTTGTTTATGGGCAATCTCTGCGTTACATGAAAAACTGGGTGACTACACTATAAAAAAAAAATGTCCCCCAAGAGGTTTGCTTTGACTGTGTCTACATCTCTTTTGGGTTTAGTCTCTGACTAGTCTAGGAAATAGACCCAGTTTTCCTCCCTTTCCCCCAAATTCAAAATGAGCATCACCAGTAGCTTCAAAAGGAGCAAGTGTTTGTTCTCCTACTATGAGTTTTCCAACAGACCCTGCAGAGTATTCACTAAAGGTGAACCCTAACTTCATAAATCACAAATGCTTCCACTAGCAACCTGCTTCCACCAGTTAGATGAACAGACACACAATGTCAGCCCTGGCAAGACTGGTGGTGTGTCCACAGAGCAAAATGTAGGTAAGATGCTCATATGCGCCACCATACCTGTGCTAGCTTAATCTAGACAAAGTAGGTGAACAAAAGCAATGAAAACAGGGTGGAAGGGGTTGTACAGGGTGGCTAGCTCATGTGTTGCTGCGTTTTCACTGCTGTTGTTATCCAGGCCAGCTAGATGATGCTAGCACGTGCTAGTCACACCTTCCTGTTGCTGCGTGTAAAGAAATCACCAGCCTGACTCCACTTTATACCACAGGGCAGAATTTCTCTGAGTTATTCTTCTAGGGACCGCAGTAAGTGTTGCTTGAATAAATCGGTGGGAGCCAAACCTTTTGGAAGGTGTGCCACCCCCGAGTGCCACTCTGATCCCATTCCCATGGCTGATCTGCTGATCTGCTGCTCTGCTTTTGGCTTCCTGCGGTACAGGCTGCTATGCTGGTCTACTACGTGCCAAAAACAGAAGCTGAAGCTGCCCATGGCACTGTCTGCCACAGACTGGCCATCTCTGGATTAAAATATGCTTTCCGAGAGGCATGGTTCTGATCAGTTGTGATTTACAGACATCGAGAGAAGGAAAATCAACCCCTTCTCTTGATAGCTTCTTCCACTGGTTAACCACTTTGTTAAAAATCCACCCCCAATTTTTATTTGATTGTTTTCTCTGTAACTCCCAGCCATTGTATATATGCTTTTTCCCCCTGAAAACCTGAGGAACTCAGCGGAGCTTATCTAACTAGAAAGGAAAAGGATATCATGTGCATGCCCAATAGCCAAAATATAGGCTCCTAAGAGAATAACATAATAGAAATGTAGATGCCAAGGGATTTTAGGTACATACAGGGTTAAGTAGCAGGTGAACAGGGGTTTTGATCATTCCAGAGGAACTAATATTTTGGATTTAGGTGCCTGAAGAAACCTATAGGTGCCTGCACCCTACTCGTGCATCTAGCCCTATTTATGTGAAACGGATAGTACAGCAGTCTTTGTAATGTGCTTACGACTGATATAAAGCCATCAGAAGGTCTATGTACCATTGAATAGGGACTTAATTGGCATATTAGTCCTCTGCAGAGGAGGAGATTTCACCTGCCCTTGGTGTTATAGCTACATATAACGTTAACAAGTTCCCAAAATCTATGTTGAATTGAAACATCTGGTGAAAAGATAGCTAGGTCTTTTTCGTGTTTGACCAAGTAAGTTTTTAAAAAGGCACAACGGTCGTCCATTTTGTATTGACACATAGAAGTGACTTTTCTAGACTCAGCATCGCTTCCCCGCTCTCCTCTTCCGTACATATAGTTCATTCTGGCAGCTTCGGCACAGTTGCCTGTTCTCTAGTGCATGGAGCCGTACATAAGGAATTTCTGAGAGAACAAAGACCTCCTGCTTTTTGAATGAATGCTCTTTGTTATCACTCCTGCTATGTATTTTAACAGGTATTAAGTTAGTCACACATACACACACACACAAGCGCTAAACTGGGCAAAGCTCACAATGCAAATCTGCGGGAGGCAGTGACATTCATCCCTTTCCTCGTTAACAGTTTTCACACAGAGGGGTAACACAAGGGGATTGATATCTGGCAAGTAAAAAAAAAAAAAATAGTCCTAATTAATTTTCATAGCAGTATGTGGAAAAGTTTATCTTCTGATTTTTTTTTTCCTAAAAAAAAAAGAGTTCAAGCATATAGAAAGAATGAGAGAATTACAGTATAAAATATACCTAACGGATTAAATGAGACTAACCTTGGATTAATATTATTATTGCCCTGCTGTTTCTACCCTCCCTATGCCACGCTGCTATCTTCCATTAACATCTCTGCAAAGCCAACACAATATTAGGCTGTACCTAATGTATTCAGCAGATGTGTCCCTCCTGCCTGCAGCTGAAACATGCAGTAGCAGCCCAGCAGCCACGGTAATACAGCATGGCCTGCATAACACAGACAAGGCCAAAGTTTGCTACCCCATAGTTGTGCCTGGGAGCAGGAGTTTCTTAATAATCTTGCACTCCAGATTTCCCTCTCTAGGAAGTCTGCTTGAAAAAAAAATCATCCATTAAGGGGCTCAGAAAAGGATTTAACTCAGATTTTTTTTCAGAAATCAGTCTATATTCACCTGTGACTGCACGTGAAGATGTAGGATGTATATTTGTATTATAGGATGAGGGAAACCATCCAACTTCCTCACCATTTTCTCCTCCTTCCTGCCATTTGTCCTGGCTATTTATCCTTGTCCTACCAGGACAGTGGTTCCCAATCTTTTGAAGCAACGGGCCACTTTCAACTTTCAAAATTTCTCATAGACTACCAAGGACCCCTCTTATTCAATGTTATTGTAACAGCTCTATACAGGGAAGAGATGTCAATTGTGATTAGAAGAACACTTAATAAGACCTTATCCACCACCAGGGCTAGATATAGACATTCAAAAAGCTTGAGGCAGAATCTATCTAAGTTACGTGGTTTTCTGTAAGCAGCATAATTTAGATCAGTAGAGAGCAGAGCACACGTTTGCCATGTAAGGGAGGTGAGGAGCAAATCTTAGACCAGGTGCCACCATTTTTAAACTGATCTACATGTGCCGAGCTTCTGTCCTGTTATGGGTACTGTTATGGGTTTCTTATCACTTATACCAGTAAAAGTGTAATGTCTGTACCTGGCTCAGGGTGCTGTGGATGACAGTTTGGGAAGCACTGTCATAGCCACATTTTGCAACCGCTTCGCCCTACCTCTCCTTCATGCCATAACCATAATCTCTTATATAACCCCTTCCCTAGTTCCAGTCTCCTTATCTTAATACTCATTCCAGCTTCATAAGAAATGACACCAAGATCCAATAGATGCACACGTAGGCTGCATCCGTCCACACGAGTGTGGAGTTTTCGTTTCCCGCACACCTTGTACTGCAGCTAGTTGTCCCCAAGAAACACCTGCAGGTGCAGCAAGTAACCGTGGGTGGGGTAGGGGGGGCTGGGGTCAGCACTGGGACGGCCCCAGCAGCCTTGCCCGGGGTCCTGGGAGCCTTTCCAGGGCAGTGGCAATCCTGCTGTGCAGACTCTGGTTGAAAACTAGTTAGGGTCCAGATGGCCTGGCTCCAGTTTTGAGCTGCGCATGCTGCCCCTATATGTGCCACTCCACTTTTTTTATCTTGGGTTTTTTGACCCCTGGATATCTAGGGGTAAAAAAAACCCCAAAACCCATGCTGCTCCCTTGCAGCATGGAGAACACCTGAACATGTTGTATGTGGCAGTGCAGACATGTCTGCCGCGCCACATACCACACAGTTGCACTCATCTAGACATGGCCATAAGGAACTTAAATAGTCACCCCAAGTTATAATTGTAGCCTCCTCACCTTTCCCTTATTTTAACATTGGGAATATAGTTGCTGGAGAATGTGCCATTCAGAACATTTCAGGTTCAATCTTTTGATTAAGGGTTCCCTGGAGAACTGTCTCAGGGACAGCTACCCTGTATTTTGAAAGTCAGCATCCAGGTGGGCCTGTGTCACAGCCAGGTTTTGCAAGCCCCTAGGTAGGTCTTCCTTGGAACCAGAGATCTTGCAAGCAAGGAGACCCCTTCCCTGGATCAGCAGACCTAGCTTATCTGCATTGGAGCTAGAGACCTTGGACTACCTAACCCTCTGAGTGCTCATCTGGTGGATCTGTCCTGTACCTTGAACTCCTGGGCTGTGTTCACATGAGCATGGACATGTGTTGATCCAGGGACACCTTGTCCCACTGCTACTTGCCCCTAGACAATGCCCATGCCAAGCACCCTCTGGGTGGGGTGAGGGAGGCTGGGGCCAGCAACTGTGCTAGCCTCAGTAGCCTTACCTGGGGTTTGGGGGGCTCAGGGAGCTGCAGCTGTGGTGCTCCTGCAGCAGGGATCCTGGACAGCAGCTGGAGCATGGCTCTAGCCAGCCAGGCTCTGGTTGTGGATGGTGCGCACTTCTACCACATGTGCCTCCCAACTTTTTTTTGGCATGGGTTTTTTTGACCCCAGGATTTACCATGGTCAACTGCCCCCCATGTTGCAAAGTTGCAGTGCAGGGAAACCCTACATGTGTGGTATGTGGTGCTACAAAAGGGTCTGCAGTGCCAGATACCACAAATCTGCACTCGTCTGGACTCAGCGCTGGAGTCCCCATTCAGATTTAATGATTGGCCTTTCCTGAAATTGAAGTCTTAGAAACATGGTGTCTCTACCTTGCAGCAATTCAATAGAAAATTCTGGATTCCCAAATCCAGGGACAGCCTGTTTGGTGGGACACCAGGGTCTGAAGTTCAGTTCAGGCAAAAATCAAATACTCAGGGAAATAAATTACCCTTCAAAGCAGAAACCCTGCTTTTTGGGGTTTACATATTGGTAATCTCATTCAGACACAATATTGCTACAAGGCTGGAGCCTTTTAATGCATCCAGTGAAATGTTATTTCACTCTAATTTGTTTTTACTCTGACATGGTTAATGGTGCTGAGTGTCACTGCAACATGGTACTAAAGGGCAATACTCACAAAACTCAGCATCCAAATATTACCCTAAGTAGTTGTCAGAATTTCCATGGTAGGCACAAAATACTTATTGTATCCGCATGGCTCATGTATTCTGTTCACAACAGCAGCTGTGAGGTAAGGACTCGTGTAGATTGTGGGCTTCATCAAAATCATAGTGAAATGAGTAGAAAGACTCTAGTACTCCAGGGTTTTTCTGTTCTTTTTTTTTTTTTTGGTAGCAGGCTGTAATTCAACCATGCCTGGTTTTGTAATATGTCATCATTTTAGCCTTAAGACGAAATCATTGGTAGCAGTGAGCAAGCGGAGAACCCACCAACCTGTCATTTGCAGTTTTGTAGGGACTGGAGCAGAGTGGAATAATATCACACTTAAGTCTCTAAGCTGACTTGGGCATCTAATGCGTGAAATAGAATCTGGTCCTTTATGCTCTCACAGTGCTCTGTCTCTCAAAAAGCATGCCCTTGTTGCCGAGAAGGCTATCGGCATACTGGGCTGCATTGGTAGGAGTGTTGCCAGTAGGTCAAGGGCAGTGATTCTTCCCATCTACTCAGCACTGGTGAGGCCACATCTGGAATACTGTGTCCAGTTTTGGGCCCCCACTACAGAAAAGATTCATAGATGCATAGGTTCATAGAGTCAGAAGGGACCTCAGTGGGCCATCTAGTCCAACCCCCTGCCCTTGGCAGGCAAGAAAAGAGTCACCATCTCTGGGGTCATGTGATCCCAGCCAGGTGCCCATCCAGTCTCCTCTTGAAGACTCCCAAGGACGTGGCGAGCACCACCTCCCTTGGGAGCCCATTCCAAATTCTAGCAACCCTTTCCATGAAGAACTTTCTCTTAATGTCCAGCCTAAACCTTCTCTCCAGTAGCTTATGGCCATTGTTCCTTGTTGTTCCAGGAGGTGCCCTGGTGAACAGATTGTCACCTACTTCGTGTTGCTCTCCCCTTATGAATTTGTACACCACCACAAGGTCTCCTCTCAGCCTTCTCTTGGAGAGGCTGAAGAGGTTAAGGTCCCTTAGCCTTTCCTCGTAGGGCTTTCCCTGCAGGCCTCCAATCATACGAGTGGATCTTCTTTGGATCCTCTCCATGTTGTACACATCCTGCTTGAACTACGGCATCCAGAACTGGACACAGTTCTCCAGCAGCAGTCTGACTACTGCCACATAGAGGGAGAAAATCACCTCTATGGATGCACGAAAGGTGCGATTGGCTCTGCCAACTGCTTCATCACATTGGTGGCTCATGTTCATCCTGGAGTCAACACTGACTCCAAGATCTTTTTCGGCCTTAGTGGGTCTGAGAAGGTTGCCCCCCAGCCTGTAGGTATTATGGAAGTTCTTCCTCCCTAGATGCAGCACCTTTCACTTGTCCTTATTGAATTGCATCCTGTTGCTCTCTGCCCACTTCCCCAACCTGTTTAGGTTGGCCTGGATCTGGTTCCTCCTCTCCAGAGTGTTAGCTGTACCCCATACTTTTGTGTCATCTGCAAATTTGGACAGGGTGCTTCCCACCTCCTCATCCAGATCTCTGGTGAAGATGTTCAATGGTACCAGTCCCAGAACCGAGCCCTGGGACACTCCATTGCCCACATCTTTCCAGGATGTGGACACAGTGGAGAGAGTCCAGCAAAGGGCAACAAAAATGGTTCAGGGGCTGGGAGGCATGACTTCTGAGGACAGGCCATGGGAACTGGGCTTATTTAGTTGAAAGAAGAGAAGACTGAGAGGAGACATAATAGCAGCCTTCAATTACCTGCAGGGAGGTTACAAAGAGGATGGAGCAGTGTTGGCAGATGACAGGACAAGGAGCAATGGGCTCAAGTTGCAGCAAGGGGAAGTTTAGGTTTCATGTTAAGAAAAACTTTCTCACTAGGAGTGTAGTAAAGCACTGGAACAGGTTACCCAGAGAAGCGGTGCAATATCCACCGTGGGGGACATTTTGAGACTGGGGTAGACAAAGCCTTGGCTGGGATGGTCCTGTTTTGAGCGAGGGGTCGGACTAGATGTGACCTCCTGAGGTCCCTTCCAACCCTCATTTTCTATGATTCCTTCCAACCTTGATAAAAAGGGCCTTGTATAGAGAAGTTCATTTACAGAATCCTGAGGTGTTCAGAGACTAGGAAAAGGATAACAGGAAATATATTTGAAATTAAACATTTGGTCCTCAACTTTTTTAGAAGATGTGGTCCTGGGCATTCAGTTTTCAGCACCAATACCTAGATGCAATCAAATGTTATTCCTTTAATGGACAATACATTGTTATCTACAAGATTCTGCAAAAAGAAAAAAAAAATAGTCCTGTGCATCGAGTCAACAGTCTTGACCCAATGGATGAAAATTAAGACTAAATGATGCTGGTATTAAAAACCCCCACCTTTCTGATATAGCTGAGTTTCATGAGAAATCTAAGCAGAGAGGAGACTCAAGTAATATATTTCTCAGTATTAATAAATGCTTCCTCTGCTTACACTTAACAAAAGAGATTTTAATCACTAGGGTAATCTCTCACTTGGAAATGAATATCTCATATTAATCTTTGGACAAAATTGAAGTAAATGGGGGTAAAATCTAGAATATAAAAGTGCCATCTGGATCCTTATAGAAAACAATAACCCTGACACTGAAATCATTATATTAAAGTTTCCAGTTGTTTATTTATTTCTGCAGGAACCCCTTATTTTATGTCTTGAATAGCATTTCCCTAAATAAAATTGCATGGTATAAAGTGCCATTATGATTTCTAACATTCATTTCCAGTGAAGCTCTTGCTACTCTGTAGCTATAACTATGATGAAAAGGAGCAGCGGACAGCACGTTGCAATAATACCATGCCCTCATCTATCAAGCCAGCAGATTATATGAGAAGCATCTCCTTAGAATAGAAACTCAGAGATATAAAAACCAATGAGGTTTGGCATAAAAAGGGGTGCCCAAAGGAATCTGTCAAGTCCATGGGGTATGTGCAGCATACAGGAAGCCACCAAAAATTGTCATTGCTGTGGTGTAAAATATACAGCTTTATAAAGTTATAGCCAGTGGTACCGCAGTCCATGGTGCACTTTGTCACAGATTCATGGATCCTTTCAGTGACTTCATGGTTGGAGCTCTGCAGATCATTTTGGCCTATGAACAGTACCTTTCCATATGCAACATGCACAGGCTTTGTTCAGTGTTAAGCAAAAAGGAGAGCAAGATCTGCTTTGCCCTTCAGTGTTTTTTTTTCAAAAGGACCCAAGGGAGTTAGGCACCTGGATACTGAAAAAGACATGGGGAGAGATCTAGATTTGTAAAGTAGGCACTGAAAAGCAATCCACAATATCCCTTCTCCAGTGGCCCCAAAACTCAGTAAGCAAGCACCTAAATTCATTCAGCAGCTAGACTTTAAATTGTAAAAGTTGCGGGGTATCTAAAGGTAAGCTGTTGTGGGTGGGCAGAAGAACCCCAGGGTGAGCAGCACAGCTCCGTTGCAATGCAGATCAGAGTCTGAAAGCTGTCTCAACATCGACGTCTCAGAACACATCTAACTGCTGTCAACGACTTTGAATTCAGGGGAAAGCACGGCGGTCATGGTCACTTTTTGCTGAAAACTGTTGTGGGAGTTGGTGGGTCTTGAGGGCACCTTCCTTGGAATACTGCAATCAACAGTTCACTTGCCCAGAAAATGTGTGACCTTGATACGGTTCACCTGTCCTCAAGGAGCATAAGCTATATATGTCAAATATGGACAGTCATGGCCAGTAACCTCCATGGTGCTCTCTGGAAACAGTTCATGCCAGAAAAACGATTTGCTGAAATCAACCTACAGTCCTGCCATGCAGGGGCGTAACCAAACAGCCGACTGTCTGGGGCAGAGAGATGCATGGGGGCAGTGGTGGCTTCTGGGTGCCACTCTGCCACTAGTGTGATTGCAAGGCTGCAGCAGGACCAAATATTTTTTCGATCCTCCCAGCTGCTCTCTGACCAACTTGGCAGGTGAGGCAGCTGACCTGGTCCCTCTGCCCTAGTTTTGCTACCGCCATCCTGTGTTTGTGGTTTTTCTCTGTTTCTGCAGCTCCGCATCAAGAGTCTAACACCAATCAAACTTGATGGTGTTTGTCATATTTCTGTGGAAAATGACAGATTAGTCATTCTCTTCCAGGAAACACATACACAGTCACAACTAGACAGCAGTGCTCTCTCGTGCCTTATTTAAATATTTAATTAGCTCATGTTAAAATGAATCATCTTCATCAGGTGGGACTGAAAGTATGCTACCCTACAGTCCTGTGGCTAGAACCAATCCCTGGGGTGCACGATGTGTGTTTCAGTTCTGTTAGAGGCGGGGACTGAATCTGGGTATTCACGTCCTGGGTGAACGATCTAATAAATTAACTATTATATATAATGGGCCCACCACTTTCTCCTCTAGCTGTATTTTGGGATAAACAGATAAAGGAGGCAACCAAATATGGGAGAAGGTTGTAAAGCTTCATTAGTGACAGCAGTCTCCAAGCAAACCAGAGTAAGGTGTCTAAGCATCTGAGCAAGCTGAAGTTTAAGACGCATCTCAGGTTTTCCTCTTGGCTATCTGGTGACTTCCCAACCAGCGCATTGACTTATGTTGTTCCCATTCTTGGGGCATTTGTAGGCGACACGAAATTTCCCATTTACTCTGACACAATTGCGTTTGTGTTTTCATGATCGGGATTTCCTGTCGCTCTAAAAGTCTTTTCAGAGCGTTAAACTAACACAGCTGGGACATGTTTTCCCAAACTCTCTTCATACACTTATTCCGATAAAATAGCCGGCACCTATGGTAGCACAGGGAATAGCACTGGCGATGCATGCACATCGGTGCACGTGCATCCCCTGAGATTGGCTGTGCACCCCCTGGAAATGCCAGCCAGAAAACCTGAAGTACCAGTGGAAGTGCACTCTTGATTTTGCCACTGGTGATTTCGGGCTCGGCGATCGGCTGCTGGGGGACCCCCATGCCCCGGTCGGTGATCTGGTGCCCCCCAGACTTGGAAGGCACCAGTCACCCATGGGGAATAGGGTGTAGGTTTTCTGCTCCTAAAACACAATCCCCTGAGGATCAGCTTGAAGGAAATGACCATTTGTTGTCAGGAGCAGTACTGAATCTTTCACTAGCTCTTGAAACTTGGCAGCAGGGGGCAATGCAATCACAACCAGTGGAACAAGGCTAACTTCACATCCAGAGAAAACAGTGCCTTCTACTCGCTGATATGTGTACATGCTCACAGTCAGTAGCTGCAGAAAGTGTCAGGCTCTGTTGCCTGGTAAAAAACAAAAAAAAAGCACTCCACTTCTCTTCACATGCACTCACTTATAAGGGTTTCTCTAGCTCTGCTGCTATGTTTTTCAGTGTAAATGGTAAATCAGGGCCTGAGCGTACATTCCCTCAACACCCGCACACCTGCACCTACCCGTGGTTTTTAGGAGACTGCAGGACAGATTCACAACCTTCAGTTTACAAAGTCAAATCGACAGATTTAAGATTGCGCTTCCTAAATGCATCACACAATTTTGTGGCTCCTGCTTTTGATCCACATATAGTTGAGCAGTAACGATTTGCTCCAGGACAAACCATGTTGGCTTTGTGCTAACTGCTAAATTGAGCAGTACAGTTTTAGGGCACGTGGCCTCACCCGCTCCTTATCCCAGTCATAGGATCATAGGAAAATAGGGCTGGAGAGTTATCTAGTCCACCCCCCTGCCTGAGGCAGGATCATCCTTATCTAAACCATCCTGCACAAATCTGTTGTCTGACCTATTTGCAAAACCACACAGTCAACCCTGAAAGGAACCTCCATAAATAGCACCCGAAAGCAGGGGGCCCAAGGCAGCCAATGCCCTGCTATAGCAAAGTTGTTAAAATATGCTTGAGAGGTCCGGGAAGAGGGCCACACTCTCTGCTGCCAAAGAAGGCAAACCCCACCCCACAGTTTGTAGCATGGGGTAAAATTCCTTCCTGACCACAAACATGGCAAAAGGTCTGATACTGAGCAGAGGAACAAGGACTTCTAGGCAGGTACCTCCAGGTTTAGGTTCCAGCAAAAGTTCTGGCACACCCCAGCCAAAACCCCAAGCACCGGCTGCATCCAACACACTTGAAAGGCAAAAAAACCCTGATGCCCAGTCATCTCAGCTCCCTACAGAAATCTGCAGTGACAGACAGTGCCTGCTAATTTCAGAGTTTAGATAAACTATGCAGAGAAATTCCTGTTCCCTTGCATGCCCATCTAGTCCCAGTCGCCATTTAGCTTTTGGACATCAGCTACAATAAAATGTGAAGAGGAGGCCCCCATCTCTGGGTTTGCATTTGAATGCTGCCAGACAACATTAAAATAATAATAAAAAAACCCCATTTGAATAAAAATTGCAGAATTATGCAGCCAAATTTCAATGAACTGGGTAATAACTTTTTATGATAAGGTAAAAACTCATGAAATCTAAAATGATCCTACATGCTGAATTTATCATAGATACAGTCAATGAAAGTGTATTAATATGGTCTTAAAAAGACAATGGCAAGTCTAACCAACATTCAGCTTTCTAAATCAAAGGCTTAAGTAGTAATAGAGGATCCTATGAAATTCTGTAGGGTTACTTTGAATAAGCTTTCAAAGCTTATTAGGAGTCTATTTTACTGTATCCTAACCAATGGTCCTACTGGTATGAAGATGGAAATCTTTGTGGTCCTTTTCCTTTCCACCTTGCAAACTGGCCTGTTTTATCTCTCTTGCCTCCAACTAAACTTTCCCAATCCTATCACTATTTGGCCCATGGTTCTTTCTTGCTAACTCTCAACAAGGCCCATGTTTTTGGTGGGTAAATCCAAGCTTCACATTTATTTATGAACATTGACAGATTGCTCCACCTATATGGCATTTCTTCTGTGTTTTTGCAAATACCCAGAATGAATTACGTCCACCCTCCATTTCTGGGAAATCCCAAAGACACAACAAATTTGAAAAAACTAGCAGCTCATGCAAAGTTAGCTAGGCTCGGTGAGATCCCATACCATACCTTGAAAATTGTAACAGCTTTTGACAAAATATGAGGATTTGGGGAAAAGTTAGTAAGTGAATGGGAATGAAATTATTTGAATGTTTGGAAATTGCACTGAATTTGTGGACTCCTTTTCACATGAATGTCAATATTTTTTTCTCTGAATGGACTGGACTATGCCCAGTTAGCAGCAAGAAATCCACATATGAAGTCAATCTGAAGTAAAGAGAAACAAAAGTGTATATAATATAGCATGTGCAAGAAAAAAAAAAGGAGCACTTTAATGGTGAAGTATTTGTAGACATCTCAAGACTAAAACACCAGGAAGACTGGAATGCATGGCATGTTGGGGGTGGGAATAGATTGCACAGTGGACGAGGCTGTAGGCACGTGTGTATGTGTGTGAAACATGAGAAAGAGTGAAATGAAAGCACAGAATGGACAGGAGATATAGAAGAGATGCTAGAAGAATGGGAAACACTAAGGTGCTCACAGAGGAATAATTAGTATTTCTTCTTGTATTTACTGCCATGTAAATCAGGTTTTTATATTGTAAATGAAAGCTGTTGGAAGACAGGATCACTTTTTCCTACCACTTCCCCATCAATATCAATACCTGGCCTGTGCAGGGACCCAATGCTCCCCTCCACAGCTGCAGTGCCCACTGGGGCTGCCCGAGCTGGGTGCCTGCTGGCGGGTGGTGCCGGGGCAGGGAGGGGCACCAGCCTCCCTCCCCGCCCCAGCTCAGGGACCTCCTGGCCTGCTAGCAGCTCGCTCTCCCCTCCCTGCCACTGGAGAGACAGGTAAGGACATGGATGTACATAACACAGGGATTTGCTTCACCCTAAATTGAAGTGGTGTTTTACAAAAAAAAAAAAAATGTCAATTTAGGGAGAATTATCCCCCTGTGTCATCTACAAGTGCCCATAGAAAGATAGGTATGGAAGGGACCTCAAGGCAGGATCCTACCTGTTTAAACCTTTCCTGACAAGTGTTTGTCTAAACTGCTCTTAAAAAATGTCAAAGGATGGAGATTACAGGAAGTCTCTAAGTAATCAGCTCCAATGCCGAAGCATCCTTAGAGTTAGAAAGTTCTTCCAATATCCAGCCTATGTTAACCTTAAATTTAAGACCACTAACTCTAGTCTTGTGCCCTGCAACCTCAGAGAACAGCCTATCACCAACCTCTCTGCAACCACCCTTCAGGTATACGAAGACTGTCATCAAATGCCCTGAACTCTTCTCTTGTCCAGACTAAGTGATTCTAGCTCTTCCAAAATGTTCTTGTAAATCATGTTCTTTAGACCTCTAATAATCTTTGTTGCTCTCCACTGGACTTGGTCCAACTTCTCTGTATTGTTCTTGAAATGAGATAAAAAGCAGAGCTTGGTCTAACATTGCCAGGAGCAGCCTTTTTTTTTGTCTGGTCTGGTCTTGATCAAGAAACCTTTGTGTGAGAAGTGAACATGAGAACTGCTATTCTACAGAGCCACAATCTTCAAGTGAAAGAATAGTCACAAGGTTGAAAGCCAGATCCCCTGACATGCAAAATGGGCATGCCACCGTGGATGCCACTCTCAGGGGTCCCATCCAGGATGCCTACAGAAGGATGCCATAGCAACTTTGGACATCTTTTCCCCCATTCACATCATCTTTATTCATATCCCAAGATCTTTTGCTATTAGGATGATACATAGTTTTCATGTCAAGTATCTATTTCTAAAGCCTTTTCCTCTTAAAAAGAGAGGAAAAGAGAGGTGCTTGTGCTTCAGAGATGAAGCACAAGCACCAGTGGAACAAGTAATAACCAAAAACAATCAAACAAAAAACTAGATAGTGTTTTAACTGCAAAAAAAAAAGAAAAAAAGGCAGATCCTCTGATTCTCTTGATTGCCCCCACCTATAATCAAGGTAGGGCAATTTGCAAAATCTGGATTAATGTTTGGGTTTAGATTTCATATGTACCCATAGTCCACTACTGTTGTATCCAAAGTATAGTTTTGGAGTCTGCAATCAACACACATCCAAAGCATTTTTTCCTTAATTCTCCTGAATGGCCCCCTTTTATGCCAGCAGAGCAGAATACGGTCTACAGGAAATACAATTATTTTCACTTTCTGCTTATATAGCATAATTAAGGGAGACACTAATTGCCACTCATCTTTGTGCATATCATTTCCATCCGTTTAAAAAAAAGTAAAACAGAGTGCACTGCATATGTTGCGGAATACACTGCAGTGATTGCAGTGATTGCATATTAATTGCAATGATTGTAGTGATTGCCTATTAATGCACTGATCTGGACTTGGCATAGCTATCAGTTTGAGTGGAGTTATAGTGATTTATCCCAACCAAGGACCTTATGCCTCCAGGATTTATCACAGAGGAAACATTGGACCACTGTAAGCATGAGTTGTAGGGCATTAATTAAGTCCTAAATACCCAAAAATGTTACAGTACTCCTCCCACAGTTTGGTTCAAGAACATTTTCCATAGGAAATTCCAGCAATTTGGAGGGTGTATATCTCGTTATTGAAATATACCTCGTTGATAAAACCAAGGGCGAAGTAAATTCCAATGCCAAGAACCAGAGCATAGAATAAATGCCACTTTCAGTTCTTAATCAGATCTTACTCCATTAAAACTTCCACTGAGATAATTTGCTGGAGAAAGAACTTTTGGACGTGGCCCTCGGGCTGAGAGATACTAGAAAATTGTCACAACTTTTTGACGACTCATATTAGTCACCACAATCAAGTATGCAAATCTGAAAAGCAAGTTATTTTCTGTAAATGGTTTTGATAGTGCTGGCTCATGCAGCGACCTGCATCACCCTCTCCAAAGTTGCTCTGTTGTGGAAGGCCTTTCAGCCCTGGATTTACAGTCCAATGCAAGAAAAACTATTTAAAATGCCTAGGAAAGCCTTTGTCCAGATTCTGAGGCTGGGTTTTGAAATCTTTGCAAACTCTATCTCCAGGGAGGCTGCGTACAGAGAGTCATCCTTTCAGCTCACCCTTGAATGCACTTTGAACAAGCAGCTGCTTTTACTGGAAGCATGTTATTAATGGTCTTTTTTCAAAAGCAGAGATAGTACCCTGGAAATTGTTCTATTGATTTTTTTTTTTCCTTCCCTGCCCCTGTTTCAATCATTGCTAGTTTGAATGGCTTTCATTTTTAGCAACAACAAGAGATTCTTCGAAGAAAAGTGACGTATAGGTTCGGCCTTAAATAAAATCACTGCTCAATTTAAGCTCTGAAAAATACTATTGATATTTTAATAGAAGATTGGAGAACCTAGTGCTAGCTCAATAATAGCTACAAAGAGTTTATACATAGGAATCATACTCAAGGATCATTTTATTTTGTCTACTGTACACATTAACAGCAAACAACTGCTTTAATCTTGACTCACTCAACTACCTTACATTGAGGGTCCTGGGAGGAGGAAAACAGTTAACTCTAATTTGCTGAAGAGGAAATACGTGTAGAAATACACTGGCATACAGGCCAAATTTGCTACTGCAATTGGTTTCCCAAGGTGTGTGTGTGTATATATATATGCAGACATGTTAGGATATAAGAAGCTGCACATGCCTTAATATACAAGGCCCTCTTCAGATGTAAGACTATTGCTTAATATTTGCATTCATTTAGTAGCTGGGGCTGCAACCAAAGATTGAATTAACTCAAGGCCAGAATTTCTCCAACTGGGGTACATGTACCCCTAGGGACACGTGACAAACTTCTAGAGTTATGTGAAAGAAAAGCATGGGAGAGCAGAAGAAGGGAAGGGAACTTTAAATGGAGTGAAAGGAAGAAAAAGAAAAAACCAATAAGAACAATATTGCCATGTCTTTTAGGTTACTGGAGAGCTTACCATTTGTTGTAGCGATATGAAGTGCCACTTTTTTTCTTAACCATAACACAGCATTGGACAGGTAAGCATCAGTATAACAGACTTCAAAAGGGGTACGTAACCTCAAAATATTTGACAACCACCACACTAGATGCTGGGCAAACATAAAAGGAGAGAGGCCACATCCAAAAGAGTTTCACATTTAAAAGAGATGACAGACATAAGGCAGGATGCAAATCAGAGTCCCAGACAGGTGACACAAAATACACAGACCTGCACAACACACCCATGATAGAAGTATAAAGAAAATCCCCATCTTTCCTGATGCCTGCCCAGCACATTGCATTATTCTACCCACAGTGCTAAGCAGTCTCCTTGCTGCTCTTTCTTTGACTTGCTAGCTCCCCTCCAGCCCTGAAGACTGAATCATACTCTTGAACGATTTTTCACACTCAGAGGCCTGATGTCAGGCACCTGAATCCTGACCATGGCAAACTGTGAGTCTCCTACGGTTAGGTGATTTTCTTAAAGCCCCCCCTCTTGGATTCACGTGCTTAGGTGAGAATCTCAGCCTTGCTTTTTTTTTTTTTTTTCCAAATGGGAAATTTCAGTCTCTCAGAGATGTAAGGTGGGGTGGGTGAAAGTTTGAAAACATGACTCAAGGAAATTTGAAACAAAAAAGTAAGATCAAGGGACCCCCCCACATTGATATTTAAAGAAATGATAAAACTTGTGATGTTTCAGAAAGTCTTTATTATATCTTAGGTCTGACTCATGGCTTCTTCAGTGATTGGTTTAGGAACTGTAGGATTTTATGAGTAAATGGGTAACATGGTTTTCAGAGGTGCTGGACATCAGCAGCAAGCAATAAAGTAATTAAAAACTGTAGGGGGTAAGTGTAACACATCCATTGCTCAAGGGATGCAAAGCTTCATACAATGCTTACAAAGCTACTGTAATTTTCCAAACAGGCGTCGCTCTTCTAGTATCGCCTGGAACATCCCTGAAGATTAGGCCACTCATTTAAGTGCCTGAATATGGATTTAGACGCCTCATTTAAACACCCACTTGTGACAATTTCGGCCTGACTCTGCAAAATGGCATAACAGAGACATTTTGGCTTTTCTGTTTGCACGTCATTGACTGCAGAAACTTCTGAGCCAGTTAAAAAACTCCCAAAGTTGCACTCTATGTGTCTTGAACTCTCTGCCCATAAAGAGTAAGAACTTTATCTGCTGGTTGCATGCTCCCTTTAAGAGGCGATGGTTACTAGCATGCGCTTCAACAAGAGGATTGTTACAATTTTATTTCAACACTACGTCCTACATAAAAGTCGGCAATATGAGAAAGCACTACATAGGATACAGCTCTCCCATGG
Organism: Crocodylus siamensis; assembly: GCF_052110815.1. Classification (NCBI taxonomy): domain Eukaryota; kingdom Metazoa; phylum Chordata; order Crocodylia; family Crocodylidae; genus Crocodylus; species Crocodylus siamensis. Next base: position 9,929,411 of record NC_143397.1, read on the forward strand.
ATTCTCCCCCCCACCCCATCTCATTGGCATTTTTTCTATTGACAACAAGACTGAAGTGAAAGAGTCATGCTGGGGGGAAAAGAGAAGAAAATCCTAGCCCATCTACTGTCCACTCACAAGAGGTGATCTGGACTCCTTCCATTCCTATGTTGTCAGGTATTTATGGTCAGCACTTAGGGAAATTAGTATGCAGTACATGAGGACAGGAGTATCTGAGTGGATCCTCTAATGAGGTGTCGCAATTATATTTCTTCTTTAGGTTTCCTGTTCCATGTATTTTTGCACACACAAGCTGTATGTCTGCTGACCTGTTTGTGTCCCCTGTCAGCCTGCATTCATTCCTGGCACACCACCCGCAGTGTCACCTGGCACGCCATACACAATACAACCCTACACAATATAGCCTTGCCCCACTTAGGATGGCAATTCGGGTGACCTACCGTACAAGGAGAGATGAAAAAAAGTTTGGATAACTAAGCAATCCAAATGACAAATGAAGAGGGGAGAATGAAAACTAGGAGGGGATATGATCGCTCTCTATAAATACATCAGGACTAAACACTGGAGAGGGAAAATAACTATTTAAGCTAAAGGTCAGTGTTGGCACAAAAACCCTGAATAAATGTAGGTTGGAAATGAGAAGAATGTTTCTAATCATCAAGAGGAAAGAGGTCCCAGAACAGCTTTCTGGCAGGAGAACTGGGGGCAAAAGCACCGGCTGCTTTTACAACGGAGCATGATCAATGCACGAAAGGGTTTATATGATGTGGTTTCCTGGACAGGGAGCATTGATCACAGTGGGTCCTTCCACTCCTGGATTTCAGTCCTATGCTTATTCTACACAGCACAAAAGATATACAAATCCAGGACAAATACAAAACAATAAATGCTGACCCCAACAGTGCCCTTCAGCTTGTCTGGGCCAGCAGTCAACAGGTTTCCTTTCCTTCCCAAAAATGTGTCTCTTTTGTTCCTCTCTCCCCTACTCTTTCTACCTTCCTCTCTTTTTTAAGACATGTACCCTCCCATCAGGGTTTTTTTTATTCCCCTTCTAGGAAAATTCCACTACTCTCTTCCATCTCGTTGCAGGCAAATGGTTTCAACAGGTTAAGCATGCTATGGTCTTAAGGTGCCATTTTGCTAAGGGTATCTTTGGAGGTTAAAGATGAGCTATTGTCCCTAGTTTGGGAGAGACATGGCAAAAGCTCAGATAGCAGATTAAAAAAAAAAAATTTTATAACAAGATCAACCCAAATTTGCAAGGTTTACATAGACAAGTTCCCTGAACCAAAGATAGATAGACAGATAGACAGACCAACAGAGAGTAACCGTATCTTGTGCTACCATTTACTGTAGCTCCAGTCACATAATGTTTCAGCTGAATATATTTTTCCCCTGCAGGCCAGATGTCAAAACATCTGCTTCCACTAGTTAGTACCTTACCCCACCAATGTTGTGTTGACTTCACCCATGTAATAGGTTACTATTAGGGTAAGGAGATCCAAAGATATCCCTAAAATTGGCCATTTAAATAGCCAATTGGCTATTTAATACTCAACAGTTCCTCCTTCTTTCCCTTTTTCTGTAGATATTCTTTTCTCTTTTATTATATTAACTCTTTTGTGCTTCCACTTTCCAGACATTTTACATTTTCTTAATTCCTCCTCCTAGTTCACAGACATAAGAAAGTGTAGGTCCCTAATGATGCAGAATTGTTTTCTGCAGTACTTACTGCAATGGTTTAGCCGTATTGTGTCCTCCCCTCTCCTTGGCAAGATATTAAACATTGCTTTGTCATGAATGTAATTACTGTATTTTTCTTCATGTGGTCCGTAAATTCCTCCAGGGAGGATTCATTTGCATTTTTATCTTAAATAAGAATGCCTTTTATCAGTTTAGTAGTTCCTGGAGATTTATTTTTTTCTTCTGGTCTTAAAAAAATAACCTTCAACAACTTTTAGGATTCTTACTACTAATAATTGCAGGCTCACATAAAACATTCTGCAACGGTTGCAGACATTAGTTGCAAGCTATGAAATTATGATGGCAACAGAAATGCAAAGAGATCCACTCTAGATCCTACTACAAATGTTCAGTAGGACATCTTTGTTGCAAGAATAGGAAATACCTAGAATACCTTTAAGTTCCTGTCATTAAAAATGCATCAAGCAATAAACAACCTTCATAAATCGGCTTCCTGGTAGGTGAATTTGCCATAGTCCTTGTGATCATAAATTCTGTGGCTTGCTTACAGTTTGTCCATAACTACATACACCAGTATGACATCTTCGCATGTCACCTACCATGAATGTATGCAATATTAGACATTACTACTGCACCTTTAAGAAGTATATAATTTATCTCAGTACTTAAAATGACTACAATCTAGAATCAAAATGCTTAAATTAAATCACAGTCTACAGACATCAATCCTTTTTTTTTTTTAAAAAAAACGAATCCAGCCATAAATCCATCTTATTCAAGAACTGGTACCTAAAATCTCAGCAAGATGAGATTAATACAATTATTCCTCCTCCCTCAAAGAGGTTTTGTGAGGATTACTTAGTTAATGTCTGCTTCGAACAGGTAAAGTACTATCATCATATCACTACAATAGAATTATAGAATCATAAAAAAATTAGGGTTGGAAGGGACCACAGGGATTCATCTAGTTCAACCCCCTACTCAAAGCAGGACGATCCCCAGCTAAATAATCCCAGCCAAGCCTTTGTCTACCCGGGTTTTAAAAACCTCCGAGGACGAAGCTTTCACCACCTCTCTGGGTAACTTGTTGCAGTGCTTTACCACACTCCTGAGAAAGTTTTTCCTAATATCTAACCTAAACTTCCCTTGCTTCAACTTGAGCCCATTGCTTCTTGTTCTGTCATCTGCCCTCACTGAGAACGGTCCAGCTCCATCCTCTTGGGAACCCCCTTCAGGTGGTTGAAGGCTGCTATTAAGTCCTCCTCAGTCTTATTTTCCCTCGATCTGCTGGCAACACTCCTACTAATGCATCTCGATATGACATTAACCTTCTTCACAACAAGGACACACTGTTGGCTCATATTCAGCTTATTGTCCATTGCAATCCCCCAAAAGACCTTTTCTGCAGAGCTGCTGTTTAGACGGTCAGGCCCCAGTCGGTCCCGGTGCACAGGATTGTTTCGCCCTAAATGCAGGACTTTGCACTTGTCCTTATTGATCCTCAGGGGATTTATTTTGGTCCAATCCTCCAATTTATTGAAGACTCTCTGAATGCTAGCCCTGGCCTCCAGGGTATCTATTGCTCCCCCCAGGTTGCTGTCATCCACAGTCTTGGTGATGGTGCTCTTCATCCCATCTTCCAGATCATCAGTGAAAATATTAAAACTAGCCTCAGTACTGACATGCATTGATCTGCAGGATGCATCTGCTCCTGTCCAGGCCCCTCTTCTTGACCAGAAGGATCAAAGAAAACTGGCATTACCATTGGTACCACCTGGATGAGCAGCATGGGGTAGTAGGCAGAGGGCCAGATGAGTCTCTCTAATTCTTCCATGGCATCTTATATCTGGGCTCCAGGCAAGCAGTGAACCTCCCAAATCTATAAGTCAGGATAGCATACGAATGCCTTCATCCCTCACAGAAGGGATTCTCCAACCATCACCACCCATCTCTTCCCAAGCAGGCAAATAAAGCAAGCATCATGTCCTTCTGAAAGGCCTCCGTTAACCTTTCATTCTTAGTAACTTATATAACACTTCTGCTCTGTGCAAGTCTACTGGAAACAACAATGGACAATCAGTCAGCCACGAACTACTGACCACATGTAGCTAGCAGGGAGATTTTTAAAAGGGCTTAAATCATGTCAGTCATAAGACTGGGATCCTAAGACTATTGGACACTTCTGAAAAGTTAGCCCCAAAGCTTTCTGGCAGCTGTTTGTAACACACACACACAACACCCTTTAAAGCAATTAGTCATGAGAAATTTAGGGAGAAAAGTGTCCTATCTCATGTGTTCTAACATGCCAGAGGCTGTTCACCTTGGAGACCTGTCCTATCTCCCTAAAACCCACTGGAGAGACTTGAAGGCATCAACATTTCTTGAAGGTTCAATGTGTCATCAAATGTTTCTGAACCTTACAATTACCAGTGACCCAAATACATTCGTTCAGAGCTTTGTACAAAAGGTCACCATTGATTTAAAGCTGCCTTGTGGCATTGAAACTGTACAAACTGCTACCTAGAAAACATTCAAAGGATTTCATTTGACTTATACTTCCAAATCTAATAGAGCAACTGAATCCAGAAACAATAAGATAACTATTTGGGCACCTGCCAGTACTGACATGAGAAGAGAATGGGAAGAGATACAGGAGCTGTGCTCAGGAAAGCTAGCCTTGTTTTTTCTCCTAGAAGAGGGATTTGGATAAATGATAAACCACCACTTGGGGCAATGGCTTCCTCGTGAGTTCTGCAAAGAACTGTGTACTGGAATCACAGAGGCATGCTCATATTGCATCACTAGCATGAACCAAAAAGCAAGAGGTCACCGGCAAGCTGCCAAGTAGATGTCATTACAAGGACTGTGTAAAAAGAAGATTGTTTTGACATTCAGAACTGGAAACCAAATACAAGATTGTTTTACTGGCTTCAGCTACCCCTTGTAAGATATTTTTCAGTTCAAAAGTAAACAATGTCAATCATGATTGATAATGTGATCTGTATCTGTTCCCTTTAAGTACCTTTAATTGATGAGAAAAAGTGTCAGATTTGCAGTCCAGAGGCCAAAATCTGCTCCTCGTTACACCCTTTTGGGTCTGGAGAAATTCCACTGAAGTCAGTGTAATTCCTCTAGGGCCTTGATAAATAGCTGGGACATAGGTTTGGCAGCTGAAAATGAGGACAAATTGTAAAACAGAAATACCATGTTTCCACATTTGTTTACATCCTGAACCAAGGATAAAAAGGGTCAAACTTTAGAGGATAAAACATTTCTGAACATTTCTGATTTGGACGTCTTGAAATATTTTGTTTCAGGCTGATATGAACCGGAGTCCACATGAACCAATGCAGTGCTTCAAGGGAGCTGTACTCCTTCATGCTCCCATTCTCTGCTGTGGACTAAAGGCCCCTTGAGGTAGTTCATTATACTTGCCTACCTGTTCATTATGTCTCAACCTTGATGTTAGACCGATACAGTTTCTGCATTACAGGCCATACCATTAAAACCAATTGGGGTCCATTGGACTTGCATGTTAATACCCATATTTACTCACATACCACATGCACTTCTCTCTCCAAATCTGGGGTGCATATTTTAACTGGGGAAGCCAATCGTCCATGCTGGAAGGTAGGAATGAAAGCATGGAGACACTGTAAAATACACACACGGACATATACACACAGACATTAGGGCTGGAAGAGACCTCAGAAGATCATCGAGTCCAGCCCCCTGCCCAAAGGGCAGGAAGTCAGCTGGGGTCATAGGATCCCAGCAAGATAAGCATCCAATTTACTCTTGAAGGTGTTCAGTGTAGGCGCTTGAACTACCTCCAGTGGCAGGCTGTTCCAGACCTTGGGGGCTCGGACAGTAAAGAAATTCTTCCTTATGTCCAGCCTGAAATGGTCTTGTAGTAGTTTATGACCACTCAACCTCATCACCCCTTGGGGCGCTCTGGTGAACAAATGTTCCCCCAGATCCTGGTGGTCACCCCTCATAAACTTATAGGTGGCCATCAGATCACCCCTGAGCCTGCCCTTTTCCAGGCTAATGAGCCCCACGGCTCTCAGCCTGTTGTCGTAAGATCTGTTTTCCTGACCTCTGATCATGTGCGTGGCTCTCCTCTGGACTCTCTCAAGCTTCTCCACATCCTTTTTGAATTGTGGAGCTCAAAACTGGACGCAGTACTCCAGCTGCAGCCTCACCAAGGCCGAGTACAAGGGCAGAAGGACATCATGGGATTTGCTTGAGAAGCATCTATGTATGCAAGCCAGCGTTTTGGTCGCTTTACTAGCCGCAGCATTGCATTGCAAGCTCATGTTCATCTTTTGGTCAATGATGGCCCCCAAGTCTCTTTCTTCTGTAGTGCTAGTCAGCGTAGTACTATAAGGAGCCTATAAAGATGCTGCAGGTTTTTCCTCCCAAGGTGGAGAACCTTGCATTTTTCAGCATTAAACACCATCAGGTTCTCATCCACCCATTTGCTGAGCCTGTCCAGGTCAGGCTGGATCACCCTCCTGTCTTCTGGTGTGAATGCTTTGCCTCATAGTTTGGTGTCATCGGCAAACTTGGCCAGTCCACTCCTGACTCCAATGTCCACATCATTAATGAAGATGTTGCACAATATAGGTCCAAGGACAGAGCCCTGGGGAACTCCACTGGTAACAGAGTACCATGATGATTGACTTCCATCAATTACCACTCTCTGGGTCTGACCACACAGCCAGTTCTCCAACCAGTGGATCGTGGTGGACCCAAGGCCACAATTGGCCAGTTTTGCCAAGAGGTGATCATGGGATACCAGATCGAAGGCTTTTTTGAAGTTAAGATATATGACATCAATCTCTTCTCCCTTGTCCAGGTGATAGGTCACCTGGCCATAGAAGGAAATGAGATTGGTCAAGCAAAACCTACCCGCAACAAACCCTTGCTGGTTATCCCTTAGGATGTTGGCATCAGCCAGTCCATTAATGATGGCCTCTTTAATAAACTTTTCTAAGACCTTCCCCAGGATAGAAGTCAGGCTGATGGACCTATAGTTAGCTGGTTCCACTTCCTTCCCTTTCTTGAAGATAGGCACCACATTGGCCTTCTTCCAATCATCGGACACTACACCAGAGCTCTAGGAGTTTTCAAAGATCCGTGACTGCTTCTTTCTCCACTTTCAGGATCACATGGTGTGATCACTTTCACAGCCACATTAGAATTTACCGATACCGTTTTGCTGACTAGCCAACAGCTGATGCCAGTTCACCAGTGAGAGGCTGCGAGAGGGCTGAAACTTTGGCTTTTGCTTAAGCAGCACCAGTCAGGATTTAACCATACAGTCAAGATCCCCTCCAGTCATAATCCAGCCATAACTGGAATAATCTTTTTGCCCCCTTCATTCTCCCTTCCCCAAACAGAGCATGTGCCTTATTTAGGGGCATGTGGTATACAAGAAAATACAGTATTGTTTTGCAGTAACTTACTTCATGCTTCAGTTGAAGGAACTTGCCAAAGTTGGTATTTGTCTAACGGCTGAACTTGCCTGAAAGAGTCACTGCACTGAAATAATTGGGATTCATTTCCCTCGTCCATCCAACCCTTAGACCCTTTGACATCCATCGATGTCTAAGCAGCTGGTGTCTAGAAATCAGAAATATCCATATGAGCTCCACTTGGGATGATGAAATTGAAGAGCCGTAATCTGGACCAATGACTCCTCAAAACTGCAAGGTCAGATGAGCACACCAGCTAATTAGAAAGACAGATTAATTTTAATTGGGTGTGTGAGAACAATCTCAAAGCCTTTAAATGTAATTCTCAATCAAGCCAAAACCCTTGATAACAGAACAGATCACACTTATTAGCTGAACATAGTGAAAAGAAAAAAGATACGTTAAACTCCCTGGAAATTCTCATGCCCAATTGTAAGAGGGGACCTGAGCCCTGTTATTCAGACACAAGAGAGAAGGAAGAAGGCTCAGTTACCACACATGGAGTCTGTGTTAACCAAGCTAATCTAATGTACAAACAGATAAATTTATACTTGAGATAGGTATTGATGGATGTGAGCTGGGGGGCTGGACCCGATGATCTGCAAGGTTCCTTCCACCCCTAACAATATATGAATCAATCAGAATCTATAATTAGGGACTTATAAAATTTGCAATGTCATGATTGTTGTGGAAATCATGAATTTGGTAGGGTCTGTGAAAAAGTGCAGGTCCTGCAAAAAAGTGGGAGAATGGCCAGGAAGGGGGGGCCAGAATGGAGCTGAAAGCAGAGGTGGGAAACCCAGGTTTCCTAAAGTATGGGTGGTAGGGAGAGGGAGGGGAAGATTTTGCAATAGACTGCAACATCACCCCTGTCATGACTCTGATTGGTCAAGGGGGGAATCACCTTCTGTCAATCTTGAGGGAAGGGAAGGACTTCTGATGCCCCTTGGTCAGTCAGAGGCATGGCAGGATGCCAAAAACTGCACCTCATGTCATGCTGGGACCACAAAATCCAGAGGCAGGTTCCCTGAATTAGGTAGTTCCCTATCTATAATTGCCAGTTGTATCCCTAAATAAAAACCCACTTTCACACAGCAAAGGGGGGAAGGGATATTTATTAAAAGGGACAACAAAAAAGAACAACAATACAAACAACAGTAACTATAACCACAATCAGTGTTGCTTTAATTACACTCACAGAACGAGCCAGCAGCCTCTCAGATCCTGCAGATCAATTTCTGCCTCTCAAGCTGTCTCCAAGGGAGCAAGGAAGGCTACCTTCTAGCTCCACTTACGAGACACTCAATCCTTGCATAAACCCTTCACACACCCTTACACACATCTTCAGGCATCCCAGACTTTCAAGGCACTCGCATCCAACATTGTGCACCCCCAGCTCTCAGATGTAAATGCTCCCATCCTCCGAAGGCCACTCACTACTAGGCCATGGGAAGTGCCATCCGTGGCTGCTTCCACCCTTACTGCTTGCAGGATATTGGCTCTCCCAGAAGACCTGGTACACAGGCACCAAAGATCCTTTAGCTCAGTGTTTCTTAACCTTTGGGTTGTGTTGCAAAAGTGGGTTGCAAGAAAATATGAAAGTGTTGTGAACAAACTTTAAAAATGGATTCTCCTTTAAAGAAGAAAACTGTGAGAAATTGTGGCTTTTCTCTTGCAGGCTGGCAGAGTTCCAGACTGCAAGGGGCTGCTTGGGGTTCCCCTGACCCAGACACCCAGCCCCTGACCCACACACTTGAGGTCTGGGAGGTAGGTCAGGAGTGAGGGGCACTCTGTTGGGACTGGCCAATTATGTTAACAAATGGGCCCTGATACAAAAACGGTTGAGAATCACTGCTTTAGTTGCCGAGGACCCCAGCAAGAAGGTGTCTAGTGAGCACTAGTGCTCTGGTGTGCTTGCTTACTTAAAATAGCATGTGCTAGGCACTCGCTCAGTCCAACACACTCTGCCCTCCTACTCTCAGTTGGGCTTTTCATGTGCTCATAGCCCAGCAGCAGTCAACCCCATGACTGTTCACATGCTAGCTTTCTACTGCACACAGCACCCTCTTTCTCAATCACTCTATCCCCTCAATTTTACCTCTGCAGGAGGATACATTCTTCCTACCAAAACCCACCCAACCACTACATGCATTCATACCCTGAAAACAGTTTAAATGGCTGCAGAAGTTCAAGAGTTCACAACATCAGGGGCTGGACTTGATGATCTTCCGAGGTCCCTTCTAGCCCTAATGTCTAATGTCTATGAAATCTCTGAACGGTACACCCCACTGCACGTGCTTAACTACCCAGAGAGGAAAAGCCATACAAAAACTGGGCCCTATGCCTGTACCCAAGCAGTCCCCAGGAAAGTGGAAGCTCTGGCAAATGGCATCTAGGAGAGGATAGTGAGAAAATATTTTGTGAGAAAAGTGGAGATTGAAGCAGCCAGTCCAGGCAGAAGGTACCCACACCAGGGAGCCAAGGACTAGGGGGAAGGCATGTGATTGAAGGAGGTATGACTTCCAAACACATAAACCCAGTCCCTGAGCTTATGCAGGCAGCCAGGCCCTGCAGGCTGGAGGGAGAGGAGCTTCTTCAGGGAAGCAGACTGCAGGAAGCAGGGCCCAGGGAAACAGAGGCTAAACAGGGAATTATAATTTATGGGAGGCAAACTTTAGGAAAGTGGCATGTGCCTATATTTGAATTGTAATAATATATGTTTCTTCTCCTTGTATGGCCAGAAGATTGGATGTGCCTGTAAAAGGGTGATGAGGAGATTGCAGGGGTGCCTGAGGGGCATGAAATGTTTTGAGCCTTCCAGCAGGAGGGGTGCAGGGCATAGACAAATGGAGCCCAAAAAAGCCAAGGACTGAGCTTCAGTGCTCAGAGGGGACAGCACAGTCATCCTGAAGCTGAGAGGGCATAGGACTGTGCCCAGAGAGGGGCAGCACAGGTGGCTAGGGGTTGAGAGCCCAGAGCTGGAGTCCAGAGTGGTCAGCACAGTTGGCCAGAGCCCAAGAGGGGCAGCAAACGTGGCCAGATGTCAGTTCAAGAGCGGTCGAGGGCTCAAACATACCATGATGGGCCTGGAGCCAGAGAAGGCTGAGACTGAAAAGCCAAGCCAAAGCCAGTGCACTTAGGCTACCAGTCTGCAGCCAGAGTAACCTTTAAACAACAAAGTATGGCAGGTGAGGAAGCAGGGTTCGACCCTGGGAGGTGGGAGCATGAACCAGGCACGATCGAGTCAGACACTAGAGGGAATGACAACAGCACTTCAGTGCCAATCTTGTTGCACCTATCTTAAAACAGTTTTGGTCTCATGGTTATAACTCATTAATGCTGGACTGAACTTAAGTCCTAGCAGAGCTTCCAGGTATATGTGGTTCTTTATGAGCCACCTTTGGAAGGACTTTTCAAGCCAGTCATACAATTTTAAAGGAGCCCTGGACAGCTATAAACTAAAGAGGTGAAATTCTCCACCCGCTGAAGTAACTCAAAAAGTTCCCATTGATTTCCACAGAGCCACCATGGAGCCCAGTAGCGTTTGAATCTACAGGTATCAAGAACATTCTATTGCCTACAACCATCAACCTGATGTAAAGCTATGAACTGGGCAAGCAAGGGAAGTGATCATTTGCCCCAAGACAAGGTTGGTGGATCTCCTCTGGCAGGCTTTAAACTAGGCGCATTGGGGGAAAGGGAAGATGAGGGCGGAGGAAACCTTGGATGTCCAAACCAAACAACACCCACAACTACAGCCCAGCTTAGACCAACGAGTGGAACATATACACAGGTAAGCAACAGGGACCAGGGTAATGCTGAAAGTAGGGGGGCAATGCACACATCCACAGGAGGCCTCAAATGCCTCTACACAAGCGCTCGTAGTATGGGTAACAAGCAGGAGGAACTTACCCTCCTGCTAACTGACACCAACCCAGACATAGTGGGGCTCACTGAAACGTGATGGGACCCAATGCATGACTGGGCAGTGAATATCAAGGGCAATAGGCTGTACAGGAGGGTAGGAGACTGAGGGAAGGTGGGGGCGTGGCACTCTACATTAAGGAGGAATACCCATCCTCGTCGATTACCAAAGAATCAGGGGAGGGGCACTCTGAAGTGCTCTGGGTTAGAATACAAGGCAGTTGAGGGGAAAGAGATTTAACGGTGGGGGTCTACTACAGACCACCCAACCAAGGGGAGGAGCTAGATCAGGAATTCTTAAGTCAGCTCATGGAGGTAGTTAGGTCAAAGGACGTGGTCATCATGGGTGACCTGAACTTTTCAGACATCTGCTAGGAAGAGCAGTCAGCCAGGTCTGACGGCTCACGTATGTTACTAGCCAGAATGCAGGACCCCCAGCTAACCCAGGAGGTGCACAGCCCCATCAGGGGAGACGTCTTATTGGACCTGGTGCTGGCCACGGGTGATGACCTGGTGAGGGGGCTGCGGGTGCTCGACCACCTGGGCAACAGAGATCACCGCCTGGTGGGATTCACCATCCAGCACAAGGTGGCAAAGGCCTACAGCAAGACAGCAGCCCTAGATTTCAGGAGGGCGGACTTCAATGAGCTAAGGAGAATAGTTCGGGAAGCGCTGAGGTCCTGGAACGGAGGGGAGCCAGGCGTCCAAGAAGAGTGGTCTCTCCTTAAGGAGGCGATCCTCCAAGCCCAAAGGGAGGTAATCACAACTCAGATCAAAGGGGGTAGGAGGGCGGAAAAGCCCCCATGGCTCACCAAAAGCATCCAGGAATGTCTCCTAGCTAAAAGGGAGGCGTACACCCAATGGAAGGGAAGGGCCATCACTAGGGAGGATTATACTGCAGTTGCTTGGGGATGCAGGGGGGCAGTCAGGAAGGCCAAAGCGGAGATGGGACTGGGACTAGCTTCCCAGATCAAGGACAACAAGAAGTCCTTTATTAAATACATAGGGGGCAAAAAGAAGGTTCCGGGTAACGTGGGACCCCTGCACAAAATTTGGTCATCGCACCAGACAACAAAGCTAACATATTTAACAATTTCTTGGCCTCCATTTTCTTTAACAGGGACCGGAACAGCCACCCCCACCAGGCTCCCCTTAAATCCCAGGGGAGGTGCACCTAGGCCAAGGGTTAGTGAGGAACTAGTTAGGGAACTTCTGGAGGGACTGGATGTATTCAAATCACCTGATCCAGATGATCTTCACCCTCGAGTACTGAGGAAATTGGCTGAGGTCATTGTGGGACCCCGGCATGGATTTACGAGCACTCATGGTGCTCTGGTGTGGTGCCAGAGGATTGGAAAGGATCAATGTGGTTCCCATCTTCAAAAGGGGGACGGAAGACCTGGGAAACTATAGGCCGGTTAGTCTTACTTCAATCCTGGGCAAGCTTTTTGAGAGAATTATCCTGCCGCATGTCCACAAGGGGCCAGCGGGGGAGATTATGCTTAGGGGCAACCAACATGGGTTCATTAGCGGCAGGTCCTGTCAGACCAACCTGGTGGCCTTCTACGACCAGGTCACCAAATCCTTAGATGCAGGGGTAGCAGTGGACATAGTCTTCCTGGATTTTCAGAAGGCCTTCGACACTTTCTCTCATCCCGTCCTTATCAAGAAACTGGGGGACTGTGATGTCGACACCCACACAGTCAAATGGGTTGCCCACTGGCTGGAGGGCCGCACCCAGAGGGTGGTGGTGGACAGGTCATTTTTGACCTGGAGGGATGTGGATAGTGGAATCCCCCAGGGCTTGGTCCTCGGGTCCACACTGTTGAACATCTTCATCAGTGACTTGGACGAGGAGGTAAAAAGCACCCTGTTCAAATTTGCTGATGACACTAAGATGTGCGGGGTGTGGGCATGCTAGAAGGAAGGAATAGGCTGCAATCAGACCTAGACAGGTTACAGGGTTGGGCAGATGAGAATAGGATGGGATTCAACACTGACAAGTTCAAGGTGATGCACCTGGGGAGGAACAACCAGCACCATCCCTACAGGCTGGGCAACTCCCTTCTCATCAGTACAGAGGCAGAAAAGGATCTTGGAGTCATTATTGACTCCAAGATGAACATGGGCCGGCAGTGTGGGGAGGCAGTCAAGAAGGCCAACCGTACCTTGTCATGCATCCACAGATGCATCTTGAGCAGGTCCAAGGAAGTGATCCTCCCACTCCATGTGGCACTGGTCAGGCCGCAGCTGGAGTACTGCGTCCAGTTCTGGGCGCCACACTTCAAGAGGGATGTGGACAGCATGGAGAGGGTCCAGAGGAGGCCACTCGCGTGATCAGGGGGCAGCAGGGCAGACCCTACGAGGAGAGGCTATGGGACCTGACCCTGTTCAGCCTCCACAAGAGAAGGCTGAGGGGGATCTAGTGGCCTGTTACAAACTAGTCAGAGGGACCAGCAGGCATTGGGGAAGTCCCTGTTACCCTGAGCACAACCAGGAGTGACCAGGAATAACGGTCTCAAGCTGGCAGAGGGAAGGTTTAGTCTAGATATCAGGAAGCACTACTTCACGGTCAGGGCGGCTAGGAACCGGAACCAACTTCCAAGAGAAGTGGTGCTGGATCCTACCCTGGGGGTCTTTAAGACGAGGCTAGATGTACACCTTGCTGGTACATCTTGCTGGTACATCTTGCTGGTACTGGTGACCCCAGTACTCTTTCCTGCCATGGCAGGGGGTCGGACTCGATGATCTGCTCAGGTCCCTTCCCACCCTAGAAACCATGAAACTTGTTGGTTGTTTAAAGCAACAAAATCTGCCTTATATTTTTGCCTACCCCACCCCCACCCATTTTGTTGAGCAGATTGCTTCTTTTAATCTAGGCATTTTTGTATGTATTTGTTGTAATGCTTTCATCATCCTAGGTACGTTTGCTACGAAGCACTGTTATGATTTCATCCTTTTTATTTATTTATTTTTCTGTTTGAATGGTCTCTTTTCTAAAGTCACTCCATTTTCTCAATGCCGCTCCAAGTACAACACTCCTTGCCTGTGATCATGGCATTACTGCTTCCATTGCTGAAATGAACCAGAATCACACACAGTTGCTTAGTCTGTCAAGAAGCTTTTGGAAATGTGCTTCTCCCATGAATTAACTCAAATATCTGAACCTGCACTCCTCTGATTGAAAATTCATTGATATCAGTCTCTTCCCTTGATTGTAATGGGTTTGGGATGAAAATTTTAGAAAGTACGTCGGCTCATGTTCCTGAAACGTTACAGCAGAGCTCGGTGAGAAGGTATGCCGTGGTGTTGGGAACAGGCTGGAGCATAGATGTCAGTAACTTGGGCAATAACACAAGTAAAAAAGTTGCAATAATGAGGATCAAAATGATAAATATATGAATGCTGGTTTCAACAGAGTGAGCAAATTCTTGGCAGCCCTGGGATACCTTGCAGAGCTAAAAGACGTAAGCTTAACCTTAGCTGTGTTGACTGCTGAACTCTTAATTAAGCAAATGAGGGTGTTACTCCTCTCAGAATTCAGCACAAGGAAAGGATGTTTAAGGTGGCGGGCGACTAAGTAGGGTGTTCGCTTGCAGCCTAACACTACCCCCCTGCAATTGTTAGTACAAATGGACAGCCCCCTCAATGAACTGAAAACCACAAGAACGTGTTAATATTAACAGACAACAACAATAATTATGTACAGGAGATACGTCCCAATAACGTACAGAGGGAGAACAAATAAGAAAGCGAGAGAACAGAATGCAGATCCTCAGTCTGAGAGCTACAAACAATGTTGGGTATTCAGGTTGTAGCCGTATTGGCGTAGAGGCAAAAGGAATCAGCTTGTGGTAGAGGGGATATCTTTTATTAGATCAACTAGATTTTTGCAAATATATATATTCAACTTATTCACCCATACACAGAGAGCTTAACTGCTACAGGCTCTCAGGCTCTGTGCTTACAGTGAGAACTGCAGATTCCCAACCTTCCTGGGAGATTTTCCCCTCTCCAGGGTGCTCTTTCTCCTTTTGTCAAGGGAAGAAGTGATACGTTACCACAAGAGTGTTGGTCCACTGGCACCAGTCCTAGTCTGTGGTCGAATCATCAGGGAGCCTTGCTCTACCCACGATACGCACACAACTCCAATCTCTCCACAGACACTACACACTCACGGCGCATCTTTAATCTCACACAGCCTCAGACTCACTAGTTCTCCTCCTCGACTCGCATACAAGACACACCAGACTCCTCAAGTCACATACACACACCGGCTTACACACACAAACCAGATGCACGATGCACATGCACAAAACCCACTCGAACTCACCAGAGCAGACCTCAGGTCCTTTCAAACCTCAAAATCACCCCGTATTCACAGTCCAATCATAGCTCATGGGCACGTATCACTCAACTCGTCATCCAACTTGTGCTTGTGTCAATCATCACGTTGAAACAAACTTACCGCTCTTCACACTTCAGGCCAATCTCATCCACTTCATTTCAGGCAGTGGTCACCTTTTTGGTGCCAAAATTCCTGTCACCAGGTCTTCACTGCTCGTGCTTAATATATGCAACTAGGTCAGTACCTCCCTGGAGACAGAAAGTTCACCGTTTCTGAAACCTTGATCTACTGAGCATGTGCAAGACTCAAACTCCTAGCAATACACGACCTTTGGATAGGCCAGGGGATGTAGCAGCACCACATACCCTACAGCTGATGTACATCACTGTGTCTCTTTTGATTGAAATACCAACATATGTTCACGGTCTGAGTATATTGATGTGATTCCACTGAAGCCCTTCTTGAGACTTCCTCTCAAAGCTGGCCTTCCGGACAGTCACAAAAAGAAGATACATGAGTCCACGAAAAAGAAAATAAGGTAGAGGGTATGTGATTCAGGCAGATTACTACTGCCCTAGAAGGAAAGGGCCATGGTTTCTAGCCCGGATATTTTCTCTTAAGAGGGCAGAAACTTTCACACTTTTCTCCATCCACTAAATAGTAAAAGTGAGGCGCAACAGCTCAACTGCAAGAGGAGAGCTGGAGAGACATGCAGACAATGCTTGCACTGTCATGGGGGTTAGCATTGTGGGCTAGAAAGTAGCAAAGATGTAGGTTCAAATATTCTCTGGGTAAAGGGCCTAGAACCTGAGTCCATCGCGCCCTGGATAATCACTAGGATGAGCTGTGGTCTGGACACGCAGGCAGACCTGCACCTGGCAGCAATAACCTCCAGAGCTCATGTAGACGTGCCCACTGAAACAGAGCCTGGTATACTTTTAAGTACATCCTGCTGAGTACGTACACCTGAAGTAAGTATATCTTGGGGGACAATGCTCCTCAGCCTATAGCAATGAAGGATGGGCCATTCACAAGGAACCAAGCAGCAGAGATTTACCCAGAGGCCAGGTAGAAAACAAACGTCTCTGTCCCAGAAGTTGCTCTGTGTATAAATCCCTCTGAGATAAGCTCTGCGGAGTACTGTTCTGTGTGTTTTTTCATGGTAGTGTTCACTAAACCAAATCAGAAACAGGGCAGTCTAGACAGCCTATTTCTGCAGTGACAAGTGTGCAGTGGGAGAACATCAAGACGAGCATTATTTACCAAGCTGGGTGAATGGCAGTCTCCTCCGAGGGGATTTCACCCACCCGAATTTTGGGGAGTAACCACCATCCATTGGTAAGCATCAATAAAGCTTATTGCAGAAGATACCTAAGAGCCTCAATGGAAGGACTTCGCAGCCGATTGCTGCACTCACCGCAAACCCTGCCCAAGACTCAACCTGGGTGTCTGGAGCAAGCAGTTCTGGGTATTTGTTAGTTTTGTCTTTATTTACTGCCTCATTTATTTCCCTTCTGTGAACTGTTCATCTGGAAGTCGCATACTTTCTTGCTTACTCTGTCAGCTTTTTTTCCCCCCCACCCCATTACAGGGTCACCTATGAAAAGCTTTGAAGGTTTGACTCACAGGCATGGAACAAAATTTGTTTCAGGTGATAATGTTTCCCAGTAGGGGAGTGTTTGGACTGTTGGAAAAGTAGTTTGTTATGAGAATATAAAATCAGTTTGAAGGATGAACATGGGAGTTGTTTTCTTTCTCAGCTGTGCTGAGTTAGTGAGCAATAGCCTGGGGGAGGGGTCAAGTGGAAATCAAGCTGGATACAGTTTTTGCTTTCGCTTCTATCTCCTGCTATCCCAGCTCTAATATATATATATTACATATTTGTTACATTGATTATATGTATCTATAGTTAGATAAATAGAATTAGTGACATCCTTATAGACTATGGCAAGCTAAGCTTAGCGTTTAAAGCACATGGCTTAAAGACGGGAAATCAGAGCTGCTACATGGTTTTGTAGATGAATATTGCACAAAAGATTTGGTAGAAGTGGTGGCTGGATAATATCCAAAAGTCCATGAGCCACATTTTCAGCTGGTAGAGGACAACATATCACTCCTGAGGGATGTAAAGCAAAGCTCACACACGTGCCATCTAAAGATGTGAGCCCAGATATTTATCTAAACATTTTAAAAACTATTTGAATTCTTCAGGCCAGCAAAGGTGGGATGGGAATCTCATGGATTTCTGATGTGGAAGTGCCTTCTTCTTGTTGGATGACCTTAGACAAGCCATTAAAACAGCTACCACTGAGTGTTTTCTAATGCATTGGTAAATATGGGAGCACTGCTGCCTTCCCCAGATAAAAAGCGGACCTGCTCAGGCACAGGTGGCAAGTACTTTTGAGTGCCAAGTCTGCAGAAGTTATTATGAGCCTTCTGTTTCTGAAGACTGCAGAAATAACAGGGTACTCCAGCTTAATCCAGAGGCCTAAACCCACTAAATCTACAGCTTAGTCTGTGCGATCAAACAGTAAAAAAGAGACCAAGCCTCAAGCAACAACTTATGTTCAGTATGGAAAGGAAGAGGAAGCCAATGGAGGGCCTAAAAGAGGTGACATGAATAAAACAATATGCCAGAGGGATCCTAGCAGCAGCACTGCTCCCAACACTGCGCCAACAGCACCAGCCCCATGGGATCTCTCTCTCCTGGTCCATGGTTTTATCTATGCTGACCCTTATGCCTGCCAAATACCTGGTCACCAAAGCCCTTCCCTTTCTCCCTCCCTGCATTCAACTTTATCTAGCAGTGTGCTTCTGTTCTGTCCCACCTACAATTACATAGTTTTTTTACTCCAGCTGAGTCCTTCCTCCAGCTCCTACACTGCATTGTGTGTTCTGGTCCTGAACAGACAACAAATCCCATAGGAGTCACTTTGATAAACCAGGCCGTCGGATTGTCTTTGGATCAGGATTGTCTTCAAGTGTATTTTATGCATCATTGGACCCAGGAACAATGGTCAGCAAAAGATATATGATAATAGTTATTGATACAAATACCTGCTGGAGGCGAGGTATGTTTCAGAGATGATTCTTCATCCAGTCAAAGTAGGAAATGTCTAAGATGTTGCTTGCTCTTTCTCCCGTTCTCCCTCGGAGAGGATGAACTTTGCATCTGTGGATTCCTGTAACCCTTTTTTTTTTATCTAAAGATGCACACAAAAGAGGATTTTTTTAGCTGAGACAGTGATTCTGTACTTGTCAATCCAATTGGCGGGAATGGAAAGGAAAAGGGAAGATCAGGAGGTTAAATAATGTTGTTAACCAAGTAGTGGATTTTCATTTTCAGGATCCATAGAGGTTCTTTTGTGACAATTGCTTAAACTGTAGCCCAAATTGCTTTCGCTATTCTCAGCCAGGTAAGGCAGAGACTGTATGAAAGACATCTCTTTGTTTAGGACATAGCTGGTATTGACTCTGAATTATGTTCCTCTTGCAAAAGTGTGCTTCGAGTGGCTAATGCCAACATAGAAGCAGAGTCCTTTCATGCGCCTTGGTTTTGCCAAAGGATCCTTTTATTTCCCATATAATGTCTGTGCTCTGTTTTGCTTTTTTTAGTGTAAACATTGTGAAAGGACAGCTGCTTTTCTTTCTTTTTTAAAGCCGTGGGAAATGATCTATGCCACTTGCTGATTCACTGGGCCAGATGTATTAAGTGGGTTCAACTATGTCCAAAGTCTCTGAGCCAAATTCAGAAGTGACATAAGTGGCTTAGATTATAGGTTGGCGAGAAAACAGAGGTCAGTGGGTTGATAGAAGAATGAATACTGAATTGTCATGTGGTTGGGTGGGCCTGTATGGCCTTGTCTCCATTGGGAAGTGTCTTTATATGGGGAGATTAGCTAGATTCACAGGACATAGGACACTTTGAAACTATCTGCTTTCAAGGTGGGGCAAAAGATGGAGAGAGTATCAACTAAAAGGGTTCACACAGCAAGTTAATGGTCAGCAAGTAAGGATGTGAATGTATTGTTTGCTATACTTAGATAAATCCAAAGGCCAAGTCCAGACTAGCACGGCTGTGCGATATGGTCACTTGTTCCCCATGCTGCAAGGAAGAAGCACAGGGTTTCTTTTTTAACCCCCGGATATCCAGGGGGTCAAAAAAACCCATGGGGAAAAAAAAAAGCAGGGTGGTGCATGCGGGGGCAGCATGCGCCGCTCAAAACCGGAGCGCAGCCAGCCGAAGCCACAGTGCAGCTGCTGGTCAGGCTCTGCACAGCAGGATCGCCACTGCTGCAGCCCTGGGATGCTCCCAGGACCCCACTGCAACGCTGCTAGTTGTCCCTGGGGAACTAAACATGCACACATGTGTAGACATGGCCAACTGTGCTGGAAGGCTTCTGAAAAGCAGGTGGAGGAAAAGCCACTAGCAAAAGGTTTGGTGACGAAAAAGCCCTCTCCTAATTTTGTATCCAGTACATATACATCACCCCGGCTCTGGTTAAATGACGACCAGGTTGTCTGATTAGCATCCACCTCATAAAGGAAGGAGGGGCAGAGTAACACCACCACTGACAAGAAATGGGAGAGATTATTTCCTGAGAAATAACTTTTCCCTAACACACACAGCGGTCCATATCCTGCGTTTTCCAACTAGCCTTTCATCGGGAACTCTTACAGACTGGGGCTAAACTTGGACATCTGACTTTCCTGCCAAGTGACTTACTCTTCTGGGAGGTTATGGAGGGTAGGATATAGTGGCTATGGTAAGGGGATGGAGATACTATTATCAAATGCCTAAATTACTTTGTACACAAGTATGCCTATTACAGACCCACCCTGGATTGGTTCACCTGCTGGGGAGATACACAGATATAACATCTTTAGTGTGAATTCTTTGGATGCTAATGTAATAACTGAAGAACATGATCCATTTATAACTTCTTTGGCTTTGTTCATCATTTTAAGGGGAGGGAAATGCTAATTAAATCTGACAACTTTTGCATATATAAAGTCTTGTAATTAGATGAAA
This sequence comes from Crocodylus siamensis, assembly GCF_052110815.1. Lineage (NCBI taxonomy): Eukaryota > Metazoa > Chordata > Crocodylia > Crocodylidae > Crocodylus > Crocodylus siamensis. The sequence goes on from NC_143397.1 coordinate 9,949,899, forward strand.
GATCTCCCTGTAATTCTAGAGGGCAATAGCAGAAATTATTAAAGAAACTTGAGCGTTACCTGGAGTAAGCAGTCAGTAAGCTACCCAGAAACCTTAATGCTCAATCCTTTAATTTGCATACATAAATAGCTGTAAAATAAACTGGAGATCCAAAATCGAAAGTCCTCACTCACAGCTGGATCAAAAGTCCATTGAAGACAACAGCAGTTTTGCTTTTTTTTCCCCCCACAGGCTTTTAATGAGTTGCTAAGAGCCATAATTTGTTGTTTCAGGCCATAATTTAAAATTTCTTTAGTAGGAAATGAGATTGTGATTGAATAGGAGCTGAGTACATTTTAAAAGTACCTCATATTATGGTTTATAGAAATAACCTACACTATGAGGTTGTCTGCCCATCTCTAATGACACACTCGTGACACACCCATCCCTACTGCACACTCAAAGTCCACATCGCATTTCCCTGCTGAGATGCCTGAGGACCTTTTATACCACATTTAGGCTTCAAAGTCACTAAGCACAATCTTATTTCACACCACAAAGGTGTCTACATTTCTTATGAGTCTCCATCTTAGCTTAAAAAGCTTCTTGCATGACTAGACTTGGCCTCCCACCCATAGGCAGAAGTGATCCAGGGTGGTTACCTAGGAAATAATTGCAGTTGCAATCCAGATGCATAATTTTTGCAGAGGCCCACAAAACCTTTGGGAAGGGAAAACCACCGTGTATCAACGGCTTGATGATATGCGAGTAGAGCCCACTTTTTTCCCCCAAATATCCTAGTGTTTAAACACTTGCTTTGGGTAGAGGAGACGGGGTTCTAGGTCCCTCTCTGCTTCTGAAGAGTTGAATCCACCTTGCTAAAGCCCAGGAGTGCCCCAAGCACCAAGCCACAGGCTGGACAGGGATGATGTGTCCACCACCTTTCCTCCTCAAGCTCTCGCTTCAAGTTCTGCCAGACAACCCATGCAGCCACAAGCCCTGCCCCCCCCCCACATGGGGGGAGCCTGCCAGCTGTGCCCATGGGGCTCACAGGATGGGGGTGGGGTGAGCACCTGCAGGGTGGCACGAGGGGAGTGGGCAATGCCCATTGGGTATAGCACATGGCCAGAGGGTGGGGTTCGCCCCCCACCCCTGCTCCCTGTGCAGCACCCTGCAGCTGCACGCCACACTCCCCATGTGCCGTGCCTTCCGCGTGCCTTCCACTACACCCCAGGGCCATGCCATGTGGCCGCAGCTGGTGGGTGCTCCCCATGTCATGGCCGCTCCCCGTGCCATGCACCTCCCCTACCCAGCCACATGCCGTGCTCCTCCTGCATGCTCTGTGCCAGGCCCCAGGGCCAGCGCTATGCTGCTTGGCTGCAGCCAGCAGGTGCTCCCCACACTGTGGCTGCTCCCCACGCCACACCCCATGGGCATGCACCACCCCCTGCGTGCCACCCCTCTGCACACTCTGAGCCACACCCGGGGGCCGCTCTTCGTGCTGTGGCCACTCCCGGTGCCATACCTCATGGCCACACAACACCCCCACAGCACAGCTGAATGTCACCCCTGCCACATGTCCTATGCCACACCCCAGGGCTGCTCCCCACACCACACAGCTGGCAGGTGCTCCCCTTGCCATGGCCACTCCCTGTGCCATGCCCCGTAGCTATGTCTCCACCATGCAGCCACAGACCTCCATGCACCCTGGGGCCACTCCACATACCACGTGGCTGCAGCTGGTGGCACTCCCCATGCTGTGGTGGCTCCCCATGCTACACCCTGCCCTGCCCCATGGCTGCACACTATACCCTCATGCGTGCCCTGAACTACACCAGGGCCACATCCCGTGCCATGCAGCCATCAAGTGCTCCCCAGGCCATGGCCATTCCCCTCACCGTGCGCCATGGCTGTGTACTACCCCACTCCTGTGCAGCTGTGTGCCATGCTCCCTCATGTGCTAAGCGGCAGAGAGGGGGTTGGAGTGGGGCTGGACCCAGCGTGGCAGGGGGAGCGAGGCACGATCCAGAGTGGCAGCAGGAATGGGGAGGAGCAAGGCAGGACCTGGAGCAGCAACAGGGGGGAGGAGTAGGGCAGGACCCAGAGTGGTGGGAGCAAGGGGATGAGGAACAGGACCTGAACCGGGCGGGGGAAGGTGCAGGGCTGGATGATGGTCTCTGTCCCCGACCCACCCTCCCCCTATGTCATTCATGACAGGTATTTTGCCAGTTTAATTATATTGGCCGAGATCTTATTTCACCTTCAAGACATCCAAGTCTTTGCTACCTTTAGTGGAAAAAAAAAAAATCCATGTGTCATCTTGGGCAAAGTAAACCTATTCTTTCCAGGGAGATACATAGATTACCTACTTTCTTTATGAGAAGTCTAGTGAACCCCAGGGAGTAAGACCCTGGAAAGACACATCATTCCTGTTCTTTCAATAAGAATCCTTATTCCATCCATCATACTGTGCTCCATTGCACTGAGGAGAGAGATCTATCCACAGCAGTGTGTCTAACTGATGGACATAGGCAAACAAGGTTCTCTGGGTAAATCTGCTATCTTTTATTAGACCAACTAAAATAGTTGGAAAAAAATCTTCTTTGCAAGCTTTTGGGTACAAACACTCTTTGTCAGGCTGAGGAAGCATCCACAACTGATCTGTGCTCTTCCTGAATGGAATAGAATAGAAACCAGAGGCCACTATGCCTATGAAAATACAGCTTGAGGCAGTCAATGGGTGAGAGATGGGGTGGAGGGAGATGTAGACCTGGTGATAAGAATATAGCTGGTAAATGGTAGAGAGGTACCTGGGTTATCAGATGTTAGGCAGGTTATAATGTGTCATAAATCCAATGTCTATATTTAGGCCATGAGTTTTTGTATCTAGTAGATTGATGAAGTGAGGTTCATAGGCTTGTGGCTCTTTCAAAAGTGTGATCTCTCTCTCTGGAGGAGTGTCCTTGTTGAGTGAAAGCCCTTTTGGGGCTTGTGAGGTGGCGATCACGGGTGTTCTTGTCATTACAAATTTGGTGGTTTCAGAGAGCTTGGCTGTGTATTGCAGCTTTCTTGGTGTGTTGAGGGTCATTGCTGGTTCTGTGCAGATACGTATGGTGGTCTGTGGACCAATATACATATCTGATGGACACTAGCATTGGCTTCAGTGTAAAGTAAAGGTTGTCGTTTGTTGAACAGCCTAGCAATTAAGGCATGTGTCCAGTAAATAGGTCACCTGGGTTTGAGACCTAACTCAGGCCCATCTCCACCCGTGCAGGAAAGTGGCCTAACCACAAAGTTGCAGGCTAATCCTCTGTCTTGTTTAAACCAGGCCAGAAGGAGGCATAAGAAAACGTTGCTCATATCCTACTGAGGAGAGAATTCCTCTAGTAGTGCCCTGGTTTCTGGCCTCATAGCCTCCTCCTTTCCCAATGCTTCTTGAATTCTTGTCCGACCATTGCATTGTTTTCAACAAAAAGAAGAATGGTAGGCTGGTGGTCTGACCACTTTCCTGGGAAGTAAGAGTCAGCAGTTCAAATCCCTCTTGTTGAGGGGTGCCTAGAACATAGATTTCCCATTTACTGGAAAAGCACCCTAACCCCTAGGCTAGCGTTGACAAGTGGGTGACCCTTTTCTGCTTTACAGGCATGATCTCATATTCAAACCGTTGCTCAGAATAGCTTTTCTGCATCCAAGGGATGGTGTGGTTTACACATTTCCCGAAACAAATTTTATAACAAGAGGGAAATGTCTAAGTAGCCATTCTGAATTGCTTCTGAACATATGTAGTACCCTGAGTCTACTTGCTTAGGGACCTGTTAAGGCCTAAATGGAGACACAGAAGGAATTCAAATGTCTTAATAGTTTTGTGGCTACTGAGTGGCATGGGAGAAATTTACCTTTAGTGGCTTATAATGTCTAAAATGCATGTCAGTGCCATGTAGATATCTTAACAGGTAGAACAGGACCTGTGCTGCAGTTCTTGTCCTTTTCTCTTTTTTCAACTGGTTGTGTTGCCTGCTTCTCAGTATCGTTCTTTGTTTATGAATAGACCCTGTATTCATGAGTGTGGAAGAATTCCCTCATATGAGTGTCCAGGGAAGACATATAGCTTTTACTGGGTTCCTGGTGGATACTTGATCCAGGAACATTTGTTAGTTTTAATACAATCTCAAGACATCTGAACCTGATCCATGTGGCTGCCATTAGTTTCTGGCAGAAGAGTTTCACTAGTAAACTTGTAAGCAAGGCAAGCAGGGTTGCTCTGAGAAATGATGCTCAATGAAAGGGAATGAGCACTAGAGGATAAAAAATGAAGTCTGATATTGCTCTATACAATTGGTTCATAGTTTTGGATCAGTGGTCAACCATATCGGGAAACTACTAGAAGGGAAAGACCCTGGAGCCAGGAGCTGTGTGAATTGTCTGGCATGCCTCCCTCTAGAGAGTCACATAAGTTAGATATGGAAAACGATCCATTAGGTCATGGAGTCCATCTGCCAGACCAGTGCAAAATTATTCCCTACAGTGTATTTCCCAGGTCTTTATGAAGCATCTCTAGAGCCAACTGCTCTGGCCAAGATCCTGATCTCATTTGCATTGATATATATCTAGAGTCACTCTGGCTGGGAGTTCAAAGGGGCTGTGCTTTCCATGGGAGCTCACTAACTCCTATATGCTCCTTTGAACATGCTAGCTTCTGCCATTTAATCTGGCTTTACATCTTAGTAACTGAGATCAGAACCCGGTTCCTTGTCTGTATGTGCCACATCCATTTGTTAAGCTGCACAGAAGAAAAAAACATAAAGGGTTAAAATTGTGCTGTAGATAGCTGTCAGAACAACAACGAAAAATGACAGCCAAGTGTAAAGAGTCCTAGATTTTGTTTCACGGGCACATGCACGCACGCATGCACACATGCACCATTCCTCCTATACACATGCACACATGCACCATTTCTCCTATACACACGCACACATGCACCATTCCTCCTACATCTGTAGAACTATAAATATGTTACTACTACAGGCACAATGTGAGTTTTCTGTTAGATATTAAGGTTTAAATTCTGTGATAAACACCTAGCAAGTTACATTTCATTACTCTCTTTTTTGAATTTCACAAAAAGGACACTAATTACTCTAATAAAAAAAATAGATCCTGCTTTTATTCTGCTGCTGGGTTCATTTATAAAGAATCCTTAGCTAATAGATACTGCGCTCTGGCAACTCAGAATAAAAACTCCAGCTATTTCTAGAGTTTTGCAATTTTGGCCTTTGTTAAATTAGTTGCAATATCTTAAACCATTAGGGTGATTATAGCCAACTGTTATAGTCTGTGCATGGCAGTAAAACTCCTGAGATTGTTCAGTTATGTGCCAAATGACAGTACCTTGAAATAATTAAGGCAATCAGTGCTCTGGGGTAACTCCAGTAGCAGTTGCATGGGCATTCCCCTCCCACCCCCAATACATCCAGGAGAAATGCCTTATCAAGTAGCACCTGTTTTTATTGGTGGCCATAACCCAACCAATAACCTCCTGTTTAACTGCAGTCAACAATAGAGTCCTAAATTGCTTCCTTGGTCTTCAGGAGAGGGATGGGAAAACCAGCTCAGACGTGACAAGAATCACCTTGAACATTTGCCTACATTTGAAACTGGACCTGAAACATCCATTTCTAAAACACCGGTGTTATAGGTTTTCAGTTTTTACTTTGTACGTGCTGCTTTGGGAGAGAACTTAGGTGCTGACGTATACTAAAGTGCCTGGAGAAGTTTTATTAATTTTATTTTATTTCGCTGTTTGTGTCTGAGTGGAAATCAGGACATCAATCGAATCTGGCACGACAACACTGTCTCTCACGAGAACTTCGAAGTGCCCAAAGTAACAGCCCCTGCAAGGCCGGAGTCCATTTCCTCTTCACCCATTTAAGTGGTGGTTACCTAGCTGTGCAACTGCAGTTTGGGATTCAACATAGTCCGTGATAGCCAGCTGAGAGTGCTTATTGAACTGCCCTCTGGCCAGGAAGCCGGTTGGAAGACACAGAACCATCCAAATGCAAGTCTAATGAAAGGTAATTTCCAAAACTATAGTCTGACAAAACACAGAACTTTTTAGCTGGGTTGGTGTAGTATTGACCGGGAGACCAGGAAGCTACAACTCCAGGCCCCATACGTGTAGAAAGAGTTAAAACCTGCATTGCCCATGTTCCTTCAGACTGCAGACCAGGCATTGCCCAGCACAATGTCTACCCCTCCACTTAAAGCTGGGATAAAAGGTAGAAGAGCCCTCCTCCATTTTACATATTGGAGTTAAATGCACAGGAAAATCCCATTTAAACATAGGGGGAAATCTAATCCCAACTGTGTATAAGTGCCAAAAACAGCAGTTGTGTGGTTTCATACCTGTCACTTAGGTACATAAAAGTTAAATAGGAGAAGGTGCTTGGTAGATAAACATCCAAATGTTGTGAGGCTTATCTGAGAAGCAAGGATTTCTTTGGGTGATATCATTTATTGGCCGGCTGCATGGTTGGGATAAAGTTAGAGAAGTTTTTGGCGGCAAGGCATTCTTCCTCCGGTCTAAGGGAAGCTTATCCTAACTCAGCTAATACTTTGAAGTTCAGCCAGCACTAATCCACATATAAAGTTCACTCTACTTATTTCTTACCAACAAACTGTGGGCAAGAGTATGTTGAGCAATAACTAGTGGAAAACAAGGAGGAGTTCTAGGAAATAACCACAATGCATCTAGCTATGTTGCAATGCAAATACTACTATTGTTAGCCAAACTTTCAGACTTGAATGATTTCCAGGTACTTTTTGGTTGGGACTAGTCAGAAAAGGAACCACTACCAAAAAAAAAAATAAACCCAACTAACAAGCAAGCAAAAACCCAGCAGAGCTGAGTGTGTCGCCCCCATCTCAGCTCTTATTCCTCTCTTCCCTGCCCCCAATCTCTTCCAGTTCAACTTTCCCTTCAGCCTTCGCCAGGCTACCCCATGTCCCAAGAACTCTTTTCTTACTCCAGCTTACCAACCAACGTGCCCTTTCTCTTTCTAATTGCTTCTCCTGTGTCACCAAAAACAACACCTCCATCTACTCTTTTCCCTCGGTCCCTCCACCAAAGAACCCAGCTGGTCTAAATTAGGAATCCTAATGAATTCCCTATCCATTTGGACTGCAAGCTCTGTAAGGGGACTTTGTAAGCAATTCAACCCACTTCTGCCTTGCAGAGAGCAGACCACGCTGCCTGAGTTTCTCAAATAATATCTAAAGGAGCATTAGCAAAAGAAGGCTCTTCTGTTAATGATGATCTTCAACAGCTTTCTGTATATTAAGAAGCATATCAGTTCCTCTGTAAGGAAATGCAGTGCTTCTGTTAAGTGCCAGCTTGACTTAAATAGGTTTAATTGCTCATTGGCCAAATTGTCAGCATGTAGCTTATGATGACGTGGCTTCACACAGCGTGACAAACAATAACATATATAAAAACCAAAGTAATAAGTCAGGGTGGGCCAAATGAAACCCTTGTGTAACTCTGATGGCTGCCACAGAGTTACACCAGGACTTTACCTGCCCCCAACATCCTGTGAACTCATGGGTCCTTAAGGAATCAACAACGCTTTTTGTTTCCCTTTTATATGCAAATCAATTACACTAAACTGTTCCCTTCTTCCCACTTCATGATTAAAATGTTCCTTGTCCATTTTCATCCTACTCTGTTTCTTATTTCCCTCTCATTGCATCTCACAAGTACCCATTTTGTTTAATAACTTGAACCACGCATACCCTTGAATGTACAGAGCCAATTATCCTTTCAGAAATCACCCTTGCATAGAGTAAAAAGAAAAATACGTAATTTCAGTTATTTTTAAACCAATTATTTTCAACAATTTGTCCTTATTCTCAATCCTCCTTTGAAAATTTGCCAGGACACTGAGCAATATATATACACTATGCCCTACAAAACACACTTCTAAATATTCAGCTCTCCTGATTGCTTATTATTTCATAGACATCAGGGCTGGAAGGGACCTTGAGAGATCATCGAGTCCAGCCCCCTGCCCAAAGGGCAGGAAGTCAGCTGGGGTCAGAGGATCCCAGCAAGATAAGCATCCAATTTACTGGCTACTTTCTCTTTTCTGCATCAGTAGGGACTTTTGTTTATGGCATGTATTTTTATAGGGCCTAAAAGTGGAGTGGGCACATAAGGTACATGGCAGGATCTTGATGGATAAGGATGGGCAAAAAGAAGACCCATGATGTTCTTGAAACTGTCTTGATATCATATATACCAAGGTACTATAGTGGGGTAAGGTGGTGGCCCTGCAGGTCAGATGAATGGCATGGGGCCTCTGGCCGACCCAACATGCTGGAATCAGGCTACACCATTTCTGCCAGCCCAGTATGCAGGGATTGGGCCTTGCCTCCTCTGCCTGGCCCAGTGCTCCAGGATCAAGCCCAGTGCCGTCTCCAGTGTGCCCTGAGTGCCCACTAGTATGCGGGGCCCTGGTATCTAGTCTGTGGATCAATTGTTGCCACCACTCCCCACTACCAAGTTTTCAGACTACTGCTGGACCTAGTCTCAGGCTGGGGTTGAGCACCCCAATGTCGGTAGGACACTGGGCTGAGAATCAGGAAACCTGCGTGCTATGCTTCCCACTACCGCTGATTACTGTCACCTGCCTTTCTGGGTCTCTGTTTTCCTTCCCTCTTCTTGTCCATTGAGACAAGTACTTGGGACTCTTTGGGCAGGTGCGGTCTTTCACAGTGTGTTTCTACAGCACCAAGAAAAATGGGGCTTCTCTGCACCGCCCATAATGTAATGAATAGTACAAAAAGACGATGCCATTATCAGAGAAGGGAGATTATTTCAAAATCTATTATGAACTCTTCATTATACTGATTTTTTGTTGTATGCTGAATCATGGGCCTCCTCTTGGGGTTTCTTAATTAGCCGAGCTGGTAGGAAATCAGAATTGCCATTCTGTGGGAAATTTGAAGATTGACATTTGTTTTCATCCTGATTAAGGATGAAGACTCAAAATAGTGAAATTCTCATTGAAGGACTGGTACTGAAAATTAGGATTTGGAAATGTCAAAACATTCTGTTTCAGTGCTGTTTGACATTTAACGGTGTTGGCAGGTGCTAGCACAGTGCTTCATAGGACCTGTTGTTTTGGTATATCATGCCCTCATTGTCGTCCGTGATTAGACTGCAATTCCCGTGATTCATTATGGTGTTGAGACTCTCACAGTGCGTGACAGCAGGTGGGAGATACAGGTGACCTGGAGACCCAGCCCAGAAGTGGTAATGGCAGCATAACGGTATGTGAACAGCCAGGATAGGTCAAGCAGGTGCCATTTGAACTAATCTGGAAACAAACATTTTGATTCAGGTGAATGCAACTGGAAACCAAAAGCTTTGTATCCATGCTACAAAGAGGGACATTATGAAACTTCAGGAAAATCAGTTTTCTTATTACATTTTAAGTTGGCAGAAACTGCATTTTCCATGAAAAAAATTACATTTTCAACCAGGGCTGTTTATTAACACTACACAGAAAATTCATCAGCATCAGTACAACAGCTGCTCAGCTCCTACACAGCCATCTTAAACTCCAAGAGACATAAAGGTTTCAAAAATCTGGTTAAAATGGTAGTGTTTGTTTTCTCATAGGTACTTCTAGGTAATAAGAAGCACAGGCTGTTGCCAGACAGATGTCAGATATTCAGTGTTAGGGTGACAAGAAGGAGGTATGCACATGTTCATACCATTTATCATGCTACCAAAATGGTAGAGCCATCACAAAAATGGTGGATCCATAACAAAAAAAAAAGTTTTAAACAGCAGCTTCTTGGTCTCGTGAAACTTTTTAATGCCAAATTTAACATGTGTACAGGTCTCTCAAGCCCCCCAATATCCCACAGTGCTCTGCTTTCCTTCCCCCGCCCCCCTCCAAGGGGGAGGGTTGTTGGGAGAGCAGCTGACTCCCTCCTAACCTGCACATCCGGCAAGCTGTCAGGATAATTTGGAAGTCTCTGCCACTCAATCTGCCCCTGGGTGTGCCTTTGCAGGCATCCCCATTGACTGTGGCCAGCCAGCAGCACTGGCTGATGAAGCTACAGCAAGAACAACAACTGTTCAGGCCATGTTCGACTGTGGGCGGCTTATGGCAAGCCTGGATTAGCTATTGCTTGGTGGCAACAGCTGATCAAGAAACTTGTCAGTGAGCCTGTCTGGTTAACTGGTTAATCACATTAAGTAGGGACCTAGCCATAAGCTCATTCACTTAATGGCATGATAAAATGAAGACTAAGCCCCAAAGTTATTACGCAAAATATGTGTAACAACTTTGGGGTTGGTTTCTATCAGGCCATTAATAGAACGAGTGGTCAGTGCTCCTCACCTCCGGAGCCCTTCAAGATTCCTACGTGCTCCAGAGTCTGGGAAAGTTTGTCAGTGACCTGGGGGGGTCCCACCTGGGGGGCGCATGGAGCCCTGGACTCTGATATGCTGGGACCGCCTTGACTGCCTGGGAGCACTGGTCAACCAATGCAGGGTTCCCAGCTAAGGGAATGCATGGGTCTTTTGGCTCCAATGTGGTCCCCTAGCTGGGAGCAGTCACCAGCTGCTCCAGGCTCCCAGACATGGGAGTGCATCAGACCCAACGGCTCTCTTGTGTTCCACCATCAGTCAGCTGATTAGAGCTCCCGGTTGAGTGAATGCAAGGACCCAAACTTGCTATTTGCTTGTGCAGGGGGAGCTGTGATATGTGACATGTCAAGAAGCATGATTGTTGGGCTCATGCACCAGATCCCATCACACCATGAATGTAACATCTGTCAGAGGCCTGAAACACTTCTTTGGCATATAGTTTCATAGTTTCTCGCGTCGGAAGGGACCTGAGCAGATCATTTAGTCTGACCCCCCGCCATGGGAGGAAACAATATTGGGGTCAAACGACCCCAGCAAGATGTTCATCTAACCTCCTCTTAAAAAACCCCAGGGTAGCAGCCAGGACCACCTCTCTTGGAAGTTGGTTCCAGATCCTAGCCGCCCTGACCATGAAGTAGTGCTTCCTAATATCTAGCCTAAACCTTCCCTCTGCCAGCTTGTGACCGTTATTCCTGGTCACTCCTGGCAGTGCTCAGGGGAACAGTGACTCCCCCAATGCCTGCTGGTCCCCCCTGACTAGTTTATAACAGGCCTCTAAATCCCCCCTCAGCCTTCTCTTGTGAAGGCTGAACAGGTTCAGGTCCCGTAGCCTCTCTTCATAGGGCCTGCCCTGCTGCCCATGACCATGCGAGTGGCCTCCTCTGGACCCTCTCCATGCTGTCCACATCCCTCTTGAACTGCGGCGCCCAGAACTGGACGCAGTACTCCAGTTGCGGCCTGACCAGTGCTGCATAGAGGGGGAGGATCACCTCTTTGGAACTGCTCAAGATGCATCTGTGGATGCATGACAAGGTGCGGGTGGCCTTCTTGACTGCCTCCCCACACTGCCAGCCCATGTTCATCTTGGAATCAATGATGATTCCAAGATCCTTTTCCACCTCCCTGCTGACAAGAGGGGAGTTCCCCAACCTGTAGGTATGGTGCCGGTTGTTCCTCCCCAGGTGCATCACCTTGCACTTGCTTGTGTTGAATCCCATCCTATTCACATCCGCCCACCCCTGTAACCTGTCTAGGTCTGATTGAAGCCTGATGCTACCTTCCAGCGTGCCCACATCCCCCCACATTTTAGTGTCATCAGCAAATTTGAACAGGGTGCTTTTTGCCCCCTCATCCAAATCGCTGATGAAGATGTTGAACAGCGCGGGCCCGAGGAACGAGCCCTGCGGAACCCCACTGCCCACGTCCTTCCAGGTTGAGAAGGACCCATCCACTACCACTCTCTGGGTGCGGCCCTCCAGCCAGTTGGTGACCCAACTGACTGTGTGGGTGTCGACACAACAGTCCCCCAGTTTCTTAATGAGAACGGGGTGAGAGACAGTGTCAAAAGCCTTCCGGAAATCCAGGAAGACTATATCCACTGCTACCCCTGCATCTAATGATCTGGTAACCTGATCATAGAAGGCCACCGGGTTGGTCTGACAGGACCTGCCACTGATGAACCCATGTTGGTTGCCCCTAAGCATGCTGTCCCCTGCTGGCCCCTCATGGATGTGTGCCAGCATAATTTTCTCAAACAGTTTGCCTAGGATCGAGGTAAGACTGACTGGCCTATAGTTTCCTGGGTCCTCCTTCCTCCCCTTTTTGAAGATTGGAACCATGTTGGCCCTCTTCCAGCCCTCTGGGACCACACCAGAGCACCATGAGTGCTCATAGAGCCGTGCCAGGGGTCCTGCAATGACCTCGGCCATTCCTTAAGGACTCTAGGGTGGAGATCATCCGGGCTGACTGACTTAAACACATCCAGCCCCTCCAGAACCCCCTAACTAGTTCCACGCTAACCTTTGGCCCAGGTGTGCCTCCCCTGGGCCCGAGGGGGGCCCAGCAGGGAGGTGGCTGTTCTGGTCCCTACTTAGGAAGACAGAGGCAAAGAAATCGTTAAACTTGTTAGCTTTGTCGTCTGGTGTGACAACCAAATTCCCCAGCACATCCTGCAAGGGCCCCACGTTACCCGGGACCTTCTTTTTGCCCCCAGTGTATTTAAAAAAGGACTTCTTATTGTCCTTAATCTGAGAAGCTAGTCCTAATTCCATCTTTGCCTTGGCCTTCCTAACTGCCCCTACAACCCCGAGCAACTGCTTATATGATAAGCTAAGAAATAGTCCTGTTTTCCCTTGGCTGAAGAGCACCCCTTTGTGGTGCTTTTGTTGCGCTTCATCCAGGGGCTGGGCACCTATGTACACCCCGTATCCCCTTAGACACATTGTAGCATTTCCAAATAACATGCGTCAACAGCCATGGCAATGATGCCCTAATTTCTATGTTCTGTTTCTCCATATGTTGTTATTTATTCCTCTATATAATCTAATATTAACAACCCTACGTGTTCAAAATTATGAGTGGGGCTTAAAACTCAGGACGACTTGGGTTTATTTTCTTATTTATTTTGGCTCTTCCTATTTGTTTCCTGGTGTCGTAGCCTTTGTGAGTGATGTTTTATTGCTTTTCTCCATAACCTCAGGCATTAAAGACTTACTTTTTCTTTAGCCAAGATTCTCATAAAGTCACTCACTCAAGGAATTGGGGATTTCAGCAAAGAACACCAGGTTTTGTAAAACCTGTATAAGCTAAAAATGTTACTACCATATGAATGGAAGTTTTTCAGCATCTCCTCATCCTTTCTGTATACTTTTTATGTATATAAATGACTACATGAAGCATCAAATAATCAGGGAATTCTAAGTCCAAAAGAAGATTATTTTGGAAAGTTCTGAATAAATAAGTAAAATGGGGTTATATTTGAAACTCTATAGCAACCTTTGTTGCAATGCACATAGTGCATGGATTGAATGCCACAGTAAATATTTATTCAGAGAGCTAAGGTACTATAGTCTATCTAATCTCTGCAATTTTCCTTTAAAAACATGATTACTGTGTTTTATAGTAATTGTGAGTATTTTAGAAGCATAGATATTTCACTAGCTCCTCATCTCTCTAATCATTCATACACATTGGGATGCCTGTCATGAAAATTTGAGTAATACATTTCAACAACAATAACCTTTGAAACAAGCACTACTTGCTATAGAAAATGCAATAAAACCCAACATCCTAAGTACCAAAATCAACGTCTGTTAAAGAGTTGTGGTGAAGCGTCATGAAACATTTCAGAACGAAAAATCAATTTGGCAGCCATTCTTGCTCTGTATCTTTATGTAATAATAAAATAATGGCTGCACATCATCATTTAATGAGAAAAATATTATAATTCGTCTTAAATATCAGAAATGTGTATAGAACCTTTCATTCTGAGGGATCACATCGGAAATGGAGGATATCCTGTTACCACCGAAAATGTATCCATCTTCAAGGTGGAATGTCACAACGTATTGCAACGTTCTGCAGCAGGTAAGGGCAGGAAATGATAAACAGTACAAAATAATAGATCGAAGGAGAAGGACTTTTAACCAAAAAAAAAAAAAAATAGCTCACTGATCTTGCTTTCATTGAAGCATCCTGAATTAAATGGGGGGGGGGGGGAGGGGGATAACCCAGAAAAAAAGGAAGCATGTATCCAATGGCCACAAACCAGTGTCCAAGTTAGCCTTCCCAATCAATGGACAGGTATTAAATACAAGCTGCTTTTAAAAGGAAGCTATGTAGGTCTCACTTCTTCACCATGATGATGACTATAACAAAGGCATACACTCAAAGTCCCTCTGTCCCAGTCTCCTGTCTCAGCACCAGAAGGTTGGAGAAAGGTGCAAGATCGTCCACATGGCAGCTGGACACATTCGATTATCTCATAAGACTGTTTCTGCATCTCAGAAGATGGGGGGCGGGGTGTTTTAACTTGTCTGTATTGTGTATTGAGGTTAGTATATGAACGCATGAACTCCCCTTTCCCTTGCCGAAGTGCACGCTACAAGGGTACCTTGCATGTAACATCAACCACTTTCCATGCAACAGTGGTGCAAGTATGTTTACAAGAAATCAAGTTCATCACCTGTGTGCAGATAATGAACCACACGTGGGGCTGAGTGAAGGTCTGTTAAAAGAGTCTCATGCCCTGTGACACTCCCTCTTTCAACTAGTCATGAGATCATATACTTTTATCAAGGCCTCTATTATCGGGCTTTTTCTTAAGATAAAACCTATGGATCTGATTCAGCACTTCAGTTCAGAATATAAGCATCTAGCTAAGTTTGGATAGATAAGCGGTGTTTGCTTCTGTGCTTTGTTTAAATGAAACCCACAGGCTCAACTTGTAGTTTCCAGCTCCTATGCTTTATAGAAATCCTGTTTTGAAAATGTTGGCTTATTTGTTTTGAAGAAATGAATACTACATTTTCTGTCTGAAAAAAGTTCCCTGGCATGTACATCCCCCATGCATTTGCCTTTTTTGCATACTTAGTAATCCCCCTTTCCCATTTCTGTAATTCCATCCATGCAAAGCTTTGCTCCTTTGTGGATCCTCATTGTCACAGATTAGGAATCTGGAGGCATAGATCCAGTTCCAGGACTGGGGCTATATTAATAAGAATGTAGAAAGAGAAGAGAGCAGTGACAAGCAGAGACAGATGGGGACTCTGGAAGCAGTCTATAAAAAAGTTGTGGGTTTTTTTTAAATCTTTTTTGCAAACTCTAAACCTACATTCTACCATCAATTCTCTTTTATATTGTGTTTATTATTTTCCTGGAAGCACCAGAAAATAAAATCCTATATGTACTTCCTAAAATAGGGTTAGAGTTGTTGTTTTTTAAAGAATGTTTTATACCTTCCAACACTAGTCAAGTGAGAGCCATGCTTCCCCATGATTCATGGTTAATAGCGTACTATCTGTAGACAGCTTTATTTATCCTACAATAACATACAAAATATGCCCCAACTGGCTTTATTTTTAGCCAGTTTTATGTTGGCATTTCTTTAACGGCACAGAGAGGGAGAGGGGAGACGGGGGGAGTCAATAAAGAAGAATGTGAAAATGTGTCCTTCTATAAAAACTGAGATTGAAGTAGCAGTTGGACTTTGGCACATGTGTGGTCTGTTATTGCTTTCTGTCGTAATCAGCCTTCTGGCACAGCAATAACATCAAGGTGTTGTTTATACACTATAAAATGATAAAATGGCATTGTAAAGATTAGCTGGAAGGTGAGGGTTGTGGGTGTGGTTTTTTTTTTCCTTTCCTCTCCTATTTTTGCAAGAAAGAAATAACATGCTTTAAATGCTTTTCCTCAGCTATTGCAATGACTGTTGACTGTTAAACTTCTAGCCAGGCAGAGGCAGTGAGACTCAGCGATTAGTGGCCTAGAAGGTGAAACAGCTTGGCTGTCTGACCATCAGCAAGTCACTTCACCTTACTGTGCCTGTGTACCCTGCTAGTCCTGTCTAGTAAAGGGCTGATTCTAGACCTTTGATATCAGTGTTATCTTAAATTAGACTATGATAGAGCTCTTGCATTGTAAATAATTCCAAGTAAGGTATTGTGTGCACATAGGACCTTCTGCAATGGGCCCCTTCTCTTTAATGGTTAATGTTTACCACTTTAATAATCCTGTAAATGGCATATCCAAATTACTGGTCAGGTTAGACACATTGAGTTTGCAGGCTGTCAACTGATTACCGAACTGCACCCCTGCCACAGCTTTCCAGTAATCTAGTTTTCTGGATTGCCTATATGTTCACAATCTTTTTCCACTGAAATTAGTGACAAAAACCTCATGTTATCCTCTGAGAGTAAGAATTAGACCCATCTTTTTAAATAAGCGAGTGAAATAGATAATTAAGTCTGCCTAATATTAATGCTTATTAAATTGCATTATTTAAACCCAAATATAGTCCAGCTATTTGAGTTGGTCTAATAAAAGATATCAGATTTACCCAAGGAACCTAGCCTGCCTATGTCCTTAGACTGACACGGCTACAACCTATATCCAAATATGTGCTAGGCACTTGGAAGATGCACAAAGGTCTTTACTCCAAATGACAGACAATTTAAGGGATGACTAGTCTAACCCTGATTCATGTAAGTCAGCTTTACGCACAGTAAGAACATCCTATTGCATAATTAAAAAAAAAAATCTTAACAGAAGGGGGGAAAAAGTTCCTCTATTTTCAATTCTTTTGATACATTCTACTTAATCCAGGTTCTTCAATGGGATTTCTTGCCTGCCTTATAGCAATTCAAGTAAAGAAGTATCTGCAGGACTGGGTCATAATAAAGAGAAGAATGATGGAGCCTAAATCACATAAGACTCAATTTTACCACCACCAGAATCAAAGGGCATCCAAAAAAAATTTCAAAATTCCACGCTGCAGAGGGCAAGTTATGTTTCTGTGCTTAAATATACTCCAAGCTGCAAGCACCAAGAGAGATGGCAGCATTTTAATTAAAACTGATAAACCCTCTCTGAAAATTAGTCTGGGGGAAAACGCACCTTGTAGAATGCAGAGCCGCCAGGTCTCGGCTGGTATGTGGAGGGAGCCGTTCAATGTGCGGGAGGGTGTCTGTACAGGGCGAAAGGGAAATTGGGAACTGCACATCATTAGCACGATAACTTCTGCAGAATTCATGTTTAATGCAAGACAAAAAGCATACGTCATTTCTTAAAACTATCGTGCACAAACACAAAAGTGTTCGCTGTTAAAGAACCCGTGTCTCCTGCAAGGTTGGGACAATGTATAACATCGCCTTCTCAAATTGTGTGCGATTTATGCTAATAGGTAGTATTGTCTGCAGCCCCTTTCTTCTTTTCAGTCCTGGTTAAATATCACTCACAGTATTCTTTTAAAACCCTCACTATTTTAAATCAAATTTTCAGTGGACCAGGGACAGGAACCAAGATCTCTGTTATTGCTAATGAGTACACTCGCCATTAGGCAGCAGAATCATGCTCTTTCTCCCCATGAATAATTAAGTATGCCATGCAAAGTGAGATGGCTTCAAACATACCCACACTCTACCAGACTGCCCTGCTCGTTAGACCCGTCCCCAGGAATGTGGAAGATATCAGTTTGATTCCCTTGAGCCAGAGGAGGGAATTGAACTAAGTGTTCAACATCATTGCCTGGGTGAGTGTCCCAAGTGCTGACCTAGTGGATAAAGGGCACAGAGGAGATTGCCATGGCCCTCTTCTGTGGTTGTATTTTGTAAAGACCCTCATCCACCAGCTGTACCCTGAGCACATCTACTAGATCACCCTTCTCAGGTGACATGGATCCCAAGGGGACTTAGGTATGAGCTATGTGTTTAGCCACTCTGCACTACAAAGATTGAGGTGCTTCTGAATATACCTTGGTCATTGCAGTGATGGAGAATTCAGATATTCTTGAGCTCTTCAGCTTTGAGAGTGAGGAAGCAGGTGGGCAGGATTTTTTTGGACTTAGGTGGCTGAAGTGGGAGTCAGGTGCTTATATCTTTTTGTGGCTCTTGGTTTCCATTTTTCTGGCTCTTGCTTTCCTGTAGATGGCAGTAGCGGAAAAATGATTCTTAGGATAACAAGAGATGAAAAAGAAGAGTAATTTATGAGGAATGGAAGATTTGGGGGGAGCAGCTGAGATCTTGGCACTGTTTTTGGTTACAAGGAAAGAAGAGGGCCAAAGATGAAAATAGCAACTGAGGTACTTTCATGCTGGATAAAGGAGTAGGAAATCAAGGGCTTGTGGAATAGGAAAGGTTGAGCCTGGTGCGGGAATGGAAATGGGCTACCATCCAGCTACTGCAAATTCAAATGGAAGAGGGTCCAAAGCATGTGGTGGTCCTGTCCCATTCTCATGGCTATGAATAGCCTTCAACCTTCAGACCATCATCACAGTACCCGTCTCTTCACAGCTTCTTCTGAGACTACCAAAGGATTCAACCAGATGGATTCAGCTGGTCTGACTTAACAAAATGGATTCATTTGGTCTTTTCTCTATCCTTCCAGCTCTTTCCAATGAAAAGCCAAAGGAAGGACTAGGATCTACTGCTAGTACCACCCTTGGGAGGAATGGCTGTTCAAGAGCAAGGCTGGTACAACTGCTATGAAAACGAGCAGGGTACCCAGTGCCCAGTGGGAGATTTGCTCTATATTCCACTTTTGTAGCTTAACTAATGACAAATATCCCACTGGCATAAGTTCAGATTTGATGTACAGGAGGGCAATGAAGAGAAAAGCAGTTCAGGCAAGGGCTTGGCAGGCCCATAGAGTCAGCTGCATTGTAAAGGTGATGCTAACTCCCTAATATTGAGCTTATTTGGAAATAACATCCAGGCATGATGGAAGCTTGATTCACTCATGCATCATTAAACAACACTGGATTTTTGGACGGCTTTCCCCACCTCAAACATACCCTTTTGCTTGGGCAGCTTTTCAGTCCGAGTGAAAGCTGAGTATGAGAGACAGGCTTTTGATGTTGGCAGCCCCCGCATGGCAAAAATAAATTGCCGCATCCCATTAAAACCTCTCACCTACACTGTTGGCTTTTCAAAAACTTTCAGCTCCCCAGGAAAAGAAACAGTAACAGCTGCTGGGGGCTGGAGATTGGGCCTTGCCTTGCTTTGTCTGTGTGGCAGTGAAGTTTTCTGAGAGAATCACTGCTTCTTCTAGCCTGAAGTGAGTGGCATGTCTGGAGAAGTTTTCCTAGCAAGCAAAAATTGGACACAAAGACGTGTTACAAGGAAATTGCATTTTATCTCATGCTTCCCCCTCTGCACAAAGAATTATTTATGAGGCTGCACGTGCTCTTTATTGCACACGTGTATGTGAGTTCAGACCAGTGCTGCTTTCACACAAAATTCAAGGGAGAGACAAAGAGGCAAAATTAAAAAAAAAAAAAGCTGCCTTTTGTCATTGCATATGCAATAATTCTGCTGGGAGAATGGCCCATTATTCGCTGACATCCAAAGAGACATTATTTTGTTCGACACCCCTGGAGCTGCACAAATGAGAGTCAGCAGGCATCAAGCCGTCCTCTTGGAAAAAGAGCTGGCATCTCCCTCCCTGGCACATCTGGTGAGTTTGAATGGCGTTCGTTGGCATGGGTTTACAAAATTAATTACATTGCAAAGCCTTGTCACAAACAATAAACCCTTGTGCCAAACACTGATCTTTTGCTTTCTGCCAGATGTAATGCATCTGCTTCTCTTTATCAGGTTTAATCCTATTTGGCATCGGTAGCACAGTAAACAATGCGGCTGGAAGTTGGAGATGAAAAGTGGAAGGGCGCAGAAAGGCACCAAACAGAAGTAAAGGGAGATATGTCAGATTGCTAAGGCACTTAGCGGTAAAACAGATGATGCATGACAATGCGGGTATCCGCCTTGCTGTGGGATGCCTCGGCTACATTATATCAGTCAGTAATACCAGAAGAGCCAATTAAGTCACTTCCCTATACGGGAGAATTTTAGTGACTAAGGCAGAAGACCGGGACTCAAAACTTCTGGGTTCAAAGCACAGCTTTGCCCTCACTCAACATGTAATCTTTAGCTAGTCATGGTCTCTGGGCTCAGATCCACAGGGACACCAGAACAGCACACAACCCAGCTGGGGAGAGATGATAAAAGTGATCTTATTGCCTCTTTAGTCTTTCTGCTCTTTCCCTGCTCTTGCTGGCTTCCAGATGCTAAATCAGCTTCATGGGCACATTAGAGTAACCCAGATAGTAGCGAGGCTGCTCTAACTTGTGAGAGGATGGGTAGCCAGATAGCCAGAGGGTATCTATCATCCCTTAGTCCATGCCATACCACAGGGCCAAGGGCCCTGAATGAGTCATGCCCAATAGACATGCCTGTAGCACTAGAGGGAGGCACTCTCAGGAATGGAAAATTACCAGGTTCTTGGAAAGGCAGACCTTGTCACTGCTTACGCTAGTTATGAGTAGTTGTTCTGTGTTAAAGAGTTACTAAAATTAATGTTGGTAGGCAGAGAGCTCAATTATGGTAGCCAAGGATATGCCCTTCTGTAAGCAGTTATAAAACAACCAGTGCTGGTTACATAAAAGAGACAATGTTAGGGTGAGTTTGAGGAGTCGGAAGAACAACTGATAGGACAAACTTGCTTGGTATCTGTGTGCCAGACCGCCCAGTGGATTCTGAGACAAACTCATTGTATACTATGCTGTCCTAAAAACACTGAACAATATCCTACCTTTAATGTTTGTCCCCTCAATAAAGGTATTGTATCATAATTACTCTGAAAATTCTTGACTAATGAATGGGGGAAGGTGGACTCGTAACACCCAACACGACTTTGAACTTTGTCATCTCTTTCCGTGCCATCTCAGAGCTCCCCAGCACAAGGGGAATCCAGAGTTTCAGTCTTAACGTAGATTAAACTCCAACCTGTGACACCAAAGAATTACAAAAGAGATGAAGGAATGAGGATCTAGCTCAGTCTTTTTTAATTTAGCTATCTCATTACTGTTGTTCCAGCAAAAGATGTTAGGAGACTCAGTGACCTGACGCATAAAAAGTGCTTCGAGATGCTCAGAGGAAAGGTACCGCAGACCTGCAAAGAGCTGATCTCATTGCTGATTCAACTCAACTATAAAGTGGTGCATTTTTATTTTTTATATGGAAGCAAGTTTCCCTTCACATAGACACTGGCTGCAGACTGAAGCCAAGCTGTTTGTTCCAGATGGGGCTGCTCGAGTTATCTGCTTTCCCCTCTGGCAGCTTAAGTGATTGGTCTCCGTGAAACCTCTAACATGTTCTTCACTTGCTGCTGCAGGCCAGTTCAAACCTAGCCCACCCAAGGAATAAAACTGTCCAGTTTGGGGCTCCGACTGTGGGAAGGATGTGGGCAAATAGGAGATAGCCCACCAGAGGGCAATGGAAATGGTCAGGGAGCTAGCAGGGGGACATCACTTGTGAAGAGAGGCCGAGGCAGCTGGACTTATTTAGTTCTCTCCAGAGAAGAGAAAACCGAGAGGGGGTTTAATAGTAGCCTTCAACTCCCTGAAGGGTTGTTCAAAAGAAGATGGAGCTGGACTGTTCTCAGTCGTGCAGATGACAGAACAAGGAGCAATGGGCTCAAGTTCCAACATGGGACGTTTAGGTTAGGTATTAGGAAGAATTTTCTGACTAAGAGAGAAGTAAAACACTGGAACAGGTTACCCAGGATGGTTGTGGACTCTCCATCCTTGGAGGCTTTCAAGACCTGGGTAGACAAAGCCTTGGCTGGGATGATATAGTTGGGGCTGGTTCTGCTTGGAGCGGGGAGTTGGACTAGATGTGACCTCCTGAGGTCCCTTCAACGCCCATTTTCTAGGAGTCTGTGATCTCACTTACTGATGGTAACCTATTCATTTGGCTTTCCCAAATTTATATTGTACTCTCCTTTCTCCTTCTTTATAAAGTCCTGTTTATTTTGAACCTTTAGACTCAGTCCTTGCAAGGGGTGAAATATTGCCTCATCGTGAGTATACAGGCAATATAATTTAGGTTCCCAGATTGCTGAATGAGAGCCAAAGCTGGCTTTGTTTCAGTCATCTGAGAGAACCCCTAAGTAATAGGGCTCAGCCTTTTTAGCCATGTCTGCAGTATTAATATTACTTCCAGCACCCCTCTGCAGAGCTGCACGCATTGTCATGGGCCTGATAGCCTATTTGATGGCATCACTTGGGTATGGCAAGACCTTACTGAAACTATTAACCTTGATGCTGAGTAGGTTAAAAGGGACAGGAACTCTGCTGCATAGCTGTGGGACTAATTTAATGGTCAAGGCACGTATGAATTTCTCAAGCTTTGCCATACCTCGGATTCCCTGATCGCATTGGGTTTTCACTTTAGGAGCAGGCAGCACACAAGCTCTTAAAGTCAAGGGCTTTTGGTTTGGTACAGCACCTAGAACAATAGGATTTTGAGCTAGGACTAGTGCTTCTGGATGTCACCAGAATACAAACAATAATATTATAAGATTGTGGTTGCAGTAGGGAAGTCCTACTCTTCAGTAGCCCAGCTCCAATAATTACATTATTTCAAAGTTAAGTTAGCATCTTGAAAAAGCACCTTGCAGGTTTCTTACTGGACAGATACCACCCTAGAGGACAGTATTCTCATCAAATGGGTCATCCTAGAAGCTTACATTCAGATTACAGTGGCAAATAGAGATTTTCTTATTCTGCCTAAGTCAGGGAAGAATAAAACCTGCTCTGCAAATTCTGAGCTTCTAGCACCCGCTCTGCTAGATTCATTTTTTTTCCTCGCCTTACAACAAAATCTCAAAGTACATTAAAAAAAACCAGACAGATGCATTGTCAATCCAGTTATCTTTCCTAGTCATTTGCTGGTCTCTAACTGTCCAGATCAGATGGTACAGGAACTCCAGAGAGGACAATTAAAGAATAACTCTCTCACTGGCAATTTTTTTTTTCCTACACCTCTCTCAGTGCTTCACCATCCTTCATAAAACCATTGCCTCATCTAAGTAAATTGAATTATGGAGGTTTTTATTATCCATACAAATAGTTAATCCTATAGCAATGAGTGTTACAGGTTAATTATATGTTGCATTAAATATATATATATTTCCTTTATCCAAATGTGTTGCTTACTTTCATCAAATGTCTCCTTGCTCTTATACTAAGCAAAGAACCTCTTTGTTCATCTCCTCCATAGCATTAGCTACATGTGCACTCTTGTCCAACACCCCTTTCCTAGAGCAAGACTCCCATTTTTCTCTGATGTTCACCCTACCTTTTCCTTTGTTCCATGTCCGTGTTATACCTCCTGCAGAGTTATTTCTTATTGACATCTCTGTAATGACCAAACTGTATTTGTTGACTTCTGTGTTTGTGTGTTGAACTATCCTTCACCTGCCATCTCAGGTCACTAACAGTTACATCTCACATAACCTGTGAACTAGGAAAGTGTTGATCACTGGACCGAAACTTGATATACATGGGTCCTATTCCTGGTTCTCCAATGGCTAACGCTCATGCCACTGGTCTGACTGGAGTACCCAGGATTAATGACTACAAATTCTTTGCTGTAGTCATAAGATCACCTTAATTAAAAGAAAGAGAGAGGGTTGAGACAGAGATATGTAATAGGAATATATTTTGTGAAATAATGGGAAAAAACAGCCTGAATTTGGTGGTGTTAAAAATAATCAGACATAGGATAGACATTTTCAAAGGCATAAGAAGCAAGTAGGCACCCAAATTCCTTTGCAACTCAATGGAATTTGGCATCTACCTCTGATAAGTCCCTTTGAAAAGCTTCCCCAAAGCTCCCATTTAACCCAACATGGGTTAATTTACCACACATAGTGGCAAGGTGGGTAAGGTGTCTTGCTACTCTAGAGGCAAGTGTTCAAGCCCTAGTCAGGGATGTAGTTGGTAGCCATGTTGGTCTGAGACGAAAGGATATGCAAAAATCTCTTGGTTCAGAGAAAATGCCTTTTCTTAGACCAACTGAGAAATAGCAACAACAACAAAAATAGCCCATGGACTCATGTGAAAAGGTATTTTCAAGCAGCCTAGGGATAAATGGGTATCTGGTTGCCAAAGCTGGCCTGCTCCCTGCTCCCTTGCATGTCTTGACTGTGTAAGCCTGATGGCTCTCTCAGGCTTGGATGAACCTTTCTTCCTATGTCAGATCATATGGAGAAGCCTGATTCTCTGCAGCTATCATGGTATAACCAGAAGTGATCACACTCCTGTCAGTAACGTTACAACAATGTAAAATTGGGGTGAGAAAAGAGACCTTCTGCATTCAAGCAGGGATTTAATATCCACATGAAGGTTGTGTTCCCCTGAACAAATCAAAGTTCCTCCTTTCAAAAACCAAACAAAAAACCATAAGGCTAAAGGTATTTGACAGGGCTTTCTTGAAGGGAAAAACAGGAGTGAGGGTTACTCAGGTTTTCAGAAATCCTTGGGTATACACAAAGCTTGAGATGACCAGACAGACCAGTGTCCAGAAAGTGGCAGACCATATAATTACCAAATTACAGAGTACAATAACCATGGAGTGCTTCCAATTATAATGCTAAAGGGCAGCTTCACAGTTGTGCTACTTAGCAGCATTGGGGAAAGGCAAAGGAAAATGTGTTAAAGGCCTAATGAGGTGTGTGGGAGGAAGTTACTGCTGCAGTTTACAGCTTTTTCACATTGTTAGTTCCTACGTTGTGTCACTATTCCAGAGAGGGAGGCTGGGGTAAGAATCATTTTCTCATCGGTCCAACAGAGATGAGCAGAAGCAAAGGTTTTCTCCACCGTGACTAACTTCTCCTTGCACAGATCTGATGATTTATTTAAAGGAGCCATTTAAGATTCCCATCTGAAAAAAAAAAACACAACAAAACAAACCCCACAAAGCTGAGAGAGAGTTGCAGTAACTGGCTGCCTGGATAAAAGTGGTGTCAGGAATTTCTTAAAGACCCTCAGAAAGGTAATTGAGAGGTGGGGAGGCAAGATATTTAAGCTACTTGGACCCAAAGCCAATTCGTCTTTCGGGGGGGGGAAGTGTGAAATGTCGCCATTTGGGTCACTTTGGTGAGTTGCAGATCCTGTTGCCCCTTGCACAAATCAGGCTCAGGAAGGATCTCCTCCAGCCACTTACTCTCTGTAGTTACCTTGCTCTCTTGGCAAAATGCGTCACACTATGGAAGGAAGAACAAGCAATGAAGGAGCCCAGGGATAAGAAGCCCTGCCCAGGGAGTGGGTGATCTGCATCCTAACCCTGCTTTTTTATCATACCCGCAGCCCCCACAACCCCTTTACCAGAGGGGGCACAATCTCCCTTTCTTACTTTCTAGCCTATTGACTTAGGTAAGGCCAAGAGCACCCTCCCACTCCTTGTGGAGGTTGTCACTGGGATGCCAAGGGAGCAAAATGTGCAGAAATAGGCAAATAAGCCAGGAAAAGTATGTACATGCAGCCACCGAGTCATGAGCAGCAGGTTGTGCAATCCTGAGTGCGCAGTAGTGTCCCCACATGGTTTTTTCCAGATGCTACTGCTTACTAGCTTGTTACTACTGCGCTGTAGTGTCTCGTGTAGACGCAACCAGTGAGATCGATGCTGCCTTGGAAGAGAGGGGAGTCTTGTTTCTGCCCACAGCCATATTGGGATCTCATCGCTGCCAAGTTTTGATTATGACGCGTAGAAACATGATTAGAGCCAGGACTCCATGGCCTCATCCCTCTCTTACTAAGACACTACAGCCCTCTTGGTTGTCCAATGGGCCAGCTTTAAAAAGAGGAATGGAGACTGCTTTTGGTCTTGCCTACCTCATAGCCTAGTAATGCTCTTCAGGATCCAACTTATAGGCATTTAATTTCCCCTATGAGAAGCCAAAGTTGATTGATGATTCTGGATTCCTCTCGGGGAGCCAAATATCTAAAGCTTAGATGTTGTAACACCTAAGTAAGTCCTTCCTAGGTCTAGTCCTTAGCGTACAAATTAGAGGAGCAGCTGTTTCCTATGTGCCTCTGTTAGCCTAGAATATTTTACCCAGGATATTGAAACCAGCTGTTCCTCTAATTACTATGCAAAGTGCTTATCTCCTTCTCTTGTTCAAAGTGTCAAACTGGTTCAGTATGATAGAAGCAAAATATTCTTTGATTTAGAAAATAAGATGTTTCAATCAGTACTAAGTAGCAGCTGTCCTTAAATGAGCTAAGCAATAACATAATATAAAATGGACTATTTCAGATATCCTATTATATAATAATATGATACAATATATGTATGGTTGCTATTGATGCCACGTGCCAATATATAATATCACCAATATTACAATGTATTACGTATATTAGGCACTGACAGACATGCTGTGAAATACTATTTTAAAAAATAACTGATAAAAATGAAAACAAACAACAAAAATAAAATCAAAGCCAGAATGCTCTAAAATCATTCCTTTTTTCATTCTGGGAAAATCTGTTTTCCTAGGGAATTCCTTTGAATGTGTGACCGTTTTGATTCTATTGAAACTGCATTTCCCAACAAAACTGTTTTGATGAAAATTGTCTGACCAATGCTACTCATCAGGAGCCTATTTCCAAAAGGCCTATGGCTCTTTTCAGAGAGAATTAAGAATTAATGTGCAGGAACCAAAAGCAGCTGGAGTTCATTAGCCTCCCAGGAAACCAGCCTAAAGTATATAAAAAGCAAAAGAAGAGGGCATCATGAGTTTGGAGTATCTGGAAAGTCAAATAAGTCAAGGAAAGTGCTTGACTGCTACAAGTAAAGTCTCTGACATGGCGATGTTTTGTGTGCTTGTGGAATAGAGTCTACTGCTTCTGTTTGCTTTGACCCAAGTGACCAAGGGAGCTCAGTTTTCTCTGCTGACCCTGAAACCTGTGGATCAGGGAACTGGACTGCGGTGCTTGGGGGCTGGGTTTCTGGAAGGCCCTTAAAAGCGTAGTTTTGGTTTGGTTTCCTTCCTTTGTTTGATTGTAAACCGAACAAACAATCGCTTACACCTCTGTAGAGTTGGATTAAACTGTACTGCACATCCTACTCTTGAGATATTCTAGTTTTGGCCATGGTGGTCTCCTCCCTTTCTTATGAGAGACCAGTGCATCTTACTGGTACTTAATTCCTTGTTTTCTGTCTCCTAAGGTGCTCAGGGTACTTAAAAAAAAATTCAAATAGAGAGCTATATGAATAAGATTCATTACTCATGCAACCAAATGGCCTTTGATAAGGCTAAATGAATCATCTGAGAAACACGGTATGATATGTCACCCTCTGCTCTCCCTTCCGCCTCTTCCATTGCCAGTGTAATGCCTAAACATCGATGCTTCAGTGCACCATGGCACTTCAGTTTTGCTGGCAGCAGAAAGAAGCTTTGGACAAGGAAGCATCCATTGTACCAGTCGCTTGAACCCAAGCAAACCAGTTGCAATTGTTCCAGCAGGAAGATTTGTATTAATACCCTCCTTCCTTTGCAGTGCCTGGAGTTTCTGGAGGAATCTTGCTCATTACTGCAGGAACACAAAGATGCATGTGAAGACAGTCTTACATGTTGCATTTGAGCTGCTTAGTTGTTGATGGGTTTTCATGCTACCTCAAGGTTGGAGCAGCCGCACATGCAGTTCATCAGGGAATTTGAGGATGGAAAGGTAAGAATCCTTCCTCCCCTCCTATTTTAGGCTTCTCCAGCCCCACAGGGCTCCCTCCCACTTCCCGGTCCATGTGGCTCACTCTAACCCCCCGTGTCTTGGCTTACTTGTAGCCACCTGCTCAGCCCGGAGAGCAGCAGTAGCACCGGGCAGGCAGGCAGACTCCCCTAGTCGCTAACACAGCACTGGGGCCAACAAGCAAGCTGCAACTGGAAAGGAGGGATGGCGTGAAAGGGGATCTGGGGTGGGGAATTGCTGGCCCAATCCAGGGAGTTGAAGTTAGTAGGCTGATCCAGGCTGGCTCTCCCCCGCCTCTCCGCCCCTGGATCTCTACCCCTCCCTTTCCCCAGCTTATTTTGGCTGCTGGGAGCTGTCCCAGGGGAGCGGGCAGGTAAGGAGAGACCACCTGCCCAGCCCCCACTGCTACAGGTGCCAGCCTGCTCCCCTTTGGGGATGAGGGGGAGAGAGGGATGTTTCCACCAACGTGGGACCTGGATCAGCCACATGCTAGAGCGACCTGAGCTGGATGACACAAAGCAGAGAGAAACCTCACCTGGAGTGGTATCCTTTCAAGCCTCCTAAAGGGTGCTTAGAATTCGTTTCAGGTATTAACATGAGGACAATCCAGGGGCTAAGACCTCCAGAAGGCATCTACAATTTAATGTGCAACAAGGTCCTCCTCCTTCATCTTGATCCTTCATCGTGTTTCTTTAGGCAACTCAGTATAACACCAGTTGAAATAGTTGTGTTTTCAAAAAATCACCATTTTTATATAGCTGTTTTGTTAAAACCTCAGTCATCTTGAAACCAAGACTTCATAAGAAGGCCATAGCAGAACTAGATAGAGAAAAATCAGGTGCTTCCAGTGCAGCGTCAGACCTAGAACAAAATCTAGGGATTCAGATCCAAAGTTGGGTCTGAAATTCACTTGGCTCCACTTTTTGAGTTCTCTGCTCTTTTTAAATTAAATGAAAACAGCACTTTTGTAACCCTGCTTATTTTCCTGTTGCAGGCTGAGGTGTTACGTGTGTTTTCTAGGAAGGCTCTTCATCTCTTGCTTTTAGCAGATACGTAACACACTCATTAAGTCTCTTCTTCTCCAAAGAGTTTGGAGTGAAACCTTGTTGCTTCAAGTGTACTGCAAGACATGTCCTCACCTCTTGGCTGCAGTACATGAAAAATAGGAGTACATTGAGCATTATTGAATATAATTCAAAAGAATCAGGTCTCAAACTGGCCATGCTCCAACATTGTGCCAAGTGCTGCACAAATCCTAGAGAATTAGGGCTGGAAGGGGCCCCCAGAAATCATCTCATCCAACCCTCTTGCTTAAAGGTGGGGTCTTCCCTAACAAAACCATACCATACAAGTCCTGGCCTAACCTATTTGTCAAACTATACAAACAATCCTGTTGTGGGGCGGTGTGCCTGGTAGCTCTACAACAGCAAGAGCATGTTAATCGACCACAGATACAGCAGCAGGACGAGGGCACTCGCAATGTCTTGCCATTGTAAGTTGTTAAAATATACTCAAGAGAAAAGAGACTTAAGTGCAGCATTTCCATGTGTTATTTTTGCTGCACCATATAGTTCAGAGGTGGCCAAGCTGCACGTTGCTTGCTGGCACAGTACTTGTGGCTCTCAGGCACTGGGATGCCAGGGTGGAGGCTGCAGCCGTGCTCCTTATCCTGGGGCGTGCTTCCCACGGGGAAAGCCAGAGCGGCTCAGTGCTGTGGCGGTGGGGTATTTGGGGTGGTCACCTCCACTCCAGGTAGTTCAGAGCCTCCCTTTCCCCTCCTCCAGCTCTTGAACTTCCATGAGGACCAGATGTGGCTTCCTGGCCACCCCAAATAGCTGAAAGAATTAGTAGTTACACTTCTTGGCAGGGGAGACATGACTCTCCTTTCACGTTTGACACAAGTAGCAGATACTAGAACTGGAAAAGTCTTGTTGAGTCATTCACCTACCACTTATTCAAAAAAAAGAAAGAAACGAGGGGGGGAGAAGTGTACCAAAACACACCTACGTGAAAGTACCACAGGAAGCAAAGAACAATCCCAAATACAGTCATCCAGCCAGAAAACCTCAAAACATTTGATGACACAAAATAAAAAGTGACTGTTCTTGTTTGTTTGGGGGTTTTTTTAAGCGTTTAACCCTGCTGTGGACCAGCCAAGTTCAAAACTAAATATCTTTCTGGAACTTGATTCGGTTCAAAGAAAGTTCCAGCCTCATGGCATTGCCCTATAAATGGGCTTCAGGAAAAGACATGACAGCCACAGCCACTTAAAGGGACTAAAAATCTTTCCAACCCAAAACAGCCAGGTCCCAGCAGTTATGTGGCTGTCAGACTTAAAGGAGAGGGGGAAAGGGGGGAAGCAGACAAGGATTTGAAAAAAACTGGCTGCAGTGGTCAGCAGCCATCGATACCTGTAAGGCCTTGGAAAAAATAATGTAATATTTCAAAGTCTTAGTTGCCCATTTGTTAAAAGGGCATAATCCTTTTCTCAACTATCTTATTTTTTTTAATGATGTGGCTGCATGTTCTTCAGAGCAGAGACCGTCTGTGTCTGTGTCTGTGTCCACACACAGCACTTGGCACAATAAAACCCTGGTGCTTCTACACCTTACCAAATAAAACCATTTACTCCATTCATGTCTTCTCAATGCCCCAGATCTGAGAATCAAGGACAAAAACACCCCACAGAAAAAACAAAACCAAAAAACCTGTGATGTATTAAATATAATATTTTTTCCCCACAACTGGGAACTCTCTTCCTTCAAACGCTGACTCCCGGGCAATATTGGCATAAAAACCTACTGAAATAAACGATTTTTTCTACATTAAAAAGAAAAACTTTTTAGCAATTCCTACCCCCACCCAAAACCCCCCCAAAATAAACCAGAACAAGGCTACAAAAATATCAGGACTGTTATCAACATATATGAAATATTATACATTTTGATAACAGTCCTGATATTTTTCTATATAAGTATTATACAGTATATGTGTATATACGTGTGTGGGGGTATGTATATACTAGCCAAGTGGCTTTCAAGAATGATGGCGAGCAGCGGGGATGGAGCACCGCCACCTACCGCCCCACGCTGGCCCCACTTCACGTCTGGCCATGCACAACCCCCACCCCCTGCTCTATGTCCAGCCCCATGCACCCCTCCACACCTCAGACATCCACCCACCCACACCCGGCCAGCCACATGCCCACACCCACACCCACCCATGCAGCCACACGCCCACACCCATGCAGCCACACACACATCCAGCCATATGCCACACACCACATAGACCCAGCCACACACCACATGCCACATATACACCCAGCCACACACCCCACACACAGCCCCATGCCACACACAGCCCCATGCCACACATGTGCCTTGCGTCCCAGTCAGCCCGACAGCAGGACTCACGTGGCACCGCACTGCTGGCAAAGCAGCCGCAGTGTGGTGGGGAGTAGAGGCAGAGCTGAGGCTGCAGCTGTTGCCGCCTCTACCCCGTGCACAGACCAGGGGCCACATGCGTGTGGGTGTATATATATTATATGCATATATTATATCTATGTCTTACTTAAGGTTTCTATAATGAAAGCAAAAACTAAATGGTGAGAAACAGTAACACGCTGTTTTAGAGCCATAAAAACTAACGTCAGTATTGCAATTGGATCAGTTTTGACCAGTTCAAGGATACAGCTCTTCAAAGAAATCCTCAGTTCTCCAGAATTGTGACTTTTGAGAGCTTATGCAGAAATGACATTTTCCATTCCCCTTACTAATATAAGTTAAACTTCAACACTTCAATCATGCAAATATTACTCCTTAGATAGTACAGTCCAGTTGCATTTTTTTCCAGGCAGAAGTCCTTCTCCAAATATTAACCTCTTTCTGAAGATACAGTTCCTTGGAGTGCTTCCTTGATAAGCCACATGTTGCTGGGATCCTTTGACCATAACTGACTTTCTGCCCGTTGTGCAGGGGGCTGAACCTGACGATCTTATGAGGTCCCTTCCAGCCCTGAAGTCTATGAAGTTTATGAAGTCTGTGTTCTCCTCTGCTTCAAGACCATTACAGAGATAAAGACCCAAAAAGGCACAGCCAAGGAATCGGCAAATCACAACCCCTCCAAGAGGCATTTAAAAATTTATTTAAAAAATGAAACCAAATCAATCTTAGTCCCATGGACTTCAATAGAGAACTTCTATACACCAGTAGATGATCTGAGTTAAGCTTTCTAAAGTCCCTGTCTGTCTAAAGTGCCAGACCATTAAAGGTGAGTTTGTCTGGAGTTAAGGGTCTCCTGAGGATCTAGATTTGAGGAGCCAACAGCTAGAGTCAATAAAGCATATAGGTGCAATTGGAAAGTGTAATTTGAAAGCTTAAAGCCAAAAAATCCTGCTCAGTTGCCACCTAACTCTCTAAACTCACCAATTACTGTTCCCTACATCTCCCACCTCCTTGGAAGGTGGAAACGTTCCCCGTCCCTTCTGCTGAAGTTGTATCTATGAGCCACAATGAATGCAAGATTCATTTACTGGAGGAAGAGAGCAAGAGTTAGCATAATTGACCTAGGGTTAGCCTGGTGGTTAGGGCACTTATTTGGGAGGAAAGGGAAAGCTGCATCTGGGCCCTGTCCCAATGCATGTTAAAATCCTTTGGGGCAAAGACTGATGGCTAGACCTTCCTTTAGCAAGTGCTCTAATCACCAGTATAGTCTTACCCCTCTCTTACCCACTGGACCTGGAATGGATTGATACTCTTTGAAACAGGTTCACCAGGAATGATGGGGACAGCCCATCACCCCAGTCCAAACCAGTAGTTGGGGTAATCTCCTAGCAGGATGAAGATAAGGGATTTTAATTCCCTCAGGGTGAGGGGGATGTTAAATCTAAGTCTTACCCTTTCTGGGCAACAGGTCTAACCACTAGGCTATCTCATAAAGGTGAATGGCAACACAGCCATGGTTGGGCATGTTTTATAAAGCAAGCAGAGGGGCTCTGTTCAGAAGTCCCCTACTTGCAAGAGAAGATGTCAGGCTGTGGAACCTGAGCCCTTGCAGCCCCAGCTCGAACACCTAGGCTCTGTTCAGGGGTGGGATTTCAGCATTTCCTGTTGGCTAGCTCTAAGCGGTTTTCTGCTCTGGTTTGGTGGGGTTTAGTGTTGGCACATCTAACTTTCTCTCTGCACTGTGCAATGCTGAGGTTGGGCTTCTGCTCTGGTGATCAGGTAGCCAGAAGCATAGCTACCGAGTTCTGCATCCTGGGCAAAACCCTGCTGGCAAGCAAGGGTAGGATGTGGTCTGGGTGGTTTGTCTTATCTACCCCGGAGATTCAAAAACCCCAAAGACCTCTGGCACACTGCTGTTTGCTCACTGCCAGCAGCTGCTGCTGCTAGAGACTCTTTGTGCCCCTCTACCTGCTTGCTGCCACCATGCCGGACTCCCTGGGGGCACCCTTCCAGTATCCACTTGTAAGTTGGTGTCCTGGGGCTGGTGCCTTCCTTGCCCATTTCCAGTTATGCTGCCATAGGCAGCTACAATTTAGGCACTCTAATGTTCAGGTTTTTCATTGGCTGTCATTGCCATTGATTAAGTAATTTTGTTAAAAACTAAGCTGAGGTAACTTTGGAACTTGACTGCTTTTGAAACGGTTTCCCTTGGTCTGTGGTTTCTAAATGAAGTCTCTAGTTGCAAAATGCAGGCAGGGTATTCATTCATTTATTACATATGAATTGTGGCATTCTACTATCTGGGGGGTGTGTTTTTAATCTGGTTTATTGAAATGAAGATAACAGCATAGAGCATTAAATGGGAAGGAAAGCTCTAAAGGTGCTTAACAGTGATCTATTGCTAATGGTATGAGGTGTGTAAACTTTTATAGAAATGCCATTGCTCAGTCATGAATTATTGATACATGCTCTGTGCAGGGTGAAAACCAGATGTGATAAACAGTGCAACAAATGTGACAACGAGGCATTTTATTGTTTGTTGTTTTACTGCACATTATTTCCCCATTTGCAAAGATGCCAAATGCAGAGCAGGCCCAGTCCCTGAGCTCTGGAATAAATCAGAACCGAGAAAATAATTAATTAAAAGGATGTTTATCCCTTGAAACAGTTTCTGAGACAGCCTTTTGCAATCTGAACTAGAGCTGGGTTTCTGCCACCCGCAAATATCTTCACTCCCTCGCATCTTCATTATACCTCTTGCATACACAGCTGCAATAACTTCATGTGCATCTCGAACCTGATGGTGGATGCTGCTAATTCCTAAAAACTCAGTATCGATAACAGTTCCTCTCCATTTTTCAAAAATGGGATCATTATTAGCACACTTTTCTTTCTTTTGGGTTTACAGCCAATGAAGACCCATGTGTTTATATTTCTCTTGTTAGGTGTTTAAATGGATTTAGGCACCTAAGTGCAATACTATTCTGCTCTGTCTGGCTTCTTTAAAAAATATTAGCATACAGACTTTTGTAACATGGCATCAACCTAGTCTTAATGCTAAGTCAACAAAACCAGTGAGGATGAGGAGGGGCCCATCCAACTTTTGTTAAGTGTTTCTTTGGGCCATGAGCAGAGTAGAATAGGATAATACCAGAATATATATGTCTCCTTAGGTACCTAATAGGTGGGATGGGATCTGGGCATTACGTGCCTAAAAGTTAGGCACCTGGCCATGGAGTGGAATCTAGAACCGGGTCGGGTCCTTGGTTCTCTATGGAGAGAGTTGGGCATTTTAGAGACACAGTCATACAAAACCTTCACACCAGCTGCTTGAGTGAACCCATTGGAAACCTTAAAGCTGCAGGTGTATTTTCAATCCTGCTGTTTTCCAAACCTGAGTTGCCTGAGTCAGGCTTTCGGAGGCAGGTGCTTTCATCCATGAGAGATCCAGAGCCTGGAATTATCAACTGCGCCAACAACCATCGTTTGAAGGAACTTAGCAAGGCTTTGTGCCATTTCAGAAAATGAGTTGGTGACCAGGAAGTTGCTTTTTTCCACTTTACTGAAGCGCTCCATGGTGCAAGCCTCTCAGGTTGTGAGCTTGCCTTATGTACCCCAAGTACTTTATAAAAAAACACGGGATACCTAGCAAGCTTAATCAGCTTCTGAACAGGGTTTGAGGTTTTAGCGTTGGACTTGAATACCTCTTTTCTATCTAGGTCTTATCAGATCAATTTTTTATTGTATTGCTCTGAATACGTGCAGATATGTACTTTATAGATGACCAAAATCAAATATGCATCAGCTTTTGCGAGGCTGGGTTCACTTGATCAGGTACTATAGGCTCTAAGAACCTTAATAGCATTTTTGATGAATACAAGGAAGTAAAATCAAATGCTTAATACTATGTAGCATTATTTCCTCTGCTGTTACACTTTTTTACTTATCTAAATAAGTATACAATCCTGGCATATCTTTGGCCTCAGTGATATGGTCACTCTACAGCAATGCCAGAGCAGCCAGCTCTCAAGAGCACGTTCTGATTTCTCACTGACGCTCTCTGGTGAATGTGGCTCTCCACAAGAATGTCTCTTCTGCCTCAAGCACAGCTTTCTAAGGCCTGGGCCTTTAAATTTGGCTGCAAAGAATACCTAAAGGTGTTCAGGCTGCAGCCTGTGGGCCAGATGTGGTCCACAGAGCTGTCACCTGGCCTGCAGGGCTCCGCACAGATCCAGAAATTTGGCAGCAGGGAGTGAAGGCTATTAATACTTCTCCCACCAAAACCCCACTGCAAAATTTCCAAGTCCTGTGGCCAGATTATATGGCTCCATGAGGCAAATGGGAAGGCCAATCCAACACATGCGGCTGGGACCATGGACCAACAGCATACCACTCATCTAGCCCATAGCCCAGAAAGGTTGGGCACCACTGATTTATAGCGATCATTTTGCATGTAGCTCCTTGCTACCTGCACCTTCCGCTCCTTTAGTGGTTAAGCGTGTTGTTCATTTTCCTGGATTTCTTCCACTTGTTCCTAGGCGCTGGTGTGTTCTTGCAAGAGGAAGCAGTGGCCCCTAGTGGCTAGAGACCTGACAAGGTCGGTGACACATTCTCTGCGGCACTGGGTAACGCTCTCAGCCTCTGTGAGCCATGTCGCTACTCTGTGCCTCGCTTTCCCTGCCTGTAAAATGAGAAAATGATACTAATGTGCTTTGAGATCTCTTGATGAAAAGCACTGCTGAAAATAATGTATTATTATTGCATCATAATCGTTTCTCATTTTATAGCCCTCACTGCTGCAAGGTGCAGGTTGACTGTGCATTTTGTTTCTTTTCATTGGTGTCTTTTTCCTTTCATTGTGAAAATGAATAAATAAAAGCATGTGATTAATCTTCTCTATGTTCTTTGTGTTTAATGCTTCCAGTGTCCCTCTCCTTTTTACTGTACTGAAGGGTCCTACTAGCTGTAGCTTCTCTTCTTAAGAAAGGTGTTTCTGTGTCTTTAAGCATTTTCATTTCTCTTTTATTAATATGGGTCAAGGGCCATTGAAGATCATGGAAAGGCTCCAAATGACTTCAGTGGGATTTGAACTGGCTCGCTCTTTTGAGCTGGGGTGATCAAAATACAACGATCACAACACAGATATTGCACATTAAGGGCAGCTGTTACATGCATGTTGAGTGCGTGTCAGCTCTATTTGGATGCCAGGCTACATTTTGGCTACCCTGTTTTATGGGTTTATCATTCTGAAAGAAGCTCAAAAGGACAGTGCAGTTTCTTCTTTAGTTTACTAGGTATTGGGGTGTTGAACAGAGAAAGGGCAATATTTCTATAGATTTGTGTGATATAAATAATGCTGTGCCAGTGAATATCACTTCTAGATCTGACCTTGTAGATAAACTGTTTTCTGTGATTTCAGGCAACAGGACTAGAAGTAATGCCCTCAAATGGCAGCAGAGGAAATTTTGGTTGGAGGTGAGGAAGACATTTCTGACTATGAGGGTGGCCAAGCTTTGGAACAGGCAGGCGGCCTGGTGAAAATGTGGCATCTTAATGTTTGGAAATTTTATGGAGCAGGTTAGACAGATACTTGACTGGGATGTTTTAGTCGGAGACGATCATGGCTTGAGCTGGGGGGTGGCCTGCTGAGGTCCCTTCCAGTCATACTCTCTTATGTTCCTACTTTTTTTAATACAATATTTAGGCTACATTTTGTCTTGTGAACATTTGACCAAATTCAAAATATCATCCCCATACCCATGCCTTCTTATTAATTCTTCAATTCAAAGCATAAAGCTTCCATCTTCTCTTTCTCACTTCCCCCACCCCATCCTTGGTATAACTTCACTGAATTCAATGTACTTATTCCTACTGCCTACTAGTATCAATGGAAGCAGAGTCATAGATTTCATAGACATTAGGGCTAGAAGGAACCTCGGAAGATCATTGAGTCCAACCCCCAGCCCAAAGGGCAGGAAGTCAGCTGGGGTCATAGGACCCCAGCAAGAGAAGCATCCAATTTGCTCCTGAAGGTGTTCAATGTGGGTGCTTGAACCACCTTTGATTCCAGACCTTGGGGGCTCGGACAGTAAAGAAATTCTTCCTTATGTCCAGCCTGAAATGGTCTTGCAGGAGTTTACAACTGTTCGAACTCATCATTCCTTGGGGCACCCTGGTGAACAAACATTCCCCCAGGTACTGGCGGTCTCCCCTGATAAACAGATCACTCCTGAGCCTGTGGTTTTCCAGACTAAAGAGCCCCATGGCTCCCAGCCTGTCGTCATAAGGTCTGTTTTCCTGACCTCTGATCATGAGTATGGCTCTTCTTTGGACTCTCTCAAGCTTCTCCACATCCTTTTTGAATTGTGGAGCCCAAAACCAAGACCAAGTACAAGGAGAGAATGACGTCCTGGGATTTTCTTGAGAAGCATCTATGGATGCAAGCCAGCATTTTGGTCACTTTAGTAGCCAAAGCATCGCATTGCAGGCTCATGTTCATCTTGTGGTCAATGATGACCCCCAAGTCTCTTTCTTCCGTAGTGCTAGCCAGCATAGCATTGCTAACCCTATAAGGATACTGCAGGTTTTTCTTCCCAAGGTGGAGAACCTTGCATTTTTCACCATTAAACACCATCAGGTTCTCATCCGCCCATTTGCTGAGCTTGTCCAGGTCAGCCTGGATCATCCGCCTATCTTCTGGCGTGTATGCTTTGCCCCAAAGTTTGGTGTCATCGGCGCACTTGGCCAGTGCTTCTGACTCCAATGTCCATAACATTAATGAAGATGTTGGACAATATGGGTCTAAGGACAGAGCCTTGGGGGACCCCACTGGTCACAGAGCACCATGATGATTGACTTCTGTCAATTACCACCTTCTGGGTCCAACCACAGAGCCAATTTCCCAGCCAGCGGATCGTAGTGGTCTCAAGCCCACAATTGGCTAGTTTCACCAAGGGGGGATCATAGGATACCAGATCGAAGGCTTTTTTGAAGTCAAGATATATGACATCAATCTCTTCTCCCTTGTCCAGGTGATAGGTCACCTGGTCGTAGAAGCAAATGAGATTGGCCAAGCAAGACCTACCCGCAACAAACCTGTGCTGGCTATCCCTCAGGAGGTTGGGGTCAGCCAGTCCATTAAGGATGGCCTCTTTAATAAACTTTTCTAAGACCTTCCTCAGGATAGAAGTCTGGCTGATAGGTGTATAGTTAGCCGGATCCACCTTCCTCTCCCTTTCTTGAAGATCAGCACCACATTGGCCTTCTTCCAGTCTTCAGGCACTACAGCAGAGCGCCAGGAGTTCTCAAAGATCCATGCCAGAGGCT
Organism: Crocodylus siamensis; assembly: GCF_052110815.1. Classification (NCBI taxonomy): domain Eukaryota; kingdom Metazoa; phylum Chordata; order Crocodylia; family Crocodylidae; genus Crocodylus; species Crocodylus siamensis. Next base: position 9,988,333 of record NC_143397.1, read on the forward strand.
GGGCTATGATGCTCACCAGCTCCTTGAATACTCTGGGGTGTAGATTGTCAGGGTCAGCTGACTTCAAGGTATCCAGCCTCTCAAACTGTTCCTTCATGAGGTCAGCATTAATGGAGGCCAGGGGATCTCCCTCACCCAGGTCATCCACGAATGATAGGGAGCTTTGCGACCGCTCGGATTTTGCTGAGTGATCCTCCCACAAAATGTCCGGGTAATTGAAGTCATCCATGACAACCATGGTCCTGGAGCATGAAGCCTCAGCCAGTTCCTGGGCAAACTCCTTGTCAAGCTCTTGACTTTGGGTGGGAGGTGTGGTGGGCTGGTAGGGGTCACTCTTGCATTGTGCCACCCACCTCACCGCACCCAACCACCTTCCAGGCACTCTCTAGGGGTGTCTCGCATCCGGCTGACCCCATTCCTGGAACACACTTGCTAGCCTGGGGGTAACGTAAGCTGCCACCACCCCAAGAAGGGACTCTCTTGGCCCTGTGTCCTCGGGGAAACATAGGCCTAATAGTCCTATGGGTACTTGACCCAGTACAGGCACTTGGAGCACTTCCCCAAATCGGGGGCCAAAAAGAAAAGTTTCCCTTAGTCCACAGACCTAAGGGGCCTCTTAGGTATAATTTAGACCCACCCCCCAATAAATCTCCTATACCAGTCACAAAGGAGAACTTTATTGATTACAGGGGTAGGATGAAAATAGGGTACAAGATAGAGCAATATCATAGAAATCCCATAGGGCAAAACAGTCTGGCTGATCACACATCTGAGTTACTGCCAGCTAGATATCTACCCAGATCTCAAGTAGCTTACTCACAAGCATCATTCGGAGGCTGTTGGAGATCCCCTCCGGAGGCAGGCCATTCCTAGCTCATAAGTCATGGGGAAGAGAGCCAGTTTCAGATCGTAAAGCTCCTTTCTAAGTCTGAGTTCCTCACGTGGCTGCTGCCCCTCCTCCTGGGCAGTCTTAGCTGATATAGCCCCTGTGAACTTGTTCACCTGGTCCAATGGAGGCCAGCACCTGTTGGCTGTCAGCCAACCAATTTGAAATACATCATTAGTTGCTGGGCAGACTCTAGCCCACCAGATAGATGCCCCTCACCCAGGTAGCTGATACCAGTCCCGTAGGCAGAGGGAGCAGGTTTCCCCCCTTCCTCAGGAATGTATCGAGCTCAGGTTACCTAAAGAAATAGGGTAAAGGTGTGTCTCCTCTGCTCGGCCCATCCTAATCTCATTGTCACAGAGCAGAGATTTTGAGGAGAAACAAAGGTGGCTTCCTGCCACAGGAAGTCTGTCCCCCGTGCCATGTTCCCCATGGATTTTAACCCAGAGGGTCTCCAATCATCCACCCATGCCAACATCAGCTTGCAGGGACATGTAGCTTTCCTTAACATACAGAGCTACACCCCTGCCCCTTTTATCTACTCAATCCTTCCTGTACAGTGTATAGTCATCTATACCTGTGGTCCAGTTGTGGGTGGAGTCTCACCAGGTCTCTGTTATCCCTATGATGTCATAATTGTTTGCATTAAGCAGGAGGATGAGTTCCTCTTGCTTATTCCCCAAGTTCCTGGCATTTGTGTACAGGCAGACAAGTGTCCCCCTGGGGGCTCTTCCCTTGCCCACATATTGTACCAGGGCTGAGGCAGGGGTGTGCTCCCTTAAGTGCCTTGGTGTGCTGGCTTTGCAAGGGTTGCTCAGTGGGCCAGCGGTGGCGGCAGTCCCTCCTTCCTCCAGCAGGCTTAAAACCCTGTGGAGCAGGTCATCCGGTCTGGCTGAGGAGAGCCTCCTCCCCAGGGGAGAGAGGTGGAGGCCATCTCTTCCCAGCAGCTCACTGCCTCTCTCGCCGAAGAGTGGGCTGTGGTCATGGAAACCAAAGCCTTCCTGATGATACCAGCACCTCAGTCTTTGGTTAAATAAATGGCATCCACTTTGGATCAGTCCCAAATTCAGACAGTGTACCTGAAATTTGGCCAGATAAATACTGATAAGCAAAGAGGAAGTGATGTGAAGAAAAAAAAAGTTTAAAAAAGCCCTCCCCAAAACGCATCTCTGAATCCTGTCCTCTGACTGAGCTCTGTGTAGATGGAAAGGTCTCTGGGGCTGGGCTATCTTTTTTTAGTTTTTTTATTTCTTTATTCCTTTGCATCACGAGCCCGTGACTTCTCGGGTTCTAGGGCAAGGATCAGCAACCTTTGCCACTACCCCCTGGGGGCCACAAATCTCTGCCCCTTGGAGTGCCCAAGCCAGAGCAATAGCAAGCTCTTTCAGCACTGATAAAAGGGAGAGAGGCAGAGGTGTCTTGCCTGCCATGGCTCTCCTCACTTGAGCAGCAGCATGTGCTTGGGGTGTTGCTGCTGAAGGACAGGCAGAAGCCCTGGCTCCCGGTGGGATGCTCCTGGCATCCCGTCTACCCCACACCCCCAGGGAACAGGGCTTTGCATCACATGGCAAAGCCTGCACGGGGAAGGCATCATTCCACCCCTGCTTCCCTACAGATATCCTGCTGGGCATGCAGCTGTGTGCCCCTGGATCAACTCCCATAGCTGGGCTGTTTGCCAAGGCAAAAACTCCTTAGAGGGGCCATACTGGTGCCCCCTCTAAGTTGCTGTCCAAGGCTAGTGCCCTAGTCATGCTACTGGCCCCAGTCTGTGCTTGCCTTTGCTGACAGCTCCTGACAATGGATGGAGAAAATTTGGCAGCAAGGGTAAGAGCAGGTGTGAGAGAGTAGCAAGGAGGACTGCAGAGAGGGGCACTGCAGAAGCTATGAGTAGCAGAGCACAGCTGCATGCCTCCAATCCCCCATGCTGCCTTGAGGTGAGTCAGACCTTTGCAGGCCAACACCAAACACTTTGCAGGCCAGAGACTGTTGTGTCCCGACCCCTGCTCTGGTGCACTATTCCAGTACAAAGACATCTCTGTTCTTGATCGTTGTTTGTCGAACAAACTGTTAGCAGGTGCTTGACATTGTGTCATATTTTTCCATTTCCTCTTAAGGGCTTCTTGCTCAAAACCACAGAAATATCCAACTAAAAAGAAACTGCAGACAATAATTAATATATTTCTGTGGCAGAATGGATTGCAAAGAGGTACCCAGGTTCTGAAAGTAGTTGGCAACAGAAACAAACTTAACAACACAATTAAAGACCCATATTTGTCCAGTCAAATACAAGTATACACGTTGTGATGCTAATAAGTGAGCTTTGAGGTCTAGATAAGCTCTTTAATCTCTGCAGTGACATGGTGAACTCTAGCTCACCTGCTGTATTTATTTGTATTGCCGCCTTTCTTCGTAACAAATTCCACTTCTGATAGATTACTCTGCATTTATCAGGGGCCAGCCAAGGTGGCATTTTGGGATGCAAACAACATGGTGAAGCTAAGAGAAAATTAGATTATTTATATATATTCTATATTCTAATTTTCCTTTAGCTTCATCATTTTATACACACACACATATACATATATTTACATATATTTATATACAAACACACACATGCATGCACATATATAAATACACACACACGCGCGCACATATATATATATATGGCAAAATTAGAGTGTGTGTGTTGGCGGGGATAACACTTACTTTATTCATTTAAATGTTTGCCTAGATATTCTGAACTAACAATCCTACCATTAGCTATAAGAGTTTCATTCCTCAGCGCTGTGTTCTTCCAAGAAATCTTTTCACAGACAAGGATTTCTTTTAATTCATTCTTTGGATCATGGTAATAAAATAGTACGCAGATCAAAATATAAAATAGTTGTTTACTAAGCTAGGAAAAAATCCCTCAAATTGAATCCATGCCAACTCTGTCAGGCATATAGAAAGTTAAAATCCCATATGTATATGTGTAAAGATCTACTCAATTCATCATTTTGTGATTTTCACAGACATGAAAAAGGGCAGATTCTGTGATCGCTGCAAAACCTGGTGTTCCACGCAGTTTTGCACAGAATCACCAGAAATGAAAAAAAAAAAAAAGGAAAGTAAAATGCTGGCTTTCCAGTGGGTGCCAGCAGCTGCTGCAGCCCAGCCTTGCAGCCCACGAGGGAATGGGGGAAAGCCAATGGCATGAAGAGCAGCTGCCAGGCTGGCAGCTTTTCCCCTCCTCCCTCTGCTGCTGATTGGCTGAAAGGGATTTTGTGTGGCCCTACCCCTTTCCACCAGTCAGTGGTGAGGGGTGGGACTTCATGAATGGCAGCCCTCTCTACCAATCAGCAGCAAGGGGCCGGGTTGCATGTAGGGCAGCCCTCTCAACAAAGGGGCAGGGCCCCATGGCTTCTTAGCCAATCAGTGAAAAGACCATTAAAATAACATTGGGCACCATGAGCAGTCCACAATTTTTACTACCCCTCTGCTCACTTCAAGTAGATCCCTATATATGTGGGAAGGAAATTAGGAAAGCTTTTATAGAAGTAATGAAAATTCAGCCAATTAATTTACAAAAAAACCCAAATCTTGAAAAGATGCACTGGTTGTTCTCTGCTAAACATTGTAGTTTTTATAACCCTCTATCGATCCTTTTATATAACAGTCCTCCATATTTCTATAGCAAGGAAATAATTCTTCATTAAATATTTTTTTAATTTTACAAGACTGTTCCATAACAATAAAATGTAACAAAAAAAGTAAAAATAACAGTGATATTCTTTCCATTAATACCACAACTTCCACTCCCAGGTCAGTGAGAGAACGAGAGTAAAACTCAATGGCTCTAGAAATGACCAGGGTACAGAATCGAAGAGACGTTATTACTAGTGTCTGCTGCCTCTTCCACATCCTAAAAGAAAATATCTTTTAGATAATGGGCTGTCTGGAAGGACTGTTATTAAGAAGTAATGTCTTACTCCCAAAGCATTGGAAGGTAACTGCTTCTCTCCAGTGGGGATTGTACCAATAAAAACCTCTCTGGAGAAGCTATCACTAGGCAGTGTCCCATGGGAGAAATCGCTTCTGAAGGCAAATGGGCCTTGTGATTACCCTTGATGCTTTGTGGCTGAATCATTTGCCAACGTAGGTGGAGAAAGGGCATTCTTTTAGTGCTGATCATGTGTGGGGAAACAGGGAGTTCTAATTTAATAAGGGCATACCTCCCCCTGAAACATTATGTTTTAAAGTCCCATCCATTTGCAATACTCCTAGTATATGTTATCTGCATGAGCTGTATGATGGCCCTTTAAGGGACTGAAAGTTCCTCCACAAGAAAATAGTTTGGTCAAGGTATGCTAAATAAAATTAATTGACCACCCCCCGTCCCCATTGGGCAATGTGCTGCTCACCATTCTCCACCCCTGCATGCCTTCACTCTAGCCACAGGCATTTTACAGGTTGAAATTTGCCCTTAAAAGACTGGTAGACTTTCAGGGGAAATTTTTTTTCTCACAAAGGAGCTATTTTGCATGGAAAATAGGTCTCAGAGGGATCTCCAGAGGTCATATATCCAATCCCAGTTCAAGGCAGGCTTACCCCATCCCTGACAAATGTGTAACTAAATTATTCTCTTCTATTCTCTACCAATAAAGGTTCCCTATCAAGTTGTGCTGTGTATTTTTGTGAGGTTTTTTTGTTTTCTCTTGTTTTTTGAATCTCCCAGTTCTTTCAGTGGATACGTTTTGCTAGTTCTTGAATATTTTTTCAAACTTGATTGATATTTTTTGTTTGTTTGAGGTTTTTTAATATTCATGGAAAAGTTGGCGTTTTACTGAGATATTAAGCAACAAAACAATGTTCAGAAAGATATGCCTTATCTCTATCTTTGATTTTTTCTTTGGTAGGATTATTATGCCCAGTTATACTCCGTCAAGAAGAAATAGGGTTTTATGATTCAACTTCTAGACAGGTTCAATTTGGAGTTCTGGCGTAACATTTCTACGTAACTTGAGATTTCCTTATTTCATAGGTTTGCTATAAGGATAAAGTCATTAATATCTTTGATATGCTTGGACACAACAGTATTTGGGACACTATAAATACCAAGTAGAGGTGGGCAGAAACTTTTGATGTTCCAAAAATATTCCCATTCCACTGGGTTGAAACCAACCCTGTCTCCTTTTTCCTCCATCTACCCTACTGATACTCTAATATCTTACTAGTAATTCAGTATTTAGTAGCCCAAGGAATGATATTCTATATTGCATTTTGAAATATGGGAAATCTAGGTTCAAGTCTGCTCTGAAAAAAGTCAGAGTAGGCACTTGAACTTGGGGGGGGTGCACTTCTGTCATCCCATGGGAGTGCTCTATCTTGCTAAATGCAGGGTGGCTTTTTTCTAGTTTCCCCCACAAATTCCATCCTAGACATGAGAGAACTTTCCTGATGAAAGTTTTGCCAGAATCAGCACTTTGAGATACTGCTGGTGCTCCCCCCCCACCCGATGTTTATTTTCTGATGTAAAATCCATATTCTTGTAAAAGCCCTGATCTGCACCATTATCAAGACAGACAGTGAAGTCAGATTTTAACCTGAATAAATTAGTGTAGCTATACTGAAATCAATGGAACTAGGTTAGTTTACACCAGCTTAAGGATGTGTCCATAAGGTAATAAGTAGTTAGTGGCAACTTATTCCCATGGTACAAGGAGTCCTGGCCATTAGCAGAACCATTACTGCAATTGACTGGTATTATACTTCCTATTAACGAGGCAAGATGATAGTCCTGTTACAACATTAGTTGTGTAAATCATTTGAAACTGCCATATAAACTTGTCTGGTGTGCTGGGCTCTTGAAACATAATCAATAGGGTGTCACATTAAAGTGTGAGTAACAGAGGAGCAGAAGGTAACCAACCACTAATTACAAGTAAAGGATAAATAATTCTATATAAATACGTTAGCACACATGAACATGTAGAGGAGATCTTGTAACAAACCCGCCCAGAACTATACTATTTTGACTTCTTAATAGTCAGGAAGATTGTTGTTCATGGAGCCTGATCCAAATTTTATATCACTTTTCATATGTCTGCATGGCAATTTTTTTCAGCATATTGTGGTCAGCATATTTACCTCTTCTTTTTACAGTAGTTGGTTTATATCATTTCTTGTCTATTTTCTACCTAAGTTAGAATTCCCCCTCTCAACTTTCACCCTGACTACTTCATTGCTATCAAATGCAATCTTTGAAAATTGCCTTTCCTGTACTACTTAAAACCCTCTAAACTGACATAATGATTAACTCTAGATCACCTTCATCTTTTGAAATGAGGAGCTAGGATTAATCACATGGATATGTATTTGGAGGATTGGAGCAAGAGGTTCACACCTTTTCCAAAAAGTACAGATTTCTTAGGCATCTTTACACATGCTTTGAGGGAGGGGGGCACTTTAATTAAAGTGCCCACAATGTCTCACATATTCAGTGTCCTGCATTTCAAAATGGCGGTAAGGATGCTTAAACTAAAGCTCACTTGACAAGCATTAGTTAAAGCACCCCAGTCACCACTTTGAAGGGTGGGGAATAGAATACATGTGACACTGAGCCTGCTGGAGGGTGCTTATTAGCACACTCCATCAGACTTGATTAATTGAGTGTGTTCCTAAGGGTAGTAATTAGCATGCATCAGACTAAGCACATGAATAGGTGCCCTCAGGTCTGCCTACATCATATCATTGGCATGTGTCCTGGGAAAGACAATCCTGAATGTAGCCCACCCTTCTGCTACTGTTGGTATATGCCAAGCTGGGGCATATGGCAATGCAACGGTTCTAGGACTGTACCCCTAGGGCCAAGATCTTACTGGTTTGTGTAAATCTAATAAGCACCCACAGTTCTGTCTCCCCACCATTTCTCACCCCCTGATTAGTACTGAATACTAGGCAGTAATCTGTAACCTCGAGCCCCACTGACACATTTCCCAGTTTGGTCCAAGCAAGTGTAAGCAAGTGTCTGAGGCATGCTCAGGTGTGATCTTCCCCAGAGCACATGATGTAGACCAGGGGAGGGCAATTATTTCAGGCAGAGAGCCACTTGCTGAGTTTGGGCAAGCTATAGAGGGCCGCAGGCAGCCAGGGGCAGATAAATATAAATTTTCTAAATTTTTTAGGGGCCCTTCTTTACAGTAGGATTTATTTTGCTTCTTAGGAACAGGTGGGCATATTTTACCTGCCTGATGAATTGTCAGACATTGCAAGAACCCAAAACACTGGGCAGTGTCCTTAGTCTCTCCTCCTGCTTCCTGTGGGACACTTCAGTTTTTGAGGCCTCGAGTTTTTCTGTGCTAGGGGTTCCCAGACTGTTGTGGGTGCTTCATAGTTTGTGGTGTCCAGAAGCAGGGTGGAGCTGATATTCCTTTGGGTCTCTTTGGTCTCAACTGTGTCCAGTTTTGGGGCCCCCTCTATAGAAAGGATGTAGATAAATTGGAGAGGGTCCAGTGGAGAGCGATGGAAATGGTTAGGGGGCTGGGGCACATGACTTAAAAGGAGACTGAGGGAACTGGGCTTATTTAATCTGGGAAAGAGAGGAGAGAGTGGGGGGGGGTTTAATAGCAGCCTTCAACTCCCTGCAGGGTGGTGCCAAAGAGAATAGAGCCGGACCATTATCAGTGGTGGCAGATGGCAGAACAAGGAGGAATGAGCTCAAGTTTCAGCAAAGGAAGTTAAGGTTAGATATTAGGATATATATATATATATATTTTTTTTTTTTACTAGGAGGGTAATAAATCACTGGAACTGGTTACCCAGAGAGGCTTTGGATCCTCCATCCTTGGGAAGTTTTTAAGACCCAAGTAGACAAAGCCTTGACTGGGATCTAGTTTGGGATGGTCCTGTTTTAAGCCAGTGGTTGAACTAAATGACTTCCTTGGGTCCCTTCTAGCCCTCATTTTCTATTGCTAGGTTAATTGTGACCACAGGAGACTCAATTTAGTAACCCAGGAAGTCCTTTCCTGTGCATTCCTTTGTATGTGTGTATCCCTTTCATGTAGTTTAGTAATTTTTATCCCAGTAAGATTACATGGATGGTTTATTCTCTGTTCCCTACCTCTTTGTAGCCTTCTGGCTTTTCTTCTTGAGATAGCACAGAAAAGAAAGAAAACCCATTCCCCACATGCTCCAAGGAGAGCCATTAGACATACTCGGGATCTGTTCGCAAGGCGTTGTCTGTATCCACGCAAGGACCACCAACTTTTTTGCCAGTTGGGAGTTTGCTACGGGGGTGTGTTCTGAAGACTCAGGTCTGATCTACACATATTTCTTCACCTTTATACCTAAGTCAGCAAGGAGAACAATTTTTGACTAACATAGTTAAAGCAGCTATAGGTCTTGCCAATGCATGCATTAATAAATCATTTATCAGTGTGTATAGAAATCATACGATGGGCCAACAGCAGGAGCAATTCCTGTAACAGCAGGAGCAATGGGTCCAAGAATGGAACAGAATTAAACTTATTATATAGGGTCTTGTCGGGGAACAGGGCCCCAAGTTCACAGTGGGTTGAGGGTGGTATTGGAACGAATAGGTGGGATTTGTGGCAAGAAGTCTGAGTGGCACGGATTCGTATGTGGTTTCAAATTAAATTCGATTTATTAACTTACACTTAGTAGCGTAGGCAGAGCTGCTTGCTTCAGTTACAGCTGCGGAGGTGAACAGACAAAATGAGAACGAACAACAACAAAGGGGTCTGTTGACCCATGAGGTTCACAAGTGAGCCCTTGCTATCTACCCTGAAGGATAGGGGCGGCTGCCCACTCACTAGTCCCAGGGCTGGTCAACAGCTCATAGGATGGGTAACGAAGAACAAGAACAAAATGTCGTGACGCCAGTCCAAGTGGACAACGAAGGGAAGTGATAGTAGCCGATGCCGAGGTCAGAAGCTGGGTGTGTCGAGATCAGCCATAATCGAGGTAAGTTGAGAATAAGCACAATCGTAGTCTGGGTCATAAGCCAATTAGTCCAGTAATCGAAGGATCAGAACGTAATAAGAAACCCAATCGAGTCACCAGATACACCGAGGGAGGAGACCAGTGGGCTGCTAAGCCCTCCTGGAGAGCAGTCCCTGCAGCCGCAGCCTCTGCTTCCAGGTGATATCTCTCCTGACAGGACAGTCCCTGACACCTCAGCCTCTGTCTGTCAATCAAGCGGGTGTCCCCCTGAGGGAGGGGTTCACCAACCTTTTAAAGCAGCCCCATAGCCAATCAGACTGCTTTCCTTCAAGAAATTTCTGGAGCGATGACCTCATGCTTCTGCTGTTACTGAGCACGCTCTGTGAGGAAAGTAGGTCAGTGATGACTGACAGGTCCCGAGGTCACCCAGGGGGCACGTGCTGGGTAAGCCCTGGAATTTTCCACTCACAGAGTCGGTATGCTCATGTCAGCTTCAGCTCTCCTGTGTTGTCAGCATATACCCACAAATTTTCCATGACAGGTCTAAGTGGAAGTGCTGGGAAAATTAGTGTGATGCCTTATAAGATCAACAGATAGGGAAGGGATTGATAAGATTAGTACAGGACATCAAAAAAGGATCAGTCACCTATCTGGTGATAACTGGATGTGAATCAAGTCAGAGAAAGGTGTTTTGCTAATTAGTGGGAACTAGAATATGCATACTGTAACATAAAGTTGTTTTGTTGGGGGCATAAAAAGGGGCCTGGAAACCCCAAATACTTTCCACTGACCTAGGGGCTATGTTTTAAGCAAGAGCCGTATACACTAATAACCAGGGTAGCGTTGTGTATGGAGTGATCACAGACACTAGCATCTAGGCTTATTTGTAGGCTTTAGAATCCAGATGAGCTTTTATTACTAAGAAACAAAGTTTACAGCAAAGTTAATCAGTGAGGTCGTTGGGAATAATAGTATATAGTATCACAGACGGTATCCAGATGACTTGCACGGAGCCCATCCAAATTAGGGGAGCCTAACGTGACCAGTAATACTCAATTTCTGAGAGCATTTGATGGAATCTGACAACACCAAAGACCCTAATGCAGGTGCAATTGTTCTTATATTAAGGTGGTGCATTGCAGTATATGAATTATTTTGATTCCTGAACTAACACTTCTTATAACCAGGATCACAGAAGGAAGGGTTCCAGTTATCTATAGCTATATAGTTAAAGCACAGTTTGCTAGAATAGACTAAGAGAAATCTTGCTTGCTTTGCTTCTACATATAGAGCTTGTGAGCTCAGACCCCAGTCTAGCACATTATTTAAGAATGTGCATAAGCATTTTCTGGGCAATAATTTCAATTTTATAAAGAACTATATATCAGGGAGATCTATGTTTCTGCTGCACTGCTATTGCTCGATCCGGTATTATTACTTTAACTATCAGCATCCAACTCGGATGACAGAAACAGTCTACTGAAAGAAATTAAATATGCCATTTAACTTTCACATTTATATTCTCACTAAGAAAGCTTTCTAGAATGTTAATGATGAGTCCTGCCACGCTTGACTGTTATAATATTAGCATCCTAAACTGCTGCCTTTATTGCAATCTTGACATCAGCTGATAAAGCCATAGGAGACATTTTTATCAATTTAAATACAGCTTTTATCTTTTTTAAAGGTTGATGACAAAATGGAGGTAATTGTTTTTTAACATATATCTCATTAGAAAAACACTTGAGGAAACAAGTGGCATGGACATGATTCCCCCCTCTACACACTCACCATGCTCCATCTCTATTATTTTTGTGGAATTTGTCCCTAGTTATGGTTGTATAAGTGATACTATTAGGAGGCCACTGGTTTTATAATTTTGCATTTGACCAGAGTGCTTGTTCCACTGCTGTCTTTACCAGTCTCTCGCTATTGCTTTATAATGTTCTACACGTGGTAGTGCAGTACATCTATTTTCTAGTAGGGATGCGCGAAGCTTTGGTCGCTGCTTTGATTTGGTGGCGATTCGGCTCAATTCAATGGCTGAATCTCTGAATCCAAATTGAATCGAAATGCCCTTTAGTCTCTTCGAATCAAATCAGAACCCTCCGAATCAATTTGAAGAGATTCGGAGGGATTCGGTGATTTGGACATGGACACAGCTTTAAATGATTTTTCTACATACCTCAGGGTACCAAGCGGCTTGTGAATGTTGTGATGCTGGGGCAGATGGAGCGTCCCACAGGAGTACAGGGGAATTCCTAGCCCACTCGGCAATGGACCCAGAAGTGGACCAGAAGCACTTCTGGTCCACTTCTGGGTCCACTATGGAGTGCATGGGGGACCCCCCTGGGGCCCTCCAGCTCAGTGGGTGAAGCCTCCTGGGTGTTGGGGGACACCCGGGGTCCTCCTGTGGCTGATTATCGAGCCAGGGAGGTGCAGGGGGACACCCCCCCATGTACACAGCGGCGGACCCAGTACTAGACCAGAAGTACGCAAGCACATGCCCACCCCCCGCTCCTGTGGGACACTCTATCCACCCTACCATCTCAGCATTCACGAACCATGCCTGGTACCTCGAGGTATATAGAAAAAACATTTAAAACTGTGTCTATGGCCAAATCTCTGATTTTCTGAATCAGCATCAAATCTTCGGATTCAGACTCAACCTGATCAAAGCGGGACAGTGATCTGAATGAATGAATCAAATCACTGTCCCTGATTTGAGCTGAATCTGAACCAAGTAGGGCCCATTTTATAAGTTTGTTTGGCCTAAAGAAGTACAGTACAGCTCTCCTCCCCACCAATTTTCTGTCTAGCCCACCTCGGGCCCACCACCAGGAAGAAGCTAACACCACCCTTGCTTCTGGGACCTATTAGTTGGTTTTCCTAACCCCGTATTTCAGCACACTTAATGGCACCATTTTGGGAGAGATATTACACTTCCATGTTTTTCCCATTTTTTTGTTTTATTTTCAATGTAACTAAGATTAACTCTGACTGAAAAGTGGCCTAAAAGCTACATTTGAAATCACAGAGCAAAGTCCTCATCTGCAGTTCCAAAGGCAGCAAACAGGAAGCAAGGGGATGCAATGTTTTCTAATGGCTGATGTACAATAGGGGTGTACGCAGTTTTCCTAAAAGCAGCCAAGAGGCTACTGTTGAGGAGCTGTGTGGTTCACCATCTGTCAATGCACTTCCAGGAGGTCACAAATTGAAGACAGGCATGTTCAAAATAGGCTGGAATACATTTTTCCTGTGATGCCACTGGCGATTAAAAGTGTTGGATCAAACATGAGCTGTGGCAATGTGGCAAATCCTGAGTAGCTCCATGCAAGTCAATGGTGTTATTATAAATTTGCGACATCCTAGAAAAGATGGTCTTGTGGTAGTTAAAGCACTTGTCTAGGATGCAGGAGAAGTAGGCCCAATACACATCCTCCTTGGGGGATCTAGGACAAGTCACTGGATCTCCCTAGGTCTGCTAACTGTTTCATGTTAGGCTGTGAATTGTGATCATATGGAGCTGATTAAACAACAACCACATGCCTAAATCACAAAACAACAGGTAGTTATCCAGTTATCCTGGGTCTCAAAGAGTTCCTCCTGTGGGCAAAACATGTGGACAGAGAGGTTAAGGCAGAAGTGCGGGGGCAGAGTTGCACCTTTAAGCCTAAATTTTTCAGAGAAGCACGAGCCTCTATGGCCAGGTACAGACATTACACTTTTGCCAATATAAGTGATTAGGAACTGGTCTGTACCCATAACAGAACAAAAGTTTGGCACACAGAACTGATCTGTACTCATAATACAACAGAAATTTGGTGCACATAGATTGGTTTAAAAATGGTGGAACCTGGTCTCAGATTTGTGCCTCCCTTCCCCAAAGGCAAATGTGTTTTCTGTTCACTACTGATCTAAACCACACCACTTAAAGAAAACTGTGCAACTTAGATCGATTCTGGTTCAGGCTTTTTGAATATCTGTACCTGGCCTAAAAAGTTCAGTGAGTCACAGTCTAGTGAGAACTAGGAATGGATCCCAGCTCTCTCAAGTCTGTGTCTTTTGTTCTACTTGTTAAATTAACCTGCCAAGGGGAGAAATATAGTGGTCAGATAGAGATAGAGATCAGATAGGAATCATTTAGAAATCATTAATATAGTCCTTTGGTATCCCTGCATCATGTTTAACTTCAATACGTATGTTATACTGGTCAGTTTTATTACTAGTGAGTGCCCTTTCAGAGAATATCTAGCCATCATGCCCCTGTTTTCAAGGAAGCCAAGGATAGTCCTTCTGTTGTACTTGCCTTGAGCCTATAGACTTGTGTAGCCCATGTTGGAAAACTACCTGGCAGAACTCCATCAATGAGGGGAAACATGAGCAATTCATCTAAATAGCCCCTTTTTGCAGTTGCAATTATCAGCCCTCAGCCACAGCATGAAGGATGTCACCCTTTTCTACCCTCTTCTGTTTCTTAATAGAACAGGCCGATGGGCTGTGTTTAGGGTCAAAGATCACTGTCACTCCTTTAGTGCTTACACTGCTTAGCGCTGAACTCTTTCTGTAATGTGGTTCCTTCTGTAGTGATCACTGGGTTCACTAAACAGGAGTATGTGAATGAGAAGAACTAGAATAGCAAGTTTCATTTGTGGAGCAGTAGGCGAACCTCTGCAGTCCTTTAGTCTTTCTAACCAACTAACTGGCTGGCCTACAGCGCTCGAAGGGACCATCTTCCAGTTCCCAACTCCCTCAGTCTGCCATTAGGGAGCATCTCTATAATTGTAACTTCTATCACTACACTATTTAACAGGTGTTTAAGAGAAAAAGGCAGCAGGTTTCCTAATGAAATTCAGGCAGCAGAACAAGGGATAGCTAAGGAGAATATGTAACCAATAGAGCTATGTGAAATGTTTCCTATTGTTTCATTTCAAAGTTGTTGTGATGTGTTTTGAGCTTGAAACAGCGAGATCGAAATGAAACAAAAGGCTTCGAAACAGCCTCAAAGCAAAATGAGGGCACTCACAATGTTTCAAGAGTTTTGAAGCAACCCAGTGGTGGGAGGCAGGGAAGAGCCAGGGCTGTGCTCTGCGTGGCTCCGCAGCCCCATGGAGCGCAGCCCTGGCTGTACCCCGCCACTGGCAGATGGCAGGAGGCTGCCGCTGCCAGCAAGTGTCACGAGTTTTGCTTTCAAGGCTTTGAGGTACAGTTTCTGAGAAGCCTCTGTACCTACCTCCTTGAAACGTGGGGCTACCATTCTGGCGATTTGCATCTGAATCAGGAAACAAATGACAATGTTTTAGGCATTTTCATGATTCCCCATTATAGCCTATGGGCCAAAGGTCAAAAACGTTGGAACAGCATTGCCGAAACGCAATGGGACAGTGCTTTGAAACAAATTGAAAGGATGAAATGAAACGCTGTCCCTTCGAAATGGTGAAACAGATGTCGAAATGAAACGATGGTGTTTCACGCAGCCCTAGTAGCCAAGGGAAGCTGGATCAGAGAACAACAGGGTTGCCTGTAACTGCTTGGGAGCTAACTGCCTGGCAATAAGACAACTGAGTGGAGCTTGGGGCGAGGGCAGCCCAGCAAGGCAAGCAGCAGGGAATGAGATCAGCTTGTTCATTATGCTAGGGAGACGCGTCTGTAGCTGGTCAAAGAGGCACTGGAAGGGAGGGAGCTAAGTGGGTAGACCCTGGTTCCTGAGCCAGGGGCGAGAGTGGCCCTGACTGCTGTAAAGAGAAGCACTCCTGTCAGCCTAGGCTGTTAGGGAGAGGAAGCAGCAGGCTGGGAATGGGCCAGCAGATTAGGATGAGGCTTTTGCAGCAACATAATCCCCTCAGGAAGGATTTAAGTATTTTACCTGAAAGTAGTTTGCTGGGGTTTCTGTTTCTTACCAGTTGTTTGGGAGTGTCTAAAAGGGGTACTTTGGAAGCCACGGGGAAGTGCAGGGTGCAGGGTCAGCCCACCACAAAGGAGCATGCTCGAGTCCCTTGTGGGCTACACACTTCCCATCATGTCCTGTCAGGTATGGAAATGCCGTTTCAGATGAAGGACTAAGACGCAACCCAAAGACAGTATGGGCCAAATCAAGACAGTCTTAAGCATCTAATTTTTAACTTGTAGGTGCCTAGACACCAGAGTGAAGTCCAGAGCCCTGGTCTTCCAGAACAGGATTGTGATTAGACATCATGCTGAACATGGGATGAGCAGAAGAGTGATGTCCAAGTCCCACCTCCCAGGACCCAACCTCTCCCCACTTGGGATCCAAAGTTCAGACCCCTCTTTTGATGGTGTCTGCCTATACGTTTCCTTTCAAAGAACAGAGTCTGAGTCACTCTATTTGAAAATGTGATGTGGAGAGACAACAACCTCAGTTGCAGTCTAATATCTGGAGCACTTACCCAGAAAATGGGAAAACCAGGGTCAGTCCCTTTCTCTGAGGAGTTCCACATCCATTTTCCTTCCTGTTTGGAGAGGTTCCTAATAACCAGATTGAGTAAAGGGGGCACCTTCACCATGAATGCGGAAGCTGTGCTACGGTGCATAAAATCTTTCCAGATTCACTGTACCAGAGAAAAAGCGAGCAAGAACAAGCCTGATTCTGTTACCCAGTGGTTAAGGCACTCAGCTGGGATGGTCAAAGACTGCATTTTGGTCCATGTCTCAAAGACTGCTCATGTATTTTACCTGAACCCACTTTAAGAAAAAGGGGGTGAAAATCTGATCCCACCCCAACACCACATTTTGCCTAGTGCCGATTAGGTGACACCTATCCTTAGAGATTGTTTTCCTGACCTGCTACAATCCTGATGGATACTGGTAAGGGGTGGGGGGGATGATGTACAAGGTAGAGATATGGATTAGAACTGGGGAAATCTACATCAGTTCATTGTTCAGCTATGGTTTTAAGGGAATTGCTTAATCTGTTTCATACTGAGAATGTACAATAGGATCATAGGAGAGTAGGGCTGGAAGGGACCTTGTGAGGTCATCTATTTTGCTCAAATCAGGATCATCCCTGAAAAAATCATCCCAGCTAAATCTGTGTCCAACCTGCTTTTGAAAATTGCCAGGGATTGAGATGCTAGTCTGTTCCAGTGCTTGACCAGCCTCACACTCACAAAGTTGACCCTCATCTCCAACCTAAATTTCTGCTGATGTAGTTTGAGCCCATTGTTCCAAATCCTCTCCCCTGCAATACAGGGATAAGGCAATATCCAGCCTCTCTGTAACATCCCTTTAAGTATTTTGAAGTCAGTTATCAATTCCTTTCCCTTCTGACTCCCGGCCAGACTTCTCTTCTCCAGACTACATAGTCCTAGTTTTACAGAAAATTCATAAGTGGTGAAGTATATGCTCAGATCCAATGGTGAAGAGGAGCACAAAATGCATAGACATGCCAAACTGAATACAAATATGGCCTCCATTTGATCATTTTAAAAATGCCAGACATATTGCTACAAGAGAAAGCTTCTAATTTCCCTCAGCAGGCAGCACACACAGTGCTTAGTCTGCCGCTGGCGCTGCCTCAACTTTCTGAAGGGGTATAGGGTGCATAAAAGGTTGGCTTCTGGCTTCAGTTTGAAGCCAACCCCTGAGAGAAGATCATGGATTCGTAGAAAAATAGTGCTGGAAGGGACCTCAAGGCCATCTCATGCATACCCCAATCCTAGAGCTATAAGACTTTAGGAAGGTTTGTACAGAGCCACTCTTGGTGACCAGAATATTTTGTATAGATTATTTATAACAAATACCTTTCACTATGTAAAATCAGAACTGTTTAATTGGCTATAGTAGGGGACATTTAGATTGGAGATTAGGAGGAACTTTCTGACTGTGATGGTGGCCAGGCATTGGAACAGGCTACCTGGAGAAGCTGTGGGATCTCCATCCTTGGAAGTTTTAAAAGACAGGTTGGGCAGATGCTTGGCTGAGATAGTTTAACCAGGGATGGTCCTGCCTTGAACAGAGATCTGGACTAGATGACCTTCTGAGGTCCCTTCCAGCCCTACCTTCCTATGGTCCTAAGAGCCATTGGTGATTTTTGTGTTGTTTCACTTGGTATTGCTGTGATTTTGGCAAAGATGATTGTAAATTCCTGTTACTGCAAAACCATGCTGACAAACATGCAATCTTTGTTAAGTACAAACCTTTCTAGGTTAAAGTGTTGCTATTTGGTCTTTCAACCTGGAAAATGTGTATTTTTTTTATATAGAAGGTGATTAAAACATGGGTAATCAAACTATGGGTGATCAAACTATTGATTTCCAAGCTTTCTGCTGGTTTTGTGGGTTTGGGGGTTTTTTTAAACATAAACTTTTAACAAACTTAATTTACCTGACAGTGTTCTCTAATATTTTTGTCTTACTCAACTTTAATCCTAGGGGATGTTGGCATTCAACAATAATTTCCAGAGGCAAGTCATTTCATATGTATCATTTGGGAAATTTTTATAGTGGGCAACCAGATGAATCTCATTCAGTACTGTAACTAGGGCAGGGAGAACAGCGCAAAAACCCTAGATGCCAGTGATGAGAGGGCACCAGGATCCCTGCCTCAGGGAGTTTTTGCCATGCCTCTGCTGCCCTGTCCAGCCATAAGAGCTGGGTAAGGCAGCACTGAACCAAGTATGTACCTGGGACAGGAGGCAAGTGGAGCAGGCATAATGGTGTTCCCCAGGCCTCCCTCTCCAGTACCCCTGGAGTCCTATGCCCAACGTAGCGGGGCAGGAAGGAGGGAGTGAACTGAGCATTGGCTCACGGAGAGCTTGGCCATGGGGTTGTTGCTAAGGAAAGGAAGGCCTTTCCTGGAAAGGAAAGCCTTTGCCTCATCCACAACCATCCGTCTGATTGTGTACCATCCTCTTCCCCCGCCAGTCTGCAGTGGGAAGCATACCCACAGTTCCCTCCCACACTCAATATGCCAGCTGTGCCTTCTACCTCATCAGAAGATTGCACAAGGTAATTACAGTTTGAAATATATATAATAATATCTTCAATAGATGATTAACTCAGTTTTGAGGGGGCAGTAGATGCTATTGATTGACCTATCCGCTGGGCTCTAGAAAGCATGCGTTTATCATAAACTATACTTCTGTACTGTTAATCTTCAAAGCCTCCTTCTTGACCCAATTGATTAGTGGAAATATGAAAGATACAGGAGCTAGAAGAATATCCATTCTTTTGAAGGGCAACAGAGTGAAAATAAATCACACATGGGCACAGCGTAGAAAGAAGATGCCTCCCTGTACTTTCTGTCTGTCTGGTTCTGCTGTTTTTTTCCATTCTTCCCACACCGGTTGCCTCCTCTTGAATTGTTCTCTCTCTTGTCCGTTCCTCTCCCAGTCTCCAGTCCCATCTCTGGCTGCAGACAGATATAACACTTCCACTATTTCAAATGCTCTCCAAACCTCAAGCATTAGAAGTACAACCCAATTATTAGAATGGGTTAAACCTCCTGGAACTTTTCAAAAATAGACCTGGATAATCACATGTTATATTGAACCAATTGTCCTTGAGTCAATTCAGTGTTACGTGTGGACTGGTATAGCACCTGGACACCTGCAGGGTGAACATTAGGAAGGGTGGCATTGACATCACTAAGTGGGAAAATAACTAGCCCAGGACAGGGCTACATGGGGATGACGTCTGAGAGAAGCTATATGTTAATTTAAAGAAGACTGTCTCGCTCTGAAGACAGGAAAACAGCAGAAATGGAAGGAAAGGAAACAAGACCAAGAAATCTTTGGTGCAACCCTCCCTTTAAGCACCACTCGTGGCATTTCCCAGAGACTCTGCGGCTCTACGATTGGCCTTCTTAGCCTTCAATGGACTCATTTACAATCCTTTACTTGACCCATGGGAATAATCGTCCTTGACCATGAGGGATTGCCAATGAAGCGTGGACACAGAGCATCCCATGAGTAGTGCCTGGCTGGCCCTCCAGGCATCCCACAGTGCACCACTCTTCATCTGCCTGTCCCAACCCTTATGTGGCAACTGGATACTCTGGTACATAGCCAGAGCTCTACTTTATTGCCTTCACTTGACCCAGTCCTTGTTGTCTGAGGCAGGGAGGTGGCCAGGTGGATCGATTGGATGTCCCTGCTGCTGGGATCCCAGTGTCCTGGGTGATCTGGGTAGGGTGGCTCCCAAGCTCTCTGCGGGTTTTAAATTGCACTTTCTTCTAAGCTGCTTTTCAATTTCCTTCCAATTAACCAAGATTCAGAACATCCGGGGGAATTTGGGTTGTGGTTTAGAAACAGCACTCTTCCCCAGGGGGGTACCTCTTTCCCCAGCCCAAACCAGCCCCAGGACACCCCAAAGCCTGGCCAATTTAATGAAATAGAAAAGCACCTTGGGGATTTAAAATGAGTGGAGACCTTGGGTAGCTCCCAGAATACCCAGCTCCCTGGAAACCCAGGAGCAGGGGGTCCACACAGTGCCAAAGCAAGTGGGTGGAGGGAGAGTGGGGTGACCACCCTGGGTGCCAAAGCAAAGGGGCACCAACAGGCACTGCCCAGCCAGGACCGAGTGCAGGGCAGAGCCACAAGCAGTTCATCTGGGTGGGGTGCAGGGATGGGGGGAGGGCAGCTCACACTGCTGCGTGCATGCTCAGGCAAGATGGGGGGCATGTGCCTCTT
The DNA here is from genome assembly GCF_052110815.1 of Crocodylus siamensis. Lineage (NCBI taxonomy): Eukaryota > Metazoa > Chordata > Crocodylia > Crocodylidae > Crocodylus > Crocodylus siamensis. Next base: position 10,008,810 of record NC_143397.1, read on the forward strand.
GGGTCTGTGGGCCAGACAAGGTTGGGCTGCCGCTGCAGGCCTTGTTTTGGGTGCCAAGCTTCCTTACCATCGTACTGGGTCCAGGTGACCCTCGCCCCAAACACACACACCTGGCTACACTTCAGCAAAGTTTTCTTAAGGTACTAGCCTGAGCCGGAGACATTGGGCAGCCTCCCGCAACACCCAGCCCCTTGGGAAGGGAGAAGGTGCCCAGATATCCTTTTTCATCCAGCTGGTCACTCACCCCCTGCCTGAATCAAATCAGCTGTGAGCACTGAACCCTAGTATATTGCCAGATATGGCGGTGCATAGGTGAGTGACTTGGGGGGGAAAAGGGCTCTTTACAAGCCACAAAAGCTCTGACAGCCCCAAAGCGGCCATCTCCTGGGAGCCCAGAAGCAGGACCTAGACACACAGACATAAGCACACACCTGGGCACCCCAGTGAGAGTATCACCATGCAGATTTTGGTCAAGTACAGGAATGATCTTTATTGAATTCAGTTGTAATTTATTGAATTAAATGTTAGTCGATAGGGAGGGGAGGTGGGGTTAGAAAATGACAATCTGTGTGTGGGCAGTCGACATCGTCTCCCTCCTGTTCCTTAGCACCCAGTAGAGTCTGACTCTACTGCACGGGGAATACCGAGAAAACTGGGGCACTGGGAGATGCCCTGGGCTGGGTACTCACTACCATCTCCTGGTGGTAGTTTGGCATCACTGCAGTGCTGGAAAGGTGGCTACTTCCTTAGAAACCTTGGCAGCATGAGTCAATGCCTCAAAACCAGGACCGCTGTGAACCAGTTCCCAATCCGTGACCTTCTTGGAATGGTTTGAGTGCTACGTCTGTTCAAACCGGTCCCGTTCCATCACTGTCATGCGTTTTCCCTATGGGGCCAGTTGCATGTTGTCCTGCCATTGCAGAAATACCATGCAAAACTGACTCGAATGCCTATGTTGGCAGTGCCAACACAGAGCCCTCCAGCAACTGGATGTCCATCAGCTCCACTCTGTTGGTTTTAAAGCATAAAGTGACCAGGGAGCAGGACAGAAATATGGGAAAGGAACACAAGTGTACCCTTGACCAGAACAAGGCTTGGTAGGAAGTTGGCACGTGTCCATGTGCCCCAGTGTCCTTTAATTCATGCTATTCTTAGTTGTATGGTATGCAGATCTTCACTGGCATACTTGCAAAAACCCATCACACCCACTCGCTCTCGTAAAATGTTAGCTGAAAAAAAACCACAGGTGGAAATGATTCAGGCTATTTCTCCAGTAGGGGCTGGTATTTCTCTTTCAAAATACTTTGGAATGGCTCAGATATGACGAAGGGAGCTATTTAAGTATGTAGAATCTTTTGTGAATATTTAAAATATACCTCATTATATCATGGATACTGACTTTTGTTCTGTTTGTTATATTAATAGGATTTGGTTGCATGCAGTAATGTTCAGAGTGAATTCTTGTAAAGGATGCTTGTATGGTTAAGCTGTAAGAACTGAAATGATGAGTTAAAGACCTGACTGAACATTTAATGTTGCTTATGAAATAATCATGACTTATTTGATGGATAGACCTGATTCCCCTGAACTTCCAACTGAGATTTTCAGCATGAGCTTCATTAGACAGACATGGATTGAGGCTGTTGTAATCCGGATACAAATGAATTTGAAAAAAAAAAAAATCAAACTGGAAACTTTTAGATCTGAATAATTTAACTGACGTGATTGCTCCCCAAACTAACATCTTCATTTATGTTTTGATGGTGGAGAGAAGTACAAACATCGTATTGTGTATAGATTTTAAATAAGGTCTAGGTTTTTTTTCCCCTCTATTCAGTGAAAATGAAATTCATATTCTTTCAAGATGAACAAAACTGTACAGTCTTTCTAGGGAACAATGTGTAAGCTTGAGGACTGGGTCACTTCTCCTTTGGTACTGCAGCGAATTTATTTGCATAGATAGGAAATGAGATATTCAGAGTTTTACTGAACCCTGTGAATTTTGACAATGTCTCAGCTGGAAGCAGCTTAGCCCAGCTAAGTAATAATATGCTACATATCATGTAAATACATCTACAGATTCCAGGGACATGGTCAAATCATTCTTGTTTTTAACTTTACCAAGTAATTAGTTTTTTTTACACCAGAGACTAATTTAACTTCTAAATTAATAAAACCTTGCAACACAGTTTTGAAGTGAGTATATGTTAGTTATGCTGGTCTCCCAGGTGGATAAACTGAGGCACGGAAAAGATAATTGACTTGTCCAAGGTTACTCATACTGATGACGGAGCTAGGAGTGCAATGCTGGCAGCCTGCTCCCCAGTCCTTTGCTCCAGAGATGGAAGCATACTCTTTCCTGTGTTACTCATCTGTATTTAAGACACTTGAGGAACTTTATGCAAAAGGTCTGCCCCCCCCCGTCATGATTTGCCAAGTGATGTGTGGCTTAAAGGTCTTTTTGGTGTGCCCAGATTAGAGACATCTTAAAGGGGCCTGGATTTCAGAAAATGCCAACATGGACAGCTAAATGCGCAAGCCCCTTTGGACAACCTTGGCCTGAGTGTGCCAACTATAAGCATATGACATGCTAATTTAAAAATGTGAAAAGAATCCTTTTGGAGAACAAAGAAATGGGCTGAAAATGTGTTAGTTGACTTAACTAAAGCGTTTTTTGGTGTCGAGTTGTGTCTTGGTGAAAGATATCTACTAAGACAGGTGCACTTTACTTTGTGTTTAACAAAGACAAGGCAAACAAAGAGTTTTCTTCAATGCATCATGGCTTTGAACCTGCAAAGTCTCCCATCCTCCAAGCTAGGAGGCTGCCATCCTGCCTCAGGCATTCACTTTGTGAGCTGAAGGAAGGAACTTTGATAGCATGCCACTGATCCCTGGTTCTAAGGTGAAGTTATGCATCTGTTATACATTCATGTATTTTTTTTCCCCTTGGCAGCTTCAGAAATATTTAATCAAGGATAACTCTGTGCTTCAGACTCTATAATAAAAGGGCACTAAGATTGTAAGACATTTCAGTGCTTGTAAGGATGAATGGCTGAATGGAAGCTCTAATATTTCTGTTCCTAGTTCCCTGAAAAGCTTGCCTCTGATTGTACCCAGGAGGAATCATGTCTGCATATGCTGCTACTAGAAAATGCCTAATATCTCCACATCAATGCAGCGATGGAGCATGTCATTTTGCATACAGCAAATCCGATCCAGAGGCCAGTCAAAAGCACCCATGGAAAAAGAAATGCTTCGGACTGTAAATGAATTTGTCCTTCGCTTATATGCCTCTGGAATAAAATATGGGAACAGGTCAGAAGAAGAAGTGGTTACGATAGCCAGATTGCAGATATCTGGAGTGAGAGTTGAAGTTATTATAGAGACTGGCCCTAGCTTTAATCTTAGGTTGGGGGGTGGAGAGGTACTAAGGATTTTTAATAAACCTTCCTTGCAGATAGGTCCGATAAAGAATTTGGGTACCTATAAGTTAGGCACTTCAGCATGTAACTTCGACCAGGGCAGTTCTGGATTTATGTAGAGGCAGCACTGCCAGCCTGTAGAAAAAATTCAGATTGATTAGGGAGGTATCTAGTGTGATCTGCTGGCTGCTGAACAGGGGTATTTGGGCCTTTGGTACCTGAAGTGCACTTAAGTCCTGTTTTTTGAGTGTGCAAGTCCCTTTTTTTGGAACTCATCCCTGGTCTGCCTCATTCAAAAGATGGCATGTATCCTAACTGTACCTTGAATCATGCTGGATTATTGGGTCAGTACTAATTCAGAGAAAAGAGTGCCACTTACTAACTCAGTGGGAGCCCAGCCTTGCCAGTCACTACATATGTGCCAACTCTAGTATTCAGGGGAGCGGTACGAATGAAGTCATTGCAGGGGCTTATGTGAACAAAGTTAAGCATGTGGGTAAGCACTTGCAGGATCATGGCCTTAACACCACCTCCTGCACTTTCCGAATAGATGTCTCACACATGTAACAAGGCCACAAGCCTTTGCTTACATTACATTAATGAATATGTTCACAGGGTGATGGGTTATGACTTGGGGAAGTTGAAGCGGGAAGAGACTATGGCTGTGTCTATACTGCAAGCAGGATGCTGACTGCAGTACTTGTGGGAATAACCTGAGTTAGTTCTTATTTAAATAACCTGGGAACCAACAGCATTAGAAAGATTCGCCTAGATGTCAGCACAGGCCAGCCAGTTGGATAAGTATCCCCAGGGTCTCAGCCTGGGTCAAAGCCAATGACATTGCAGCTTCAGTGTAATTGTTACCCAGGCCAGATAGATTTAAAGCTGGCTCAGGTACTCCTGCACATGCTTCAATCACACTTCCTGATTAAACTATAAACATACCCTACCACTTTGTGCTGTAAAACAAGGATCCTATAGCAGAATTGCAAATTGTATCCAGATGATATGACTCCCTGTCCAGATTATCCATTAGGATGTGAAGGTTGTCAGAATGAACATAATGCCTTGGGCATTTTACAAGGCTTAGTAAGAAGTTGTTGGTGATTCGGTCTGTTTGGTTAATGTTGTTTATCGCCTTAAGCATCATACTGAACGTGAACTGTATGGACTTCTCTAAAATCAGAGTAGGCTGGCATTAAACCACATTATTGAAATAATAATGTTATGATTTAGCATGCGATTCAATTATCGTGTGCTTACTGATAAGGCTGATAAAATCATTAGCAGTCTGTAGGATTCACATGTGTTGAATAACTAGCTTTTGCATAATGCTTTTCTAGTGGCAGCTGAACAAGCTACTGGAAAATCTGACTAGTTAATCTGGAGGACGTACAGGTCAGGGAGGAATCAGAAAATGCCAGTAAGAGCTAAACCATTCAATTAGAGATACACATTTTTGACCTCTTGCGGGTGGCTAAAAGAAATGTTACAGTGCTAGAATACTGTTGTTTTATTATTAATACTTCCATGAGCACTTCTGTATGAAGAATAATTCCTGCACGAAGGAGTAATTCTACATCACCTGACTGTTTTAAGCGTTAGGACTTTGTTGGCTGTTACTATGATGGGGGTCCTGCTTCATGACTTTCAGAACAACTTTGGTAGATCTCTCTTAGACAAATTAAAGGATTAGTTGGGACTCAGTTCGGCTCGCGAGTAGAATCCGTCATCCTGGCTTTTACCCACGCTTCTGGTTCTAGTCTGGCCTCGACCCAGTTCTGGTGTGGTCACACGTGGGGCAGAAAGCAATAGGTAAAGACCATGAGGAAGGCTGGGAAAAGGGAGAGCACTGAAAAGGGTGGGAGAAACAGGAGAGAGGCTAAAAGGAAGAACTGTCCAAGCAAAACAAAAACCAACAATGAGTTTTCACCCATCAAGGATGACGCCTGTCTATATCCAGGTTTTGCTTTGCATCTGTTGCCTGTAGAAGCTAAACACCAGTTTCAGAGAGGGGATACTGTGCCAGAAACTCAGGAGAACTTGGCAAGTGCCAGGACAGGAGTAAAGGAGAGCCAAGTATTGACCTAAGGTGGGGGGAAAGACATTAAGCCATGCCACATGTCAATGGACGATCCATATGGTACTGCTTCACTTTGTCAAAACGTGGCTTCTTGCACTTTCCTACGAGGCCTCATCTGTTGGCCAACACCAGAGGCTGGGTATTGGACTATGCATCTGATTCAGTCTGACAGGTCCTATGAAGTGTATTTGATAAGGAGTTGATTTCAATTAATTTAGCTCGTCTGCTCAATAAATTATAGCAATGAAATGCTTCGAAGCCTAGTGGGAAAAGGAAGGAAGCTCAGCCTTGCATTGTGCCTGATCAGATTGGTGCTGGAGTCCTGTAAGCTAACACGTTTTAAGCTTCCCACCTTGAAAATGAAGAAGAGTGTGGGGTTGGTTGGCAGGTTCCTTATTTTTTCCCTTGAAAGACAAATTTGTGAAGGGGGAAAAAAAAAAAGCCCATGAATGTTTTTGTTTATTGCTTTAAGGTTGTTTCATTGCAGCAGTTTTTGCAGACAGTCTGGAATCGGTACCGTTGCTTAATGGCAGTGTCTGTTTCACAGGAATAAGGTTTTTGGCTTGAAGACTCAGTTCAGTTCTGCTTTAATTAGCTTGACTTGCGGTGATAGGGGAAGGAAGTTGTGGTTTGACCCACTCCCAGGCTTTTTGCAGATGGTTTAGCCCCAAAATGAGACCGTTTGATGTGCACTAAAATGTCTGTTTCTTTGCTGGTACACCGTGGGCACGTCTACACATGCAAATGTGTCTGGATCAATGTGCTTTGTTACTGGTTTCAGAACAGTAACCCGTTGTCCAATTGTCATCTCCATTTGCTGATTATAGACTCTTAAAGCTGCACTGAACTGCAGCTTGGAAGGCAGATAGCTGGAGTCGTTAAAGAAAAAGCATGAGGTTATTCATGCATAATGCCAAACTGATGTAAAGTTCACAACCACATAGGCAAGAAGTTTTACTTTTCCTCCTTTAAATTGTAACTGGAAACTTAGATGTTGACTGCTGCTCTAACCAATACTTTATATCATCCTGGTGGAGTTCGGCATTTTTGTCTTGTCTTTGCAATAAATTGTTCCATATGGGTGGTCAGATCTTGTGGTATGCTATACCATAATCAGCCTTTGCAGCATAAATCCCAAAACAAAGTAAATGCAAAAACTTGTTAAAGTACTTCTTTAAAACATTTGTCATAAAACTGATCTTTTTTTTTTTCTTTTATTATTTGGCTCAGCTGGATTTTTCTTTAATATTATCTCCAAGTATAAAAATCTTTAATACATGCTCAGCTTGAAAGGCATAATCTAAACCTACATTGCAAATGTTTTGATGATGTGCAGAATAAATGGCAAATGTCATATGCAAATTGGAATAGTCACCAGTTCTGGTTCCTTATTAACTAAAGCAAGGCCATAACTCCTGTAATAAAACGTTAAGAAATTGAAAATACTTCCTTAACTGCACAGTCCATCCTCTGAATTTTCTTCTTTCAGTAAAAATCTAAAGAATGTCACCGACAACGATCTTACTATTTAACTGCTGTCCTGATTTAAATTCAAGTCCTTAGGCCTGTTATATTTCTGAAGGAAGAATTTCCTCTTCACATGTGATCAAAGCATGGCACGTTTTGGGTTGCTATTTGAATACCAGAAGTTAACAGCACCCAACATATGTCTTTCACCCTTTATTTTTTCAGCCTCATCAAAACAGAAAGGCTACCATTAAAAGTCATCAATGTTTGCAAACATGGTCCTAAACTGATTAAAGTGTTTGTTAGACCACATCTGGCCCATGGGCCATATTTTGCCCACCCCTGTGTTAGGCGCTGTGGACCGGGTGAGTGATCTGGGGTCAGTCTGGGTGGAATCTATGAGCAAGGCCAGGATCTAGCATGCAGGGCCATCCCAGTGCACAGTGCTAGCCTTGCATTTTGAATCAGACCTGTAGCCCTGGTCCCACATGTAGGACCATGTCATCTGGCCCAGACAGCTTGGAAATTTGGTGGCAGTGTTAATTGTCATTGCACCTCTGCCACCAAATGTTTGTACCTATGGGGAGCCTCACAGACTGGATGATGTGGCTCTGGGGCAAATTATGGCCTGGAGGCTGGTGGTTGATCATCACTGCAATATAGGAATTGCACTTCTACAAGTTAGTCATCTGGCCCCTGAACAGGATGTGGAACTCTAGTTCACCCCAGTGAAGTGCTTAGAGTGACTTAGGGATGCCAAATGGCCAGCCTATTCAAAATTCAGGAAGCAATGAAGACCAGGTATGTCTGAAAACACCTTGTTCGTGGTTCTATAGAGGTGCCTCCATCCCCATATGATGCACAACCTGGAGCTCTCTTTTGAAACTGGGCACCAGCCCTTTCTTTCAAAAGATCCCTGAGCAGTTGCCATGTTTTGAAAACACAGCTCGAAAAGGAGTGGATGATGATGCCAGTGATTAAACTTGCATGGGATTTATCTCTTGGTTAGGGATGAGGGAAGCTTGAGTTTGGTTATATCAGCTTTGTGAGGGAATTTAAGCCCTGGTTTCTTGTCTCCCTAGAGAGTGCCTTCATTAGCAGGCTCTAAGCTATTGTGGGATAGGAAGACTCTCCAAACTTCCCTTTTTAAGCTGTCACGCTCTCCAGAATCAAGAATTCAAACATTAATTGGGGCCAAGATAAGGAACCTGACTCTGAGCCTAGTGGTTACAGCATTCATCTGGGAAGGGAGGGGCTCTTTTGTTCTGGCCTCTGCTTCCTATACTATGGGCACATCTACATGTGCAAATGCTGCTGGATGGGTGTACTTCAGAGTAATTAACTCTCAAGTAAACCCACCCTGGGCACCCAACATGTGCTTCCATTTGGGAGCAGATTTGCTGCTCCTGGCAGTGAATCTGCTCCCACCCCCTACTGGCCCTGCACTGGCTCCCTGCAGCAGCCAGATGGAGCTCTAGGGTCCCCTGAGGTGCTACCCCAGGAGTTGGCAGGGAGCACAGGGCCAGGAGACAGCTGTCTCCTAGTGGGGGCTGGGAGATAGCTTTCTGCCCCCAAGAGCTGCCTGCTGCTGGGGTGGGCTCCGATGGTGGAGCCTGGACAGGGACAATGTTCCCCTACCCCAGCAGCAAGCAGCTTCCAGGCCCAGCTCTCCAGTCAAGCACAGGGGGTTAGAAAGAGCTGCAGGGGTGGGGCAGGTCAAAGTGCTTTGCCCCAATCCATATGTGGGGCAGGTAACAGTCAGCCCCCAGCTAGGCAGGGAATCTCCACCCAGCTGGGGGTTCATGGCTAGCTGCCTTACCAGTGAAATTGGGACAGGGAGCTGGGACCTGCCTCTCTTCTGCAGCTCTTTCCAAGCCCCATGTCTCAATTGCCTGATCAGGGCACAGGGCTGGGAAAAAGGTGTGGGGCTGGGTCCTGCTCCTGATTGTGACAGTTCCTGGCTAGCCCCAGGCTGCGCAGGAAAGTCTGCATGTGCACCTCAGAGCTAGCTAAGGACTAGCCAAAATGGGACGGGCCCTAGCCAGCTCCAGGCTGCATGTGCAGACTTCCCTGCACAGCCTGGAGTTTGCCAGGAACTGTCCAGGTCGGAGCAGGTCCCAGCATCTCCAGGCTGGGCAAGGAACTCTCCTGTGCAGGGAACTTCCCATTCCAGGTCTACAATCACAGAGCAATCTCCTGCCACCTGCTGCCTGGCTGACCAGGAGCAAATTTGCTTCTGATCAGCCATCTACACATGCCTTACTGCACAGTAATTACTTAGCAGTTAATTTGCTACTTGCATTTGCAGATAGCAAATTAACTGCCGAGTAGAGCACATTGCTGTGCAGTATGAGTCTGCACTTGTTGACACAGACAGTTACTATGCAGTCATTTGTTCTGCTTCACAGTAAAGCATCTCTTGTAGACATGCCCTGTGTCTATTTTACACTAAATATTCATGAGATAAAATAACTAAATACCACCACTATTAAATAAAACAAAACAAAACAAGACTGTCATTGCCTTTTGTGTGAACATCTATCCCATCAGTATGTATTGGGCAATGGGCATTCTTCTAGCATGCCTGAGAGGCTCTCAAATGACTTAAGCAAAGGAATGTCGGGCTTCTGGGCTTAAACATGAGCTAGCTAATGAGCTACTGAGTCTGGGGTAGTTGTGGACATGTTCAGAGTTGCCAGTCTGGGCTCCTGGGAACAGTAAGGGGTAAAGCACTTGTGGATCTTATGCACCTCCAAGTTAATGTGGCAACTGAGCAGGGGTTTCAGGATCCCAGTTTCGGATGGAAGCACAAAAATCCTGTTTATGGTAAATGCATCTTTGGGGGCATAAGTCCTTTATTGGACCCATTCTGTTGTGCACCAGGGGAATTGATCCCAGGCCTCCTGAAATCAACAGAATTCGATTGACATCAGTGGACTTTGCAGATTACGGGTGGTTGTGGTGATTTGTAAGGCTGTAACATCAACTGACCCCAAACCAAGACTGCAGTCGCCATTTTGCTAGACTCCGTTCACAATCAAAGACAGCTTCCAATCCTTGCAAAACTTCATCCAGGAAAAGATTTCAGGCAACAGGGAATTCGGGGGTGAGTGAAGGTACCCTAAATATTCATATAAAACAAACAATATATTCTCTTGCTGTTCACTTATAAGCAGCACACTTGTAAGGTCGGAAGCTTTATTGACTGCAAGATGAACATGGGCTGACAATGCGAGGTCACGGTTGGCAGGGCTAACCACACCTTGTTGTGCATCCACATCTCTAGTAGGTGCATCTCTAGCAGGGCCAAGGAGGAGATCCTCCCCCTCTATGCAACACTGGTCAGGCCACAGCTGGAGTACTATGTCCAAGTCTGGGCACCGCACTTCAGGAGGGATGTGGACAACATGGAGAGGGTCCAGAGGAGGGCCACCCTCATGATCCAAGGACAACAGGGCAGACCCTACAATGAGAGACTGCGGGACCTGAACCTGTTCGGACTTTACAAGAGAAGGCTGAGGGGGGACCTGGTGACCATCTATAAACTCACTGGGGGGGCAAGAAGGGTTTGGGAGAGACCTTGTTTGCCCTTGCATCCCCCTGGCATGGAATAACGGCCACAAGTTGTTGGAGAGGAGGTTTAGATTAGACATCCATAAAAACTACTTCACAGTCAGGGTGGCTAGGATCTGGAACCAACTTCCAAGGGAAGTGGTGCTGGCTCCTACCCTGGGGGTCTTTAAGAGGAGGCTTGATGCCTACCTAGCTGGGATCATTTGAGCCCAGTTTTTTTCTCCTGCCCAGCCAGGGGGTCGGACTTGAAGATCTAGAGGGTCCCTTCCGACCCGACTTCTATGATTCTATGTATCCAGGAGACCAGCAAGATCCTCGCGTTTGCAACAGAACTGGAATGAAACACAACAGTGATGTAGCAGAGAATGAATTATGGGGCTATTTTAGCAACTAAAATAAAATAGTTAAAAGATATGTTGTTAGCTATTAATGCAGGGGTGGGCAAGATGTGGCCTGCCAGGCCATTCTATCTGGCCCACAGGACACCAAAAAAATTTGGAAAATTAATATTTATCTGCCCCTGACTGTCTGTCATGTGGCCCTCGATGGCTTGCCAAAACTCTGTAAGTGACCCTCAGCCCAAAGTAATTGCCCGCCCCGTGTTAATGCTACCCCACAGACCACAGTACATAGAGTGAAAGTCTTGCCCATTGCTGATGAGATGTGTTTAGTTATACCCAAATGTGGTTGAGTTTTTTTGTTTTTCTGAACATGATTTTGAGATAAATTTTTCATCTATACATTAAAATCATTGAGGGTTGTCTTTTAGCCCAAGCTGATGTATGTTTGGGGTTTTTTGGTTTATGGGGCTGAAATGAAACCTCAGTGTATAATTCCCAGCTTTCCCATCAACTACTCTACTGTATCTATATAAGACATTTTAAAAAGTTACAAACTTTGCAGTTTCTGGACATGAAGCTCTCTGCAATTTGTTTGATTTGTATTTAAGCATTATTTTACAGAACATGCTACTTGTAACCCATCTGATTAATTGTTTCCCTTTACATTCAGCCTCTCTTCTCCTGCACAATCTAAATGACCAATTGTATTGACAAAAGTTTGGAAAAGCCATAGTAGAAAAACAGGTGAATTAATGCAGGAATTATCATTAACAGCATTGCAGTACCTCTTTTCTGTGGGTGTAACTACCTTGAAAGAAAGTTGTGTACTAGTGATCTAAGTCATAAGAGGGAGACAGGAACACTTGTACTCTAAGGTGGAGTATGGTCTTGGTGCCTTTGAACTAAATACTCTGTTTCTGCTTTATTAGCCTCGTCTCTAAATTGTGAGTGGTAATACCTACTTCCCTACCTCACAAAGACATTGTGGTGAATGATTACTCAGTGAATCAAGTTTTCCCATTAAAACTGGTATCAACGGATCAAGTTTTCCCATTAAAACTCAGGGCTAGCCCTGAATTAGACTGTGTTTACACTGAAACTGGGAGCTGTGTCAGTGAATGACCGTGATTTGAATACAAGGAGCAAATGTGTGGTCCTACTTGTGTCTACCTCTAGTTAACACGTCAGCTGGTTGCTTCTGGTCGCCAGTGCAATTGGTGGATCACTGGATTGAATGCAAAGGAAAAACACCCCCTTTGGTTTTGTCACTCTTTATAATCGCATTAGTTAATGGATGTTAGGCCATGATTAGGATGTGTAGCATAGACATTAGTATAACTTTGCTCTGTCTCTTTTAGGTTTTAAGTAGTAGTATTTGACACTTTTTAAAAGTTTTAAAATAAATAATATAAACATTAAACAAACCACATAACTCTCCCAACTCTAGTTTTTCCCTGCTCTAGGAAATTAGGTAGTATTAGAAATACCTTAATGCATTGTAACAAATCCAGTGTTAAACTTGTCTCACCCAGCATAGCTATAGATTGTTAAATTTAGAAATGTTTGATCTTGACTATTTAGTAGGATTAGAATTGTAACTTCCTCCCACCACACACACACACACGCGCACGCGTGTACTTTTGAATGGAGTTTTAATATCTATACTGATGTAACCTGTCCTCTGCAGTAAATTGAAAGTGTGTGTGTCTATGTGTGTACATACATCTGCATGCATGTGCGGCTATGTGTGTGTAACCACCATGCTAGTATAACTGTATCCATGTTAATGATTGTACTGATATAACTATAAGAGCCAAAAATGACGCCCAAGAGCTGGTCAAAACTGACAGGATAGTTTGCTGCTGAAAATGCAGCTTAGCGTAAATCAAAACATTTTGCAAAAACATGTCAATTTTAATAAAATTCTTGATGGGGGGGAAAATGCCAAAATAAATCTTTGCCACTTTCTCATTGCATTTTGACTTATTATTTCAAATATAGGAAAGTTAAAACATCTCAGCCTTAAACTATCCTATCAAAACATAGCTGCGATCAATTTGGAAGGATTCAACTTTATCGAAATGTAACATTTTGATAGTCCTGAAAAGTAATTTTTTTTTTCAGAATGTTCATTTCCCAGGAAACTTTGAAATTTTGTCATTGCATCCAGGTTTGAAATGGAAAAGAATCACCCTGAAATGTCAGAATTTCCCACAAAGAGCAAACTTTGGTTGACAGCTAGCGCTGTTCCAAACTGTGCCTTAATTGCCTCGGTACTAAAACTGTGTAGACTGGGATGAGGCTTGTTTGGACTGGTTGAGTACTAAGTATGAATGGTTGGCACATTTAATCGATGCTGCATACTAAGTGACATTAGATACATATTGAATAAAATGTGTCAGTGAACACACACTCGCTTTCCCAGTGCAAACAAAGCCTGCAGTGAATGTGGATAATTACACTCCTAGAAAGGAGTGCTGTTAAGTACAGATACGCAATACTACAGCTTACACAGTCCAGTTCTGAGCCAGACACAGTCCTGACCCCTGATGTAAGCAGTAACGTGCTTTGCCTTTGCATATTAGTCAACAGATTCTCTTTCCTAATGATCAATTATTCCCCACTTGTGACCATCATGTTAAATGCACAGAATTTTAAAATTAAAGGAAAAAAGTGTGTTCCTGATTCTCAGCCTTACTTCCTTAAAATAAAATCTATATTTCCACTTAAGGTATCAACCGTGACAATACCGGCTCCATCATGAAGATCAGGAGGCAGAAGAAAAGTGCACGCAGTGGCCTTGCAGCTCTGCAGTGCAAATAGGATGATTTATTTCCCTTTCCGAGGATGCTTCATAGATTTGCTTCTGGACACACACAAAGTAGGTATGGCAATAGCGTGTTCCTCTCATGGGTTCCCTCTACTAGTCATAAGCACGTGTGAGGGGCTGGCTGACAGTGCCTTAGCCAGGGGTTTTGAAAGGGCAAAAGATGATTGGAGGGCTTGGGATTCCCTTCCCTCACCAATCAGGCCCCAGAGACTCACCCTCCGTGTCCCCTGATTGGCCCCTTGGGTCACCTGGAGGGGGCAGCATGGCTGACTCAGGGGAGACCAGCGAGGGACAGCAAGGAAGGAGCTTCACAGAGCTGGCAAGAGCTGGGCCAGCAGGGCAGGAGCAGTGTCCCGGAAGAGCCTGAAGGAGTGGGACCTGCAGGCAGCAGTGGGACCCTCAGCAGTGCTGCGTGCGGCCGGCACGAGAGGCTCCAGCAGCCCCTGGGAGAGGCTGCGACCAGCAGGAGAGGCCCCCCGCCCCCCCACCGCTCCAGCAAGGATCTGAGTAGCGACCTGAGAGATTCCCAGCTCTGCTTGCAGCTCCTCCAACCAAAGGCTGGGCAGCTCGACATGAGGCCGGGGCTCCGGGAAGGTCAAGACCCCAGGCAGCTTGGCATACCAACAGCACTGGGAGCTCTGTGGTAGAGTTTCTACCTACCATGTGGGACAGCTGAGTTTAAATCCCAGCTGGGGTGAGTGAGCTACCAGGGAGGAGTTCTTCTTGCAGTGGAAAGGGGCCACTGTGTTTTCCCCCGCTAGGTACCTAGGCCTTATATTCCTTGTCATTTGACATTTTGTATTTTATCTTTTATATTTTGCCAACCAGTATTGTTTGTTCTGCTGTTTATGTTTTACATTTTGGTTAACCCCGTCTTTTGTCAACTGGATGAATATGTCTATGATTGTAAGTGTCTGACCTTTGTTGAATCCTGCCCCTCGGGGCGTTGTAATGTCCCCTACACCCCCTGGTTTGTGCCTGTTATGTTCCCAGTATTCTCTCATTAAAAGGTATATGGTTAAGTCCCCATTGGTGGCCTGGCTGTGCTCTATAAGGGGAGAAGAGTCCCTACACCTCCCATAGCACTTGTGCACCTGCTTTGATCCCTTCGATTGGAGAGGGGGTACCTCTTGGAGTACCGCCCGGGTTACACACATTTAATTGTCCAGTTTTGCAGCAGGCTTTTATCTGTTCCTTTCAATGTTTTGTTGTCCATGTTGCAAAGTGCTCATACATGCCTGTGCCTTAGAAATTTGCACTTTAGCAGCACCAGAGACTGCAATTTTCTATCTAGCCATTAGTCTGCATCGTGCAACAAGCTTTCCAAAACAGAGTATCCAGTGGTTATGAGCTCTGACCTGTAGATCTGAGGGGATCACATACCCATGCCTGTCATCCTCCTGGGGTGGCAGTAGATGAGGCTGCCTGATGTAGTACAGCAAACACCTACCTCCTAGAAACTTGGGTCACTCCATCAAAATCATGGTTTCCAAGCCTGTCTACAAAGCTTTTTGCTGTAAGGTGACTTTATATATAAGTTGTTAAATTGGTCCTCTTTCCTCGCCCCAATCTCTTCATGATCTGATGTTAGTCAACACCAATTACACCAAAAGAAGTAGGGTGAGGTACTCAATAAGGATCTTAAATGATAATTAGTGCCTCAAGATTGAGACGTTATCATGCCTGAACGTCTGTGTCTTCAGCTCTTTCCCCACACTCCCACTAATCAATCATTAAAACTGTGGTGCATGGAGTTCCCAGTAACCATTTGACCTCTTCTTATCAACTTTGCCCCCTAATGAAACTGCTCTCTTCTCTGTGATTTGTGTGGATCAATATAGCGGAAAGGTCACAAAAGCACTAAAGAGAGATGCCAATCAGTGAGACGTCAAAAGAAAAAGAAAGTTTGACAACATCAGGATCAATCAGTGCCTGTTCAGGAGAACTTGTCAGCTGTGATTAATGGCATATTGTGCATTGCTGTCATTTAGAAAATGCTTTAAAACTTCTTCTTAGATCACCGTTTGGAGAAATTGAATTTAGACTTGCTGTCGTCTTTGAATTTAGGAGCTACAGAGTTCAGATTGGGTCAAGCAAACTTTTCCTGAAATAAAAACCCAGGGGTGTCACTGCTGAGTTGACTTGTCCTCGTTGTATATGGACAAATGCCTGGAGCATTCACGACTCCCTCTGGAAAATAAACTCATAATCAAAAGAATAACTGGAACCGGTTCTGCATTTTCCATTAAGCAGTCATTGGCTACAATGCACAAAAAGTCCTTGGAGCAGGAACCAAAAATCCCCCTTGTGAATGTCTTCACCATTAGGCAGGAGCATCATTCTTGCTCTTGTTCTCCAGCCCAATGAATATTTGTTTTTATGCCAAGTGGAACAGCTTCAGCTGAAGATGCTCTACCCTCATCTTCCCCGTAGCCTGTGGTTAGAGGTGAAAGATGTGGGATCAGGTAAAGGAGGGAATGTGAATGTAGGCCACCTGCAGTGCAGTGGTTCTCTCCTGTGGCCACTGAGCTGTTCAATATGCAGAGAATAGCACTGCTTTCTGCTAGAGGCCACTTTTTGATGGAAGGTGTTGGTCAGTACTTCAACTCAAACCGAAAGAGGACCCAACATTAGGTTAAACCCCTCAGATAATATAAATGGAGAAAAATCTCATTTGTGGATCCCAACAGAGCTTAAATGTTCTGGCCTTCTCAAGCCTATCCAGATTGAAGCACATGCTCAAAAGACCATTAGGGGTTTAAGTCACTTTTAAGATGGATCCATGATCCCTCAGAGCTGTCACCCCTCTAATACAGATATATAGTAATCACATCACCTATGGCAAATGGTGATAGCTAATTGAATGCACTTTGGATGAAATAATTGTAGCATCTCCCACACTTGTACAAGCACAGCACTGTGTCTGTGTTCTGGCTGTTGGATGGCAGAAATGAGGTTGGCTGGGCCCACAGGAAGACAGGGATGGCTGTCTAGAAATATTTTTAAAACCTACTCAATTCAGAGGTGCAGGGCCCCCTGGGTACAGGGTTTTGTGGAGAAAAGCTTCCCAGATGAGCAAAGTCACATCCTTCTCACAGAACAAGGAGCAATGGTCTCAAGTTGCAGGGGAAG
Source organism: Crocodylus siamensis (assembly GCF_052110815.1). Classification (NCBI taxonomy): domain Eukaryota; kingdom Metazoa; phylum Chordata; order Crocodylia; family Crocodylidae; genus Crocodylus; species Crocodylus siamensis. The sequence continues at coordinate 10,025,658 of NC_143397.1, forward strand.
TTTGGGTTAGATATTAGGAAGAATTGTTTCACTAGGAGGGTAGTAAAGCACTGGAACAGGTCACCCTGAGAGGAGGTTGAAGTTCCATCCTTGGAGGTTTTCAAAACCTGGCTAGACAAAGCCTTGGTTGGGGTGATCTAGTTGGGGGTGGTCCTGCTTTGAGCAGGGGGTTGGCCTCCTGAGGTCCCTTCCAACCCTCATTTTCTACGATTCTTGCTCAAATCCCCTTTTTGTCTGTGCCATGACTATTCCCTCTGACCAGTGCCATACCTAGACTCCTGGCAGCCCCGGGCGAACTTTTAGTATTGGGCCCCACTTTGCCAGAGATCTCTGGCAACACATAGGGGCTGCACCCCCTGAGGTTGGCAGTACACCCTCTGCAAAAAGCACTACCGACACTGCCGGTGGCATCTGCAGGTGGTTGCCGCTTGCCACCTCCCCCACGCCTTGCTGCTGACACTGCCAGCGGCGATTGCGGGCGGTCCTTGATCGTCTCTGGCTGCAGCCGCACAGTTTGCCCATGCCTGTGTCAAGCCCTGCCTCCAAAAACACTCCTCTTTCATTGCTGTCTGCTGAAAAGAGAGAAAGCAGCCCTTGCAAAATTTGCCTTATTTTGCCTTGATGCCAAATGAAGTTATCTGTTTGTATTGAACAGTCTTTCCATCTCTCTGTGAAGTCAACCTGCAAGGATGGGGCATTGGTCTTCTCAGAAGTACCACACCTATTCTTTATCCCAGATGTAGCAGCCATTGGCAGATCTGGGCCTATGGATTTTCAGGGGAAAATCTGGAGGATACTGCTGAAGGCATCCGGTTAAAAAAAGGCACTCCTTACTAGAATAATGCACTTGGTAACCTGTGAGGCATGTGGAGCTTGATGTATCTTCATCCTTTCATCCAGTGCCGCTACTCCCTTATCTGATTCTGCTAACCCTGCATGTGTTACTGAATCAGATCCTCAGCAGTGTATACATCTGCACAGTAAAAAAAAGAAATGTCTATCTTTTATAGAGCAGTTTTCGTCAGTAAAAATGAAAACACGTTGCAAAGGAGGACAGTGCCATTATACCCATTTGACAGATGAGAAAACTGAGGCATGGATGTGAAACTATCTGCCCTGCATCCCTCAGGAGGCAACGGATAGAACCAAGAATAAAACCATGTTTTTGTCAGTCCCAGTCCAGGGCTCTGTTATAACTAATGAAAATAGTGCTTTATACTAGTTAAGGATTTATCTGAGTTTCCAGCACAAAACACTGCATCATGGCTGCCCGTTGGTTTCCACCTGGATACAGCCTGCCAGTCTTTGTCATAGTTTCAACCAGTGCAATTCAGGAGGTGATGTGAGGTAGACATTAGTCTTGTGATACTGTGAATAACTTTCAGGCATTTATTTCAATGATGGCATTACCATTGGTGGTTGATTTACCATTAACTGAACTCACTACATTTTCCAATGTAATTTCACAGGAAAGCATCTCTCTGCTACACAGGGCAGGAGCTTGCTTAGCCACCTGCTGTTCATTCAGGTCTCCAGAAAATGCTATTTTGCTGCAGCTATGGGGTTTTTTTTTTCCCTGATAATAAATTCATGGGCCGTGGCTTGAATGTGGAGATTCAACCTTAATCAGAAAGTTTTGATCCATGCCAAGAAATGTAATCAGATCCAGAGATTCAGTGTCTTTTTATCACCCTGGATATAATCACTGTAGATGGGATATATACAACTGCAGTAATTTTATACAGCCATATGAATTTTTTCCTGGTACTATGCATTGTATAAAATAAAGTAAGTTTATTTGCTACACTAAAAAATGGAATTGCTGGTGAAGATATGGGTGGTAATATATCAGGTGCATGAGAATAAATGTCAGATTAGTTGACGGTTATGTGTAATATAGGAAGTTTAATATATTAAACTTGGATTTAATGTGCTTCCCAGGATATCGTATAATATTGCACAGGAAGTTGTTTGTCACAGGGAGATATACAGATATATATTAGCTAAAGCTAATATGTTGGACTATTTTGATATATATTTTTACTGAAGAACCATGGTCAAATGTCATCTCATTAAAGAAATTAGAGAAGTGCTGGAGTTAATAAAAAACGGATGTGTAAAATGATTGCATCAATGATGTTAGAATATTTGATCACTACTAACAAAAAACAATTGTGTAATCCTGGCTAATGTTTTTTTTTGTTTTTTTTCCATCCGTGGTTTAGTTGTGAAGACAAAAGCAATTTGGTCTGTGAAAGCAGAAATGCTGCGGTGGTTTGAAAAATGGTTACAGTGAACCCAGGTGCACTGATTAACAAAAGGTTGACTAGACTTAAATCTTGCACCTCAACCTCAGCAGTCTTCAGTGGTGGGGAGGAAGGAAAAAACCCTCAAATTGTTAAAACTCACACTTGACTAGAGAGGAAACACCACATGCTTCCCTATCTCAGCTTGCCATATCAAATTAAAAGCAGTGAATAGCCATTTTCTCTAAATCATTTTTGAGCGTCTGCACTGGGTATTCCTGGCATTATTGCTCTGACTGCTTGACATCATATGATGTGACATATCATTGCATGCTCAAGTTTTCTCAGACCCAGTTGGGGGAAGATCAACCTTGGGATTGATAATGCTTTGAAAGATGTCTGATCTTTCAGATCACTTGGGGTATATACATCAATCATTTTTGATAAGCTATACTTCCCTTACAAGAATATGCTCTAACTTTAGACATACATAGTTCTTTGCATGCAACTGTTTGTATCAGGAATTTTTACATGTGTCATTTAAAGGGCTGACATGAAGCATAGCATCATGGTGGTAGTACTAAACTACAGTTATAATTAAGATAGTAACTTTCCTACAACAGCCCCACACCTATTTTCATTCTCTCATAACTCAAAGGTCTTGCAAGTGAGCAGGAAATCAATCTCAGACTTCATATACTGCTTTTCATCTGTAGACCTCCAGGCACTTTCCACAGAAGGACAATTTTGTTATTACCATTTTAAAAATAAAGGTGAAGTGACTTGTAAGACCACCCAGGGCATCACCAAATCCCAATCTGGTGAAATCCAGCTGGGCATCCATCCACAGTGCAATATTACCTCCTTCTCACTCCCCACTCCCCCTTGGTAGCTCCCATCACGGGACTTTTGGAGCAATCCACATGTGGTGTTGGTAACATTTGTACCTGGGACCTTTAGTATTAGCTGTCAAGTAAGATGTTGTGCTATTTGAATTAATCAAGTAGATTAATGTGGGGGAATTCTATACTGCACATTGGTCTTCCACAGTGGGGAGGCCATTCAGAAACTGTGAGTTTTAAGTCCCACCAGAGCCATGACTTGTAGATGAACACTTGTCTGCAATGGTTTTAGCAAGGATGATCCTGCCTTATGCAGGGCTTGGATTAGTTGCCCTCCTTAGGGTCCTTCCAGCTGTACTTTTCTGTGATTCCATGAAAGTCATAAAGCCATAATAAGTGTAAGCCATTATAATAGGACACAGCTTGACAGTCTTTTAGTGATTGTTCCACAGGCATCTTTCCCAACCTGCTGAAGCATGAACATAGTATGAAAAATCCAAATGAGCTCTTTCCACGGGTTCACTTTCATTAACAAAAAAACCCATCCTTAATATTTTGGATGCTAGGTCATGCTTCTTCCCGGCCTTTGCTGCTTCTAGGGTTCCTTCTCCAAGGCTGCTTAGTCAAATTGGGCACATCTACACGAGACGCTTTACTGTGCAGCAGATATAATTACTGCATAGTAAGCATTTGTGTCTACGTGTGCAGACACTTACTGCACAGTAATAGGCTCTAGTCACAAGTAAATTTGCCACCTGCAAATGCAAGTAGCAAATTTATTATAGATTAACAACTGCACAGTAGCGCATGTGTAGACCCCTGCCTGGGAGCAAATATGCTCCTGTTCAGCCAGGCAGCAGGGGGTGAGAGATTGCTCCCTGCCCTGAGGAGCTGCCTGCTGCCTTGGTGTGGGGACAATGTCCCCCCGCCATGGCAGGAGGGAGCTCCCAGCACCCACTCCATGATTGCAGGGCCAGACCTGGGAGATCCTTATTTCCTAGCACCAGCTCCACAGTCACGGGGCTGGCGCTAGGAGATCCTTCTCTACCAGCACCAGCTCTGTGGTCATGGAGCTGGGAGAGAAGGATCTCAGTGCCAGCCCCATGATCACAGAGCTGGCCCCGGAATATAAGGATCTCCCAACCTGGGCCCTGCAACCACGGCAGTCAGGCTCAAAGTTAAGGATCTTCCAGCCCCCACCAATTGTGGAGCTGGGGCTGGGGTGCCTGTTTCCTGCCCAGCTCCATGATCCCTGGGCAGGGAATAAGCTCTCCAGTCCCCACCTCACAACCGTGGAGTGGAGGCTGGGAACTGTCCCAATCAGGGAACAGCACCAGTGCACAGTTTTTTAATAATTCTTGCTAATACTACTGCGCAGTAGCGTATTAGCATGATTTTTGCCCAGCACACTATTGCTCAGTGTTATTAGGCTACTGCACAGTTAACATCTCATGCAGACGCGCCCAGTGAGGCATATCCTAAGAGGGTGCAAACAGAAATAGCTCTCTCGGTTTCAGTGTATGATGCTGATTTATGCTAACTGATTTATCCTAGCTCGTGGCGGCACAATTTTGCTACCGTCGTTGCTGCCACAAATGTTGGGCATTTTGTGGCGTGACAAAGGATATGGATGGCTGCTTTGCCTTTGTGCCATCGCAAAATTATTATGATGGCACAAAGGCAAGGAAAGGCAATGTCTGTTTCCACCCAAAAAGCTTATTTTGTGACCAACCACAGCAAAACCTGCTTAAAATAACAAAGCAAAACTTGAATTGTTGAAACACCAACATAAAAATCGATGTTAAATATGAAACAGCAAAAACCACTCCAGACGTGCTTGCTGTGCCCACGCAGAGCAGACACAGAGCTTTGGGCTGATTCACTGGGAAATGAATTGGACTCACTCAAAACTCAAATAAGCGCAGGCATGCTGGGTATCAGCATGAAATCTAAAATACTGAGCTTCAGCACTGTTACTGGCCAGGAAAGTTCGCACAGCTCTTCATCTCCCTTTTTTTTTTTTTTTTGGCTTCCCAGATAGGCAGGATACTGAACATTAGACTAAAGGTTTGACTTGGCAGAGAAAGTTCAGTCCTTATCTTACCCGTGTTATGCCATAGCTGTAGAACGGTGTTGACATAGATGATACATATTCTACCCCTAAAATGCTCCAATGACCATGGGCGATCCATGCCACCTTCCTATAGTGGTTTCCCACTCCTTAGCTTTCTTTTTTGTCTGTTTGTCTTTAAGGTGCTCTGGAGGGGGACAGGCTGCAGCATCTGACAAAGTGAGCTGTTGATTATGAAAACTCGTGCACCTCTGAATTAGTCTTTAAAGTAAACCTCTTCCCTGCCTTCTGCCTGACTTCAGCTTAACATGGCTAACTACCACTCTTGACTCTGTTTTTCATTCAGTGACTACTCCAGTGGGGGGTTTTTGTCCGGCCCTTAGGCTGACTGTTGTGGTAGTGATGATTGTGGTGGTGGTGATGAATGGGAGATCTGTTTAAATGCAGTGTTGAAGGATCTGTTATGGCCATTTTGTTCTTTTATTATGCTGTTGTATTTCTTGCTTTTATTAATCAGTTACTGCTTGTTTTCCCTGGAGAATTTACAACCTCTTACATCTTGCCAGTCCCTCTCTTGATTCATTGAAACCCTGGTCTCACTCCTCTGTAGTTTTCTTCCGTCTATTTAAGTCTCAGAGAGAGGTGCAGGGAAATCATATAGTCAAACTCCTATAATTTTATGCTTTTCACTCCCTGGAATCTATGATTCATCCACTTCCACATACTGGTTTTTTTCTTTCCCTTTTTTTTTTTTTTCCTAGAGAGACTAGGTTTAATGACCATAAGTCACTGTAGTTCTGGAGAAAGCAGGACCCCACCCATGACACAGCATCGCAGGCCAATTTTCCTTCCAATTGTTTGGATTTCTTTTCAGCTCTGAAGCATTCTCTGGGAGGGTGGGGAAAGTCGGGGTCCGGGCGTCTAGGTTGCTGGGAAGTCGTGGGGGGTGGGGCTTTTTTCAGAGGGGAAACGGGCCTTTCTAAATGTCTCTGACTGTCGCTATTTATCATCCCAGCAGCCTTAAAGGAGAGGAAAGTGGAATGGTCTTGTTTCAAACCTCCAGAGCGACTTTCCCTGTATGCAAGTTATTTTTTTCTGCAAATGGCCTAAATTCTGGGAAAGCTGCAGCTAAGGGCCTGTGTTGCTGTAGGCTTCCCTGTAAACATTTGGGAGGTGGCTAAGGAGTTAGTGACCTACATTCTTCTTTTAGGCTGGAGCCTGGGTTACTTATTGATAATGAAATGTAACCCCTGCCCCTTTGAGCATATTAAGTCCTTTTCCATTTCTATACTGGAGATCCCTCTCTCCAATCCTGCATTGATATTTATTGCATGGGAATGCTTCGTTGTCCTGATTTTTGTTCTGGGACAAACCTTTCCTATATTTACTAATACCTTCCTCTAAAAGCAGCAGCAGTGTGCCAGGCAGGAGACCTCCTTTCCTCTTCTTCCACTCATCAGTTGTTCTGGACTCCATGGTGTCATCCTGGCTGAAATGTGGTCAATGGAGAACCTTCCACAGGGCCAGAATTATACTCACTAAGACTTCTCAATTCTGCATTTTTCAGGAGTCTGTAACAGGGGGCCTTTAATCCCCATGGCTTGCTAGAGAAAGACCCGGTACAGCAAGTTGAGCTTGCAGGGAGGCTAGCTGGAAGAGGACATTGGGTGCAAGTAGTAAAGTTAGAGGGCTACAGGCTCAGCCTGCAAACTGCAGGCAGCAGAAAGCTAGATGGCTGATTTTTACACATGCTGCAGGATCCAGCATGGGGCACTTTAATTAGCAAGCCATGCTAATACAAGCATCATTTGTATCAACGTTCCCATGCTAAAAAAATGGCGATGGGACACATTGGATAAAAGCTCATTAAATGTGTTTTATTTCAAATCTCCCCACTGCCGTTTTTTCAGCATGGGGATGCTGATTCACATGACGTGGAAGGATGCCGGAGCATGTCACTTCCCGTGCTCCCCGCACACTGGATTTCCAGCATATCGGACCAGGCTCCCCACATGTGTATAGGAGCCCATACATACTTAACAGTTGCTGGGCCCTGTTGCAAGTGAATCACAGGCCAGGAGACTAAAAAAGGGAGGGAAAAGGAGCCATATAAGCCTTAGGCTAGAGCTAGAGGCTCATTCTAGCCCAGATTTGCAGAAGGGAAGGAGCTCTGCTGAAAATTGCACAGAGAGCTAAGCTGTTTTGTTGATTGCTTGACCAACCATTAGAGTCAGGACGTGGCTTAAGGGGAGGAGGAGGCTGCAGCGGGAGTCAGAGAGGCTTTCCGAAATGTGAGTGGCAGGATCTAGGGTCAAGCAGCACTAGGTAGGACGGTGGTGGAGGGGCAGGGTGGGGTGGGGGGTCTCTGGTGGCACAGTAAGAAAGGTAGGCCCAGAGGCCCAGTGCAGTAAGAGATAAAGACTGGAAGAGTGAGTTGGCTGAGGGCAAGAAAGGGGCAAGCCCCAACAATGAGCAGGGCAGAGTAGAGCACTCCAGAGTTCAGTCTGGTTTCTAAGGGAAGCCTCCTAAATTTTTAGTGATATCAAGGCATGCCAGGTGAGGACAGGGTGGGTATTTGGGGAAGCTAGAGCAGAAGACAGGATCAGGTCAACTGCCAGGGGTGCCGCGAATGCCTTCTGAGACACGATCCTGTTAAACCCTCCAAACATAGGTCAGAAGCTGCCATTCTCTTGAGCACTCCAAATTATTTTTAACTGTCCTGAATTCCCCCTGGTGTGAGGCCAAACCTCCTGCATGGATCCCAAAACTAAAGTTAAAAATATAAGCAGCAAACCACTTTTTTTCACTTCCCCCCCTCCTTAATTTAGACCTGCACCAAACCTATTCATTCAGATGCAGTCTCCAAGAGTGCCCGTTGTCACCCTGGGTTGTCTAACAGAGCTTTCTTCATTTTATTCCATTTTTCCTGAAAGAAATCTTGTCCTAATGACATCAAAGCATCAATCTCTGCAGGGTTGTTTTCCACCCCTCCCCCCCATGCTTCCTGCCAACTTTGGATTTTTAAAATGATATCTTCATTGCAGCTAAGTCAATTGGTTCCACACTTCTTTTTTTCCCTTTCATTCCTGGCCAGTGAGTACTTTTTTTCACTTTCCCGATCCTGGAGGGTCCCACTGAGGATAGGCCTACTGTTGGCGTGTGTGTGGCTATGCAGAGGTATCTCATGACCCAATTACACTTGAGTCCCACCAGGTGCATTCCCCCTTTTTCCCGCCATGGTTGCCCTGGTCCTGTTTGTATCCACTCAACGTGCCAGATGTTCCTTGCATTGCATTGCATTGATGGATGCATTTTAAATCAGAGCTCTCTCTTCCTCTCAGACTTGGCCGCAGCTGTGGGGAGCTGAGAGAACTGCTTCGCCTCCTCTGCCGTGAGCTTTAATTGGGTTCTAAAGTTTCATTATCAAAATGATCCGTTCTGCAAGATATTTCATGTTTCCTAAGCCCCAGGCAAGTACTAACAACCTTTAAAATATTCTTCCCCCTCCTCTCCTTTCTCCCCAGCCCTGCCCTTTTCTCGTTGATGATGTTCTGCAGGTGCCTTACCAAATACAAGACTCTCAGGCCTCCATCCCCCATGTCTGCCATAGCTTTAGTTTTCAGCCGCCGCTCTAGAAGTCATTCTCCTATTCATGGGCGACAGATGGTCTTTTTCAGGAGTCAATGGCATGCATTCAGGGAAGTCTGATCATGTGCTTTGTAAGATGCCTAACTACTGACATCATTTGCCAAACACCAGCTTTCCTTGACAGCTTTTTTTCTGGTCTTTCCAGCTTCACAGGTGCTTGGCTGCCATGCTTAAATCCACCACTGAAACATAGCTGTGGGTTTCCTCTTCACAAGAAAAAATGGGGTTGGGAGAAGGGGGGAGAGGATACTAAAGAATAACTCTTCAGCTGCCAACTGTAATTTGAGTGTTTTTCATCCGTGTGTGATCTCACATTGCCAGTATGTTCCACGTTACTGTGAGATTTGGGTGGCCAGCATAAGAAACTGATGCAGAAATAACAGGGTAATAGGGTGATATTATGAAAAGGATGATTTAGGCTGAATCTCAGTTCAAATTTCATAATGCTGAATGTTGCTAGACTATAAAATAGGCTCCCAAGGGGAGGGATGTGGGAGTTCTGGCATTTGAGTCGTTTAAAGCTAGACTACACAGGATGTATCGTGCAATGCTGTACTGGCATGGCGCCGGGACAGACAACCTGAGATCTCTTCTCATCTGTGACTTCTTTGACTTGAAGGCCATGGTGTCATATTAAAATGGCAAAGAATGGCCTATAGGACTCCAGCTGGCCACAAAATCTCAGTTATATGAATCCAGGTCCCCGTTCAACATCCTGTTTTTTTCCTCTGCAAACTGATGTCCTCCCTACATGCTGGTTTTGCCTCTACCTTAATAGAAGGCAAAGTAATTCAGGGCTGTATAATATAGGGGGATAGGGGGACAAAGGATGGAGAGAGCCCTGCAAGTGGAGAAAAGTCCTCACTTTTAACTTCTACCAACCTATTTAAAAACGCCTCGAACCCACTGGGAATTCAGTTCCCAGATGCTAGGCAGAGCTTCCCGGTCTAACTAGTAAAAGTATTCTCAGTTCCCACTCTACTCTTCCAGACAAATTGCCTAGCTGAACAGCTCCTGATATTCCCTAGCTGATGGAGGTGGTTAAAACTCAGAAGTGCTTCTCAGGTCTGGGGGGTGAGTTTGACTTTCCGTGACACCACCCAGCTCCATTGCCCTCAGCATATTACACACGTTTACCTTCCTACCACACGTCTACAGAGCGAAATGAATCTGTAGGTGTAATATATGGTACCATATGTATGGCACCATACCTTTTGCTAGCTACTCTGCTATTGTCACCTATACTGGTAAATGATAATTTTGTCTCAAGTGTTTTGCTACATGCTAGCAATCAAAATATGAACACTTTGGGGATCCTCATTATGTACCCTGGTACATCCTAGCATTTGTGCTTCTGTATTTGCCCTGTTTCTGTTAGCTGTGCCAGCTAGATTATGCTAACATGGCTGTGCTCATGTGCATTGCAGGCATACCCTCAGTTTGCTATGTAGTTATGCTCTTAACACTATATTAGACTTATTCTAGGAGGGGCGGGGTATGTTACCACATTGTTTAATATATCATATTTTCTCACATGCAACACACACCTTTGCCCCCTGTGTGGGCCACACTGCAGTAGCTGTTGAGCCTCGGGGGCACAAATGTGTCTAGATGAGCGTAGCTCACAGAGCAAGGAGCCAGAAGACAGAAGGAGTGTGTAAGGGCCATTAGGTTATGTCGTCTGAATTTCTGAATAGTAGTTTAACTTACCTCCTTCTATTTGAAGCCAAAAGGCTTCCCTTAAAATGTATCCCCTCTCACAGAAGCTCCAGGCTGTGTAGCCTCTCTGCTAGCTCCAGCACTAGGTGCTTGTGTTTTTTGAAGTCAGTAATACTGTGCTGAGTCCCTGCTGCTACTGACCCATCCATGAGCATCACCTTACAGGCACGGCTAAATAAAAAGACACCGAATGGAGAAGGATATGTTAAAGTTGGCCCCTTGCTTACTATGACTTCTGTTTGCAGTATTTTTCTGGCTCATCAGTATATAAATTACAGACAGTTAGATTTCCATATGTTGTTGTTTCTATTGCAATAGTAGTTAGAAGCCCCAGCTTCACTGAAGAGCGATCTAACATTTGGATAGTCTTGGTAACTCCCCTGAAAAGTATTTTTCTTTTTTTTATATATATAGTCTAAGCATAACATTAGAAAAATCAGTTAGGTACACCAAACACAGAGGAGATATACACTGCCACACTCCGGAGATTGCTGACCAATTCCTCCTTGCACATTGGTTAGCATAAATAGAGCAAAGAGTCAAAGTATGGCTGCGGCTGCTTGGCTGCCAGCATTTTGCACATTCTCTCCATATTTGCCCATAGGCTAATTAGAGCCGGGAGGAAGAAGGAAACAAATTTCCACCAAAAAAAAGGGTGTAAAGACTATTTTAAAAATCTATTTTTCATCAAATTCTTGAAAGCTCTAAAATTTTCTGAGCAATGGTTTTGACGTAAAGGACAAAGTGATTAGGGTCTGTCTGTAATGAGCCTGGACTAGAATTTTTAGCAGGTACGTGCGGGTAGAGAAAAGATAAGGTCTGCACCTTCTTAGAAACAATGAAATACCAGTGAGCGCATCTACATGAGACATTTATTGTGGAGCTGCCTAATTAGCTGCGCAGTAAATGTCACAGTGTCTACATGAGCATCTCTACTAGGCTGCAGGAAGCTAATAAACTCAGTTGCAGGTTAGTACTTGTAAATACAAATACTATCCTGTGTCAGGGTTTTTAGTGTGCAGCAACACGCATGTAGATGCTGATGGGGCTGCCTGGAGCACACGGGTGCTTCAGTGTGGGGCTGCCTGCCAGCCAACCCCTCCACAGCACGCTGAGCTGGGTCAGAGCAGCTCCAGGCTGGCAGGGTATCCTCCTGGGCCTCTTGCCAGCTGGGGCTGCTCAGATCTGGGACAATATGCTGTGGTCCTGGGCACCCATTCAACTGGCATACCCAGGAACAATCAACTCTGGCGTGATATGTGCCAGAGTTCATTGCTTCAAATTAATTGCACGCGTAAACGCGCCCAGTGTCTACAGTTGTAGGACTCCACTTCTCAGACTAATGCGGGGAGAGTAAATAACAAGAAATGTATCATTAGGGTTTTCCCTAATCATATGTACCTCCTACAGTTTGCAGAGGTCTTTTCCAGCTCCTTGATATTAAAATCTTGCAAATAAAAATGCCTTGTTTCCCCAAATCCAAGAGGACATTGAATTGAAGACGATACCTGAATATTTAGACTCTATGCATGGAAAATATATCAAATCATTATAAATTCCCATAAATAAAAACTATTGGCGTGCCATCTTAAAGTCATCCCCCCACTGCTCTAGCAGGGGGGCAGGGCGTGGCGAGGCATCCAGCAGGGGAGTCAAGTGGCCTGCTTCCTGCTCCTTGTCCCCTTCTGCCTGCCTGCCCCGCCACCCAATTTGCCCTCCTGCTGCCTACCTCCCCCAAGTGCCTGCGTGTTCTGGCCTCTGCAACCCCAGTAGTTGCCCCTCCCCACCGATGCATGCACACACCCCAGTTAGCCCCCTTGCTGCCTTCCCCCACCTACCGTTTGCCCCCTCCCTCTCCTACCCCTATCCCTTGCTGCTGCCTACCCTCCAGATCTGGTTCCAGCCCTGGTCCTGCAGCACTGATGGCAGCTGTGGCTGGGGAGGTTGTGGGGCAGAGGTGATAGGGGGAGCAGCAGGCAGTGGGGGCAGAGACTTCAGGGGGACCAGAAGATGCAGGGGAGGAAGATACTGTGGCTCCATCTCCATCTCCAACCTTCCTGGTTCAGGGTCAGAGTTGGAGCCACAGCAACCACCTACCCCCTCCCCACCATACACAAATCCAAAAAAAGGGATTTGAGTAATACGATAGGAGAATTCCCAAGCACAGACACTTCTTAAAGACAAATTGAGTGAAGTTGCTGGTAGATATTTGTGCTTGTGTCATAGTAACTGAATGGCCAGCTAACCCCAAAACCCACATCTCTACTTATGAGGGGGATTTCATTCAATTTATGGAGCAGTTCAGGAATAACTGCTAGAAAGTTAATTAAAATTTGTTTCTCTTGTTGTATAGAAACACATTAGAATCAATAGTCTGCAACTATGGAAAGCTGTGCTTTATAACATGTAATGAGTGATAGAAATGGATGATGGCATCATTCCATTTTGAGGTGTGACTTAGCCATTTTTGGAAGCCTTCTGTTACTAATGTGGCTTTAACGATATTGCAAGACACCTCGAGAAAATATGTTTTCTTAAAATGAACGTGCAGTGCTTCTACCGTTGCACCTCTGCCATTGAGGTAGATGGCGGAGATGTGGATGGAGCCCTTGCCCTCTTTGAACTGGAAAGCATTTGCTCTTGGTTTTCTTTCCACTTCTGTATGTAGTGATAGAGTATATCACGCAGGCCAGATGGAAATCACCCTTGCAAGTGCCAGATTGGACTTCACTGGAATTTAGGAGCCTAAGTTGCAGAGAGCAATCCAAATCACCTCCGCTAAGTGGCCACAAAACCATCTCGGTATCTATAATAATGGGACTTACATTTTGGCCTGAATTATATTAGGCGCTCATATCGGGGATATTTCATGCGCTCAGCAATGACACAATTTGGCCGCCTAGGCTGCTAACTCCAACCTACGGTGTACTGCATGCCATATCTATGTGGGAGGTGCCTAAAGCCAGATTAATCCCCTGTTTTTTTAGGCTGAGACAGAGGCTTCCTAGAGACTGCTTTTTACCACAAGCACGCAATCAGTTCAACGCCAAGCACAAGCATTGCAAGAGAAGAGCTGCTCAGTAGAAATACAGCCACAGGAAGGGGTGCTACCTTTTGCCCAAATATTTAGTTGTGCAATGAATTACCCTGGGCTTTAAGTTCCCCAGCCTGAAGGAATTGAAACCCACATCTCCCCCTTCCCGGGAGAGTATCCTAACCACTAGGCTGTGAACTGGATTGGGTGCAGGATCCTTACATCCCTCCTATTGAAGCTGGGACAATAGGCAATGAAGAGGATAAGAGTCAGGGGCCAGAAGGAGAGCAAGTAAAAGTCCAGCTTCTGGACTAATACTCCAACCCCTTAAGCATGGCCTTCACCCCACTTTCCATGTACAAAAGTGAATGGAGACATGATGTACTTTGTACTGAACTCAGTGCTTCTGTCTCTCCTCTCTGGGGCCTGGCATGGCAGCAGTGTCTCCTTGAATCCCAGAGTTAGACAGGTAAGAGGAATGAGAGTTGAGACCTAACCCATGACTGCACAGAGGTCTCAGCACCAAACCTGGTGATTTCAAACATGCTGCTAGGGCAGCAGGCCTAAATTTTAGGCATTGTGGCCCCAGGTGAAGAAGCCTGCTAGATTGAGGGGAATCTCAAGGTGTGGGTACGTCCATGAAAGACTCTCTGGGAAACTGTACTTGCAGGTTAACCATAGCTACTCTACCTTTTCCTTTTGCAGCACCATAACTCTTCTTGCCTAGTCTAATGGAGGGTTGCTTTTCTTCCTTCAGGTACGTGTCTGGTTGGGCTTTGGATGACTTGTGGAAAATTTCAGAATTTGCATCCTGTACCTCTGAGTGGTGACTTCTCTGCCAAGGTCTCCTCCAGCTCCTGTGGAAGGTAGGTCTGGGATACAGAGCAGAGCTCAGTAACTCAACCTGGAAGAACTTACAGAAGGATGGGTTTTTTTCTTTTTTCCCCTGGCTTGTGAAGACAAGCAGTTGAGCAGATGCAGGTTGGTGCTTTGAGGGCTGAGTGGGAAGAAATGAAAGCCTGGAGCAAGCTGTTTACAGAGCTGAGCAGATGACCCTGGTAGAAACTGGCAGTGTAATGTTGGGTCATGGGACTTTTCTACATAGGAACTAGAGAAGAATTAAAGTTCAGGGTTGAAAGGTGAAATGTCATGGCCAGCAAATGAGAAGCTTGGATAGAAGGACCAGGCAAAGACATGAAGCCATGCCTAAGGACAGAGAAAGCTCTTAACCTTGAAACCATTGCTTCCTCCTGAGACTTGGGGTGATAAGGATGCTCTCTGCTTTCTGCTATGGGTGTTGCACAGGAGACTGCTTTGCAAAGGAAGCTGAAATTGTCTCCTGGCTCTGCTATGTGTGAAGAGGAAGCGTGCCAACTCATACACCCCACACCGCTTTCAGCATCCGGCCACTTCTGCTAGTTAATAGAGAGGAGAAAGGTGTGGGCCTGGCTCCAATTTGTCCCTCAAAAGTGGCAAGAGTAAGAAGTCCCCTGCATGCGGACGAGCATGCGGGCTGCTTGGTTGCTCCACTGGGTGGGAAGGAAGGGAAGTTTCTTTCACCACTTGTCATAGCTGGGTACGATCTGCCCCTGTTAAAATAGCAGTCCTTTGGGATGTGCAAGAATTGAACCACCCAGACAGCTGCTGCTCAGGACTCTTAGTAAGGCCTCAGTCTACATGTAGCTGGCACGATCCTGACCTTGCCTGGGCTGTATTTACTCTGATACCGTTTCCAAACGGGTCTGAGACTAACAGGACGCAGGTGCCCTGTGTGCAGTTGCTCTGCAGCTCCAGCATTTCCTCCTCCTTTCTGCATCTAGTAGGCGTCTAGTCTAGCAGTGCCCTGACTGACAAAGCAGGTTCATGTCTCTTTATGAGAAACAAGATTTTTTTTTTCTGCAAAGGAGGAAATTCATCCCAAATGCCTCCAACTTCTCTTGGTTCCACTGAAGCTGTTGATTTTTATTTACATTTTTCTGCGTGCCAAACGGGCCTGCTGAATTCAAACAGTCCCCACCCTGCAAATACTTTGCAGATGGTCTCTCTCTTTACAGGAGACGGTCCCTAGCCTGTGTATCAAAGAATCCAACCACACTGGGAAAAATCATGTATAGAAATGCAGGTGTGGGATTGGCTAGATTGGCCCATTTCCACAACATATGCCGGGTAGGAAGACCTTTATCCAAATTAGTGAGCACTGAATATCGTGCCAAGCACAACTCCCAGTAAAACTAAGGGAAAGGTTCCCATTGCCTTCAGTATTAGTAGTCTCATTGGCAGTGGCAGGAAAAAAAGATAATCCAATGGTTAGTGTATTATTATAGTGTGTTAAGCCCTCGGCTCCATTAAACAACTCACTTAGGATCCCTGTGCCTCAGTTGTCCATCTGTAAAATGGGACTGTTAGACTTGCTGGTTGACTATATTAAAACCTGTGAGATACTTTGATACCATGGTGGATTGTGCTACATGAGGACCTATGGCAGGTGGATAAAGGGACTTTGGTATAACAAAATATCAAGTCCTACATGTCTACATGGCAGTGCACAACATAAAGCACTATAGTCTTCACTGCTTGGGAGTAAGTGTACCGCTTGCCCTCTCTTGTTTAAACCTTGCAGCCACAGAAGGAGACAATAAATTTCTGCCTGACAAGCCTGACGGAGCAATAAGTAAAAACAGGAAAGCATCTATTACATATTACCCTGAATTTATCAGCTCTCCCTTCAAAAAAGGAAATAACAAAAGGCAAATTGTGGGAAGGTCTTTTTTTCATTTTATCTGCTAAAAAAATATACCCTGTGCCCCAGTCAGAAAACAACCTGTTGTGAAGTAACCGCATTATTTAAAGATACGAGTCAAACAGGAAGGGGAAAACCAAACAAGCCTGGCCTGAAAATTTCCCACAAGTGAGCTCTGACAGCCAGTTTGCAACACGGATGGCTTGCTGATAGCGGGGGGCTACATGAAAATCAGTTTTCCTAGACAGAGGGGGTGGGGAAAGGAAGAACGAGGATTCACTGCCATGTAACAAATGACTCCCTAGTCGTGCTTTTGTAAAAGCCAAATCAGGCCGTCAGATTGACCTTGGCTATTTTCTCTCAAACACAGGGGAGTGGTTGAGACAGCAGAAGGGATGCTGGAGCCCCGTTTCAGCCATGATCCTTCAAAATGCATGTGCACATGTGTCACTTGGCAAACTAAATCACCGATGTGCTTTAAAGTTCAGCACATGTTTCAGTGCATTGATGGGGCTGAGGAAAGGGGTTGGAGAGAAGGCCCTGCTGACTGACATCTTCCAGCCACACAGCAGGTGCTCCAGCCTCCTAAAACTGAAGAGATGGAGAGGAGAATATAATTCATCTCCTCACAGTGCAGGAGGGTCCCCTGTGGGGATGCTGCCTTAGGTTTGCTTTTTAGGGTGGCTGAAGGGCCATTATTTTAAAGGATATTCTATATTGTAATATTGGCCACATGCAGCTCTTGGTTCTCCCTGCCAGGAGGACGCAGTCCCTGGAGTATGAAAGCGCTCCCGTAGGAACAGATGGGCAAGCACAGGTGCAGATGTTGTGAGATGCCAGCAGCAAAGCAAGTTTAACTTCCCCTCTCTTGGCCAGAGGCTTCACCTTGCAAATCCTACCTATCCAAAGGTTGACTATAGTATGAGACTCCGAAGGCACCTGTGATTCCTACACCAGCCTACATCACTGCTTTGGGAGCAAGACTGAATAAGCTAGGGCTAGCACCAAAAGCTACATTTACAAGTGTATTGAAAGGACATATTGCCGCACATGTTGTGTAAACTGATTAAAAATCTCTGTTCACAAAATTCCTAGATTTAAGGCGAGAAAGGAGTATTATAAATATCAAGGCCAACTCCTGGTTTATAAGACAAGCCTTGGATTATTACCTCGCCATTCTTGCACTGGAGGAAATTATTCCTTCCTCCTATATAAGTGAACACTGAGCCCAGGAACTTGTGGTTACAGCCTGGTTCTTAAAAAAAAGCATCCCATCTCGATTTTAAAGTCTCCAAGCAATGATTAATTTATTTCTTCCCCTGGTAAACTAAACAGTTTCGATGGCTAATTGCCCTTACTTTGCGGGAAGCTCTATCCTATATTCAGCTCAGATTTTTCATAACTTTGGCTTCCAGCTACAGAATATTTCTATGCTTTTTTTTTTCTGTAGATTAATGTAATATTTATCGATTCATAAATTAATCACTTTAAAATCAGGGTAAAGGACAAAGTTTCACACTGTGCACATTGTAAGCTCTGTAAATATTATTGTTCGGGTCCAGGCGTTCCAGTTGGTAGAGAGATTCCTGCTCATGATGAGGTCCTGGGTTTTGCGCAGAGTGCCGAAATGTGATCTTTATTTTAGGTTTTGTTTTGTCAATAATGGGGTTTTAAAAAATCACCCAGTGCTAGGAAGCCGTATGGCGCTTTTATTTCTGAACAGAAATAAAACCATAAGGCAGAGAGCAAAAGATTGTCAACCTTGTGACATAAATTACACTGAAAAATGTGTGACTTTGCTGACAATTCTTTTGCTGTATGTTTTCACATTTCTCTGGCTGCTCTGACAAGATGTATTGTCATGTAGAACCAAATTAACACACGGGGAGGCTTTGTCATTAAAGAAATACAAGCTTGTTTCTTTTATTATGACCGGCAAGAGAGCTGCGTTTGCAGTGCAAACAGCTATGCCATGCTCTAAGCTAATATCCCTCCTTGTGGTACAGTTCTAACTTGCAATAGTCTGGAGTCTGAAACTGGGGCAAGGTATTTGTTTAAATCCTCAGAGAAAAAAATACTTCAAATCCAGGTGCTTAATAGTGTAACCAACTATAAACTGAAATGTGCACGGCCATCCATTCTACCACAATAGCAATATATTAGAAAGGACAGAGCGAAGGGGAAAAAAACATCACGGAGGTTAATTTTTATACCATGCTGAAAATTCAGATATCCTGCAAGGGTCTGGAGGTGACCAAAACTTTGCTTTAAACTCATGCTGATTCCACACATTTTGGGGAGGAAAGTTGAGCATGGCTGCATCTTATGAGTTCCCATTCTGGGTAAGATCTAGCATCTGGCCCACTATCATGTCTCCAATGCTTATTCAGGAGAAAAGCTTATGAGTACATGCTCACCTTTCATCATCATCTAGTGCCCTTTTGAATAGGCATGCTTTCTTGAAACTGGGCCTATAATGGGGACCCTGTGCCAGCTGCTTCAGAGGAAGGCACCCCAAAACAAGAAGTTATGGGATATCATTTCTAGAATAGAAATGAGTGTGATGAGGGCCTACTGTACCATAGGAAGCTGATGAAAAGTGTTAGTTCCCCCCAAAATCAGGCACTCAGGTACATCAGGGATAATAGTGCAATACCATGAGATAACAGACCATTTCATCGAACCCAATCTAAAAAGTACATGAATTCTCACCATCAACCCTCCGTATTCACTGACTCATAAAAAAGGAGAGTTGGAAGGGACCTCAGGAGGTCATTTAGTTCAGCCCCCTGCTCAAAGCAGGATCATTCCCAAGTAGATCATTTTAGCCAGGACTTTGTCGAGGCAGGGATTAAAAACCTCCAAGGACGGACAGTCCACCACCTCTCTGGGTAACTTATTCAAGACTTCCAGTTGGTTTTCTTGGCTGCAGAGTCTAAGACGAGTTTTATAAGCACCTATGCTTTTGGGAGCTGACAGAAGCGACATTTTGCCATGCATTTGGCACCCTGAAAATGCTCAGCTGTGCCCTGACAGAAGTGCATGGCTGTAGAGCATTTAAAAAATGCTCAGTTGCGCAGCAAATAAACACTTGTTAGAAAATGGTTCTGATGAAGGTGCTCCAAAGTGGAGCACCTTCATTAACTTCTGTCATTGTGTGCTGGGACCAGAGGTGGGTGGATGCAGCCCAGCCCCACCACCAGTGCTGTCTTCAGGATGGAAGCGGGGAAGGGAGGAGAGAGATCTGGGTTTAGGGTTTACCCAGCCCAGGCTGGGGATGGGGGAGCTGGCTACCCTCTCCCCTGCCAAAGTGGGGGCTCCAGCTGACCCCCCCGCAACACAGGCTGAGCAAATCCGAGGCCCTGCTCTCTCCTCTCCCTACTTCCCCTCGATCCCGAAGACAGCAGAGGAGCTGGGAGAGGAGTCAGGCAGAGCTAAGGGAGAAAGGCTGCACACATGCAGCCCACTCCAAAGTTTTGCTCGACATCCCACCCCTGTGGACCCAACAGAAAACATGTGCTGGATCGCTGTAACTCGCGGCACTTCCTGTGACTCATGGCACTTGCTGTAACTCGTGGAACTTCTTGTGAATTGCCATAAGTTAGGAGTGGGGAACTGCATGTGTGTAAGCACCCTTAGTGTGCTTATGGCGATGAGGGAAACTCAAAAGTGTCAAGAGGTTCAGTTGAACTAGCCAAATGCATATGACATCCTGGATTTTGAAAATTAGGCTGGGACACTGGTGAAGACTATTTTGATATTGAGGTGGGGGGCTTTATTAATAGCCCAGGCACCACAGCCTGTCATTGGTGGAGTTCGAATGCCGGTTGAGCTCATCTCGAGCCTTCTAACAACAGTCGCACTGCTGCATCTTTCTTCAGAAGGGAGGGAAACGAGCAAGTGTGCATTTACATGGTAGTTGGCACTTCTGTTTCCTGTGCGGCTAGAAGTTAAGGAACTTGTGACTGAATTTTCCAGTGTAACTTTAGTTTTTCAAACAGGAAGCAAGATGCAGTTTTTCAACAGCGAGTGTAATGAATTGCTGGTGCAGATTTACCAAGGGTCATGGCAGGATCTCCATCCCTTTGGAACCTTTACTGTAAGGCTGGAGCTCCTTGCTGAAGCACAAGGGCAGGCTAGTGGTTACAAGTGCAGGAAGCACCAAGCAGAAATTCCCTGGTTTGTCTTATGCAGGACATTAGACTAGATGATGATGGTGATGTCGATGTCGCCTGCAGGCCTTAAAATCTGTGGAAAGGATTAGATTTGAATCTTATCCAAGGGTCAGGAATAGGAGAAGGGAATAGACTGGAGGTCTTGATGGAACTTTACCATTCCTAATGTCTGATTCTCAAAATTAGGAATCAAACTTAGATGCTCAAATCATGCTTGAAACCCTTTCGGTACCAAAAGCTAGGGCTGAGAGTTCTCATCTGTTCGAGGCAGCTCTCCCATTCAACATCTCTGATCATTATTTCCCCTGGGAAAAATTTTCAAAGGACCTAAACCTCATTTTCAGAGGGGCTGAAATCTGCAGCTCTGCTTTATACGGCCTTCGCAGCAATCCCAGGACCACCTCTAAGAAGCAATCCTCACTTGCTCCCTTCTGTTCTGCATGCAATAGGTGCTGAAAGCAGGGCATGTAGACCCTGTTCAAGTGCTGAAGGCTTTCAGAAGGGCATCCAAGAGTGAAACCCTGAGTGCAAACCCAAATACTCTCAAAAAACTGAATATATGACATCTCACAACAAGTGGCAAGCATGAAGCCAGAGCAAGGGGGTCAGGCATGCTCCTCTGCAGCAGTCTCAGTACAGCACAGAGGTGGTAAAAATGCACATTAAGAATTCTAGCACTGTTGGCAATTAATGGGTCTTAGGCATCTTATTGATTTAGGTATACGCTTGCCAAAAGGATTTAGGCACCTAAATGCTACATTAGGTGCTTATGTTCATCACTCAAGTATCACTGAAATCCACAAAAGCCCTATACTCAGATGCTGCCCAAAGTTTCCTAGCTGGCTAATTTTCTGTGCCAAAGGAAGGATACGTGGAAAACCATGCCGGACCCCATAGGTGTTCAAAGCCCAGTCCCTGCAGGATTCTCAAATTTGCCATTCCCCTGATGGGACCCACTTTACAAGGCACTTCTCCAGGCACTTCTTAACCCTCAGGTGACTGATGAGAAGACAGGATGGCTCTGTGAGAGTCCCACCAAAAACTAGGGCACTCACTTGGGATATCTGCTTTTAGATCCCCATTCTACCTGCTTTGTAATAAGAACTTGGCCCTAACTCTCCCATCTCCTAGCTGAACATCCTAATTTCCAGACTATAAAGTCAATCTCTCTGCACAACGGATATGGATATATTTATATACAAAGTTGAACATCTTTAACTGGAGAGAAAGAAAGACCAGAATAATCAATAATCTGGTGGGTTGTCTGAGAGGCAGACGATTAGGATTCGTGTCCCTGGGCCAAACCAGACAGAAAGGAGAACTGAAAACTGATCTCCCCCCCACCCCCAGCTGGGGGCTGTAACCACTGAGCTATTGAATGAGATGGAGACTTTGGCTTTTCCTGTTCTCTCATGAGTGTGGGGTGGCAGAAGAGAAGCTGCTATCAAGAGAAGCTTCTCAACTAAAACCGCTGACCAAAGATAGGTGCTTCCCTCTGGCTCAGCCATAAGTGTCTACTTACCATTGAGAGGGCAGCCTAAACCAACAGTACTTTCAGTTGTCTAAATTAGGTGGTTCCCAGCTCATCCTGCTGATTGCTGAGGATGCCACGCTTAGACTCCTAAATCTACTGCTGTGTTTTATGGAGCCCTTAGGTGTCTAACTTCAGACTAGGTAGACCAGCTGCAAGGAGTGCTAAAAACTGTGACCTCGAGGACGTTCAAGGATTACGTTCCTTCATATGCAGCCTTGAGGGCCACGTATTTGAGTAGCCTATTGATTGTCAATGGTGCCTAAATAGCATTAATAAATCTATGACTTGAGTGCTTTTGGCAACAACAACAACAAAAAGTCCTTCTCTAAAATGTTTGTCTGCATGTTCATATGTGTGATTTAAGATCTTTCCATGAAAAGCAATATATAACCACCCTGTCTTGCTATGCATGTGTTGAAGAGTGTTTTGAAACCTCTTTTGCATGGGTTGTCATAAGTTAAAGTTAGAAACAGTTAGAAAGCTTTCAGATACCTCTGAAGGCAGCTCTACAAAAGGCATGTGCACCTGCATCAAAACAGATGGTCGTTTTCCATCCCTGGCTCTTAATAGCAGAGAAATGGAAGAATTTCAGTTTCATTGAAATAATAAAAAGAAGAAGAAAAGCAAATAGTTTCCACTACCAAAAACACATGAGCTTAAGTTACTTCTTGGAAACAATTGAGAGAGAGACACATGCAGGTGTTGACAGGGTCAAAATTCAGATGCTTTTGCTGTGCATGTGCTGACGTTGTCACCCGGTTTGGGAGTCCCAATACTCCAAAGAATGTGAGTTTATATTGATGTTAGGGGAGAAAAAAAAAATCAAATGAAAATTGCCTTTAAAAGAGGCAGCACCACTTAAAGTACTACTAGAATTGTATTTCTGAGCATAGCAAATTAGCTGTAAATGTGATTTTATGGTTGTTATAGGGAGAAAATGTGGGTGGAGGATAGTGGGAAGAGAGAATTACAGTGAAACAGTAGTTGGAGAGAGGGCTGAAGGTACAGAGCTCTTTTCTCCCAACCCCCAGTATTCCTGTGTTTTATAAAATATATATAACTCTCCCAACTGCCCTTTTTTGTGGAAAAACATCTGCTCTTTATCAGCCATTTTTCTGCTGAAGATCAATCTCTTCGCTGCTAGCAGCTATGAATCTGGACATCTTTATGAACTTTCAGACCAGAAATTCAGGGCAAGTGGGTGAAGTCACAGCAAGGTGAATTCAACTGTCTCTGCAATAGGGCTAAAAGAGTGGCTTAGTTATGACAGTGGAGACCATACAACATACTAAAATGTTCTCATGGCACAGCAGTGCCATGGGGATTGGGTGTCTGGAAGGATTCTCAAACCTCCCAATCAAGTTTTCAGATATGTTACAAGAAAGTGCTCCAGAAGTGTGCTTTGAGACTTAAAGAATGAATGAGTCCCTGTCCTGGAAACTTGAAGGGTGACTCAAAGACATGGATGCGTTTCTATCGCTGCCTTCATTGCACATGATGCTCCATCTCCAAATCTTGTCTTCCCATACACGGCACATGAAAAACTGTGTTTCTCAGAGAGATTTCAGTGAGAAAGAGGGAGGTGGTTGGATAAACAGGTTTAGCAAGAGTGTTCCCTCTGTAAGAGGCAGAATAGAAGAAGCCATGGGACTGAATCGAGCTAAGGGACTATATAGGGACATGCCATGACTAGCATCAAACATACAGGATGCTAGTCATGAAATGTAACCAAAGGAGCCTTTCATCTGACATCGCTTCTGTAGGAGGACCAGACCAGAACTGGACGACGAAGAAATAAATAACTAAATAAATACATTTATTTATTTTTGTCCAAAGGAAAGTGAGATTTAGGTGAAAGTTTCGAGTCAAATCCATTGTAATGCATCATTGGGACACCATTTCCTCATTCACGGACTGCCCAGGGAAACACATGAAATATCAAAAACTTTTGGAGTTTACCAGTCTATAGAGGTAGGATGTCTAAGACACACCAGTCAACAGCACACAAGACGGTGATGTGGCTACTATCATATTCAGTCACCCTCGACTCTTCAGCCTAACATGGATTATCACGAGGTCCATGGGGTGCAGCCCTTGGCACTTGTCTGAAATAGGGCTCAAATTCATGTTCAAAAGCTTCGGTGAAACATCTTACCTGCTCCGTCACTGCATCTCAGTTGATATGCGATATTAGTCTTGTTATGTAGGGGGGGAGAGGAGGGGAACAAAGATTTTGAAGTAGTTTTTCATTCCATAGATTTTGCCAAAAAGAAATTTGCTGGTTCCTCCCCCTCCCCCCGCCGAGGAACATTCAGTTCTTCTTCCCCTCTCCCTTCGTATTTTGCAAGAGAAAAGGACATGGCAAGGGAGAAAAGGAAAACTGATGAAGTGAGGACATGAAAACCAGCATATTCCTTGTTTTCATTTGAGTTGCATTTAAAACGGGAACATTTAAAAATATTCTGCTGTGAGAAAATGTCATGTCCAATAACAGTTAGATGGTGAATTGTTTGATTTGCTACCAACATGAATGAGAATGAGAGAATGAGAAGTGAAAAGCTCAGTATCCTATTGCCAAGGGGGGCAGGGAGCCTACTATATTATCTGTGGGAAGGGCGGGGTGGTCATAAAGGGAAAAATATCACTGAGCGCTGAATGCAGAAACACTTAGTAACACCTAAGATGCTCTTCTGAACCCAGGCACTGATTCTCAACCCTTGTTTATCTGTCTGCCATTCTTTACTGCTGCCTATATGACAGCCAGTGGAAACAGTTGTATATAATTTCTTTGGTCAATGACCCTATGCACAAAAATCGCTTCTAGTTATGCCAAAAGAAATGGCAAACTGCATCGCTCCATCCCATATCAATTTTACTTTACAGCAGGTAACAAAACAGGCACATTTTCTGCCTTCTAAGTTTCAGCATGAAGGTGCCTGTCTGGAGCTGGGCTATAATCCAGGGAAAACAGAAGGAAAAAATTACCCTGTCACTTAAAAAGGCAGTTCAGAAATATTCATCATTAAATAAATAGAAACAAGCATTAGGTTTTACTGGAGAAGGGAAAGCAACCTCACCTACAGCTATTAAGTGCCTGAGCTCAGTGTTTTCTTTGTGGAAAATATTGCAAGGATTTTTAATTTTTTTTAAATTTTTTTTTAGCAATAATCACCTTCTTAAAGTCAAGGTTTGAGTTCTGACAGGAGACGGGCCAGGAGATGCCAGACCCAATTAAAAGTATTAGCCATGGTGCGATGGGAGACCCCATTCACTCCAGAGCACTTAGGGCCCTCGCTGATCTCTATATTGCCGAGTAAGTAAAGAATGCTAATAACCAGCAGCATGACAAGTCGGTTTTTGTGCCCTGGGTGGTGGCAGCAGCCAGTGGAGGCATGGTGCCCCCTCTCAATCAGCACCTGGGGCTGATGCCCTGTTCGCCCATCCCTATTTACATGACTGACAATAATACATTATATTTAGCTTCATCTGCAAAAATGTCTAAAGTGCTTTACAATAAAACCTTATAAATGGGCTGGCTATAAAGATATAAATGTTATAAAGTGATGGCATTTAAAATTAGTGTCCTGAAAACTAGTACTGCAGTCTCCTTGAGATTTTTGGATTTGGCAATGAAATGCATGTAGCAATATGAATGCACATGTGTTTCATGTACTGTGTCTTTACGAGTAACCTGGGACTTGCTTTGTGTCTGGGCATTCCCTAGCCTGGTAAAGACATTATACTTTTACCGGTATAAGTGATCGGAAACTGGCCCATACCCGTAAGAGAACAAAAGTTCGGCACACAAAACGGGTCTGTACCTGTTATACAGAATAAAAGTTCATCACACATAGACTGGATTAAAAATGGTGGAACCCAGGCTAAGATTTAGCCCCTACCAAAGGGAGAATGTGTGTACTGTTCACTACTAATCTAAACTACACTGCTTATAGAAAACCACATAACTTAGATTAATTTCTCCTTGGGCTTTTTCAGTGTCTGTACCTAGCCCCTGTGAGTTCAAGATGAT
Organism: Crocodylus siamensis; assembly: GCF_052110815.1. NCBI lineage: Eukaryota > Metazoa > Chordata > Crocodylia > Crocodylidae > Crocodylus > Crocodylus siamensis. The sequence goes on from NC_143397.1 coordinate 10,051,697, forward strand.
GGCCATACTCCCATGGAAATGTCGTATATCTTGCTTTGCATCTTTAGCCTTCGATGACAGGCAAACTGAAAATGTATAGGAGTCCTTTTTCTACAAGATACAAACTATTCCCTGGAAAATCTGGTGTCTGGTAGCCCCATATTTTCAAACACTTGATGCAATTGGTGAAATTTTAGGAAGCTCAAGGGTTCCTCTCCCTTTTCTGCCTGCAGGACCGCAACTGGATTAGATAGATACAAATATATGGGGTGAGACGGGCTGTGTAAAATGGGTTGTGACTTGCTATGTGTCTGAAGAACTATTGTGGGAATCCTGAATTGAATAAGTAGGTTTTATGTTCAAAGCTGAAGACAGTGATCCATGTTAATTATGGTCTCTAACAGGTGTAAATAGTGCAGCTCTGGAGAAGGGTCTGTCTGTAGTGCTCATATACCTCCTCCTATCAGCCCCATAGTTTCAGGGAAATGTGGATATCATGGCTATCAAGGGATAGGGTATATCTTTGTGTGTACAAAAAGCATGGGAAGCTTTGAATATTAAGACAGAGACCTTGGGCTGAACTTAGCACTCGGTGTAGCACTGACTACGAAGAGCAGAATACTAAGTTTCTGTGTTTGCCATGACATAAGCTGCTAACTCCGCACCTATTGCATTTTGGTTTTGTTGGTGCTATTAGATGCACATCCTTATTCCTGTGTAAAATGCACATTGATACAGCCTACATTTCCTAAATCCCTGGATCTCAGTGACTAGGCCCATATGTAAAAGGGGGGCAACCTTATAGCCAGCTGTAAGTAGAAATAGCGGGTTTTTTTGTGTGCAAAAACATTGGCAACTCCCGTTAAGACACAGGCACTATGAAGTCATTTAATGACTGGATGGGTGCCTTCAGTGGCAGACACTTTTAGGGAAATCTGGTCTTTAAAGTTCTCTCTCCCTAGCTTCACATCTGTATTGTCTGATAATGACTTTACCCTGCTCTTCATCTAGTTGCTTATTTAATAAGCACTTGGAGAACAGGGAAATCATAATAAATACATGGGATGACACAAGGAGAGGTAGAGCTGAGTATCCTCAGCATGAGGCTGACACTTTTGTCTGGTTTTTTTAACTGGCTTCCCCAGCTCTCTCAAGATCGACCTCAGTGGCCCCCCATGCTTTTTAAGTTTAAGGAGCAAAGATGCAGTGACCCAGTGACACCCTCTGAATCCAATCTGAATGAGGGAATCAGAGCATTTCCAGCCTTCTTCAGCTCTCAAAATCAGGATAAGACAATTTGCTAATGAACAGCATTGGGTGATGCAGGGAGATACATGCAGGGAGAAGGATGAGAGTAAATATAGTACCTTCGGGGGGGACATGAGAGCAAGAAATGCCACATACTTGCAGGGCTACTAGCATCTGAGAGCTTGTGTTGCTTTTTTTTTTTTTTTTGGCCTTTTTTTGCTAGTTCAGATTAGTTTGCTTAGAAAAGGGAGCCTTGATATTGTGCAGTTAACTGAACACAAATCTTTTTTGACCCATGCTTCCTATTATTCCCTTATCTGCTAGTACGTGTTTAAAACAACATGTTAGTAGCAGCAGTTCAACCATGCAGGGGTTAACCTATCCTTCTGACATGTTCCCTTCCAACCTAAAACTTAGGGACACGTGCACATACATGCACATAACAAACAAAGCCACTACTTGCATTATAATCTCCTCGGGGACAGCCAACTGGGAAAGACACATTCAGCAATGTACTTCTATCTTCTTTTTACATGGTGTAATGCCATTAAACTCGACATCATGTAGACAGTGAACATTACAACAAAATACTGATGCTGTTTATTAACTGCCTCTCTTTTTTTTTTTGAGAGAACAAGCACATGTCACATTTGTTTCAGACAACCGCATCGGGGTCCCACAGCTCTGATTAAACATGTATCCTTTGTTCAGCTGCATTGGAGTTGGTTTTGGCCTACATATGCATTTCGTTAATATTTTAAATAGGAAAAACAATAAAGAGGCGAAATTAGCAGTTGCTAAACTTCTCCAATTACTGCTAATCACATTTACACCCTGGGGTTTGCAGAATTAGAAATCAATTGGTGGCTTCCCCTTTTTGCAGCAGGCAGCAAATGTGACATTTTTTTTTTTAAAAAAGGGACTCGGAGACATCTCAATTCAATGTAGACACCCTTGTAAATATCCCACAGTGAATTTATTGCGTGAGTGTTTGATGTGACATGAAGATTAGACAGCATCATTTACTAGAATGATAAAATGTTCAGCGTGATTGATACTGAAAAAGCTGGTATCACTCCTTTTTATATATAAATATATTTTTCTTCCATTGAACCTGATGCATTGGGAAATTACATCCCAAACAAAACACCAAAGTGAAATCTTGCTGAAACATTTGATGGCTGAACATTTTTTTTATCCCTTTCAAGAGGATGAAAAATGAGTTCTAGAAAAAGCTGCGCCAAATATGATGTACTAGGATTGGTTTTAGAAACTGAAGGGCACTCTTCCCAGCAGCTGATGGGTGATGATTTTGCCAGGCCAAATTGGTAAGAGAGTTACTGTCGGTGTCACTTAGGAGGGTCTTTAATTGAAGAGTTTCATCTAAGTGTTTAGATAAATTCAAATTGGCCATGTACGTGTTTTAAACTTCATAAATGATAAACCAGCAGGGTCAAACGATCCAAAGCTGCTTATGATCCTTTAAGCCAGGAAAAGCCTTAGCAGGGGGCTGTCAAAGCATATCTTGCAATAAGTGCATGTAAACACATGCAGACTCATAAACACATGGCTGCGTTGACTAGCTCAGATCGCTGCTTCTGTGGGCACTGAAAAAAGGAGATCCTCATAGAAATGTGCAGTGTTTGGTGGGGGTGGAAAAGCTTCAAAGAGCAATCTCTTTATCATTTATGTGCAGGGTGATAGGAAGTAGGGTGCCATGAAATGTCACCCAGTGTTTTGTTTAGAAGGTGTTTCAATTCATTTCGAGCTTAAAACAGCGAAACCGAAATGAAACAAGGGCACTCAAAATGTTTTGAAAGTTTTGAAATGTTTTGAGTTTCGAAGCCAGGCTTACTTGGCTTTAGCACCAGTCCCAGCCAATAGCAGCAGCCTCCTGTCATCTGACAGGCAGATCGAGGGCCTGCCCGCACCCTCGGGAGGGCTGCAGGGCTGTGCCAGACCCCTCCTGGAGGTGCAAGCCTCTGATCTGCCTGATAGGAGGCTGGTGCTGCCACCTGGGACTGGTGCTGGGGGTAGATTTGGAAGATTGGTGCTGCTGTTGGCCCCAAATGGCAGCACCAGCTTCCTGTCATCCAGCAGGCAGATCAGGGGCTCACCTACACCCCTGTGGGGGGTTGCGGGGGCTGTGCCGGACTGCTCCCGGGGTGCAGGCCCCCGATCTACCTGCTGGATGACAGGAAGCTGGTTCTGCTTCCTGGGGCCAACGGCAGCCAAGGCTGTCCCTGGGGCAGCAGGGGGGTAAATCAGGGCAACCACCCCAGACACTGCACTTTGGGGGCTCTGTGGTGTTGGGCAGAGTGGCCGTAGTGACTCTACACAACCATTTCAGGCTTCTTATCCAGCCACTCACTACCCCTACACCCCCACTGCCAGTGTCCCCACTAATGGTAGCAGCAGCTTTTTCACATCCAGGGCATGTGGGATCAGGGCAGGGGGGACCTCCCCAGGCCCCGCAATTTGGGGGGCCCCACTGTGCTGGTCGGAGTGGCCATGGTCACTCTGTGCTGCCACTGCCGGCTTCGTGTCCAGCCGCTCACTACCCCCACCCCCGCTGCTGGTGTCACCACCGATGGTGGCAGCGGCTTCTTCACACCCAGGGCACATGGGATCAGGGCAGGGGTGAGTCCCCCCACAACCTGACGCCCCAGGCCACAGACCAGAGCTGACCCAAGAAGGGTCACTTGGAAAGGCCCCGTGGAGGGCTGCAAGAGCTGTGCTGGACTCCTCCCAGGGGTGTGGGCCACGGATCTGCCTGTCGAACAACAGGAGGTTAGTGCTGTTGGCTGCAGCCAGAGACAGCACTGAACTTCCCAGTGGTGAGTGCGGGCTGTGCCCAGCACTGTTCCCAGGTGGCAGCACCAGCCTCCTGTCATCCAGGAGGCAGATTCATAGATTCATAGAAGTAGGGTCAGAAGGGACCTAAGTAGATCATCAAGTCTGACCGCCTGCCCTGGGCAGGAGAGAATACTGGGCTCATATGACCCCAGCCAGGTAATTGTCAAGCCTCCTCTTAAAGACCCCCAAGGAAGGAGCCAGCACCACTTCTCTTGGAAGTTGGTTCCAGATCCTAGCCGCCCTGACCATGAAGTAGCGCCTTCTAAAGTCCAACCTGAACCTACTCTCAGACAACTTACAGTCGTTATTCCTTGTTACTCTGGGAGGCGCTCAGGTGAATAGGGTCTCTCCCATTCCTCAATGGTCCCCCCTGGTAAGTTTGTAAATGGCCACCAGGTCCCCTCTCAGCCTTCTCTTGTGGAGGGTGAACAGGTTCAAGTCCCATTGTCTCTCCTCATAGGGCCTGCCCTGCTGCCCCCGATCATATGAGTGGCCCTCCTCTGGACCCTTTCCATGCTGTCCACATCCCTCCCTTCTAGCCTTCCCACCTTGCCCCAAATCTTGGTGTCGTCAGAGAAATTGAACAGGGTGCTTTTCACTCCCTTGTCCAAGTCGCTATTAAAGAGATTAAACAGTGCAGTCCCAAGGACTGAGCCCTGGGGGGCCCCACTGCCTACATCCCTCCAGGTCAAATATGACCCATCCACCACCACTCTCTGGATGTGGCCCCTCAGCCAATTTGCGACCCATCTGACTGTGTAGGTATCAGTGCCACAGTCACCTAGCTTTTTAATGAGAATGGGGTGGGAGACAGTGTCAAAGAGCTTCCTAAAGTCCAGAAAGACTACATCCACCGTGATTGGGAGCCCGCACCCCCGGAAGGAGTCCAGCATAACCCCACTGCCCTCCTGGGGGTGCAGGTGAACCCCCAATTTGCCTACCAGATGACAAGAGGCTAGTGCTGCCAGCTGAGACCGGTGCTGGGTGCAGCCCATGCCAGAAAGATAGGTGATGCTGCTGGCTCCAGGAGGACATATTTTTCTCCTGAGATACCTGAGTTTATTCCTCTGGTTAGACCAAAGGCCTCGGACACTGACTTCCCACACTTGTAGTTTTGCTCCCAACTGAAACCTAAAAGAAAAAATGGCAGGAGGTGGTAATAAACCAAAACATTTCAAAACCTTAGGATTCATTTCAGGTTTGTTTGGGGTTTTGAGAGAGTTCATAGAATTATAGAAAATGAGGGTTGGAAGGGACCTAGTTCATCATCATTGGCAAACCCTCACAGTCAAGGATGATTCTCTTCCATGATTGCTTTATCTCAGGGTCCAAATATGACTGACTAGGATAATCCAGGATCACCAGGCTCTATTGCAACTCAGGCATGTGTTTCCATGTGGGGTGGGTGGCTCTGGATTCTTGACTTCGCCAGCAAAACGCTGTTTCTACTGCTCCCACTCTTCCATCTCCTCTTGTCATTGTAAAGATTCAAAGTACTCAAATCCTTGCAGTAGACTCTTCCTACATTCGGGGAGGTCCTGGGCGATAGTCTCCCATGAGCTGCACTTTTTCAAGTTGGCCTTAAGAACATCTTTGAAGGGCTTTCTCTACCCTCCTCATGAGTGAAGCCTTGACTGAGCTGGGAGAATACAATTTGTTTCAGGAGTCTGTAGTTTCACATCTAGATGATGCGGCTGGCCTGTCAAAGTTGATGTTGGATGATCATCACCTCAATACTTATGATGTTTGCTTGTAAAAGGATGCTAACATTGGTGAGTCTGTCTTTCCATTGGATTTGAAGGTTCTTCCACAGATAGCATTAATGATACTTCTCCAAAGACTTGAGGTGTCTACTGTATGTTGCCATGTCTCTGCCCCGTAGAGTTAAGAGGGGATCACGACTCTTGATAAATCATGAGCTTGGTTTCAAATCTGATGTCATGATCTTCAAACATCCATTTCCTCAGGCATTTGAAGACTGTACTTGCACATTTGAGGTGACGTTGGATTTCTTTGTTGACTTCTGTCTTCTGTGAGAGATGACTGCCAAGATACAGGAAATACTCAATGTTCTCCAGAGTCTCACTGTAAATCTGAATCGCAGAGCTGGAGACTGCTCATATAAGAGCTTGTTGATGAAAAACTTTAGTTTTCTGAATGTTAAACATCAGTCCCATTTTCTTGTATGGCTTGGTAAAGACAATGACAGTCGCCTGAATATCTGCTTCCAAGTGAGCACACATACAGCATCATCAGCTTACTGGAGCTCATTGATTAAGGTTAGGGAAGTTTTGGTTTGGAGTCAGCTGAGATGAAACAGCTTTCCATCCATTTGGTAGCTGAGTTTCACTCAGAATGGAGGCTTGCTGGTGGTCAGATGCAGCATTGTGGGAAGCAATATCGAGAAGAGTGTCAGCGTGATGATGCAGCCTTGTTTAACCCCTGCCTTAACGTCAAAGGGCTCTGTGATAGATCCATTACTGAGAACGACTACTCACATACCATCATGGATCATGGTGATTCGTTTCAGTGGGTATCCATACTTCAGAGGATCCTCCACCAAGCTTCTTGGTTGTCAGAGTCGAATGCTTTAATAAGTTCAAAGAAAGCAATATAGAGAGGTTTATGTTGCAGGCATTTTTCCTCCAGCTGGAAAGCAGTGAAGATCATGTTGGTTGTGCCTATTGATCCCCTAAACCCATACTGTGATACCAGAAGGAGCTGCTCAGGAAGTGGAAGGAGACAATTCAGGAGGGCTCTCACAATTATCTTTTCTGTGGTGAACAGCAAGGCAAACTTTCTGTACTTTCCAGTTGGAACTGTCTCCTTTCTTGAAGACTGTCACAATCATGGCATCCCTGAGGTCATCTGGGATTTCCTCACCATTTCAGATCCTTAAGAAGTGGGCATGGAGCTGCAATGTAAGCTCCTGTCCCCGTGGCTTGAAGATTTTGGCAGGGATTGGGAGTTCAGGATCAGTAACAGAGGGACAGTTTTAGAGTGTTTCTTCTGGTGCTATAGAGGACTTTAAATACAACTCCTGTCTTCTTCAAATTGACCTGGTATGCTACAGTGAAACATTTTAATGAGCAGAACTGATCAAGTTGCTTATACATGTCAATGGTAAAAAAAAATTGGCACAATTTTGAACTTCAGCCAACACCTCCCCCCCCCAAAAAAAAGAACATGGAAAAACATTTTACTAAAAGTTTTCCATTTCTTGACCATATTGAGAAGTGATCCAACAGCCTGGGGTGAAATGCAATCGAGAATCGGTAGTATTTGGATATTGACATCTTTGGTACTGAAATCATTCAGCCAATCACTGTAAAGGCACACTGGCAAGGCACTGTGGTAAAGCTCATGTTGCTCTGTCAATCAGTGGGGGACATTTTCTCTAAGCATTACCATATTAGCATATGTATTGAATGCACACAATAAAATAGCGTTCAGAAGAATGCTGTGACTTTCTTTTCTCAGCAATCTTGTATTATTGTGGTATATTTTTCACGTCTTTTCAGATAGTGCCTAGAAACCCAAAGACACATTGTTAAGAGACTCCCCATACCCTGTTAATTTACAATATAAAAAAGATAGCTGGACAGAAGTTAGAAGCAAAGGGATTGGGGTTGGGGTTGGAGGGGGGAGAGAGTTGGTTGGTTGCTTTCCCCTTACTCTATAACTAAAGGAACATAGGAAAAGAAATACAGAAATTTCAGGTAAATTTCACCACACTTAATAGAATTTGTGTTAAAGCTAGGAACTAAAGCAGATTTCCCACACGCTACTCCACTTTATTCATGCTCAAACACTAATATTAGCATTGGATAGGTATGTAAAGACATGATTTATACAGGATCATGTATATATGATTATACAATCTATTGGCTTACATTCTCTGGAAAATATTCCAGGTAGGCGTTGTTTTTCCATCTTTTAATGTTTCTGTTAGACTCGATCATTAAAGTAGTAATTGAATGCCCTGGAAATGGCAGGTTATCATTTGTTTTTGAAGCCTTAAAGTTCTTCAAGTGAAAAAGCTTCTTTTGACATGATTATCGCCTATGCCACTTTCATTTGAGGGAATTTATAGAGTGGGTATTTCACTTTGGACTTCAATCGTGTCCCCAAAAATGAGTCACAGGCGCTTCACAGAGAAAGTGGAAAAATACAATCCTTCTCCACTCCGATTCTAAAGGCTTAACTCAGTGAAAAATGTTCACAATGGAAAGAAGAAGAGAAGAGAAGAGAAGAGAAGAGAAGGCTTATGTCAGGAAGGCTGGTTACTTTCTTTAAGCCTAATCCTACTAAAAGCTATAGAAGAACCTCCTGATTTTGGATCAGAGCCTCTTCTCAATAGGACATCTAAGACTCTGGGGAAAGAACTAAGTTTGGGAAGCTTTTTTCCCCCATATTTGTCTTGAATTAGCAGGATTAGCTACAAAATAAATAAAACACAACTTGACGTTTAGTACATCTTCCATTATAGGCCATTCATTTCATAGCAGGAAGAAGAGAGGACATGTATGTCTTCATTTGGGTAGATAAAGGAAATGGCTTCAGCTGCTTACATGCTCTTTCTATTGGTTTCCCACTGATCTGGATTCAGTGGCAAATGTGTATTTAGAAACAGAGAATTTTAAGCAAAGATCATGAAACATTCACCAAAAGCTGCTGTCATTGGGTTTTTGTTCATACCAGTTCAGAGTTATGGTCATCCAACTAGTGAACAGGAACAGACCATTTGACATGGTTGCCCAAAGGAAACAATGTGAGCTCAGATAGGTTTGGCTTGTATGAGAGCTCCACACCAAGAATTATTTTCAGAAACCATACTTGGTCATAAGCACATAAGGAGTACCATGCTGGGTCAGACCACTGGTCTATCCAGCCCATTATGCGGTCTCTGACAGTAGCAGGAGTGATGCTTTAGAGGGAGAACACATGAACAAGGTACATCTAGAGTGATGTATCCTTATTATGCCATCCCTAGCACCTACCATTTGGGTCCTCTTCCCATCTTTTCATTAAATTCAATGGGAATCAGAACAGAACTTGGGAAAGTAATTGTAATTTGTTTGCAGAGAACTCAGGAACAGAGAAATAAAATGCAATTCATCAGCCTACATGTTACAAATGATTTAGTTGTTTAGCATAATTATTATTCTACTAAAACCTAATAAGACACCTTTAAATCAGCACCCAACACCTTCACCATGAGACCTGAATTTTAGATGACTTCTATGTCTCTCTAATGTTCAACTTCATTAGAAACTAGGGTGATAATGATAATGAACTGGTGATGGGACTGACTTCATTCATCTCCGCTGTCGCTTGGATAAAAGTGCTGCTGATTTGCTTTGAATAAGTAAAAGTAAAATGACAAGCAGAAAGCAAGTATCTCATGTAAACTACGCAAGGTTAAATAATGGGTCTTGGCACATACATAACACCCTTAAACGGACCTCAAAGGACTTCATAGAAAGGCGCTGGCTAAGCTTCACAGCAGTCCACTGTGGAGGGAGGTCGTGCTAGCCCACATGCTACAGATAGGGAAGTGAAGACATGCAGGGTGGGCAAATGGCTCAAGGTTACCCAAAAAGTCAGGGTGGGGCTAAGGATAGATCTCTGCAAAATTCTCCCACTATAATATGAGCAATGGCCTTTCAAATGGGACTAATATCTGACCTGGGTTTAGAGCAAGGAGTTGAGGGTTTGACCATTGGTATTCTGGCTCCCAGTTCCCTTGTCCTATCCGTAGGCAGTGTGTGTGTGCGGAGCGTGCTTGCATGTGTGCATGCATGTGTGCATGTGCGCACATGTGTGTGTGTGTGCGTTCCCATGTGCACACATGCATGTGTGCAGACACGCACATTTATTTGCGATTGGTTGGCTGACTAGTTGTGTTTTAAGAGCGAGGCAATTGTAAAAGTTTCCTTAGGAAAAAAAAAAGTTTCCAACTCCTACGACTGTTTTATGTTTCCCTGTTCAAGGACTGTGCCAGAAAACTAACTGTACTGTCCCCCTCTAGAAGCAGGTGCAGCAGACTGACAATAATCCAATAAAAACCTATTAGCTGTGTCTCCATGACACTCCTGGTATCCATGGGACCCACAATATCTTTAATGTAGACAATAAATCCAGACCATTTCCTTCCTCAATTGCTCCCAATATGGCTCCACTCCTAGCACTGTTCTGCTAACCTTTTGTTGCTACATTTTCTCATGAATGCTGAATCACTCTAATCTTTACAATGAAACAAGTGGAGTCCCCACTAAGTGAAACAGATCGATCTGGTTTAGTTATCCAAGCACAATTGCATCCAGGTGCATTGCTGTGGATTACAACCAGCAGAGACTCAGCATTGATGGAGCTGTAAAATATCAGTTTCATGGCTTCAAAGCCCAGGGAAGGCTCTGTGGCAATTATTGGCCAGTCAAAACAGTTCAAATTAACCCCACACATACCAAATCATCCCTATGGGGCAAGAGCAGAGTGTGTATTGCTAAGCTATAATGGGACCTGTTTAGTGACACGTCTAGAGTAAAGCACTCAGTGAGTTAAAAGGAAAAAAAAGGTGGGGAAGAAAATCCAGCATGGCAGCTTAAACAAAGATGCTGTCAACAAAAGCAAAACAGCAACAAGCACATTGGAAAGCTGGACTGCATTACCTTGGGATTTTATATCCTGTAGCTGCCAATAGAGATTTGCTGAATGTTTATTCTTTATACTACAGAGGTGGAGTTCAGCATGCTTGTGTTCAGAAGTGGGACTGGAAAGCACATTCCCAGTGAATATCTATGGAGAAAGAAAGTTGCTTAGGGCCTGAACCAACACTCCCTAAAGTCAATGGAGACCTCTTATTAATTTCAGTATGTCTTGGCTCCAGCCCTACACAAGGACCAAGAACCTGTCCAAGTGCCCTTGGTGAAGGACTACGATAGTGATTCTCAATCAGGGTGCTGTGGCATCCTGGGGTGCCCCAAAGCTCTTTTAAATGTGCCGCAGGTTGACATGCAATGTTAGCACCATTCGGTATGCAAATCCCTACCTGTGGTTCACAAAATATATCAGCCATTTCAAAAAATAATCCATAGCATCAAAAACATTCAGACCTGCTATGGTTTTTCTGACTTCTCAACAACAGAAGAATTGCTCTATTATTTTTTCCATAGACACAAAAGGAGCTACCACGGAGCTCACATATTCTGAGGAGTCCCTTGCGTCTATGAGGGGTGCCTTGAATCTAACAAGGGGTGCCTTGAGTCTAGTGAGATGGAGAGCCACTGGCTATGATGTTGTTTCAGTGTCTGAGCAATGTGAGTTGCAGTTTCCCTGTTTGCAATTTCTTTCCACCCTCTCAAAAGTTTTAAAGGGAAGGGAGTTATTTGATCTGCCCCTTGGTCAGAATGCCCACTGTGTAGGGAAGACAAGTTAAAATGCATAGTTAAAAACTGACAAGTACTTGTGAATGGCTTAGCTAAAGGACAGGAACACACATGAGCACGTTACTTAAAATTCAGTGTGCTTTGTTGTGATTTAGGCTACCTCTTTAATTAGTTTTTACGGCTGGCTGGCCAGCTGGTTAGAATTGTACATTGTTTATAGACCTTATTTCAACACAGGCTTAAAAGTTATAAAGTGTCATATGCTTTCTTTTTGAGGAGAGCTATATCATTTGAAAGTGGCCATTCTGGTATCATCCGCCAAAGTCCAGCCCTAGAATAACTAACTTCCTTTGAAAGAGGAAGAGAAGGAAAGGAACTGTTTCCTTCTGGATTCAATATATTTTACCCTTGAGGGCATCTCAGCTGTAATGGGCTCTTTCACTCATTGTAATTTGTGCTGCGATTGTACGTGTGCATGTAGTCATGTACAGTAAACGTACTGATGTTCATCATGGGGGAATTGCAAGGGTAGTGATCCTTTTGCTGGTTGTCATTGAGAACAGAACCTGAGAAAAGAGCACAGGATGTCTAGTATTAACAGCACAAGGTCTTCTCCAAAAAGAGTGAAAAGAATGCACCATATTGGCAGGCTTTCATGCCCCATTTGAACATGTACGCGTGCACGTGTGCACTCAAAACAAACAAGCTGTAGGTTATAGCACAGCTGGGAAAACCCGGTCACATCCACTTAGTCACATTGCCTGTCAGAATCTGCCTAATCTAGGTAATTCACTGTTAAAAGGGATTGCTTTGCCCTATGCAAGTCATAGTTTCAGTGCATTATATGCAGGAGAACAATATACAAAGATGTAATCAATGTCTGTATCACAAGTCACATGCAAAACAGTGCAGAATTAAGGTCACGGGGGCAGCCTAAAACCTGACACTTCCTAGCTTTGGAGTCTTTGTCATCACACCCTTAATATTATAGTTCATGCGGGTTTTAATTACATTATTATTCATTTGTATTACTGGATCCTAGAACATGCAGGGTGATATCTAAACATTTACAAGGACGTTTTCTGTACCTAAAAAATAGGGGGATTACATACAATTAAGCAACACTCACTCCCGCTGTAAGTATACATGTCTGATGACATAACGTTTCAGCCATGCTTTATTTATATATTTTCCTTAGTTTACATGTTTATTTTTGCTTGTTTTATTGATTTGCTTAAATTGGATCCATAGAAAGTCCACCACATTGTTACAGGAATTATCACTAAGGACTAGGCCTGTGCGAAGCAGCTAGCATTCGCTTCAGATTCAGATTCAGCTGATTCAGGGAACAGTGATTTGATTCGGTGATTCAGATCACTGCCCCAAATCAATTTGGCTGAATCTGATTCAGAGACTGTGCTGCTGCCAAATCTTCGAATCTCCAAATCGGCTAGAGCCATCCCCCGCCTGCTCCTCCATCCCAGCAATGGCTACCCCGTCCACCCCAGCTCCCGGCTCTTTGAAAATAAAAGCCCCGCACTCACTGACAAGCGGGGGGCAATCCCTGCTGCCCCCCACTACCCCATGCTGTGTAGGGAGTCCGGCACAAGCCTCCTGACCCTCCCTGCTCCCCCAATTCCTCCCCCCCACCATGGTCTGCCGCAGTTCCAGCCCTTTAAGAAAAAAACAAAAAACAAAAAAACAACCCCACACTCACCACTTCCTGCCAGAGGGGGCAATCCCCACTGCCCCCCTCTGCCCCATGCCCCGTGGGGGGCTCTACACAAGCCCCTTGAAGCCCCGAGGCCACTGCAGGAGCAGTGAGTCCTGGGGCTTTTCTTGTTTTTTTTTCTTAAAGGGCTGGAGCTGGGGCGGGTGGAGCAGCTGTGGTGGGGCTGGGGGAGTCAGAGGAGATAGGGGGTTCATGGAAGATCCCCCCATGCAGCATGGGACAGCGGGGGCCAATGGGAATCACACCCCCATCCAGCAGCACCCAGTGAGTGGGGCTTTTTATAAAGCACCAGGAGTTGTGGTAGGCGGGGCAGCCATGCAGGCGGGCTGGGGGAGCTGGCAGAGGATGGGGCCTGGCAGGGGTCCCCCCATGGTCCCCTCTCCCCTCCTCGAGCTCCCCCTGCCCCTTACCAGCTCAGAGTCCAGCTCCAGCTCCCTGCTGCAGCCACCGGGACTGTCTGAATCATTGAAGCTTTCCAAATTTTTTTGGAAGATTCAGAGAGCTTTGAATCAATTTGGACCTTTTAATTGGTCCCCTGGTTCGATTTTGATTCAGAGATTTGGCCACCGAATTGGGCCAAATCTCCACATCAAATCACCCAAATCATGACTGTGCAAATTTTGCATAAATTGAGAAATCAGGCGATCTCTTGAAATCTGCAGGGGGTGGAAGCTTTCCTAAAATAAAATGCTGGCTCCATTGTGGGAGCTAGCAGTCCTGTTGGCTGGTGCGTCCCACTGCAGGGAGGAGGGGAGGGGGTGATGCCATCACAAAGAGCTGCTGGCAAGATGGTTGCTGCCCCCACCCCTCACTGCTCATTGGCTAAGAGGGCTGCCTGTCATGCAGCCCCACCCCTCTTCACCAATCAGCAACAAGGGGTGGGGCCATATGACAGAACCCTCTTAGCCAATCACCAGCAGGAGATGGGGCCCTGAGACCTCAGCTTATCAGAGGCATGGGAGGGGCCCACCGCAATAAGCCCTCAGAAACGGTGGCCAGCTCTGCAATGTGTCTGCAAAATTGGCCACCCACTTCCTTGGGTTGGGTAGACCCCTAATTAACAGATATAATTTATGAAACAAGATTTCCTGGTCATCAAATATCGTCCCCTCTAATTTCCGGCAGTTATGACACAGAATCTCATTTGTGAACCAATAACACTTTAACTTAAAACTTACTACATTTCTCGTTCTATGTTTCATAGAAGTCTGTTCCAGAGCCTCACTCCACTGATGGTTAGAACTTCCTAATTTGATGCTTTAAATAGATTAATTACCTATCTGCTCTTGAGACATTATTATCCTTTGACCTTAAAAAGATCTTTTCCTTCCCTTGTGCTTATTTCCTTTGCCTTTATTTTCCTACACTTAACAAACCATGCTCTTTTAGTTCCCTAGGAGAGATTCCCCTTTCCCCTAATCATCCTAGCAGTCTTGCCAAGCATCTTTTCCAGTTTTAATTCATCTGTCTTGAACATGACTGTTCATAGCATAAGATTCACTTCTGCAATAATATTAGTATTTTCATATCTCTACTGGAAAGGCATTGCAGAAATGATCCCTTTAGAAGGAGCTCAGTAGAAAGAAGATGGTGGCCTCTTAGATCTAGAGATAGGGCAAGACTTTCTACATACTAAATGTGGTTTGGAAGAAGGTGGAGTCCTGGCCATACACTTAAGAAGGAAAAGTGTAGATTTTAATCCACTTCATAGATGATAGGCTATCATCAGTGAATGCACCCAAACTAGGTTAGGTACAGAAGAGACTTACAAAGCAAGAGGCAAACACTGCTTTGAGGAGCCAGCTGAAGAGACACAACCAGTGATTTCTGCAAGAAAAACATAAGTAGTAATCTGTCTTTCCATACATAAAATATCTAAGAGGGCTTCTCCATGGCCTGTGCTTCAATGTCAGGGTTACAATAATCTTGTTTTCAGTTCCTGCTGTATTAGTAGGGCTTTCAAATGAGACATAAAAAACCAAGATCTTTGACTGAATATTTAAAAAAATCCTACTTTGCTTTTCCGTAAGAGCAGACCTTGGCCCCCAGGTTTTAATTTCCTAACCCTCAATGTTGTGTACTGATCAGAGGCAGTTGAACTGCAGAAAAAGCTGTAAGTTGTGGGTTTCTGGTATTTTTTCCCTGCATAAAGGATGTAATTTTGGTGGGGAATATCATGAATGCAAAATATCAGATAAATGTAAAATCTAATTGCTAAGAGCCATGTGTACAATTTAATTCCACTCAAGTCTCCTCATCCTGCTCCAATTTCAGCAAAATCCTAATGCTGATATCTTTAATACAGTACTTAACTGTGTATACACTTAAATAACAAAATATTTCTTTATAAAGCTTTGCATGAGCTTTAAAGTAATAATCAAATGCCTGTGTCTATCAATATACATCCCCAGCTATAGCCACCCTGATGATACTTTGAGTTTTTTGCTACTTGTTTCATCATTTTTTATTGCTGGTTTCTCTCATTCCATTCTCCCCCCTTTCCAACTCTTCCCCAATTATACCAGGAAGGAATTTCCCCATCAAGATATTTCCTCAAGCATCATGCCAAGTATCCTTCAATACACTTATTTATTAGGATTCTGCACTCCCTTGGGCTTAATATAATCCTGAGATTCACGATTTCCTGACTCAAGTGCTTCCTTTTGTCACTAAATTCATCTCTCCTTTCCTGTTGAGACCTACGCTATGTACTCTGGCATTCCTGCAACTAAAATGTTTGTCTCTACTGTTCTGTTTCAGTTGAAATGATATTTCTCATAAGCTATCATGTCTCTACTTGAAAAACTGCATAACGCTGGCTGGGAACAAATGGATAAGTAAAGACATGTCCTGGATACTTGCAAGCCTTGTATTTTTACTTCTGTATAAGGAGAAAGTGGCCTTCCCAATGAAAATTGTGTAACTGATAATACATAGTAGAACAAGCCCAGATGTTTCGTTGCCCAACTTCAGTCAGTGTGTCTTAGCATCCATCCCCCACTCAATATGCATTTGCTTCTGTTGACTTGACACACACCAGGTCAACAGTCAGATCCAATATTGTGCTGTTAGACAGGAGGGCATGATACAAAATTACATACACACACACAAACTACACAAACACCACTATGAGTTCACACACACGTACACATACACAAACATGCACTTTTGTAGCTGTGTGTTAACAGGGGTGTTGGGGTAACTTGGTGCTTGGGGTCACTTGAGGTCAAGTGGCCCCAGGGTTACTCAAGGTCAGGTGGCCCCTGGGATTACTTGAGGTCAGTGTACCCTGGGGTTACTTGGGGTCACTTGAGAATAGAGTTATTTAATGTTAAAGTGGCTCCTGGGGTTACTTGAGGTCACTGGGGCTTGGGGTAACTTGAGGTTAATTGGTGCTAATTGATCAAAGAAAAAAAAGCTGAAAACCAGCAGAGCAGAGGAGCAATGCTGGGGAGAAGCTGGTACAGAGACTGGAGCTGGGGTGAGAGCTGCAGGGGAGCTGAAAAATACATAGGGAGAGGGAAACTTGGACTGGGGGAACTGGAGGGGTTGTGGGGCAGTTGGGAGTTGGGTTGGGAAGCTGCAGGTGCTGGAGGGAGGCTGCGGGAGCCAAAACCAAGTTGAGAAGATGGGAGCTGAGCCAGGGAGCAGCAGGGGAGTTGCAGATGCCGGGAGCGGGATCAGGGGAATAGGGAGAGGCTCCGTGTGCTGGAACCAGATTGGGATGCTGTGGGGGAGCTGGAGGCATCTGGGAACCAAGTAGGGGAGCTGGGAGCTGGTGAGGGGCTGCTGGGGATAAGGCTCCAGGTGCCGGCAGGACTGGAAAAGAACCTTGGCTGTGGTGAGAGGCTGCAGGGCCTGGAGAGGGGCTGCGGGAAGTGGCAGAGCACAGGTAAGCTGGGAGACAGCAGAGAAGATGAGGGACAGTAGAGAGCAGCTGAGGCTGGGAGAGACTGTCGGGGAGAAAAAGTGGAGGCAGTAGGGCAGAGACAGGGAAGCCAGGAATGGAGGAAGACAGCTGGGAGTCAGAGAGAGATGGTAAGCTGGGGCCAGGAGGACTGGGAGGTGGCAGAGACAGGTGAGAGAAATCTGGGGAAAGTTGGGAAATGGTGGGGGTTGCCAGGAGAAGCTGGGAGAAGAGTGGCAGAGATGGGGAAGCCGGGAACAGAGGGAGAGACAGAGAAGGTCATAGACATACATTTCATTTCATAGACATTTGGGCTGGAAGGGACCCTGGAGGATCATCGAGTCCAGCCCCCTGCCCCAGGGACAGGAAGTCAGCAGGGATCATGGGATCCCAGCAAGATAAACTTCCAAATATGTCTTGAAGGCGTTCAAAGTGGGTGCTTGAACCACCTCCAGAGGCAGTCTATTCCAAAACTTGGGGGCTTGGATAGTGAAGAAGTACTTTCTTATGTCCAGCCTGAATCAGTCACGGCGGAGTTTGCGACTGTTCAATCTTGTCATCCCTTGGGGTGCTCTGGTGAACAGACGTTCCCCCAGGTCACCCCTAAGCCTGCGCTGTTCCAGGCTGAATAGTCCCATGGCTCTCAGCCTGTCGTCATAAGGTCTGTTTTCTTGAGCTCTAATCATGCACTTGGCTCTCTTCTGCATTCTCTCGAGCTTCTCCACATACTTTTTAAATTGTGGAGCACAAAACTGGACTCAGTACTCCAGCTGTGGCCTCACCAAGGCTGAGTACAAGGGGAAAATGACATCCTGGGATTTCCTTGAGAAGCATCTATGGATGCAAGCCAGTGTTTTGCTCACTTTCCTAGCCCCAGCATCACACTCAAGGCTCATGTTCATCTTATGGTCAACCATGACCCCCAAGTCCCTTTCATCTGTAGTGCGAACCAGCGTAGGACTGCCAAGCCTATAAGCATGCTGCAGTTTTCTCCTCCCAAGGTGGAGGACCTTGCATTTTTTGGTGTTGAACACCAGCAGATTCTCATCCGCCCATTTCTTGAGCCTATCAAGATCCACCTGAATCACCCTCCTGTCCTCAGGTGTGGATGCTTTACCCCAGAGTTTGGTGTCACTGGCAAACTTGACCAGTCCACTTCTGACACCGATGTCCACATCATTAATGAAGGCAAGGACAATCCTGCTCAGATCCAGGTGTCCTACATGCAGATCTAGGTGTCCTCATTGTTTGGTAGGACACAATGATGGGGTTGCTGGTTTCTGTAGGGTCTTTATCTTTCAAATGCTGGGTTTCTGTTCTGTTCCTGGGTGAGTCAATACAAGACAATGGTCTGGTCATTGAGCTGATGGTCCAGTCATTGAGTTGATTATTCAGTAGAGGCCTGCTACCATTGTACCTCAAGCACCCTCATTCATTCCCATTTATTCAGGAACCAGTTTACATGAGACTGGTTAGACATGAATCACAGTTACAACATAGGTTACACCCAGGCAGAGGAGACAAGATGAAGGCTTGACATACAAAATGGAAACTTGACATTACTTTACAGACATAGGCCTAAATCATATAAATTCAATATAAAACAGTAAAAAATCAATACAAACATAACAGAACACTATTTACAATATAAAAGGGGCTTGTTACTATGTGAGAATATAAGAACTTAGCTTACCTAGTACTACTTGTAATCACTTATAAGGGATAGAGAGGGCAGAGAGAAAGTCAGAAATGATTGGGGAAGGGGAGGGAATGTATTTTAATTTTTAAAAAAAGAAAAACTAGCAGTTCTGCTACACTTTCATAACCACAGCCATAACCTGATAAGATATCGGGGCCCTTCTATTTCACAATACAAGCCAAATATTTTGGAATTGAAAACACACTCTTCAGATTCAGCCACTGCCTTAACAGATACATATGTTTAAAAGCAAGAAGATACCATTATAACCTTGTAGTCTGATACCTATATAACATACCAGTAGATAGCAAGCAATACTTACAGAAGCAAGCCTAAATACTTCTGGTTGAACTGAAACTTTTGTTTTAGCAAGACCAACACATACAGATTCACAAAAGTTGCCTAAAATTGAACTTAAATTCCACCTTCATCCAGGATTAGTCTTTGGAACTCCTGTCTAACTCCTAAGGCTCCTGAAGTTCTGTTTCTTTCATCTGCCTACCTTACAAGCCTGTCCAGGTCGGCCTTGAATCGCCATCCTATCCTCTAGCGTGACCACACTTCCCCATAGTTGATGTCATCTGAAAATTTAGCCAGTCCACTTCTGACACATGAATCCAGATCATTTATGAATATATTATAGAGTACTGATCCAAGTACTGAGGCCTGGGGGACACCACTTTTCGCCATGCATCATGTTGACTTGGTTCTATCAACTATCACTCTCTGGGTCCGACTACAGAACCAGTTCCCCAGCCATTGAATGTTAAGTTTGTCAAGGCCACAGTTCCCCAATTTTACAATGAGGACATCATGGGAAACCAAGTCAAAGGGTTTTTTGAAATCCAAATATATAACATCATCCTCTTTTCACCTGGTCATAGAGGGAAATGAGGTTGGTCAGGAAAGGCCTACCCACAATGAAGCCATGTTGGCTCTTTCTCAGAATATTGCCTTCCATTAACCTGCTGTTGATGGTTTCTTTGATGATTTTTTCCAAGATCTTTCCAGGTATTGAGGTCAAACTGATTGGCCTGTAGTTCCCTGGATCTTCCTTCCTTCCTTTCTTAAAGATAGGCACCACATTGGCCCTCTTCTGATCTTCTGAAACCTCTCCAAAGTGCCATGAGTTCTCATATATCCTGGCCATTGGTCATGCTATGATGCCAGCCAACTGTTTTAGCACTCTTGTCCAGCCTCTCAAGCTGTTCCTTCACAGGATCTTTGCCAATTATAGGCATATGTTTGCCCTTACCCAGGTGATCCTGCATCCTGTCAGGCAGGGTGGTCTCCTTGGGCTGGTGAAAAACCAATGCAAAGTAATTGTTGAGGAGATTAGTTTTTTCCCTGGGTGTTGGTTGTTAGTTGCCCTATTTGGTTAAGCAAGGGTCCAATGTTGTCCTGTTTTTTTTCAACTTCCTATGTATCTGAAGAAGGACTTTTTGTTGCCCTTGATTCCCGTAGCCAGTTTGAGTTAGGTTTCAGCCTTGGCTTTTTTGGTCCAATCCCTATAGGTGCAGGCCAGTGATGCATAATCCTCCTTAGTGGTATTTCCTGATTTCCATCCATTATAAGTTTCTTTTTTCAGATTCAG
Source organism: Crocodylus siamensis (assembly GCF_052110815.1). NCBI lineage: Eukaryota > Metazoa > Chordata > Crocodylia > Crocodylidae > Crocodylus > Crocodylus siamensis. The sequence continues at coordinate 10,072,100 of NC_143397.1, forward strand.
GAAGTTCCCTATTGAACCAGGGGGATCTCCTAATCTTTTTGCTACCTTTCCTACAGGCTGGAATGGACTTCCCTTGTGCTTTTAAGATCGTGTCCTTAATGAGCAATCACCCGTCATAGTCATATCATGTCCGATCATGGTCTCTCAGGGCCTTGACAGAAAAACCTCCTGAGCTTGTGAAAGTTATCTTTCCTAAAGTCAAGGATTCCTTCCTTGCTGGCTGATTTGCCAGCTTTGTGATGGATAGAGAAAGTGATCAACTTGTGATCACTATCACCAAGCTTCCTTTCAAACCTCAGGTAACTCACTAGAACATCCCCTTTGGCAAGTACCAGATCCAGCAGCACCTGACCTCTTGTCAGCCTGTAGATTTCTTGAATTAAATAGAGCTCATCAATGCAAGTGAGGAAGCTTCACGACCAATCAGATTTGGCTAAATGCTCTTCTCATTAGATGTCAGGGTACTTGAAGTCATCCATGATGACCATGCACCAAGAGCATGCAGCATCTGCCAGTTCCCCAAAGGATTCATGGTCAAACTTGTTCTCCTGGTTAGGAGGTCTGTAATAGACTCCTACAGTTATATCATCTTGACCATGTTCACCCCATATTCTAACCCAGAGGGTCTCAAGCCACCCTCCTTGGGTGCCAGTCTCTGCTTGTAGGGGAAAAAAAAAACCTGCTCCTTCATATATAAAACTACACCTTACCCTTCCTTGCAACATGATCCCTCCTGTACAAGGTATAGCCATCTATACCTGTGGTATCACCATGTCTCCAGTATCCCTATGAGGTCATATTCATTTTTATTTAGCAGAAGGGCAAGTTCCTCCTGTTTGTTCCCCAAGCTCCTGAACTGCTACCCAATCTCCCCAAGCTTCATCAGGTGTATCCCATCTCTTCCCAGCAATCCTTCTTCTTGGAAGAACATCCCATGGTCAAAGAAGCCAAAGCACCGCTGGTGACACTACCTGCACAGCCAGGTATGCTCTGCAGGATGCACCTGCTCCTGCTCCCTCGACCAGAAGGATCGACAAGAGCACAACCTGAGCCCCAGATGCCTTCACGCCTGCATCCAGAGCCCTATAGTCACTTTTGATCTGCTCAGGGTCCCCCCTGACAGTATCCTTGGTGATCTCATAGCTCATCTCTCCTCGATTTTTGTATGTACTCCAGATACCCCCTACAAAGGATCCATGTGCTAACTGGGTATTTTTTTCATGAGTCTTGAGACCCTCGAAAAATTTATATGCAGAATGAGTCACAGGGCAGTCTGTCCAGCTTCACCTCCTGGAAGGGCCACATTCATAGATTCATAGATTCATAGATGCTAGGGTCGGAAGGGACCTCAACAGATCATCCAGTCCGACCCCCTGCCTAAGCAGGAAAGAGTGCTGGGCCTACATTACCCCAGCTAGATACACATCCAGCCTTCGCTTGAAGAACCCCAGGGTAGGGGAGAGCACCACCTCCCTTGGGAACCCGTTCCAGACCTTGGCCACTCGAACTGTGAAGAAGTTCCTCCTAATATCCAATCTAAATCTGCTCTCTTCTAGCTTGTGGCCATTATTTCTTGTAACCCCCGGGGGGGCCTTGGTGAATAAATACTCACCAATTCCCTTCTGTGCCCCCCGATGAACTTATAGGCAGCCACCAGGTCGCCTCTCAACCTTCTCTTGCGGAGGCTGAAAAGGTCCAGTTTCTCTAGTCTCTCCTCGTAGGCCTTGGCCTGCAGGCCCTTAACCATATGAGTGGCCCTTCTCTGGACCCTCTCCAGATTATCCGCATCCTTCGTGAAGTGCGGCGCCCAGAATTGCACGCAGTACTCCAGCTGCGGTCTGACCAGCGCCCGATAGAGGGGAAGTATCACCTCCTTGGACCTATTTGTCATGCATCTGCTGATGCACGATAAAGTGCCATTGGCTTTTCTGATGGTTTCGTCACACTGCCGACTCATGTTCATCTTGGAGTCCACTAGGACTCCAAGATCCCTTTCCACTTCCGTGCCACCCAGCAGGTCATTTCCTAGGCTGTAGGTGTGCTGGACATTTTTCCTCCCTAGATGCAGCACTTTGCATTTCTCCTTGTTGAACTGCATTCTGTTGTTTTCTGCCCACTTGTCTAACCTGTCCAGGTCTGCTTGCAGCTGCTCCCTGCCCTCCGGCGTGTCCACTTCGCCCCATAGCTTAGTGTCATCTGCAAACTTGGACAGAGTACATTTCACCCCCTCGTCCAAGTCGCTGATGAAGACATTAAAGAGTATCGGTCTAAGGACCGAGCCCTGCAGCACCCCACTGCCCACACCCCTCCAGGTCGAAACCGACCCATCCACCACGACTCTCTGGGTGCGACCCTCCAGCCAATTCTCCACCCACCGGCTTGTGCAGTCATCCAAGTCACAGCCCCTTAACTTGTTCACCAGTATGGGGTGGGATACCGTATCAAAGGCCTTCCTGAAGTCCAAGTATACGACATCCACCCCTCCTCCTGCGTCGAGGCGTTTTGTAACCTGGTCATAAAAAGAGACTAGATTGGTCAGGCATGATCTACCTGCCACGAACCCGTGCTGGTTTCCCCTCAGCATAACTTGCCCTGCCGGGCTCTCACAAATGTGAGCCTTGATAATTTTTTCAAAGACTTTGCCAAGGATGGAGGTGAGACTAACTGGCCTATAGTTGCCCGGGTCCTCCTTCCTCCCCTTCTTGAAAATGGGAACCACATTGGCTCTTTTCCAGTCCTCTGGGACTTAACCCGTGCGCCACGAGCGTTCAAATATTCCCGCCAGTGGCTCTGCAATGATGTTGGCCAGTGCCTTCAGTACCCTCGGATGGAGCTCATCTGGGCCTGCCGACTTAAAGGCATCCAGTTCTTCCAAGTGACCCTGCACCACCTCAGGGTCCACGCATGGAAGTCTGGTGCCTTGCTGCTGCCTCCCTACACTCCCAGTGAGAGACTTGTCGTGCCTCTCGCTTAGGAACACTGAGGCGAAGAACTCGTTGAGGAGTTCAGCCTTGTCCCCTCTGTCCGTCACCAATTGTTTCTGCCCATTTAGCAGAGGTCCTATTCCTCCCTGGGCCTTCCTTTTACTCCCTATATATCTAAAAAACAATTTCTTATTGTCTTTTACTTGGGTTGCCATCCTCAGCTCCATGGTAGCTTTGGCCTGTCTAACTGCCTCCCTACAAGCACGAGCAGAAGAGGTATATTCCTCTTTGGTGATCTCTCCCTGTTTCCACTTTTTATGTGCTCCCCTTTTGGCCCTTAGTCTGCCCTGGATTTCTCTGGTCAGCCAGGGAAGCCTCCTGGCCCCTTTCCCTCTTTTACCTCGCACGGGGATCGTCTCGCTTTGTGCTTGAAGGATAGTTTCCTTAAGGCACAGCCACCCTTCTTGGGCTCCCATCATTTCAAAACTACTACTCTGTAGTGCGTCCTTCACTAATAGCCTGAGTTCACTGAAATCAGCTTTCCTAAAGTCCAGCACGTTCACCCTACTAGTTACCTTACCCACTCGACGCCTTATGTTGAATTCTATTTTTAGGTGATCACTGTCCCCCAGATGGCTACCGATATGTCATCCCCCGTTGCCAATACCAGATCCAGTAAGGCATTCCCCCTAGTGGGACCATGTACCTCCTGCATCAGGTGGAGGTCCTGTACACAGGTTAGAAACCTGCGTGAGCGGTGGGACTTTGCTGTCTGTGTCAACCAACAGATGTCTGGGTAGTTTAGGTCCCCCATGACCACCACCTCTTTAGCTTTTATGGTCTCCGAGAGTTGCCTCAGGAGCCCCAAATCTATTTCTTCCCCTTGATGTGGGGTCTGTAGCAGACCCCTACCACCAAATCCTTTTCTCCATGCCCCCCATTTAGCCTAACCCACAGTCCTTCTACTTCCTCATCCTTTGATTCTGTCTTGATGAGGGTTGATGTATATTGCTCCTTAACATAGAGCGCAACCCCTCCCCCCTTTTTCCCCACCCTGTCCTTTCTGTACAATGTATAGCCCTCGATATGTACCGCCCAGTCATGGGATGAATCCCACCAGGTTTCCGTCAGCCCCACTAAGTCGTAGTCGTTTAGTGCAACCAGGAGCACTAGTTCATCCTGCTTGTTCCCCATGCTCCTAGCATTAGTATATAGACACTTGAGCCCTGCGACTGGTGCCTTTGCTGCCCCCCCGCTCCAAGTCCCAAAGGGCTCTTTGTCTCTTACTTTCTCGTTCCTTACCTGTGCCGTATTGCTGTCCACCCCCTGTCTTTCATGTTCCCAAAGCTCTCTTTCTTCAGGCTGGGCTGTCCTTGTTGGTGCTACCTGGTTTGGTGGTCCACAGCTTCCCCCGCCCTCATCTTCCCCTCCCCCCGACAAGCCTAGTTTAAAGCCCGCCGGAGGAGATCCGCCAACCTGTAAGAAAACACACACTTACCTTTGGGGGACAGGTGAAGCCCATCCCAGATGAGCATGTCCCTCGTTGTAATGTGTGGGTCATTGTCCAGGAAGCCGAAGCCTGCCTCGAGACACCACTGCCGAAGCCACTAGTTGTTCTCTCGGATGCAGTTCTCATGCCGTCTGCCACGTCCGTTCACTGGTAGGATGGAAGAGAATACCACCTGTGCACCGAATTCCCTCAGCACACCACCCAGAGCCTGGTAGTCCGCCATCAGGTGATCGGGGGTTCTCCTGGCCGCATCATTAGTACCCACATGGACAAGGATTACTACTTCATGGGGTAGTAATCGGTGGGCTTGATCCTGGCCTGGATTACCTCCGTCACATCCCAAATCTTAGCTCCAGGCAGGCAGTAGACCTCTCGTGCTGAAGGGTCCTGGCGACAAATGGGTCCTTCCGCACCTCTCAGGATGGAATCGCCTATGACGAGCACACGTCTCCTCCTCTTCTGGGTCCTCTCGGATCTCTTGATCTGTTTGGAGTGTGAATAATGTGGCGTTTCTTCCTGCCCAAGGGTTTCCTCCTCCCTTTCCATCTCCTGCAGAGTCGCCAAGGCCTCGTACCTGTTCTCCAGTCGGACTGGAGAAGCTGGTACCTGCTCGCTGCGAGCTGCTCCGGTCCTGGCTGTGACCGTCTGCCACTCTGCTGTGGAGGTCCTTCCCTGGGCTGCTTCTTCCTTGGGTGCCTGGTCCTGCAGGGAAAGGAAATAACTGTCAATTTCCTCCTCCGCCTCCCTGATCCCCCTCAGCCTGCTAACCTCCTCCCGGAGCTCCCTCATCTGTGCCTCCAGAGCCCTAAGCCAGGCACCTGCCAGACAGGTGTGGGGGCTCCCAATCTCTGCCCCCCCCGGCCCTGCTGGGGATCCCCCGCAGGCCAGGAGGTAGGGGGACATCAGCTCCCCCATGGGCTCAGTCTGGGTGGAGGCCTCAGACCAGCCCCGGTTAGCCTTGTCCCCCCGGGCAGAGGCCCTAGCAGCACTCCTCGTAGACACCATTCTAAGCTGCTGTTTGTAGACCTGTGTGGTGTCTACGTCCTACCCGTCATACATGATAGGCTGAGAGACGAGTTGACAGGGATTCCGAGTGAACTGTTTGGGGCCCAGTTTGGTGATGTATGCCAGATATTTAAGGCTGGTGGAGAAACAGGAATGATTGGAAATGGGAAAGAAAGGTGCACTTAAGCTGTGGGAATGAAGAGGAAGTCAGAATGTATTCAGTGTAGTGGCTTACTATGACTTGAAAAAGCTTTGGCACTGAAAGGAACTTTCTTCAATGGACACTATCATATATCTTATTCAGATGGGTTCAATCAACCTATGTTTGTGGGTAAGCTCCCATCAGCAAGTTTACCCATAGGTCATGTACTTTATAGTCATGCTCAGAGTTGGCTGCATTTAACCAAGGTCATAACTGGTTTATATTATAGAGCACATGTTGCTTTTAGCATCAGTCCAAAGTATATTGAATTAAGCTTCATTTATTTGTGAATGTAAAATGAGGGGTGGGGAGGTTTCCTCCAATTCTGATTAGGAGGAAAAACATCTTCTCTTATATTTGAATCAATATGGTAAATTCTTCTTATCTGAAAGAACCATTGAATCATGGTCTCACTTGTCCTCTAGTCCCTGTCTCACTAATGCCCCATAATATTGAAATAGTTTTTAAAAAATAGCACAGTTATCCAGTTATCGTTTGTCAATAATTTCTCTATGGACTGCACACAGATCAGTCTCTTCTTTTAGATATGATTTATTCCAAATACAAGTGTTTGTAGATATTCCTGATTCTGCTGTAAGCACTGGTAGGAGTCAGTGGAGATGTATTCAAGTTGTCCTGTTACCTTCTTCATGAAAAGTCTTCACCTACCCTGAGAGGTCTTTCATGAGGAGCTCTTTATACATCAAATCTCTCACTCCCTCCATTGAACATATGTGGTAGCAAGAGCATTCAGAAGGATTTATACTCTCTCTTGCTCTTTCTTATGCTGTCTCTCCTTCCCTGTTTTCAAGATGAAATCATAGAATCATAGAAAATTAGGGGTGGGAGGGACCTCAGGTGGTCATCTAGTCCACCCCCTACTCAAAGCAGGACCATCCCCAAATATATCATCCCAGGCAAGTCTTTGTCAACCCAGGTTTTAAGCACCTCTACGGATGGAGATTCCACAGTCTCTCCAGGTAACCTGTTCCAGTGCTTTACTACCCCTCTGGTGAGAAGGCTCTTCCTCATATCTAACCTAAACTTCCTTTGTTGCAGCTTGAGCCCGTTGCTCCTTGTTCTGTCATCTGCCACCAGTCTAGCTGCATCTTCTTTTGAACCCCTCTTCAGGTAGTTGAAGGCTGCTATTAACCCCCTCACCGCCCCAGTCTTCTCTTCTCCAGACTTAATAAACAGGGATCAGAGCTCTGGGAGGAGCGGGGCCAGACTGACCAAGGAGGAAGAACTCCAGACTGCAGGGGAATTTCAAGGAACCCCCAGAACCACTGGGCAGCAGAGATAAGTATCTTGTATGGTAGCTTGTTGTCATGGGGAAGTTGACTCTGGGTTGCGGGAGCCTTTGTTTGGGAATGGATGCTCATATTTTTTTGCTTGTGTTGAATTTAAACCAGAGAACTGGGTTATAGCTGTAGAGGATAAGGAAGCCAGGAGCACCCTGGGTCCCAAATTCTGCAGAGGGGGGCTATGGCTAAGAGGGCAAAGGACCATTAATGAGCCCCAAAGACTTGGAGGCTACAAGAACTGCCTGATGTGAATGCTGCCATTATCTGGGGAGCTATAACACATGGCAGAGAAGATCAAGCCCCAAGTCCGTGCAGGTGAGAACTGAGGCCAGGCACAACAGAGCTCGTGTGGATGAGGACCAGGGCAGAGTGGCACAGGCATAGCCAGGGAGAGTCCGCACAGGCATGGCAAGACCTGGGGCCTGGGAGCCTAGGATCCTGGGACAGTGGGCCTCAGGCAGAGGGTTGCAGCCAGTGGTCTACCTGCAGCCAGTGGGCCAACGCCAGGGGTTGTCAGCCTAGACAAGGGCCTGAGACCTGAAGCAAAATCCCCCTGCCATCTAGGAGCAGCCTTCCTGTCCCATTATAAAACCAAGGTGTGGCAGATGAGATAACAGGGTAGGACCCTGACAGGACAGATAGGGCAAGACATAACTCAGGTGGCCTGCAGGAGGTGACTTGGCTGACCCAGAGCTAGACTTTCTACAGACTATTAGGTCCCCGTCCCCCCACCCCTTCTCTAAATCAGCCCAGTTCTCTCAGCCTCTCCTCAGAAGTCATGTGCCCCCAGCACCCTAACCATTGTCATCACCCTCGCTGGACTCTCCCCAATTTGGCCACATCTTTTCTGAAGTGGGTGGCCCAAAACTGGATGCAGTACTCCAGATTTGGTCTCATCAGTGCTGAATAAAGGGGAATAATCACTTCCCTTAGTCTTCTGAAATGCTTCTGCTAATGCACCCAGCATTCTGTTAGACTTCTTGGCCAGCTACAGACATTGTACTTTCACTGGTATACGTGATCAGAAACCAGTCTATACCCATAACAGAACAGAAGTTTGGCGCACACACACACTGGTTTAAAAATGACAGAACCAAGTCTAAGCTTTGTTTCCCCCACCACCACCACCACCACCACCAAAAAGGACAATGTATGTTCTGTTCACTACCAATTTAAACTATGCCACTTAGACAAAACCATGAAACTTAAATCACTTCCACCTTAGTCTTTTTGAATGTCTCTACCTAGCCCTTTGAAACAAGGGCACACTGTTGGCTCATATTCAGCTTATTGTACACTGTAACCACCAGGTTCTTTTCTGTAGAGCTGCTGCTTAGCCAGTCAGTCCTTAGTCACTACCAGTGCGTAGGTTTGCTTCATCCTAAATGCAGGACTTTGCATTTGTCCTTATTGAACCTCAAAACATTTCTTTTGGTCTAATCCTCCAATTTGTTCAGGTATCTCTGAACCCTAGCCCTATCCTCCTTCTTATGTACTACTTCCCCTTATTTTGGTGGCATCCACCAACTTGCTGAGTGTGATCTCCATCCCATCTTCCAGATCTTTGATGAAGATATTGAGCAAAACCAGGTCAGGACCTGAGACTAAGGTTGGCATGAGGGCTAACTGATGAATAAGAGCAAGGTGAACTTCAAGGACTTGAGAAATCATCAAGAGAAGAGGCGGAATCACCTTGACTGAGAGACCGTTGGGGTCGGATTGGATCTTCAAGTCCTTTTAGATGCACAAGAAGTAATATTATCCCACAGTGATGCTTTTATTCATCTGCACTGTCATAATTCCCAGGTGAATTTATAGTAATCTCAATCTTCATAATATAAAAGTGGATTACCCCCAAGGGCAGATCTGGGGGGCAGGCGGGGCGGGCATTAAGCACTGGTGCACCTGTACCTTCCTTTGATTCCTGGTCCACCCAACATTTAAAATCAGTTGCCTAGTAATGGCAGCAGCATTCAGTATTTCTAGTCAGGCAGTGCTGAGGGTGTTAATTATACTCTGCCTGATCCCTTCTAAAGTCTTTATTCCACAGGTGTTAATAATGACCCTGTCGCAGGCATTCAAGTGCCTGCTCCTAAAAAAGGACAGGTGTGGGTTGCCGGGGCAACCACAGAGGTCAGCTGACCTGAAGGGGGCAGGGCCTGGCCCATATAAACAGCCTAGGCTGAGGCCAAACAGGCAGTTCCCTCTGACAGTTGTGGAAGATGGAGCTCTTTGGGAGCAGGCTGAGTTGAGGAGCCTGAGGGCCTGAGCACCTTATGAGAGAGGAGACCAGGCAGAGGAGCCCTGGTAGGGATTTGGGGAAGATAAAGAGCATGATGGCTTAGGGTTTATGTTTGGCCAGGAGGCCGGAGTTGAGTTGGGGCTGAACGGCCAATGGTGTTGTTTATGGTGACACCGGAGGACAGGGTGAGGCTGTAGGGGTTGGAGGAGGCCTCATGGGAGCTACCCAGTAGGGTGGGGGTTCCTGGCACCAAAAAGGGTGCTGCATTTTGGGGGTGGCATAAACCCCAGCCCAGTGGGGCAGTGTCTTGCGGGTCGAGGAGCCCAGTGTGGGTTAGTTACCTGAGAAGGCGGGTCTGGGGGCCAGGCATGGCTAAGGCCACCCGAGCCCCGATCACGGGCGCAAGCAAGGCCCCAGTGCGGACATGAGTAGAGCCTCAGGGAGGGCGAGAGCATCGCGGTGAGCCCCAGGGAGGGCAGAAAGGAATAAGGAGCCCCAGGGAGGGCGTACATAGGCCTCAGTGCAGGCGGGGATCACATGAGCAAGGCCCAGGGAGGGTGTGAGCACGAGAATAGAAGCCCCAGAGGGGGCGCTCGGGAATAAGAAGCCCCAGGGAGGGCGATGGTATCGGGATGAGCCCCAGAGAGGGCAATTTGCATTGTATCGGGATGAGCCCCAGAGAGGGAGATTTGCATTTGTACGGGTAGAGGTCCAGAGAGGGCGAGTGTACAGGTAGAGGCCCGGAGAGGGCAAGCGTACGGAGAGAGGCCCCGGAGAGAGCTGCCAAGAAGAAATAATAGACTTAACAACGTCTGGGACATCAGAGAGGCTTGGGGCATGGCATTAGGGGTGATAGGAGCCATGCATAGCCCTGTGGCGGGAGTGCACAGAATCATCGATAGACAGGGTACCGGCGGGAGTACGCCAAGGGGTACCGTGTTCAAGGGGGTAAAAGGCAGCCTCCCTTACAATACTTTCACTATCAAAGACGTGGCGGGCGAGATAACGAGGGTGCATGGACACCCACTCGGCACGGTAGGGAGCGCCAGGAGAGATCACGGCCACTCCTGGGCCCCCGCCCTGTGACAGACCCTCTTTTCTTTCTAATGGTCTTGATGTTCCACCAATCAAGCTATACTCTCCTCTGAAATCCAGATGTCTGTTAGCTGCTCCTGGTAATGAAGCTTCTATTTCACAACCCTGCAAAATATTTTTAACTCATTCCAATTAAGTTATAGTTGCTTTTGCTTCCATCTTAAACTGCATAATACAACCTGTGCAAATTGTGCATATTAATAAAGTGTCTGGGTTTTTTTTAACTGGAGAAAAATAGGTGAAGTTTTGTATGCGATGATGTACCTTACCATATGTACCCTTCCCTTTAAAATTCTAGATTGGCCCATGATTACCCAAATGTGCTCCACATGGAAATAGGCTTAAAAAGGCCGCTTGAAAACTCCATTTAATGCAAAATCAGACACACCACATATTTAGCTGGGCCTGGTGCCAGGTATATTCTGTTTCATCCCTTAATTTGGCTCCCAGTCCATTTCAGGATATAATTCAAAGTGTTGATCAGTTGAATGCATCCTGCCATCATAAAAGTGAAGCTACTTTGTAATATTTTATAAATATTGTACACTGGTTACTGATCTGTTTACAGTATGACATTGGCTTAGTTTAATAAGGGGTCACAATGAGCAAATATACTTCAAAATAAACTGCTCCTTCACAAAAGCAGACAAAGGGAATGTGCAAAATGAAAGGAAATACCACAAAGTTTGAAAAGAGATTACTTTCCAGGTAATAGAGTCACTCAAAGGGAACCCCCAGACCGAAACAAGCCTCCAGAGTGTTGTCAGAAAAAAGTTAGGTCAGTCTAGGTTACTGTTGGTGAGGTATCATATCTTTAGATAAGACAGAAATGAATGTAGACAGGTTGTTTTAAAGTCTTTTTTTCTCCCCCTCTCCGTCTAATGATTTGTTCCTACTTAAACATAGACAGTTCTTATGTTTTAAGAAAACTCTCTAGTCACTAAATTTGCCGTTGGCCATGGGTGTCTACAGGAGAGAATTACACATGTCCAAACCCAGGTCCAGTGGGCAGTCCCAGCTGATGCACAGGGAACCTTAGCTCTGAGCCTACACTGAGTGTGGGAGCATTATAGATGTCCACCCCAGAAGGAAAAGCCTAGTGCTTGATAACTAGGGGTTGTACCTCAAGAAATGAGACCTGGGACAGAGGTGCAGCTCGCCCTGCCCAACCATTTAATCAACCTATCAAGAAACAAGCAAGGCCTACTCACCTCCAACGTACTTCCAGCGAATGCTGTAACTAGTCATTCAATGCAACATCCTCTAAGAGAAGCCAACATAAGTTAAAAAGCTGAGCACTCCCTATGTGCTACCGAAGTTAGCTCTAGAAAGTTTTATTATACCTGCCGCCTAGTAGTATAGTGTCTGAAAATATGCATCGGCCTAGTAGTAATAATGTCTGAAAATATGCATCCACCCAGTAGTAATAATGTCTGAAAATATGCATATATACATACAGATTTACTGGATTACAGTAACAAGCACCAAATACCAAAGTATTTGTACAACAAATAGAACAAGCCAGATGCATCTTTCCTCTACTTACCCCGCTTACTCAGTGTACCCTAAAATTTGTTAATAATCAAGTCCTATCTCTTCTTCTCATCCCATATGCCCCATTGCTAGCAAATAATGAGGCTTTAATACCTTAATTAATAACTTCCAGTAAGTCATTTATCATAACATTAAACGGCATAAAAGCCTAATTAAGCTGCTCAGTGGAATTCCACTCTGACAGATGCCTACCTGTTCACAGGCAAGATATCCAAGTTTTTTTAGAAATTGCTAAATCACAGAAACATCTCCCTTCAACCACCAACTCTTTGCTTTTTTGCTTTTTTTTTAAATGCTGCAGTCATAAACAAAGCTGAATTAGCTAGGGGAAAAAAGCGACTGCTGAGCAAATTAGCTTTTATAAGATGTAAAGACTGTAGAGCCATTCACCTGGAGGTTAGGGGTTTAACTCCTGTTCAGACTAGCAATAACTGGAAGCTGTCAGCATCTTGATAGCTCTTAGGTGCAAAGTTTAAAATGGGCACCAGTTGTGGCTCTGACTGTGGGGCAGAATCATGGCTCTTAAAAGATCTTTTAACGTTATTACGGCACATATTTTTCCCCTCTCATATTTTCTTTAAACTCTCCTTTCCACTTCTGGGTCAGTCGAGTCAGGAAGAATAGCACACTATACTAAATTTAAGCTCTCGTGCTTCAGTTTTAAGACAAGTCCTGAGTATTGGGGAATACAGAGGAAAATTCTCTTTTGGACCGCTTATCACATATCGGGCGACTGCACAGTTCTTACACTTCTCCAGAATTACCCACGTCCCTGTTGCTCTCCAAGACAGGGCATTGTGATAAGTCACAGATCTGATCAGATCTAACACTTCCTTTGTTTTTCAGAATTACCTATTTCTCTAGAGCAAGAATTAGAAAAAGAAATCCTGTGGTTAAACAGAAAGAAGTGCTTCTGCATTTTTTGATCATGGCAAATAACTGAAATGGATTAGAAAAAGGGGCTGGAAAATTACAGGCTGCTGCAGGAATTATAGTGGATGATTTCCCACCTCAGAGCCCAGTCCAAAGACTTTCCATTGGCTCCAGTTGGAACTGTATCAGGACCATTTGGCTCCCTTTTCCCAAGATGAAAGTTAAATTTGATGTATTAGATGAAGCACCCTTTTCCTGAAGCAGTCTGCCAAACATTTTCAACAGGGTGTGAATCCTGGATGTGAAACTTTGAACTGTAATGAAGCTCTAAGTTACGTTCAAGCAAAAGTCCCATTTTCTTTAAAGTACTCAGATACCTGAAAGAAGTCATCCATATCTGCATTTAAACATACATACCTAACAGCTGAGCTCCTGTCTGATGTATATTTTAGGTTAAGGATTCTAGCTGAATAAATCCCCTAGGATTTAACAATGTTGTTAAGTAACTAGAAACATTTCTATGGGTTTTTTTTTTCCTTTTTCCTTTTTGAGTCTTAAAGACAGTTTGCTATGACACAAATCATGTTAAATTTGAAAAGTCATGCCTGACTTCCCTCCTTGTTCTATCTGTCTGTTTAAACAGATATATATGTCAGAACAAAAACACTTTGCAGTTAGCAACAACCACCTCAAGGTCACTTTGCTCATATGAACAGGAGTGGTCATAATCAGGGCCAGATTAATGCACAGGCAAACTAGGCACATGCCTCGGGCACTGACCTGTGGGGGGGCCGGTCCTTCCCTCCGCGGCAGTAGTGCAAATGGCCCCATCTGCCTCTCTTCCCTTCCTTTCTCCTCCCCTCTGCCAGCCTCACCACCATGGTGGCTGCTTCTTAGTGGCAGCTCCAAGACCCACTTCCCATGGGCACCAGAGTGGGGAGGGGGTCCTCGACCAGCCCACGAGTTTGTTTACCTAGCACCTACTAAAAGGTTAATCTAGCCCTGGATATAATGCAGTAGCAAATGGTCTGAGACACAAATGACATCCATCCCCACTTCAGTAGGTCCTGGAACATTTAGTCACGTTCTTGTTTAGCTCCTCTTGTCCTCTGCTCAAGAGATGTCTTTGTAACCACATCCGACATGCCAATGGTCTGGGCTACATAGTCTTAGCTAGTAATGATATAACCTATTCTTGCTCTTGTGTAACCTCTTGTGCATTATTGGTATAGAAAAAATCTTACTCCCATGTACAAAGCTTAGGTTGAAGAATACACTGGGGAGGCCTACAGGTAGGATGGAGAAACCCAATGGCCAGACCCCAGCCTAGTGGGGAGGGAAGGAACCATTAATATAACCCCATTTGAAATACCTTGGCCAATGTATAGTGTGAATGGCCAATAAGCCCATTCACACTATACGTGAGGCTGCGGGCCACCCCACAATGAGATGTTCATTGCAGGAGAACAGTGAGCTCTTCAGCACGCTATAGGCAAGGGGATATTGTCTCACTGCACAAGTGTTTGACTGCTTGTCCTACCTTTAAGAGCAAAGTAGGACATAGGCCTGGAGGGGATATCTTGAATGTCTCGGTCCAGCCCCCTGCCATCACAGGTAACCATGTCCTGGATTCCCTTTAAGCAGTTCCACTGACTTTTGGCATTGCACAGCCACAGACCAGAGGAACATGGCATCCACAAAGCAGTTTGTCGCAATACGGTGGTTTTTACATGGAACATAATACGAAGGAAATCTTAAAAACCCACACTACCAAAAATAGTGTACTCTGCCCATATTACATAGGTCATCTCTGGTTTTCTTCTATACTTCTGCTTGCACTTCTTGTAGTCCTTTCTCACCTTCAAATCTCTGGTTCGCTCTAAGTTATGTATGTCAGATCCATTCTTACATTTCCTGATGTTCAGTTAAAGGAAAAATTAATCCATTTGTCTTCCCTGGTGCTGCTGTTGAATTGTATATGCTCCACCATTATGTTTGGTTATGACTTTGTCATTATGGCTATCATTTCTTTTTTTGGCAGGAATTCCTCATGCAAGTGGGACAGGGCCCTTTCATTAGTTAGTTAGTTGCAGTCCTTATTACTTCCAAAACATCAGATCACTCAATGCTCCATCCCAAAAAAAAAAAACCCCAAACAAAAACATGAAGTCTGCAGGGTCTCTCTTGACAACACTCTAAAAATATAGTTTGGTCCCAAAGCTGCAGAGTTGGGTGTTTGGAGTTTTTTCGGTTTTGTTGTTTTTAAACACACACTTTAATAATATCGATTTTTTCTCACTCTGGTTGAAAATGGATTTTTTTTTTTAAATTCTCTAGGGATCTACCTTTTTTTATGTGATCACATAAGTTTAAGAAAAGAAAGAAAAACCTTCCCCCTTTCTTATGGAATAAGTTCCTGCCTTCTCTGTACATTTTGACAGGTGACCGTCTATGTTTGATGGGACTTGTCAGCACTAAACGTCTCATGTACAACCCTCCCCTCCAAATATGCTTGAAACACATCTCTGTTTTGACTGCAGCCAGATTGATTCCACTCCACTTGAAAAGGCTGTGTTTCACTTCCTGGCACCACTGGACAGGTTGCAAATCATAACCACAGTAATTAGCAAGCAAGTTTCTGCATTTTAAGCATGCCAAGGGTTCGATGGGTCAAAGGAGGAAAGGGTAAAGAGGGAGAAAAGAATCTGAGCCGCCTTACTCCTGAGCAGATCTCTGCAGCCGAATGAATGTGAGACAATGCCAAATGGCTACAACTGCAATGAAATGGGGCTTCATTTTAATTTCTTTCAGGACTGAGGAATGCAACAGGTTTTTGGAGGGACTGGAAGGATTTGTCTCCAATCTGATCATCTACTTCAGTGAGGTCCATTTTGATTTAATCCATTACTTAAAAGGAGAGAGGGAAAAGACTGCTTTGTTTCCACCGGCCTTGCGGGGTGATGCTCACACCAGGCTCCGAGCTCCGCTTCCACATCGAGTGATAGGCAATCATCATCCATCTTGCAGTGTTTTGTAGTTTTATTATTATGATTATGGGTTCGGCTAGTACTGGCAGAGGCTAGCCTTTCTACGGTAATTAACATGCTCATACAATGCTCGCCATCCTCCGCAGAATAAGGAAGGCTTTGTTTGAGAGCTCCCCGCCCCCCAGCCCAGCTCCTTCCACCGCCTGTCACAAGGCAAAGGAAGCCTCTTTATTTCTTATTGTCATTTACCTCTACGCTCTGCACCCGAGATTTGTATAGGCCATGAGCGCGCCCATGCTGCAATGAATGCTCTAGTATTCCCGTAGGACACAATTATTTTAGCAGAATCACAGTGGCAAACTTATCCTCCCCCCCCCCCCCGCAGCTCCCCCACCAATCCTGTTTAAATAAAATGACTGTGACTCTATTGAAAACTGAAAGTTTAGCAGAAAAAAAATGCTTATCTTGGAGTGTGAAGATAATTGATAATTAAGGAGATGCTTTTCGCTCATGAATGAAGAAGCTTTTTTTTTTCTTTTTCCCCTTCAAACAAAGCCCTCTTTATTTTAGAGAGCGAGAGAGTGCGGAGAGGTTACTGAGTGTCTCTAACCATCATCAGTGTCTATTTACACTTGAGACCTGCATCAAGCCTGCAGAGCCTGGGAGCTGAACTATAGACCAGAGAGCACTTATGTAAACTCCCCACCCAGCTGTTCACAGATAATATCAATGACTAATAAAGCAACCATCCCCCTCCCCCCCATCCCAAATTCTGGGGGTCTTTGCAGGAGCATTTTTAACTCCCTCTTCAAAGGTAGTAGCTCATGATGGAAGACAGAAAGCAGGCTCTTAACAGCCCACTTACGTGTTTACAGAATAGCTTTAGATACCCCTGAAAGATAGTGATGGCCATATTTCACTGCATCTCATATCACAGTGCCCTAGCCTCTCAAATATTCACCTTTGACCCAGGCATGATAATAGGCATAGAAAGCATTCCTGTAATAGTTAGCTTGGAAGAATGATGAGGGTGCACAGGGAGCAGAAAGGGGGTGGCCCCATTAAGATTTAGGATCTGTAAGCTCCTTATGATGAGAAGAATGCCCAGTGAAGGATGCTTTATCACTGGGATTTAAATCTTGCTGCTATTCCAGTCTATGCAGCAGTAACCCAAGCTTCCGCAAGAGTAAATACAGCAGGATATGCCCCCTTGAGATCAAAGTGGTAGTGGGGAAAAAAATCAATGGCTAACACTCGAGCTTTTAATTTATACTCCCATCAAGGGACAGTGGCTGAATAAAGAGAGAAGGTCTAAACACAGATTTGCACTAGTTCAACAGACGGTATAATGAGCTCCCATTTACTTCCAGTGGTGTGGCTTTGTGGACAGAGCCTCTTGACTTGCCCCATGAGACAAGGCAAACTGCTGTAAATCGGGTTTAAAGTGACAGAACAGCATCCACACGCAGAGTTACACCAGGTTAACTAGCCTGGATCATCAGAGCCTTAATTAAACCAGAAAACTTTATGTGAAGACCCAACCTAAAGGGTAGGATTTTTTTTTTTTAAACCATTGAAATGACTGTGGTTCGGTTTCAATTCACTGGCTTACCTCAAATTAGCTTGCTTCTTATAAATTTAAATGAAACCGGCAGACATTGGATTTAAACTGACACCAGAGTGCCTTTTCAGGCAAACAATTATAATGCCGCAAACCTGTGTACAGACAACCCCTAAAACACCAACAAAAAGGCTTGGGAGGGGTGTGGTGACATTTTACAGTCATTTGATTGCTGCTTTCTTTTTGCTTCCTGCCCCTCCAGATCAGCTGAACAATAAAACAGTTTATGGATGTCTACTAAAAAGGCATTTCCCTTTGACAGATGCCTTAAAGATCGAGCAGAACAAAAAATTCAGTACCTAAAAAAATATACAGAAGAGGCAGGGGAAGAACAAAATAGCTCCTTTTCTTCTAATCAATAAGCCTGTGGCATTGTAGGCTTGAACCATTTAATGAGCTACAATTATAAGTTCAGCCATCTTCCTACTGTATGAAATAACCACAGGAAACACTTAGCAGTTTTCGCCTGCCATTACTTCATGAACTTGAGATAAGTAGTCTTTGCAGGGTTCTCTAGCACCTTCAAGGGTGCTAGAGAAAGGATGCTTTTGTCATTAAAGTTAGTACTGTCCCAAGGCATGAGAAAGCCTGTATGTGCCCTGGTTAGCATACAGGACTGGGGCACTGGGAAACTGGGTAACCTTGGGCAGTCAGTGGTGTGACATGGTTTTTCCGTCTATTAAAATAGGATACTGTTTCTACGCCCAACCCATTTATACAGAAGCAGCATGCCTCATGGTTAAGTAGTATGGGGAAAGAGTTTTGAGTTCTCTGAATCCCTGATGAGAACAGGATGGGGTTCAACGTAGACAAATGCAGGGTGCTGCACCTTGTGAGAAGGAATTCACAGCATACATACAGGCTGGGGAGTACCCTTCTTGAAAGCACAGAGGTGGAAAGGGATCTTGGAGTCATTATTGACTCCAAGATGATGCAGACCACAGCCAGCAAGGCCAGCCATACCTTGTCATGCATCCAAAGGTGCATCTCAAGCCGGTCCAGAGATGTGATCCTTCTCCTGTGTGTGACACTGGTCAGGCCGCAGTTGGAGTACTGCGTCCAGCACTGGGTGCCACACTTCAAAAGGGATGTGGCCAGCCTGGAGAGGGTTCAGAGGAGGGCCACCCGCTTGGTGAGAGGGCAGCAGGACAGGCCCTACGAGGAGAGACTGAGGGACCTGAACCTGTTCAGCCTCAGCAAGAGGAGGCTGAGAGGGGACCTGGTGGCTGCCTACAAACTCATCAGGGTAGATCAACAGCAAATAGGTAGAGCCCGTTTTTCCCCAGCACCACCTGGGGTGACGAGGAACAATGGGATTAAGCTGATGGAGAATAGGTTGAGGTTAGAGATCAGAAGGCAATATTTTACAGTTAGGGTGGCCAAAATCTGGAACCAACTTCCCAGGGAAGTGGTCCTCGCCCCTACCTTGGGTAAATTCAAGAGGAGGTTGGATGATCACCTGCCTGGGGTCTTGTGAACCCAGCATTCATTCCTGCCTGTGGCAGGGGGTCAGGCTAGATGATCTGTTCAGGTCTGTCCTGACCCTAGCTACTATGAAACTACGAATTTAAAGCTTTCTGTAAGTCTAGCATATTACATTTTATTATCTTATTTCAGTGGTTATCAATCTTTTTTCATTTGCAACCCCCTAAAAAAAATTGAATGGAGGTATGGACCCATTTGGAAATTTTGAATGGAGGTGTGGACCCTTTTGCATTGCAAGTGTGGGTAGTCACATACTTTTGAGTGATCTTAGGCATCAGGCTGGGGACCAACTGGCTGAGCAGCAGCCCTGCAGAAGAGGACCTGGGGGTTACAGTAAACAATAAGCTAAATATGAGTCAAGAGTGTGCCCTTGTTGCCAAGAAAGCTAACAGCATACTGGGCTGCATTAGTAGGAGCATTGCCGGCAGATCAAGGGAAGTAATTATATCCCTCTATTCTGCACTGGTAAGGCCACTTTTGGAGTACTGTGGCCAGTTTTGGTCCCCCCACTACAGAAAGGATGTGAACAAGTTGGAGAAAGTCCAGTGGAGGGCACTGAAAATGGTTAGGGGCTGGGGCATTTGACTTCTGTGCAGTGGCTGAGGAAACTGGGCTTATTTAGTTTGGAGAAGAGGAAACTGAGAGGAGATTTAATAGCAGCCTTCAACTCCCTGCAGGGTGGTTATAAAGAGGATGGAGCTGGACTGTCCTCAGTGGTGGCACAAGGAGCAATGGGCTCAAGTTTCAGCAAGGGAAGTTTAGGTTAAATATTAAGAAAAACAATTCTCAGTAGGAAGGTGGTGAAGCACTAAAATAGATTACCTGGAGAGGTGATGCAGTCTCCATCCTTGGAAGTTTTTGATCTAGTTAGGGATAGTGCTATTTTGAGCAGGGGTTGGACTAGATGCAACCTCCTGAGGTCCCTTCCAACCCTCCTCTTCTATGAGGCAACCTTGAGACATAAGTCTGTGGACCCCCAGAGGTCTGCAGACCACAAGTTGAAACCCACTATTTATTTTATCAGGAAGCAGAGGTCCTAGCCATTACATTATTATAACTGATAGAATTTTTAACTGTGCTACCATATGTTACTCTGGAAATGACCCAGAAGGAGTTAGACCATATGGGTAATTATACCTGTATGATTTTTTTGGAGCACAGTCCTTGCTGTTGGTCAGAAGTTCACAGCATGAAGAAGTTGTTACATAACTTAAGCATTGCTGTTTTCTAAAGGTCACAAGGGTGGCATCATTGAGGGCATCAATACAGGCAAGAGGAGGTATAGTTGTAGTATATTCTACTATACCTGTGCTTGCTTAATTTACTTAGCAGAATTACATTACAATGAAGAGATGGTGCCATGGGAGTCAACATGTGGTAGTATCCAAAATACAAACCCCATGTCCCTCAGGAGTTTGTACAATAGTTGCTAGCAGATTCTAAATCTTTGCTGCTGCATTTCCATTGCTATTGTTTCCTATGTCAGTACATGTACCCTACCACATCCTAAAATTGCACCTACATAGTGCTGTGCAGACATCAATATTATATAAACACATTTAAATGGGAACACATGAATATAGCACAATAGTTCTCCATTCAGTAAGACTAAAATTATTTCAGGAGTACAAGGGAATTACCAGTATGTCAAAAAGAATGAAATCCAACACAGACAAGCACAGTCTTGCATTGTGAAACAGAGTAATTGCCTGCACAAATACAGACTGGGGAATGACTAGCTAGGCTGCCGTACTGCAGAGAAGGACTGGAGATTATAAGAGATCATAAACTGAATATGAACAAAAAAACAAAACAAAACTAAAAGCATACTGGAAGGACCTCTGTCCATTCTGGAGGACCACCATGTTGTGGGACCCTCCTCTGATTGCTCAGGATGGGCCTTGAGGATGCAGGCCTCTAGTGTGAAATCAGAAGAAGCCCACCACAGCATCTTCAGCCCACCCACCTCAGTTGCAGAGAAAACTGGGCCCAAGTACTCTGTCTGTTAAGCATGCATCTTCTGGCCCCTGGTCTTGGCTATATAGAGCTTAGGCAGCTTCCCATAGCTGTTCTGGCCCACTCTCTTTTCTTAAATTTCCAAATGCTCCTCCTGGCTCTTCCTCTGATGCTATGGCATTTGTATGTTCTCCAAGACTCTCTGGAGAGCAGGCAGATGGTGACATTGGCCTCTCCTAGCCCTCACCCTGGACCCTTTTGTCAACCCTCTTGCCATTCACTTCTTGCATGTGCAGAATGTGCTAGCTGTCATGCTCGCCTTCCCTCGTCAGCTGCTGCCTCATCGTGGTGCACACCCTCATGGACTGAAGGTTATGCAAGGCCAGGAACAGCAGGAATTGCTGCTTCCATGTGATGGGGTTGGTGCCATAGCTACCATTAATTGGATGTGAATGTTTCACAGCTGATCTCATTGTCCTATGTCCCAGTCAATGCCCTCCCGGAGCTCTTTGACTTCCATTTTGGTCCTGCCCCATCTCTATAGGTGTTCACGCCAGCATAAGCCAGTGCTCCCTTCTTCTGAACATTTCTCCTGGTGTTCTTCATGCCCCTAAAATTGGCCAGATTTCTAGCCAAGACTGTTTTAGCCCAAGGCTGTTTTGCTGCAGCTGAGACCAGCACCTCATCCATCACCACTTTGCAGCCTTCAGTCAAGTAGACACTGTGAGCACCAAGGAGCTGTGTGACCTCTTCCTCCCAGCTGTTCCAAACTTCTCTGCCATTGGTGTTTACAATGGAGGAACTGGGAGGCTGTCCCATGTACAGGTGGGCCATCCCTGGGTAGATGGATGCTGTGTTGTTTTCAGTCCATGCTGATCACATCAATGCATTGATGCAAACTGTTGAGGCTTATGATGGAACGGAGCCATCCAGTGCAACTGGCCATGTGCTCTTGATCTGGTGGCCCTCCTGCAGTGCTGGTGCTATGTGGAAATCAGAGGGCTCTTCAATAGGACGTGCTGGCCCCTCTGAAAGGGTGGTGGGGGTGTGCTGGCCTCTCTGGAAATAGGCACCTCCTTTGAGACAGGCAGTGCAATCATGTTGACTTCCTCTTCAGGGGTGTTCTGGAGAAATAAATTAAAAATGAAGAAAACAGACAAAAAGAATGTTAACATCATGTGCCTCCCCGCCACACACTTGCTTCCCTTTCTTTTTGGGCTCTAGGTAAAATTTGGGGATTTGGGGGTACAATTTGAAGGACTTCTTATGACAGCTCTATAGCCTCTAAAGAAGGGATAGAAAAGTCTAAAAAAGAGAAGAGCTAAACAACCCACTGGCTGTTTCCACATGAGACACTGACTACATAAACAAGTACTAAATGACTGCACAGGAACCAGAGTAACTGCACACTAGCGCAGACAAATGGCTTTTTCAAGACACTGACTGCACAGTAGCATGTCGCGTCATACTTCTTGCCACGTGGTGCTACTGAGCAGTAGTCATGGGCTACTACATAGTCCGCGTCTTGTGTGGATGTGGCCACTGTGTAGAAATTCTAACATTGCATTAAACATGACCAAATAAAGATTCTTGAAGATGGGGTTTTTGTTTGCATTTAGCACGGTCACTATAAGTCTTTCTGGGTCTGAAAAGTACAGCTTTATATGGATCAGTTCTGGCCAAACCCAGTTAGATTAAGAGTAGAATAACTACTCTGTGGGCATGTGCATTAATGTGCTGCAGTTACTGTGCATTAGGTTTAATACCCATAATAATAGGTACTAACAAAATGCACAGTAATTGGCACACACCTTTTAGATGATGTTAATGCGCATTAGACTAATAACGCGAAGAGAAAAAGGCTTGACCCATGTACAAGGAGTATGTAGTTTGGCGGAATGGCTGAGTCTTTCAGGCTTTGGACTTAAGCTTTAATAGGGCTGTGTCTACACAGAGTCATATCCCTGGCCTGCCTTTCTTGGGGTGGCTGTAAAAGCTCATTCTGAGGTACAAGATGGAGCAGGGGGGAGCCCTGTTTCTCAGTCAAGGACAATGGGAAAAGGATGCTGCCATAATATATGCCTATTACATGGAACCCAAATGGGGCACATGGGACATCAAAATTACATGCCTCCAAACCAGGGAATGGGTGGGGGGATATACAGAGGGTGATCTAGTAGGTCACCCTTCTCAGCCAAACTGGCTGACCTGCTCCAACGGGCTTTAAACTAAGCCCACCAGGGGATTACTGCCACTGCTGGCCCACTGAGCAACCCTTGCAAAGCCAGCAGGCCAAGGCACTTAAGGGAGCCCACCCCTGCCCCAGCCCTGGAATGAATTGTAGGCAAGGCAAGTGTCCCCCAAAGTGACACTTGCGTGCCTATACACAAATGCCAGGAGCTTGGGAAATAAACAGAAGGAACTTGTCCTCCTGCTAAATGCAAATAAATATGATGTCATAGGAATAATGGAGACCTGGTGGGACTCCACTCATAACTGGACCACAGGTATAGATGGCTATACCCTGTACAGGAGGGATCAAGTGGACAAAAGGGACAGGGTTGTAGCTGTATGTCAATGAAAGCTACGCAACCCTGCAAGCCGACATTGGTACCTACGGTGGATGACTTGAGACCCTCTGGGTTAAAATCTGTGGGAAATATGGCAAAGGGGATAGTCTACTTCAGACCCCCTACCCAGGGTCAAGACCTTGACCAGGAGTTTGCCAGGGAATTGGCTGAGGCCGTGCATTCCCAGTATTTGGTTGTCATGGGAGACTTTAACTACCCAGACGTCTCATGGGAGGAGCGCTCAGTTAAATTCAAGTAGTCACAAAGATTTCTCTTGTGTGTGGATGACCTCTATGTGCAGGAAGTCTACGGACTGATGAGAGGTAAAGCACTGCTCACCGTGGTACTGGCAACTGGGGATGACCTAATCAGCGACCTAATGATTGAAGGGAAGCTCGGTGACAGTGACCACGAGCTGATTATCTTCACCATCCACCACAAAGCTGGCAAGTAAGTCAGTAATACAGAAGTCCTTGACTTCAGGAAAGCTGACTTTGACAAGGTCAGGAGGCTTGTCAGCAAGGCCCTAAAGGGCGACAACCTGAAGGGGAGGGGAGTTCAGGATGAGTGGTCGTTCCTCAAGGGAGCAAACCTGGATTCACAAGCAAAGTCTATCCCATCTTGGAGGAAAGGCAGCAAAAGGGCACAGCAGTCCCTTTGGCTCTCCAGGGAACTAGCAGACCTCCTGCATCTTCCAAGGAAGACCTACAAAGGTTGGAGAACTGGATCCACCACCAAGGAGGAATACTCTGCCATGGTCCAGACCTGCAGAGAGCAAACCAGGAAAGCCAAGGCTGCGACTGAACTCCAGCTAGCTACAAATATCAAGGGCAATAAAAAGTCCTTTTTTAGATATCTGGGGAGCCAGAGGAAAAGCAAGGGCAACACTGGGCCCCTGCTAAACCAGATGGGACAACTGACAACCGATGCCCAGGAAAAAGCCAACTTGCTTAATTTCATAGATTTCGTAGATTTCATAGACATTAGGGCTGGAAGGGACCTCGGGAGATCATCGAGTCCAGGCCCCTGCCCAAAGGACAGGAAGTCAGCTGGGGTCATAGGATCCCAGCAAGATAAGCTTCCAATTTACTTTTGAAGATGTTCAATGTAGGCGCTTGAACCACCTCCCCTGGCAGACTGTTCCAGACCTTGGGGGCTCGGACAGTAAAGAAATTCTTCCTTATGTCCAGCCTGAAACGGTCTTGCAGGAGTTTGTGACCATTCGGCCTCGTCATCCCTTGGGGCGCTCTGGTGAACAGATGTTCCCCCAGATCCTGGTGGTCACCCCTCATAAACTTATAGGTGGCCATCAGATCACCCCTGAGCCTGCGCTTTTCCAGGCTAAAGAGTCCCATGGCTCTCAGCCTGTCATCGTAAGATCTGTTTTCCTGACCTCTGATCATGCGCGTGGCTCTCGTCTGGACTCTCTCAAGCTTCTCCACATCCTTTTTGAATTGTGGAGCCCAAAACTGGACGCAGTACTCCAGCTGCGGCCTCACCAAGGCCAAGTACAAGGGGAGAATGACGTCCCGGGATTTGCTCGAGAAGCATCTATGGATGCACGCCAGCATTTTGGTCGCTTTACTAGCTGCAGCATCGCATTGGAGGCTCATGTTCATCTTGTGGTCAATGATGACCCCCAAGTCTCTTTCTTCTGTAGTACTAACCAACGTAGCACTGCCGAGCCTATAAGGGTGCTGCAGGTTTTTCCTCCCAAGGTGGAGAACCTTGCATTTTTCGGTGTTAAACACCATGAGGTTCTCATCTGCCCATTTGCTGAGCTTGTCCAGGTCAGCCTGGATCACCCGCCTATCTTCTGGCGTGGATGCTTTGCCCCAAAGTTTGGTGTCATCGGCGAACTTGGCCAGTCCACTCCTGACTCCAATGTCCACATCGTTAATGAATATGTTAAACAGTATGGGTCCCAGGACAGAGCCTTGAGGGACCTCACTGGTCACAGGGCACCACGATGAGTGACTGCCATCAATTACAACCCTCTGGATCCGACCACAAAGCCAATTTCCCAGCCAGCGGATCGTGGTGGAGCCAAGGCCACAATAGGCCAGTTTGGCCAAGAGGTGATCATGGGATACCAGATCAAAAGCTTTTTTGAAGTCAAGATATATGACATCAATCTCTTCTCCCCTGTCCAGGTGATAGGTCACCTGGTCATAGAAGGAAATGAGATTGGTCAAACAAGACCTACCCGCAACAAACCCGTGCTGGCTATCCCTTAGGATGTTAGCCTGGGCCAGTCCCTCAAGGATGGCCTCCTTAATAAACTTTTCTAAGATCTTCCCCAGGATAGAAGTCAGGCTAATGGGCTTGTAGTTAATGGGTACTTTGCATCAGTCTTTCATCAGTCCCATGGGATGCCCCTGCCCATTATGGGACAGGGAGGCCCGGGTGAGGGAGATTCCTTACCCTCCATCAATATTGAGCTTGTGAAGGAACACCTTGACAGGTTGGATACCTTCAAGTCAGCCAAGTCTGACGGTTTACACCCAAGGGTACTCAAGGAGCTGGCGAGCATCATAGCTCAGACCCTGGCATGGATCTTCGAGAGCTCCTGACGCTCTGGTGAAGTGCCTGATGATTGGAAAAGAGCCAACGTGGTGCCTGTCTTCAAGAAAGGGAGGAAAATGGATCCAGCAAACTACAGGCCCATCAGCCTAACCTCTATCCTGGGGAAGGTCTTGGAAAAGATTATCAAAAAGGCTATCCTTAACAGACTAGCTGTAGGCAATATCCTGAGGGATACCCAGCATGGGTTTATTGTGGGTAGGTCTTGCTTGACCAATCTCATTTCCTTTTAAAACCAGGTGATCTATCACCTGGACAAGGGAGAAGAGGTTGATGCCATATATCTTGACTTTAAAAAAGCCTTCGATCTGGTATCCCATGATCACCTCTTGGCAAAACTGGCCAACTGCAGCCTTGACCTCACTATGATCCACTGGCTGGGGAACTGGCTCTGTGGTAGGACCCATATGGTGGTGGTTGATGGAAGTCAATCAACGTGGTGCGTTGTGACCAGTGAGGTCCCACAAGGCTCTGTCCTAGGGCGTATTCTTTTTAACGTCTTCATCAATGATGTGGACATTGGTGTCAGAAGTGGACTGGCCAAGTTCGCTGATGACACCAAACTCTGGGATAAAGCATCCACACCTGAGGACAGGAGGGTGATCCAGGCAGATCTTGACAGGCTCAAGAAATGGGCGGATGAGAACCTGATGGTGTTCAACATCAAAAAATGTAAGGTTCTCCACTTTGGGAGGAAAAACTGCAGCATCCTTAAAGGCTCGGCAGTAATACGCTGGTTAGCTCTACAGATGAAAGGGACTTGGGGGTCATGATTGACCACAAGATGAACATAAGCCTTCAATGTGATGCTGCAGCTAGTAAAGTAAGCAAAACACTGGCTTGCATTCATAGATGCTTCTCAAACTGGAGTACTGCGTCCAGTTTTGGGCTCCACAATTCAAAAAGGATGTGGAGAAACTTGAGAGGGTGCAGAGGAGAGCCACACGCATGATTAGAGGTCAGGAAAATAGAACTTACAATGACAGGCTGAGAGCCATGGGGCTCATTAGCCTGGAAAAGCGCAGGCTCAGGGATGATCTGGAGGCCACCTATAAGTTTATGAGGGGTGACAACCAGGATCTGGGGGAACGTTTGTTCACCAGAGCGCCCCAAGGGATGATGAGGTCAAATGGTCATAAACTACTACAAGACCGATTCAGGCTGGACATAAGGAAGAACTTCTTTACTGTCCAAGCCTCCAAGATTTGGAATAGACTGCTGGCAGAGGCAGTTCAAGCACCCACTTTTAACACCTTCGATACACATATGGATGTTTATCTTGCTGGGATCCTATGACTTTCTGCCCCTGGCTGGACTCGAGGATCCTCCATGGTCCCTTCCAGCCTGAATGTCTATGAAATCTATGAAAATAGGAAGAGGGGAACAGGAAGAATGACGTAATGATCTGTGTCCCATCAAACCATAGAATCATGAAACCACAGATGAAGAGTGATGCCATAATATTAGTCTATTATGTACAACTAAACTGGAGTGCAGAGTGGGGAGCACGGAGAACATCAAGGGAGATACTACACTTTGTGTCCGTTACAAACCATCAAAGACAGCGTGTATATGTGTGTGTTATAGGCATACCGTAGCAAGGGGGGGCGGGGGCAAGCGAGGTGACTGCTCTGGGCGCCTAAGTGAAGGGGCAGCAACAGGTGATGCCCAGCCAGGGCAGGGCACAGGATACAGCCATGAGCAGCTGGTTTCGGGGGGCAGGGGGGAAAGGCAGCTCCTGCTGCTGTGTGCACTCTAGGGCATGCACTGGGCAGCATGTGTGCCCCGGAGCTGTGCATGGGACAAGGGCAGGCTGCTGCTGTGGTCTTTGCCCCGGGCACCACACTTCATTGCTATGGAACTGGTTGTGGAAGACTTTTTTTTATCCACTATCCAGGGCCTCTGTAGTGCAGGCTGTAGTGAGAAAGGCCAAGGAACATGGCAGTTCCTGAAAAGGGAAGGGGGTGTAATGACAGATGATACTGCTAAGGCTGGCAAAAATGGTCAGCTCTAAGGAAACAAGGTGTCCGAAGGACTTGGAAGAGGGACCTGAGTAGTTAGCGAATTTGAAAATGACCCCACAAAAAGCAGGACAAGAAAGATTTTTTTTTTTTTCAATTTTGAAAAAAGTTGCAACAAGAGGAATTTAGGCTGGATATTAGGAAGCACATGCTCTCAGTGAGGGAGGTTCAGCACTGGGACAGGTGCCAAGAAAGGCACAGGCCCATGAAACATTTTCATTCTGATAATGCTCCATTTAGGTGGGAGGGGACTAGTAATCAACTTGTTCTAATACTTGTTAAGTTTTGAAAAACTGTATGTCAGATACATGGTCATTGAAAGTAAATAAATCCCAAGAGGTTTACTTGAGAGTCTATAGGATCATCTCCAGCTCCTACAGAATGAACAAAATCTGACTTCTTTATAGCTCATCTCTTACTCATCTAGGCACATTTTCATGAGGATTTACTGTATGTTTAGTCTTGAGGTTTGTAGGTTCCTTCCCACAGCGACTCCAAAATGCGTCTTCCCCCATTCTGGACTAAGTCTTACCAGCAAGTGCTCAGAAGACAAGCTTCTGTCTGTCCTCTGTGGTCTTGCACTGAATAAATACTCTTCTGAACAGAGATATGGCTTATAAAGCTCCTCTGTGCTGCTATGGTACTTGCCCTAGATAAGGAAGACCAGGAGGGAGGATCTTGTAGAGCACATCATACCCAGACTGAACTTTAGCTTGCACACTAAAAAAAAAAGGTGGTAGAGGGGCTTTGGAAACCATGTGTAAGAATGCTACCTCCTGGCACAACCATGCTATACTACTCAGAGCTCCAAAAACCATCTGTAGCTTCATAATGACAATAATATCAAAAAGAAATGTACCAAATACAATCATCTGTTTTTCAGTATGGACAATCTCCTTCCTGGTTTTCTCCATCCATCTTTAACGTGATTTAATAGTCACCTTCCATCTACATAAAGCATGAATAAATTCATGTCTGGAGTTGAAGCTCTTGTTTGCTTGGATGGTAAGTACAGAATTCCCTTTGTATTCTTGTTATCTTGCAAAATTCCTTTGAAAGCATGGATGTAAAATGAAAGTAATTAGATTTTCCTGGAAAAAAAAGCCATGTTTTAAATAAATAATTGGATGCCAGTGAGGAAACATCAGTTCATACCTAGTAAATCAATGATCTTTGGATTCAGGCTTCATTCAGGGAAGGTCATATTATGTTAAAGAAGCAGTAATCATTCTTAGTCACTCTTAGTCATAGAAGTGTCTAATGTCTCTGATGTCGCATTGGTTGACTTAACAGCTGGGGAAATCCCAAGACCCAGCAACAGAAAATTTCAACGTTAAGGTCCTGATCTTGTGAACACATAGCCTTAGGTGGAATTTAATTCACACTGTACTATTGATTTCAATGGCATAAGTAAAGTTACTCATAGACTTAAGTAACTTTTAAAAGTGTTTAACTTTACGTTCTGGAATAGTCCCATACACTTCCATGCATTTCCTCCCATGAATAAAGATTCATTCTCATCTAAGTGTATGCAAAATAGGGATCTATATGTAGTGTGTGTGTGTGTATACGTATGTATACGCATATATATGTATGTATATGCATGTGTGTGTACATACATACATACATATCTATATATAGATCTATATGTATGAACTATGCTTATGTAACACATCCCTGGATATGTTCTCTGTGGAAGGAGGTACTTGGTATTTTGCTGTGTTTACCGGCTTTCTGTGAATGCTGTGGACAGCGTAGTAGTAAAAAGCAAGCACAGTGCACTGTAGTAGAGATCCCAGTCCCTGTTTGACTAATATTGTAGTGCCTTTAGCCTAAATCCCATAAAGCCTTTGCAAAAATTCCCATTGTTTGACTTTGAATTGGGCTTTTAAGCTGCTCTCCAGCTATGTAAAAGGTGATAAATGATAGTCTACAGTGGATACCATTAAAAAACTCAGCTGTCACCACTCCTCACTGAATGGCTGATCAAAGCACGTTGACATGAGTGGGAGCCTTCCAGAGGAATGCAGTGGCCTTGAGATCATTCCCTAATGGTGTCACCTATCTCCCAGTACAACTTTAAGACAAGGTGAATACCGAGGTGTGTGGGCTACACATCCTAAGGTGTGTGGGGTACACACTAGCCTCAGTAAAACCAACAGGATTTACTCACATGCTAAATAATCAGGTTACTAGGAGCAATGGGAATGCTGTATTATTTAGTGATAGGTACTGATGCCAAGCAAGATCTTTCCCCTGACTTCAGTGGATGTACACCAAAAGTGGATCTGGCCTATCATGTTTCCCACTACAATAACACTACTACAATACACACACACAAAAACTCAGGGTGTATGCTGAAAACAAATCCCTGTGGCCATAGGTGTGTTGCCATATACTATAACTCCATTTTCCTGATGGATATGCACATGACTTAAATTGTTATTTCCCCCATGATGTCTTGTGCATAGAAAATGTGAAGCTCAGGCATTAATAATACGAATAAAAACACCAAACCCGACAATAATAATAATTATGGAACCAATTCAACCTGACGGCAGCAATAACTGGTAGTGAAAACCTTTGAGTGTAAAAGTTGTGTTTGTTTTATGAGCCTGCACGCAGTGCCAGTCTTAAAAATAAGAAATGCTCTTTCCAGCTCAGATTTCATAAAGAAAAAAATTACATCTTTAATTAAGATTTATGGTGCTCAATAGGACTCAGCAAGAATAGAAAAATTGCTTCGGAGTGTAAAAAATAACAGTTAAAAATGGCGAAATATGATTAAGTGTCTTTAATTCCTACTGCTTCTTTTACGGGGTTTCCGATGGCCTCAGGCAGAAATAGGCACTTATTGTCTTTAAAACGGCATTATTCTTGGCATAAAATGTTTATGGATCAAGATGAAACTCGTTCTGAGAAATAATAACACTGGCATGACTTGAAAGGACCTTGCCTTTGGAAGAGAGAAAAAAATTAAACATATATTTAGTTTAATGGAAAATTTTACTTAAAGGGAAATACTTAAAAAAAAATCACGATGAAAAATATGGTTGAGACTTATGAGACTAAACTGATTTGCATCTCAACAATGTGAAGTTAAATTTAAATCTTAGTTCAGCCTTAAAATGGAGATAATGATGACCCTTAAAAGAAGAATAATGCATTCAAGGAAGGCAGCACTGTTAACTATTTCTTGACAGCTGGGTTGCTGAGAAATGCTGGAAAAGGTGAAGTGGTAGAACAATGTAGCCTTTTAGAGGCTGATATTTATTATTACTGGGAGCCTAGAACTGCAAGTGGAACCCATGAGGATAGTGGTTGCTCTGAACCAGTGAAAATGAAGCCATTGACACAGTGCCGTGGCAAAAAAGTTTGGTGCCCAGGGTAAAGCCCGCAGCAGCAGTACACCCTTGCCCCGCACGTAGGTCTGGGGGGACACATGCCCCCCCATACTTGCCCAAGAGTGCAAGCAGCAGTAGGAGCCACCCTCCCCTTGTCCTCAAGCCCCCCCTCTCCCCTCTCCCCAACAAATGAGCTGTTCACAGCTCCGTCCCACACTTGCCCCAGCTGGGCAGCACCTGTTGGTTCCCCTTCGCTTTGGCACCCAGGGCGGTCGCCCCACTCACCTTGCCCCCTCCCCGCCCTTGCTACATCACTGCATTGACAAGTTGTTTGTAACAACAGAGGTAATGGCACTGACAAATGAAGTTCAGAATTAACCCTAGCTAGAATACTGGATGTGATGGTACTTCTTTTTAGCTTTTGACAAACTAGACACGTGGGCAGACTTTCAAGGGCTTGTCTTATCTCTGTGAAGAATTCTGGATCTAAACACCCTTATGCTTTGAGAAAGTTTGGAGTTGGAGCAGAGCTTTCCAGATCTGGCCCATAAATCAACTTAGAATCACAGGATCGTAGGAATGGAAGGGGCATCAGGAAGTCATCTAACCCAACTCCCTTCTGCAGGCAGGATCATCCTCTGCCTAAACCATCCTAGAGAAGTGTTTTGCTTTGATCCCAGCAGTCTTTCCTATCCAAAGCATAGAAGGGCTGAACCTGATGATCTCATGAGATCCCTTCTAGCCCTTAAACTTCTGTAAATCTGTGTGAATCTGTGTCTAACCTATTGTTAAGAATTTTTGGAACAACCTTCAGGCACCCGCACCAGCCACAAGTTCCCCTGAGCTATCTCCTTCATGCTCTTTGGGCAGCACAGATGACTGCCAGTCCATCTCGGACAGCCAGCTCCCATAGGAGCTCCTCTCCCTGCAGCACGCAGGACCAGACTACCGGCTTTCTCTTAGGTACCAGGCTTATGAACCTCCAAGCTCCACCCCTTCCTGCCATGTGGCTTCCCAGCAACACACAGGAGTTTCTACTTTGGCTTCATGGCCACCCTGCTCGCCTCCTAAAGTAACTGGAGTCACTGGCTCCTTGTTATAAGTGCACACAATTTTTCCACTGAGAACCTGAGCCTGCAGCTTTTATTTCCTTCAAATGAATATTAACATGAATCAAATTCAAAACTTCCAACCTGTAGACTTTTGACAGCCGACTTGAACTAGGGAATCATGTTCAACACAATTAAAAGTTGTCATTTAATGGACCCTAAGCAGTCCCCCTGACTAGGCTGAAACTCTTGACTGCCCGACATATTAACATGCTCTCCAAGGTTTAACCTGATCTAGGGGATTTGGTTAAATCCCATCAACATTAGAACTTTTAACCAGGTTGTAAGCCAGTTAGATGACAAACTTGTAGTAACTGGGTCCTCAGATTCAATTATGGTTGTAGTGCAGATGGAGCCTCAGGGAAATAAAGAAGTATAAAGTAGCAGCAAGCAGCATATTCTCTCTCATCTAGGAAGAGTGTGTTCCATTAAAAAGTGTTTCATGCAAGTAGTTAACATCTAACTTCATTGAAATGACACTATAAAGTGCTAAGAAATAGACTACTTTCTTTTATCACATCTTTTCCTAAACAATAAAGGTGAAATATACTGGATGCTCAATAATTTCACCAGGGAAACAGGAGACAGCCTGAAAATGACTCTGTATTCTATTACGTGCAAAGAGCTACATACACAGAGGGCTGAAGTCCACCATTTAGGCACCACCAGGTGTTTCTACATGTGCATTAGAACTGGGAGCATTTTACTCACAAGTGAACTACTTGCGAGTAAATACTCCTGGGCAGGTATCCACACATACAGGGGAGCGGGAGCAGATTTGCTGCTAATGGCGACACATTGCTTACACTTTCTGGGGCCTTGCCATGGGCTCCTGCAACCACCAGGGGGAGATCCAGGCTCCCCCATGGTACTTTCCCAGGGCCTGGTAGGGAGCACTGGACCAGGAGACAGCTGGTCCTGGTTCCCCGATTTGGGGCAGGGGACTTGGAAAGACCTGCAGGGGTGGAGCTGGTCCTGGCCCAATTTGCCAATAGATTAGTGTAGGGAGCTGGAGTTACCCCACCCCTGCAGCTCTTTCCAAGCCCCATGCCTCAATCACCCAATGAGGCATGGGGCTGGAACCTGCCTCTGACCAAGACAGATCCCAACCCCTGCTCTATGATCACAGGGTGGGGTTTGGGGGGCCTGTTCCTTGCTCAGCTCCATGATCACAGATCTGAGTAGTAAACAAGTTCTCCAGCCTGTCCCCACCCAGCTCAACCATCACAGACCTGGGCAGGGACTCTTTTCTCTATCCCCCACCATCAGAGAGCTCCCAGTGCCAGCTCCACAACTGCGAGGCCAGTGCTGGGAGACCCTTACAAAGATAAGGATCTCTCATCCAGAGCCCTCTGACTGTGGAGTTGTTTAGCCTTTGACAAAGTAGATACATGGGCAAACTTGTATCTAGGATCTCACAGTCCCCCACTCTCTGATTGTGATGATGAAGTGGGGCCTGGGAGATAAGAATCTCCCAGACCCTGACCCCCAATCGCAATCTCTGACTGGGGGGGCTTGGAGCTTCCTGCTACTGGGGCAGGGGGACATAGTTACTGCCCTGGCTCTGGTGTGGGAGGCCACCCCAGCATCAGGCAGCTCCCAAGTGCAGGTCCAGTGTCTACATGAGTGCTACTTCACAGTAAGTATTCACAAGTATATTTGCTACTTGTATTTGCAGGTAGCAAATTTATTCGTGTGCAGTAAGTGTGTGCACGTGTAGACACACATACTTACTGCATAGTAAACTATGCTACTGTGCAATAAAGCATCTTGTATAGATGCACCCACTGAGACCCTGAAGACCCCTACTAGGCTATTACCATATCCTGTAGGTAGTTATGTTTTTGCTAGTGGATACATGAAAAAGCATCCAAGTCCATGTGCCAGCAAGGAGTTCAGCACACAACCCCTAGAGGCACTCTCAAAAGTAATCTCCCTTGGCTTTCTCACCTACGGGGTCCTATGGTGTGTCCAGACCATGCCAGTGGATTGGGTCTTGAACAAGAGATAAACAGGGAAAGGCTCCTCTGCATAAGTTGACTAGTTCTATATGTTGCTACCCAGTAGCCAAAAAATTAAGGAAGTCACCCAGAACATAACTTGTTTTCAAATTGCCACTATGTCTGATGTGCAGCAGGGCTTTGAACTTAAAGCTTTCTAATCAAGACTGTTTCACTCTGCATATCTATGTTTCTATGATTCTGTGCTAAATATTAATTTCTGGACCAGAATAAGAAAAAGTGAATCATTAACTATATCACACGCTGATTAGGGCAACTAGGGAAGATGTCAGATAGCAAGTCTGGGCAGTTTTATGAAGTTCTTTCTCTGGATTTCACAAGGAAAGGCTGCTCTGGCTTAGATACTAAATCTGGTATTATATACTAGATACTAGGCACGGCTACACAAGATGATATGGTGCAATAACAACAATCTACTGCACCATAGCCCTTTGCTACCGTGTAGTAGTTTTGCCAGGCACTAGCTGTGTGGTAACAATACCACACAGTAGTAATGCTACTTCACAGTAAAATTGGGGAAAAAGTGTGGCAACAGTACTGCGCAGTAATGCCAGTTACTGCACAATCTACCACACATGTAGACATAGCCACTAGTACTTAGATACTAACTCTGGAGACACTGAGGGAACTGGGCTTATTTAGTCTGGAGAAGAGAAGACTGAGAGGGGATTTAATAGCAGCCCTCAAATCCTTGCAGGGTGATTCCAAAGAGGATGGAGCTGAACTGTTCTCAGTGGGGGCAGATGACAGAACTAGGAGCAATGGTTTAAGTTGCAGCAAGGGAATTTTAGGTTAGATATTAAATATTATAAAAAACTCTCTCATGAGGAGGGTAGTAAAGAAGAGGCAGTGGAATTTTCATCCTTGGAGGTTTTTAACCCCTGTCTAGACAAAGTCTTAACTGGGCTGATCTAGTTGGAGATGGTCCTCCTTTGAGCATGGGGTTGGACTAGATGACCTCCTGTGGTCTATTACAAACCTAATTTTCTATGGTTCTGTAATTTTATGATTAGAAGAGAAGGTGCCCTCCCTCTAGCCTGATGGTAGATACCTGCCTACCTTTGTAGAGTGCCCTTCCCAGCATTTCCTGTTGGCTGGTTTAGTCAGATCCTAGCTAGTTTTTATGAATCCCATTCATAAAAAATCTTACTGGTTTTTATGAATCCCGTTCTCAGTCACCTTACTCTCTCCATTCATGGCAGACTTTGGCAGAATTTTGGTACCTATGATTCTGAGCTGCAGCAGCTCGTTTGCTGTCTAAGTTCTGTGATGTCTACACACTACAGGCACCTCACTTTAAAACTTCCCAGGTATCCAAAATTGTGTCTGTGCACATGTTCAGTACAAGGGCTGTGCAAAGCTTTGGGTTCTGATTTGATTCAGAGGAGATTTGGCCTGATTCAGCAGCTGAATCTCCAAATCTGAATTGAACCAGGAGACCAATAAAAAGGTCCAAATCAATTTGAAGCTCTCCAAATAGATTTGGAAAAGATTCGGAGACCTTCAGCAATTCAGTCAGTTCCTGCTTGCTGTCGCAGGGAGCTGAAATCAGACTCCGTGCCATTAAGGAGAAGAAGGAGGACAGGGGGCTGGAGGAGGAGAAAGGGAAGCATGGGGGGGACCCCCACCAGGTTCCATCCCTTGCCTGCTCCCCAGTGCCCCTGAGCCCCCCTCCCTCCCCGCATGGCTGCCCCACCCTGCCCCAGCTCCTGGTTCTGTCAGAAAAAAAAAAGCCCCTACTCACTGGCTCTTGTCAGGTGGGGGGGCACAATCCCTGCTGGCCCCCACTGCCCTGTCCTGCATGGGGGGTTCTGCCACAATCCCCCATCCACCACCTGCTTTCCCAGCCCCCCTCCATGGCTGCCCCACCCACACCAGCTCCCGGCTCTTAAAAAAAAAAAAAAGCCCCGCACTCACAGGTTTCTGCAGCAAGCAGCCTCACAGCTTCTGGGGATCCATAGCGGAGCTCCCCACCTTGCAGCATGGGGCAGTGGGGGGCAGCAGGGATTGCCTCCCACCCCACCTGGAAAGTGCATGTGAGTTAGGGCTTTTATTTTTTTTTAAAGAGCTGGGAGCTGGGGTGGGCAGGGCAAACATGGGGAGGCTCTGGGACAGTGGGCATGGGATGGGGGCTCATGAAAGAGCCCCCCATGCAGCAGGGAATGGTGGGGGACAGTGGAGATTTCCCCCCAGCCTGGCAACGGCCAGTGAGTTCAGGGCCTTTTATTTTAAGAGCTGGGAGCTGAGGCCAGGCAAGGCAACCATTGACAGGGCTGGGAGAGTGAGCAGGGGATGGGTCCTGTTTGATTCAGAGATTCAGCAGTGGCTTAATCTCTGAAACAGCTTTGGCCAAATCAATTTGGGACAGTGATTCAAATCACCGAATCGAATCACTGTTCCCTGAATCAGCCAAATCCGAATCCGGAGCGAATACTAGCTGCTTCACACAGGCTTATCTGGTACTGCCCAGTTGTGGCTGGGCTGAGCAGTTTGATGCCCAACTAATTTGGCGTCCAGTTTGATGCTGTTCAGAAACTTCCTATGCTTGAAGAAGGGTGATTGCACCCAAAAGCTTGCTAAGAACTTTTTCCCAACTACTCAGCTTGTCTAATGAAAGATATCACACCTACTCAAAGAACCTTGCCTAACTGTGAGGAAAGGAATTCATAGCAATGGGAGAGGGGGGAGAGAAGTACAAAGCAAGAAAATTTAAAAAAATTAAAAATAGCAGGATTCTTGTTTCCTAACAGTCAGGACTGCAACATGGGAAGAAGGAAATCTGGGTTTTTGTCTTTATGCCCAGCACCGTTTCTATATTTTACATGAAGCATGCATTGGATAAAATAACTGGTGTCATAGTAAATATCTGTCTTGACATACAGAGTAATCACAATGGATATGGTATTTCTAAGGCCTGCATCTCATCTGAAGAATGGCACCCACAGTCACAGCACAATACCTGCTAACAGCATGCTGGAACTGTATTATTGCAACAGAAGGAAGAAAACCCTCAATGAATGAGAAAATCTTCCTGCAATGTCCTTAATTTTGCTTGGAGGTCTCTAATCCAAGTCCTGACTTACAGCTTTGTGCTGTGCGGTGTCTGAGTCCACCAAGATCACAGCTGGTTGTTTAATAGCTACAGACACTTGCCGGGTTTCTGTTGTGTTTGTTTGTGAGTCCAGTTTGGTTTCCTTGAACCTTAATGCAGTCACCTCTGCTGAACTTTCCTCTGGCTAGTCAACAGCACATAAGGTGAGTGTAACATTGGCTGCTGCACAACCAATTTGAATCATGGAAATAGATTCTGAGATTTTAATGGAACTTGGTTTCAACCTGTCAATGGCACAGCACGCGAGATAGCTTCAGAGACAGATCTGAGTGCTGCATGGTCTTAGGCACGGCAAGAGAAAGATTAAAATAAAGCTGATGTTTCATATGTTTGCCTTCGCGGTGCATGCTATTCCCTTTGTCATAGGGTGGTTTATTTCTTCCTTTCCCTCTGATTATGACTTATAAATGTTTAGAGGTGAGCCTTTAATTTCTTCTCTTTTTAGTACATCTTGGGTACTCAATGGAGGCTTCAAAAAATCAAAAGTACACAACACAGTCTCTTTGCTATAAGCTAAAAATACCAGGGAGTAGAAAACAGCCCTGCTTATGGGCTTCTGTGATCACACATCTGAGGAGGATCATTAGCATTTTAAGCAGTGGGTGACACTCACCGCCGCTCTGTGAAAGCATTGTAACATTAACTGACAGCTTGTAGGAATCGAGGCATTTTCCTTACATATGTAAAAATGAAAGTCATGTAATAGTTACAAGTTCTGCACTCCAGGGGAAGTGGGCGACATTATCACAGGAGAATCCCATTGCTGAGACTAGAGGCTTTATTGCCTTGTTCTGCTTTAGGTTTTGCCACCAGACCTCCCAGAGGGCTTTCAGGATAGAAGGGCACAGCCTCGCATTGAGGTGGGTAACAGTTTGCTAACCAAAGCAAAGCACAGACAAGTACAGGAAGTAAAAATGCTTTGGTCTCCAGCACCACAGTCACTTTGAAGTCCCTACACAGCCATCGCTGACCTAGTTCTGATAGGGAAGGAGGGATGAAGAATCAACTGTTTTAAATACGATGCAAAGTGTCAAAGATTTGGCAGAAACTAGAGGGTCAGGAGGGCAGGTTTGATCTTACATAGATTTGCCAATTTTATGTGATTCGGTGCCATTAAAGCATCATAGTACTCCAGCCCTCTACATTATTAGTTACAATTATCATATTAGTTATATGATTATGGTATATGATATCTGTGTTATCAGATTTCAATGTATGATGCTTTCTTTGATTCCCTATTTTTAGCATAAACAATTTAAGTGCATCTTCTCCCATTATACAGCATGTGATCCATGAATGACAACTACATTTGTGGGAGTGTTGATATTCGACTAAACCTGTACTTGATTTATGAGTTAATATGAATGTCAAAATGGAAATTTCCATTGTTTGAGTTTATTTTGGACATTTGCCAAAAAAGAAATAAATACTGATTTATTATCCTTCAGCTTGTTCATATATTTACAACCTAGGAGCCACTTCCTTTTAAGGTTCAGTTGAAGAAATTTATGTTGCAATTAGGCAAATTTATTGATGATTTTGTTCCTCTCTCTTTTCTGTGTTTCCTTACTCAAAATGATCCAAATTTTCCTCAAGTCACCCAATAGGGAGACTCAAGTCACCCAATAGGGTAAAATTGTTGCTGCACTTAGTAAAGATATCTGTGCCTTCATGGTCACTCTAGCTCTGCACTTGCCAACAGCAAGCATAGCCAAGGGGGAACTGGCATAACCAGAGCTGCAGCCCGGGGTGCCGCCTTTGTGAAGGGTGCAAATGTAACCCTGCTAATATATGTGGTTGCTCATGTGATCTACTGTAAGTATTTTAAAATTTGCATCTCTTCACTTGGTGTGCAGGCTCAAAGGATGTTTATACACGTTCGGAGGGCAGGGGGTGCAATTTAATTAGAGCAGCTACAAGAGCACTTTAATTAAAGTGCATGAAGCATCATGTGTAGGGGTGTCCTCATCAATGGCAATGCATAGGGGGTTCACAGGGTGCACGTGCACCCCCTGAGAGTGCTGGTGTACCCCCTGACAGGCCACACTCCCCACTTAGGTGATGGGCAGGGGGCAAGGCCAGTGCCCCCCGCTGCAAGTGCTGGACAGGGGGTGGCAGTGCTGGATGTAGTGCTGCGGACACTTCTGGGACTTCACAGGCCACTTCCCACTCTGTGAGTTTTACTGCAGCGGGACAGTCGGTGAGACTGGCCTCAGGTAGACTCCCCCGGTCACTGACTGGTCACTGGGGTGGGGCACATGTCCCCCCCCGACTAAGGTGGCACCAATTGCCCATGGTCCTCAAGCTGAAAAATGTGGGTAGGGACACTTTAACTTAAGCTTGTCAAACATTAAAGTGCCCCCACCACCATTTTTCAGTGTAGGGACACCAGTACACTTGATGCTGATGTCTGCTGGCATACGGTAATTACCACACTGCAACAGACTTGATTAACTGAGTCTGCTCTGATGTGCTAGGGTTACAGAGGATATCTGTAAGTGGCATCCTCAGAACCCCTGGAAGTTTAATATTTTAAGGTGTTTAAAATGTAGGTTTTCAATACTTTAAAGTGTTACCTATTTTAAAATGTTTAATAATTTAGGATAGTTGATATTTTGGTAAGTTTAACATTTGGGGTAACTCATATTTAAGGTATTTAATGTTTTGAAGGTTTGATATGTGGGGTGTTGTTTCATATTTGCAGAAGACACCGAGCTGGGGGAGGGGGGTCGTAGATACACTGGAGGGTAGGGCTAGGATTCAGAGTGACTTAGACAAATTGAAGGATTGGGCCAAAAGAAATCTCATGAGGTTCAACAAGGAAAAGTGCAAAGTCCTGCACTTAGGATGGAGCAATCCCATGCACTGGGACAGGCTGGGAACTGGCTGGCTGGGCAGCAGCTCTGCAGAAA
The DNA here is from genome assembly GCF_052110815.1 of Crocodylus siamensis. NCBI lineage: Eukaryota > Metazoa > Chordata > Crocodylia > Crocodylidae > Crocodylus > Crocodylus siamensis. Next base: position 10,112,530 of record NC_143397.1, read on the forward strand.
AGGACCTGGACAATAAGCTGAATATGAGCCAGCAGTGTGCCCTTCTTACAAAGAAGGCTAATGGCATACTGGACTGCACTGTTAGGTGTGTTGCCAGCAGACTGAAGAAAGTGATTTTTCTCTATTCAGCACTGGTGAGACCACATCTGGAGTCCTGTGTCCAGTTTTGGGCCCCCACTACAGAAAGGATGTGGACACATTGGGGAGAATCCAGCTGCAGGCAACAAAAATGGTTTAGGGTCTGTGGGGACATGACTTCTAAGGAGCGGCTGAGGGAACTGGGCTTATTTAGTTTAGAAAAGAGGAGACTGAGAGGGAAATTAATAGCAGCCTTCAACTATTTGAATAGGGGTTTTGAAGGGGGATGCAGCTGGACTGTTCTCAGTGGGGGCAGATGACAGAACAAGGAGCAATGGGCTCAAGCTGCACCAAGGGAAATTGAGGTTAGATATTAGGAAGAATTTTCTCACCAGGAGGGTAGCAAAATGCTGGAAGAGGTTCCCCCAAGAAGTGGTGGAAGCTCCATCCTTGGAGGTTTTCAAAACCCAGCTAAACAAAACTTTGTCTCAGATGATCTAACTGGGGATGGTCCTGCTCAGAGCAGGGGGTTGGCCTAGACGTGACCTCCTGAGGTCCCTTCCAGCCCTCATTTCTATGATTCTATATTTGAGGTGCTGTTTAATAGTTGAGGTGCTTTATAGTTGTTGTGTTTGCTAAGATGTACTTATTTTAGTTCCCATTTAATCAGCTTTTATATTCAGTTTGGTATGCAGAGAGTTGCCAGTAGGGAAGTTGTTCTTTCAGGACTCCAGGTAAAAAGGATTTGTGTAGGATTGAGCCAACCTGTGCCACCCCACAAATTTGAACCTCTCCCCACCAGGGCCTGGACGAAGGGTTACATTTTGGGGGCTCATCCAGGATCTACTGAGTTAGTACCCCTTGCGAACAACTGAGTAACAGTTACTGAGCTGTTGAGGGAGGTGTTATAAATGGGGCACTACATGTGCTAGAGGAATGATGTGAAGGGATACACGTAGAGCCCCCCGGAGAAGGCTCTGTTGGTTACAAGCGTATCAGAGCATATACTGGAACCTCTGTGCAGAGCCGCGTGCAGACTGTCTCCAGCTATTTAAGGCACTTCAAGGTGCAGGAATTCAGGCTTAGGAGCAAGAGAAATGATTTTTCTGCCCTCTGTGAGCAGTAGCTGGTGATGGAGTCCTCAAAGAGGTCCCAAGGAGTGGAGGATGGGATATGGACCCGAACTGCTTTCAGCAGCTACCCCTCATCCTGCTCCTACTTAGGATGTGGCGTTCTTAAAGAAACTATCAGAGCTTTTGCAAAAGGAGGGGAAAACCCTTGAGGATATGCCAAGGTTGCTGGTCTCTGAGCTCCCCCCCAAGTGTGAAACCAGTGGGGCAGGCCTTAAAAGAAATAGTGCAACCCCACCCTGAGTTGATCCCTTATAGGAAGCTCCGAGTGTTTTCTGGGGGCTCACCTCCCAAACCTGGGGAAGAGACTTTCAAGTCCTGGCTTGCCTGTGCCTGTGAAATGTTACAGCGGTGGCAGTGCCAGGAGAAGAGATGTGGAAGTGCTCCATAGACAGTGCCCAGTATTCAATGTGGTCTGGCCTTTAAAATACAGCAATCCCAGTGCCTCTGCCAGAGAGCGTTTAGATGGGCTGGACAACGTGTTTGCGGTGCAGAAGACGCAGAGGACTTGTCCTTTAAATTCTGAAATGCCGATCCAGCTAAAGGGGAGAAGATCTCAGCCAATGTTGAGAAATTGTCCCAGAGAGCAGTAGCTGAAGGAGGAGCGAGCATGGAAAGAGTAGACTGTTCCCATATCAGGCGAAGATTGAGGGGTGCTCTATAATGAGCCGTTAGTTGAGCTGAGATTTGCAGAACAACGGGAACCACCCCCCTAGTTTCAGCTGATCAAGGAGATCTGGGAGGACACTAGAAGAGCATGAGGGAAGTGTCGGACAGGCTGGAAGCCTATGGATTAAAATCAGCAAATGACAATATAAAGCTGATACAATCGATAAAACAGCCACGACAGCACCAGCAGCCGAGCACGTGGCTGCCGTCAGCACCTTGGCAGCTCCTTCTTCCCTGGGCATCATACATCTGCGCAGGACACAGAGGTGCCTGGCTACGCCTCTGCTTGCCAGTACATCACAAATGGCTAAAACCAAGTAGGAAACATGTGGGATTCTTGCACAGCTTCCCCCCCAAATGCACGTATTATCATGGCTTTGCACTTTTGCACTTGTGTGAGGCTGTTTTCTCATAGTGTGAGTTAAATAAGAAGGTAAAATCATGAGGAACTTCATGGATCTCTCCCTCCACTTCTCCAAAGGCTTTGACAATGGGATCTTCAGGTCCTTAGCACAGACAATTTTCATCTGTGTTAGAAAAGTCACTAAAAGTCCTCAGTCTCTACCCATGAGGACATCTGATTCATGAGCATGGTATTTATAATTGATGTAAATTGACATGTATTATATTGATATATATTATTGATCTGGAGAAACGCAGCTACCCAATTCCAAAAAGGTGGCTAGACCAGTGGCTCTCAAACTTTTTAGGCTCAAGACACACCACATTAGACTCCAGCTCTCCCCCCCACCCCATGCCAGTTTTTAGCTTTCCTTCATTTTTTTTGACTACAGAAAAATAGCAGAGCAATTCTTTGCTGGAGAAAACTTAGAAAGACCAGACCAGGGCAGCATGGCTTTGATGCGATGAATTCCTATTTGAACTCTCTGGGTTTATCTTGCGAATGATGGTTGCACACCTAACAGTGCTAACTTTGTGTGGCACCCCACAGCACCCTTAAAAGGATCATGAGGCACCCCAGGGTGCCACAGCAGCCAGGCTGAGAATCATTGGGCTTGATCATAGCTAAAGTATACAACTGACACCTGCAGATCTTTGCCCACAAGCAAACTCTTTTAATCCCAGTTACATCACTTTCTACTCACCTGGGAGTGCCTTTTTATAGGGTTTTTTTTTCCCCAGCATGCCTTTCTGCAGTTAAACCTTTAAATCTGGCAGAGCAAAGCAGCTGCAGCCCTACAAGATCCATTTTGAAATCGGCTGCTTGTTGCGTCTCCCTGGTTTCCAGTGTGTGAGTATTTTGGCTGCTCTTCTTTTTTTCTTGTGTCTGAGAAGGACAGCACATTCCCACAGTAGTTCAATATGTGTAAATGGAAAAATAATAATAATAATAAAAAAAAGCTTGTGGATGTATAAAAGCTGATGTGTTACTTAAGGTTCAGTTTGGTTCCTTGATGACTTCACCAACAGCTGTGCTTGCTTATCTGAGGGCAGAGTGTGGTTCTTCATTTATTGGCTGTATTTCAAGCATGTGAACACATTAAATGTTTCACCATGTTCGTTAGGGAAGAGTATTCATTTCTCAAAATGCTAGGAGAAGAGGGATTTTTTTTTTAAGAAGAAAAAAAGCTGTTCTTACGGAAATGAAGCCATAGTAGAAACCCATTATTAGTGGCAGCAAGCACTGGAGTTGTGTCCTGAGGCTGGGAGAGTGCAGTATGTCCCCCGGTCTCCAAATCAGGAATTGAGAATTTGACAATGTTTAACTCAGTCAGAATTAAAGAAAAAGCCAAGCAGGGAGAGGTGGGATGAAGTATGTTGCCAAAGGGAAAATTGAGGAGAAATGAGAAGATCAAGAGGTCAATAAGAAGCAGGGCTGCATAGTACATCCAAAGTAGTACCGTTTTCCTGCTTCGCAAGTTTTGTCTTCTTCTGTCCTCACAAGGCCCCCCAGCATCCCAAAGGGCAGCCTGGGAAGTTTTTAAAATTTTCCTGGTTGTCCATATGCTTTTTCTAGGGCAACATTTCCTGAATCCTGTGGGTTCACACCCCAGTTCAGATATTCTCATGTCCGCCTACTTCAGCTGCTGCCACTTATCCCCCTCACCAGGAGCAATCAGCAGTGAGGGGACGTGACAACGATGGTGGCAAAAATAGGGGGGCTGAAGCATGCATAATTTGCATATGTCTCTCCAGAAAATGTTTGCATCCATCCCCCCCAGGGGAAGGCACCCCATAATTTGGGAAGAGTCACTTGGTGCAAGAGTGAGGAAGCAATGGGAAGAATGCTTCTCGCGGTGTTCACCTAAATGAATATGGGTTATTATTAAAGCCTTGTGTAACAGAGGACACAAAAATGAAGATGATCCTGCCTTTATGTTTGTGCTCATTTCCATGAACTTTTTCCCAGCTGAACTTTATGAACAGAAATGCTCCTAAAAAGCAAATCCGAAACACCAGTGCAGAAATACTTCTTGTAGGTAATATTGTACCCATGTATAAGAGCCCACCAGTGGCCAGTGGCGTCTTCTGGAATCAAGATGTTTCTTTAGGCCTAAAATCAAGCCAGAGAATATCACCCCGAGACAAATTTTCAAGTTGTATAAGCAGTTGCAATATTCAAAATTCACACGCTGTTGGTTAATTAACCAAGTGATCCAATTAGAAAACACACAGCCTACCAGGTGACTTGTATAAATACCAGCTGCAGTGTTTACTTTGAAGGCTGAGCAGTGATTATTCTCCCTGAACTCTATGTGAGCTATTCATTAGTTTGCAGGTTATTTCCAATCATGAATGCAATTGAGAATGTTGTGGTTGGCTCATTTTCACAAATGGAAAAAAAACCCAAACCTGAAAACCAACTGTCCAGTCCAAATGAACTCAGCACTATCAATTTTTTGCAATGCCTGGGGCTACTGTCCGTTTCCATGCGAGGCTTTTGGCTCATGGCTTCTTTTTTAACTGGTCTATTTAATTTGTTGCAAACTATAAGAACTTGGAAGAACATTTTTGAAAATAGGCTGACAAAGGAATTCAAGTTGCTCCATTTCTGGCAACTAGTTATGCAGCAACATTTAGTAAATGTATGTGCACCAGCTGCAGCACTCCAGTGTGTTTCTTGAGAATCATGCTCTTTACATCCTGCTGAAGTGTCTCTGGCAAGCAGTGCCGCTCAGGCAGGAGGCTGCCATAATGCACTTAAGCCAGGGCTAATAAATGGTGACTGACATTTACATACCACCTTTCACCCTCCAAATCCCACCGCACCTGACAAATTGTACAAACTGATTACAAGCAGTGGGCTAGGTTCTGCTCCCTGGCACATCAGGGTACATCTTGAGGGCAGGATTTACATGTGTGCAACACAGAGCAGGATCTGGCCTTATTAACCTGGCCATATCTTCGGTTACACTAGCACAGCTCCATTGATTCGGCCTTATTTTATCCAGGGATCATTTCATCCATCAGTGAAACAAAGGCACTCTTCCTGCATTGCACTTCCCCTGCTATAAACGGTGCAGTTACGCTAATGGATAGGTCAAGACAAAAAAAGTGACAAATAATTTATCCAACACGGAGAATTTTGGTAGGCAGCATGTAATTGCCCAGCAGTCATTTAGCCAGGATAGTGGACCTAAAAGCTATAAAAATCACCCAGGCAAATAATAGTTTGAGGCCATGAAGTTTCTTACCTTCCCTTACTTGTAACGTCATCTTAAAAGACACAAGGCCCTACAAGTTGCTAAGCCTCCTGTTTCCCTGTCATCAGCAGATGTTGAAGATGTTTAAGGATTTAGCCTTTTTTCTTACTTGTGTTAATGTGTTAATTGTATGGCACTTGCACCTAGGAGCTCCAATTATATGACAGTATGAGAGTGCCCCCCCCCCCCTTTCCCCCGCCTTGCTAGATAAGTTTAAACACTTTTTTGCTATGTGGCAAAATGCTTTCCTTCCTTATGTACTGAGTAGAGCTGGTGTCGAGTTCACAGAGCTACCCCATAAGGTTTGTAATGTCCATTGTCTCGCATTGTGTCAAAACATTTTTGCATCTTCTGCGGTTATTGATAGCTCATGCTTGATTAGCCCTGCGAATACATCCATTGTAGCCCCGGTGCTAGAAGAAGGATTAGTGCTGGAAGGCCAGGGGTGGTTGTGTGAAGTGCTACATGGAAGTAGCTGCACACAACAGCAGTACCTACAAACAAGCTGTGCAGCTCACAAGGGCTAATGCTCGAATCAGAAGGAATGTAACCACATTTGTATGGCACTGTGGGCAGGCTAATTAGCACTGCAGCCCCTGGCAGTGCTAATTGGCCTATCTCCAATGCTGCCTGATTGCCTTCCTTCTGGCAGGGGATGCAGCCCATATGGAGTAGAGCAGCAGGTCTGGTGTGCACTTAGTGTGCCTGTCACTTTACGAGGAGAGGCTGTGGGAGGAGAAGCCTGCAAGTGTGGCCGGGGTCAATTATAGACAGTCATGTGATCAGAAGGGGGCTGGACTTGAGCTATATAAGCCCAGGTCCTGAGCTAGAAGGTAGTCTAGTCCTAGGGGTCAAGGAGAGAGGAACTCTTGGTAGTAGGGCTTCTAGCAAACTAGCTGAGCTGGAGTAAGCAGCACTGAGCCTGAGGATAGGGGTGTGTGAGTAGGGTTTGGGAGCAAGGCCATAGCCCATAGAGGGGCAGACAGCTAGAGGGCCCACAGGTTGGTAGCCCAGGAGGGGTGGTTGTCAGCCAGGTCTGGGAGCCTGAAGGTCTCACTGGCTCAGGAGATGTGCTGAAGGTTGAGCAGAGGGCCACAATCAAAGACTGGCAAGACTGGAGGAGCCCAGGAGTTTCATCTGGCAAGGGTCTAGAGAGTGGCCAAAGACTAGGGGTCACATCCAGGGACTGCAAGGGCCAAAGAGCTCATAGCCCAAGAGGGTTGAGGCCAGGAGGCCTGAGGTCAGAGCCCAGGAGGGGCTGGTGTCAGCAGGACCCACTAGCCCAAAGTTCTCAGCTGGTGTAGAAGCAGGACCAGGGTCTAGGGAGACTAAAGCTGGAGGCTGCTGGGGCCAGGGAACCCAGAAATCTCCACTGGCCTAGGAGCAGCGTCAGGGACTACAGGTGGAGACCAAGGGGGCCAATGAGCCTGTAGCCCAAGAAAGGCAAGGATGGGGCTGGGAGCTTGTAGCTCGGGAAAACCGTGCATTAGCAGATCATCTGTGAGGCATGGGAATGGGTATTGAGAAGGATGGAGCCCACATAATTGGCTCCATAAGGCAATGACCATGGGCACTCCACTGTGAAGCATTTAAAAGAAAACAATGTGATCAGGAACAGTCAGTATGGATGTACCAAGAGCAAGTCACCTCTGACCAATCTGATTGCCTCCTATGATGAAGTGATAGGCTCTGTGGATGTGGGAGAGCAGTGGCCGTGGTATACCTTGACATTAGTAAGGCTATGAAGAAAGCCTGAAAGAATTAGGATGAATTAGACCAGAAATGAGAAGATGGAGGGAGGGTTTGATAACTGTCTTTGCATACCTGAAAGGTGATTACAGAGAGGATGGAGAGGGACTTTCCTTTGCAGCCATAGGGGACAGGACTAGGAGCAAAAGCCTCAAACTGCAGCAGGAGAAATTTAGGATGGAGATTAGGAGGAACTTTCTGACTATAAGGGTGGTCAGGCACCGGAACAGGCCACCTACAGAAATTGTGAAATCTCCATGTCTGGAGACTTTCAAGAGCAGGTTGAACAGGCCCTTAGCTGGAATGGTTTAGTGAGAGATGGTCCTGCTTTGAGCAGGGGGGGTGGACTAGATGGCCTCATGAGGTCCCCTCTAGCCATACATTACTACAAGTCCTATAAGTCATCTACCACAGGCAACCTTAAGAAGTTTTGTTGGCCCTAAAAACCCTGAAAATGATGCTGCACAGTCCTGAGTACCAACTGTTGGGTGCCTTCTCTATTTTATACAGACCTAGAGCCCATCTGTAACCGCTACAAGCTTTTAACTGCAGGGACTCCTGAGAAGTCTTAGTATGTGGCTTGCTTACAGTGGGATGGGGATGGCCTGATTAGCTTCACCTGCTCAGAAGGGGACATGGTTATTCTAGTAAGAGTACAGACAGGGGGTAGGAGGTTGTGGGGCATGAAAAGGGATAAAATGGGAAAAGGCAGTACAAGTCCTAAGGAAGGACGAGGCTGAGATGTCCTTAACTCGCACCAGAGAGCCCCTCAATCCTCATGTGCTGCTGCAGCAGTCAGTAGAACAACAGGTGGAGCAAGGTGGTTACAGTATCAGTGGCCTCAATTTTTATTTATAAGTATGAATAAGCATCAAATCCACTATGAAAAGCAGAACCTGCCTCCCCTGTGCAGCTAAAGCAGCAACTTCTTCACACGCCATCCTGTTCTCTCACCTGGATCTTGATCTCGGTGAGCCATTTTATCTGGTTTTCCTTCTTTTTTTCTTTCTTATTCTTCTTAGCTAAGCTAAACCTCACCTGGAGCAAATGGTTTTGTGAGCTCTTTGCACACAGGGAAAACAGAATGGGACAGGAATTGGGCGATAAATTAGTCTGTACGAGAAGCAGCAGTACCAGGTGGGAACATGCAGTTGGTTATTCCCAGGACCTGTTTTTGGAAGGATATTTTTTTTTTTATCATCCACTGCAATACCTACTAGTAAGGGCTTGTATGAGTAAACCATTCACTCTAATACTCAAGCAGCCACGAACTAATTGCTCTGTATATTCTGCATTTTTTTTCCCAGCTGCTCTGAGCTGATCACCACAAGATAAATGGGGGGGGCTTACCGTGTGCTCAGTTTGTGAGCTCCAAAAGAGCCTTTAAACATTCTCCTTTCCCAGGCAGAATCGGCCAGCTGTGTATTACAATAATATTAAATACAAATCTCTCTCTGGAAAAAAAAAGCAATAAGACTAAGGGATCAGCGCCAAAGGTCAAAGGCGCCATAGAAAGGTAAGGACAGATGGCATTCTAAGCTTCTTTACACAGCACCCTATTTACCTTTGGAGGCTGTCACTTAATAACGTTGACAGAGGAATAGTTAACAGAAGCAAGTGGTTAATTAGTGGGGCAAAGGCCACCTCCACTCTGCTCCCTCTATTTACCTGAGACAAGGTCAAATCAAACCAGAGCCACTGGAAGGAGATGCCAGTGGAAATTGCTAATCATGGTACAAGTGCCCAGCGCTCTCCGAAGTGCTCAGTGACACGGCACGCGTGGCCAAGTGAGTTGCTGCAAGCCAAACAGTCCGTTGCAAAAATTGGGGTCGTGATCTTGAATCCCTGAAAGCGTCTAGTCTTTAAATTCAGGGAGGCCTTTAGGAATTTGGCTTCCATACATGCTGTAATTAAAAACATTGCCCAAGGTGCATTATGTGTCTCTAATAGAAACAACGGCCTCCCCTTAAGAGGTCTCCCAGGAATCTCCACCCACAAAAAAATCCTTTGCTCTGTTTCCCCTGAGTAGCTAAGAGCTGAATCCCCATTTTCAGTATCATCTTCCCTCCCTACCTCCAGTGGCCAAAGTGTGGCCCAGGGACTCGGGACGCTTTGAGTGCATCTACACTGCAGCCACATGGCTCAGCCTCACAATCACCCTTACCTCCTTGCTCCCTTTTTGTTCGTGGCAACCTCAAACAGGAGGCAGTTGGGACTTCCTGGCAAAATGCTTAAGACGTAGGTTTTTGGCTTTAGTTTAGAGGCACTCCCATGGCATCTTGCATTGCCTCATTTTCAGGGCTGAAGTGAGGAAATTAGGAACGACTGGGTGGAACGTAATGGCTCAGTGAGGACGCTGTGCTGTGATGTTGGCACAGCCTTGGGTTCAGTTCCCAGCTCTGCAATGTATTGCCTGTGTGACACTGAAAGCAACTTAATCCATTGGTAAAGTGGGAAGTCAACTACTTGCATCTGGCTAATCTCTATAGGTTGTAAATGTTTAGGATCAAGGATTGTCTCTTAATGCCCAGCACTACTGTAATACTAACACTGAAACCTGGGAATGGACAAAAACCAGAGAAACCCCATTCAAATCCATGCGTGAATTGTGGGAACTTTGGTCTTGAATCCAGTTCCACACTGCTTGGGTAACTTTATCTCTGAGATGGGCCAAGTGGAAATCCTGGATCCATACATTGGAGGAAACTTGGATTTTGATCAAAATCCAAGCTGAGCGGTTTGGGACCACCTCTGAGGTTTGGACGCAGCAGCTACCGGAGCCAGAGTAAACATCAGAGCCGTGTGAAGCTTTCAAAATGATAATAGAGGCCAGTCGAGTTTGGGGTTTTGCTGAGAATCCAGTCCCTCTGCCAGGTTCGCCAAAGAGCTTGCCTTGGTCTAACTCTGGACCTCCGTGCAGTCCCACATTGATTTTGCTGTGAAGGCAGCTAGATTTGCACAGTTATGGCTGAGTTTTTTCTTTTGAAACTGGATGTTTGTTCAAGCTGAAACCAAAACACAGAAGAAAAATCAAAGCTTAGAAAAGCCCATGAATCATTCTTCAGAGTTTTAGACTGGTAAAACCGTGGATTGAATAAATTTCTTTTGCTGAGAAAGGGACTCGATGTGAATATTCATCAGTCTATATTTATGCTAGAGATCTCACAGAAGTTGCATGTAAGGAGGACAATGGTAGAGCAGCTGGGCCTTTAGCCTGAGTCTGCAGCCCGGAGACTTGGATTTAGACCTCTGCTCTGCCACAGACTTCCTCTGTGCTCTAGGCGCATCCATAACTCTTTCTGTGATCTGGCTCTCCCGTGTAAGGTAGAGATGGTAGCACTTCCATACGTCATAAGGTTTCAGAGGATATATATTTTAAGGCTTGGAAGGCAATATCTGAAGCCTAATAAGCACCTGAGACAGAGGTTTGGATACAGAGCTGAATTAAAATTTTGCCATTTCCAAGGGACTGGGGAAAGTGTCTAGAGGTTCATTCAAATATCACAGCAATCAGTGGTCTCACATCACCGTTGTGCTACACAGCACACACGTGTGCTTTTCTTCTACTTTCTTTGCTGTTGGTTTGCTTTTTCCAGTTCATGCAAGGAACTGAGATGCAACACTTCCAGGTGTACCCCACTGACATACTGGCGGTAGCTTGAACATATTTTAACAAACAACTTCTTGACCGTGCCCTTGCCCCCCTGCTTTGCCTGTGGTCTCAAGAAAGAGCAGTTTTGATGTTTGGGGCATGATGTCTGGGAGTTGTGCAAGAGGGCGGTTCACAACATTTTGAAGAATCGGTTAGACAAACTTGACTGGGACCATTTAGTCAGGAACAAGCCAGGCTTGAGCAAGTGGATGGATTAGACATACTAAGGGCCCTTCCAGTCCATCTTTCCTAGTTTTTTATAAAATTAATTATATTAATAATATAACAGAAGGAGGCAGAGAAAGTTTGGTTTGGCAGACGTGGAAGGCAACATTTACTCTGGAATTAGACAGTCCCGTTCAACTTATTGCTATAGAGTTGCACCCTCACACACCGGTGTGGATTTTGGCTTTGGAGTCGCTGCTTGTTAAATGTTTCCATCGTGAAATCAGAAAGCTAATATTTAGTGGGGCATGAGAGTCCAGCTATCTGGGAGCATGGGCGTCAGGAGAGGGCAACTGGGATGAAGAAACAGATACCAGAGAGGGACCCCGGTGCTGCAGTCTACCTCCAGCAATAATTGTTCAGCTATATCTCACCTCCACCATGCCTTTCATCCATAGATTTCAAAGCACTTTTCAGGGGTTGATTAACTGAGCTTCTTAATGCCTGGTTGAGGTGGGTAGAATCGCCACTTTCCCATTAGGGAAGTGAAGCACAGAGGGATTAAGTGACTTGCTCACAAAACAGGAAAGTATCAGAGCTGCCAATATCAACCAGGAGTTCTGACTCCTTGCTTTTTTTCCACTGGCTTATTACTGGATTTATTCCCAGGTCAGTGTTTAGCATAATCAGCAATGAGAAAGGAAAAGAGCCCGGCCACATAGGCAGTTGCTATTTGGACAAAGAGGAAAAGAGAAGTATGCGCGGTGTTGATCCGTCCCTAGCAGTTGTGATGCATATCTCTGCTTTGCATATGAAAAGTAAAGGAGAGCATCAGTTCCTATGTTTTAGATTCTTATTTTCCCTGCAGTGCCAGTAAGAGGGCATGGGCAGGGCAGATCCAGCCTTTCCACGGCTCTCCTAGGGCTCCGAGTGTCTCTGCATTGTACATTCTGGCTGCATCTGTAGCAATGCCTTGAAACACTGTCGCTCCGACTCCAAGTGATCACAGCTGGTGTATCTCTTTGAGATGAATTGGTGAAAGACAGAGTAAATGACAGGTTACTTCAATGCAGCCCTTAGCAAGAACTTATGGAGATTATTATGAAGTAGCTGGAAAGACATCACTGGAATCTGCTTGTGGAGCTGACAACTGAGCGATAGCTTTCTTTGATAACTTTTAATCGCTGTATTTTCTACTTATGCAAATTGCAATAATACCCTTGATGTGCTGGATTTCTATAGCATTCAGGCTCATGGCAGTTACATGAAGATTCAGAGTAGGATGCTTGCTTGCATGTAAGATTTTTACATTTGGTGGTGACATAAGTTAACTCATCTTCTGTATATGTTGTCAGGGTTGTCTTTTTTGGGTTGTTTTTTTTTTTTTTTTCCCCAAACAGTTAAGTAACTTAAAGATTCTTGGTTTTGACAAGCATCTTGGGCCCATATCAATGGTGTTAGACACAAAATGCTCAAAAGATCTTGGCCTTGTGGGGCACAGTTCTCCTATGAAAACCTTTCAGGGCCCCAAACATCCAAGTTACTTTTGTAAATAGGGCTTGCGCTTCTAAATCACTTGGATATGTCAGCAGATTTGGCCCAGGACCCTGCCAAAATGTAGTTCTTAGTGGATATAATGGTCCCGTGAAAAATAGCTTATGAATTATATGTAAGCTCCCCATCTCATCTGTTTCCCCTCCTGTGATTAGCCCCTGCACTATGCTTCCTAGTAGTTAGTCCAATTCGGTTTTAAATGTCCCTTGGGATCAGGATTTCACCAGTTTCTTTGAGAGATGATTTGGCAGCCCCAAGAGATGTATTGCTGTCAGTAACTTTAGAACTAATAGATCACAATGTCAGTAATTGAGACTTAATACGTCTCTCTGTCTAAAAAAAAGTATTCTTAGTAATTTTATCTGAACTGTCAGTCTAAACTTTCCATCTCATTACTCTTGGTCCATCCTCAGTAATTACTCTCCCTATTTTCACCTATGAGAAACATGTAGTGGGATATCATCTTCCCTCTTCTGTTGCTCTGCATGTCATTGCCCAAGCAGTAGAAGGAGCTGGGTCACCTGGGGTCAAGGACTTGGCCAAAAAAATAGTTCAGAGTCGAGGTGGGGCATGTCCACTGAGAAGGCAGTGACGTATGTGAGCATGAGCCTGACTGAGAGCAAGTCCAGCATTGGTAACCCTCAGGGTATTGTCTTTTATTTTTGGTTATATCACTTTTTCCAGCTTCATAACACATGCATGTGGCAAGCAAGAATATCTCCCTGAAATAGCTTTTGCAAGCACTTGAAAATAAATCTTAAGGTCTGTTTGGTCTTGCCTACTCTGGTTGGCAACTGTTACAGGCCATTGGGAGAGATTTGCAGTTTATCTGGGTAAGTTAACGGGAAGGTTTATATTTCTGCCAGTGGTTCTGGACATCCAGGTTCAGCTCCAAGCTTAGAAAAGACTTCCTAGGAAACCTTGGCCAGTCGATTCAACTCTTGTAGGCTGTAGGTCATGATGCTCTTTTTCTCCCACTTTTGATCTGACTTGTGTGCCCAGGTTGCAAACTGGCCAGAGCAAGGATTGTCTCCTGTATTTCTACATCACTCAGCACACTGGAACCACACTGATGGCTTGCATTGTTAGGCCAGATGGTAGTGCAAATAATGTTGATAAAACAGCAATGCTTAAGGCTGGCTCCAGATAGCTTCTAAGGACAAACAAGTCTGAGCCTAGACATTAGAGAGGTAGGACATGTTTAGACACAGTGTTTTGCAAAGATTTTTGACTTCCATTAAAGTACAGCCAAAGGAATCAGGTATCCAGATTGTAGCTATATTGGTCTAGAGGCAAAAGGAATTAGGACTCATGGTAGAGGTGATATCTTTTATTAAACCAGCTATATTTTTGCCCAAAAGTAAAATAAAATACAATCTTTAATTGCAAGCTTTCGGGCAGAAACTCCCTTCTTCAGGCATAAGAGAAAAGATTGTAAAAGTTTTCCTGGGTAGAAATAAGCTTTTATAATAGGAGAACTTTTATAATCTTTTCTCTTATGCCTGAAGAAGGGAGTTTCTGCCCGAAAGCTTGCAATTAAAGATGTTTTGGGTTTTTTTTGGTTTTTTGTTTTTTTGTTTTTGGGGGGTTTTTTTGCAAAAATCTAATTGGTTTAATAAAAGATATCACCTCTTCCATGAGTCCTGACTCTGAAGTCTGTCACATATTCCAAAGTACTTTGTGCATGGTAGCTTCCATTGGGACCCTGGTGGGCCAGTTTTAAAAGGAGTATGACATCCAACAAGCTGAGCTTTCCAGGCATAACATGCCATGTACTTTGGTAGTCAAACATGAGCTGAGGAATGTAATAATCTGGCTTTGGAGAAGCAGATGCAATTGTCTGTGTCCTGAGATGGTCACCTCAGCCCTTCTGTTGTGCAATGATTTATTTTTATTAGGGCAAAGAGGGGCTTGCTTGGGCCTTTTGGTGCTCCGTGCCATACAGACACAGTGAAAGAGTTTCCATTTCAAAGTGTTTAGAGTCTAAGTAGGAGAGCAGGAAAATTGTCAATGGAAGGTTTTTTCCTTCGGGAAATGCAGTGTCATTAAAATAAATTAATAAATAAAAATCACAGTAACATCTGTTTTGACACAATTTTCACTGGAAAAATATCAAATTTTATTGGTAAATTAAAACAATGTTTTACCTCAGCCTTCCAACTCCTTTCACTTAGATTTTTATATTCGCAATATTAATTGTAGCATTATATAGAAATCTTCTGTGTAATAAGGATATATGTTATAGCTGCATTGGTGTAAGAAATAGAGATAAACAAAGCTCTTGGGTCAGAGGCAATATTTTTTATTGAACCAACTAAATAGTAGCTAAATATAGTACCTAAATATTCTATTTAATAGTGCGTATAGCATATTTAATTACATGCTATATTTACTATTGTGTAATACTGTCATTAGAATTGATCATCCTTTGATGTGATTGTAATGAATCACTTTACTATTTCATAACTGAAATATTTCCAAATTTCAATTTCAATTTTGTTCAATTTCTGACTTGGCATGAAAGCAAGCGTTGAAATTGCTGGCGTTCCTTAGAGAGCTGAAAACCCCCTTTCTGACCAGCTTTACTAAATATAAAGCAATGGACAAACATGGGGAATGGGATACATAGTGCCGGAGAAGTAACTGTGGTGCTTTGGGTGGTCTGAGTGCATCAACTGGAAGAGGAAGAAAGGGATGAGCAAGGCAAAGATGGGAAACAGAGGATTCAAGACATAGGTAGGAGCAGACCGAGAGATGGACAAGATACCAAATATAAAGGGAAGTGAGGTCAGCAGATGACGCAGGGAAGGTGGAGGAGACCGTTAGGGCAAACAACCGATCAGCAGAGAAAAGCACATCTGGAACTGAAACGAAAGGAAGCATAGTTCAATGGGCTGAGCAGGTCTCTCCTCTGTCAGCCTTTCACGTACTTGTCCTTGCACTATTGGTGCTTCACCCCTACTTAAAACTGGGGAGAGCCCTGCCAATGCCCTTCTGTGCTCCGAGATGGACCTGGTGCAAATGAAGAGCTGGCTGGTTAATGATGAAGGTCGTCTAGGAACAATACTCTGCTGTGCGGTGTTTTGGAAACATTGTCCTCAACCAAGTGACGGCAGTAGCCACATAGTGAAAGAAGACATCCAGAACACCAACATCCAGCCATTCCTATCTGATAAAGGTGTTGTGAGGGTAAATGTACTTAGGATGGGGAGGTGCTCTCATGCTATAGTAATGGGGACTATATCAGCATCAGAGATAGATGATGCATAAACTGGCAACTTTAGATTTTGAGCAATAATAGGTTCACCACTGCTTCTCCAGATGATTCTTGCCTCTGTATTTAGCCAATGTAAATAATAAGCATTCATAGATCAGTGCCACCACATTGCACATCCTAGCCTTTTGTGACAGCAGTGAGGACCAAACTTAGCTCCTGCCATTCCCAAATCTCTACTAGCTGTTATTACACAGCCTGTGCCATATTCTTGAATAGTTCTGACTCCATCTAGCAGAAGGCAACATTACACATCTATCCTGGCCAATTTATACTCATGGACATAACAAAAAAGAGAAAAAATATCCCTCAAGCTCATGCCACTGAACTGGTGTTTCTCAAACTTTTCATACCTGGGCCACTCTTTTTTCTTCTGGATTAAAATTGGCCCCACACTTCACTCCTACACCAAAAAAAAAGGTGCATGCATGTGCATATTTATTTTCGGCAAAACAAAATATACTCCATTCCTTTGCCAGAGGAAATCAGGCTAGTACTGAGACGTACTATTAAAATAATAACACCAGCTTTCTTTTTTTTAAAGCAAAGAATCAGTCTCTGCCGGTATTGTCAACCTTTTCAACATCAAGGCCCCCTCCATAACATTTTTTTATTTTGCTTTAAATTTTGCAGCACTCCAGCTGAAAATCACTGAGATGATAGATCCGAATTCAGAAAATATGGAGGACACTAACAAAAAAAAAAGTTAAGACTCATGGATCTAGTTGATGCCACTTAAGGGCAGTAAGGGCAGGACCTCATCTTGATGTGCCCTGCTCTTTCCACTGTCTGCACCCTTCAAACCCCTGGTCTGTAAAGCCTGGGGGCAAAGGCAGCCCCTGCTGCTGAGGAAGGGTCTCATGTGCTGACCACCTGTACAGCCTTTTCTGCCGGTCTTGGCCAGGAGCATGGGAGGAATGGAGGGGAGAAGCCAGTCTGCAAAGCATGACACCATCTATTTATTGGTCCACCTGAACACTTGCAGCAGAGCATGGGGCTGCCTGAGGCCAGAGGAAAGCAAAGGAAGGGACAGCAGTGGTGGCAGTCCCCAGAGCCATAGTCATATGCATAGCTGGTATAGTTGGGGCACGGTTCGGGTGCTGGATAAAGGACAGCATTTGTCTTGCAGATCTTGCGGTACACTTTGGTCAGTCTTGCAGCACACCCTTTGGGAATCACTGCATCAAGCACTTAATAGTCAGGAAAAGGTACAGGTGAGGTTGCGTGTGCAACCTTATTCTACCCCTTTTCCTAATGGTGTCATTATGAGGCACGTTATCTTCGTGTAATAAAATAGCATGTCATGTGGTTAATGTTTCTACAACGACAAGCATGGTGAGAGACTAATGACTGAGAAATGGGAGTGTCTTGTATGAACGTGGCAAATAGCTAACCGATTCAATAAAATAAAAGTCCAATCTTAATTATGCCTGAGGTCAAAAGACTGGACCTAATTTTTATCTTGGTGCTGTCAGTGAAGTGGTACTGGTGCAAGTATCTGTGTTAAGTGAGTAGAAAATGCTAGTGAAATGGTGCAAGGCCGTGGGGTCTTGTTTGACTCCTTACCAAGTTGAGAGGATGGGGGAGAGCTGATCTCTATATATGTCTTTCTTTTACACCCACCGAACAGTAAACTCCACAACTTCCTCTCATCGGGTTCCACATATTTGCTACCTCCAAGGTGGATTATAGTTGTTCACTGACTTTGAAGATGAAGATGAGGACTTTGCATGGGCTCCAGCAGGTACAAAACACTTGTGCCCACTTCCTCCCTGTTTGAAACTGCTGACTGTGCACCAGTCTTTCCACCGGCACCCAGTAGGATTTCAAGGCTAGTTTGGTTCTAACAAGTACTGGGTGAAATGTTTTCATTCAAATATTTTACTCACTGAAAAATTGATATTAAAATATTAATATTAAAAATTAATATTCAGGTCAACTGAAGCTACTTTCAAATCTGTGACAAATTCATTCAATTGCTACGGATGGAAAAAAAAAAAACAATCCTGAAAAATATGAACATATTGTCTCAACATTCTCTGAATCAAATGTTTTGACTTTTTATTTGAGTTTTGGGCACCACACTTCAAAAGATAAGTGAACAAATTAAGAAGAGTACACCAGAGAGCAACCAAAATGACTAGAGGCCTGGGAAGCATGACTTATGAGGACAGGCTGAAAGAAATAGGATGATTTAGTCTGGAAAGGGGAAGATTGAGTGGGGGATAGGATAGCAATATTTCAAGATCAGAAGGGGGCTTATAAAAAGTAAGTTATAGACTATTCCCTGTAGTTGCCTGGGACAGGACAAGAACAATGGTCCTAAACTGCAACTGGAGAAATGTAGGTTAGATATTCGGAAGAATTTTCTGAGTATCATGATGGTTGAGCAGTGGAGCAGGCTACCCATAGAGGTGGTAGGATCTTAACCTTGGGAGTTTTTAGAGACAAATACTCTCCAGGATGGTTTTGTTAGAGAGGATCCTACCTTGAGCAGGGGGTTTTGGTGATTGCATGAAGTTTGCTAAGGACTTCATTATGGATTTTAATATAGAAGCCCTGATACAGCCTTGCTGGATGGCAGTATAAAAAAAAAAAAAAAACTTTAGAAAAAGAGAGAGATAAATATAATAAGCCTCTGTTTTTTCACCTGTTACTTTGGTGAGATGCTTCTTACTATGAGGTATAAGGGATGTGCACATTGTGAAGTAAGGAATGTGTTTACTTGATCATGCTTCCAGCCTGGGAGAGGAAAGACCTAAAACCCCAGGTGAAAATCTAGAGCATGCGTCCACGGAGGTGGATGGGGTTACTTTAGGCATCCACAAAGTTAAATAAGAATAGAACCCCATCTTCTGTCTGTACGCTTCACCAAAATCAAAAACCACAAAATAACTACAAAAAAAAAAAAAGAAAGTTGATCTGGAATCAAGGTTATAGGAACCTTATATTTAACTATATATATAAGAACTCAGAAGTTGTTTGGAAACTTACTCACAAAGATACTATAGGTCTAGGGACGTCTTCTTGAGTTTAAACTTAAGCCTAATAGCTGAAAGGACGTTACTATAATTGCAGAGTTTAGACACTTAGGCCAGGTACTGGTATAAGTGATTGGAAACTGGTCTGTACCCCAACAGAACAGAAGTTCAGCTCACACGGAGTGGCTTAAAAATGGCAGAACCTCGTCTAGGATTTTGCCCCACCAAAGGGTGAACGTGTGTTCAGTTCACTACAGATCTAAACTACGCCGTTTACAGAAAACCACATTATCTGAATGGATTCTGCCTCAGACTTTTTGAATGTCTATACCTAGCCCTCGAGTGTGCTGTTAGATCCCCAGATGGTTTCAGGTACTCAGCACAGGATATTTTGGGGGGCAATGTCCCCGTTTTTTTGGCAATGTCTCCCCAGATGTTTTGGAACTTTCTTTCCCGATCGGGCCCCAGGTCTTTGTCACGGTGACTATTACAGTTTGCATTGCATGCGCCTGTTTGTGAATCACTCCCGAAACAGTCTGGGCTGAGAGTGGCTGCCCATTTCTTGAGTGGCTGATATCACTGAGAGAGAACAGCAGTCATGTTCTGATCCGCATCAGATGCCAGCTGATTCTGGAGAGGGCTTGGGTCCAGTCTGTAAACCTGTAAAAGGTTGGAAATGCACCTTGCTGAGAAACCAGCTCTCTCTCCAGGCCTATACAACTTGATGAATGTGAATTAAAAGGTGCTTGTCTGTGCTCATTCTGTAGAGGCTTAATCCACAGCGGACATGAGTGTTACAGACTCGCCAGCCTTTGTTCAAATGGCAGTAGCTCAGACTCTTAGCTTTGGAGTTCCCTGATATGGTCCCTGGTACGTGTGCTAAGAGGGGGGCTGGCATGCTGCGATGGTTGGCGTCTATCAGCCGAGACTACTATAGTTGACAATATGCCGAAAAAAGTTAGTCCTAATATGAGGAGCCGATTCCAGAACGAAGAGGCCCTTCCCTTCCTCCTTCCTTTGGGATGACATTCAACAAGAAGGTTTTCCCGAAGGTCTTTTGACAAAATTCTGCATCCACTAGCACCTAGATCCATCCTAGTCGTGCTGTACGTGCACTGGATTGCACGGCACTGTGTCACCTCAGCTAACGCTCCTCGGAGCAAGTGCCTGTTAAAATGAATGGGGTTGTGGCATGAAGCTCCATTCAGGGCAAGAAAGGACTCTTGCCCTAAGTTTGTACAACCGGTTGGTGTGAAAGGCGCTGTGTGCATGCACAGTGACTTACAACTATATTGTATTATCTGGACTTTCATCAGCTGTAGATAAGTGGATCTGTGGAATAGCCTGAAGGTAAAAGACACCTTCCAGGAGATGAGGAAAGTGATAGTACACATGTCACCTGACAACAAAGGCCATATGACAGGCTCTCTGCTCATATTAACACCTCCCCTTATTCTTGATAGCAATAACAATGTAAGATTAACACTTTCTTGGGAACGAGCCTTCCACCCTGGTTGACCCAGATGACAATCAAAGCTTCCTCAGAAGAAGCTCTGCCCAACCAGAGGCCAACCTGCCCTTGGAGACTGTCAAACATCAGAAATGATGGACAGATTCCAGGCCAAAGGGCTCTTTGTCCAGTCGGGCAGGCATGTAATATATGCAAATGTCAAACACATGGACTCAAGGAACATGCATGTCACATGCACAGCTTCATACACTCAGATCTAGGCATGTGCATTTGGAAATACTTCTGGTACATGCATGGGCATGAAAGGTGAGGATATAAACTGCTGCATTTTTTCCCAATGAATTTTGTACAATGCAAGCCACTTCTTATAGAAAATTGACTTTACACTGCCCTAGGCTCCACCCAGACTGATTACATCATCATTTCCATGGTAACTAAAGTGCTTCAAAGGGGAAATAACAGATGGAGACTGAAAAAATCTAAGGACAAAAAGTGAACATATGTAGTGCAAGAAAAAATATTAAGCTGTGGGCAGCTATAAAGCTTTATTATCACTTGTTAAAAGAGACCTCGATAAACTCAGTTAGATCTTTGTCATTCAGGAGTGATGTGATCATCTCAAACTTGTGATCATACAAATTTGTGCAGCAACCCACATCACACCACGCTCATCCTCCTTTTGCCTCGTACCCAAATACCTGACATTAGTATACTTCCCGTCTTACATATTTTAAGGAAAGCAACCGCCTAAAAGAGCAAAAATGATGTCTCCATAAGAGCAGTGTGAGTAGGTCTCCTGACTACAGGCTGAGAACAAAATGGCTGGGCTCATTGTCCCCGCACTTCGCCAGAGCTCCTGGAAATGTACTGCACAGAAAATGAAGATGTCACAGCGATAGTGATATACACCCTGCACATCAATGATATCAGTCTCTAATGCTGAATTGATGCATATATGTCTATAAACGATCTCGGCTCATCAGCAAGTTGGAATGTCTTTAAAATTACATTCATGGTTATGGCATAATCTTGACTTGACTTCCTTTGGAATTAGTCCATCTTTGTGGATTGCTGCCATTCAGGAAGAAGACTTGTGATTTACATAGGATGATTTGTTCCATGTCAGCTTTCTAGGACTCCAAGCCAAGCAAGTACGCTGTAGGGATGGGGGATCTGATGGAAGTGGGGCAGCAGGCTCCTGTATTTTTAGCTTGCTCTCCAGTAGAAGCTCGCTGCTCCAACTCTATCATGTCATGTCTGAGATACAGGTCTTGAACCTAACAACAAAAAAGTAAAAGCTATATCTTGCCCCTCCTCCTCCAGTTTACAGCTACGGCTTCAACTTCATCTGTGCTTTGTATTTTGGAGAAAAAGCTGGTCCAAGGGTTAGGGGAGACTAGGTTACGTGACGGAAAACACAGGATGAGTCCTTGCTGTACCACAGGTTTCCTGTGTAACCCTGAGCAACTCATTTAATTTCTCCGTGCTTCCATTTCTTCCCTGGAAAATGGGGAAACTATCACTCTCCCAGTTGCACAGGGGGTTGTGTGAATACAAGCACAAATGATTTGCCTGCTCAGATATTCATGAGCAATTGCCTGCTCGGATATTCATGTAACGGGGGTTATATCAGTAGTTCAGCTAATCAGAGTCTGCATTTTGCATTTCACTTGTCAGGGAAGCTAGACCGGTCTGGTTTGCTTGCTGATGTTGATGCATTAACACAAAATTCTTAGAAACCGTAGGAACCTTTGTGTAGAGCACACTTTTATTTCTTAAAAAATCCTTTTTGTTTCAATTGCATGAAAAAAGCCTTCATTTCCATTAGGTTTCTTACTTGCTTTCTTTGCTTTCCCCATAAGAGCAAATCCTATTCTTTAGCAGGACACCTACTATAGGTTTGCAATATATACGTGTGGCCAGGTCTTCCACTGATCCAGCAGGGGGCACTGGCTCACGTGCATTAAATCACAGGACGTTAAAAGTGGAAAACGTGTGTGGGAGATGACAGAGGGAAGATGTGGTTAGGGAGGAAAGAGGCACATCACTGTGACTCCGAGATTTCACGGCGTATTCCAAAGCCGTGTCAGAGACACCAAGCTAATGTTGAATGCTGAAGATGCTTATAATACTCTATGTTTTTTGCAAAGGTCCTGGGGAATACACTTGGGTTTAAACAGGTTCAAGTGATGATGGAGCCTCTCGGACCGTACGGAGTAGGCTGCATTTTAAGGTGTTAAATCCATCCGGCCGATAAAGCAGCTTAGCCTACTTTGCCACAGTGCTGAAAAAGCTGCCCTCCAGAGAGATCCTCCACCTCCAAGTTTAGTGGATCAATCACCAGCCAGGCTTGCAGATCCACTGATGTTCACGTTCCTGTATTCGGAAGCAGGTTTAACATTGGCTCAGGTTTGGTGCAACTGAACTGGACTTTAATAGGTAGAATTAAAATGAGTGAAGTGTGCATAAGCAAACCCAAGGTTAACGAGGAGGTGATGTTATGCAGGATTTGGTATCTAATGGTTGCACTGTACTCCAAACACTGATAAATCTGGAATGTGTAAGCCTGGTATCAGGCACTCTGATACCAAAGGAAAGGCAACACTAATATCTACCCTTTTATTCTTGGCACGGGCTAGATCGTGCTTAACCTGCATTACCCTAGGAAGCAACCCAAGAGACAGTGTTCCTTAGAGGGATGGTTCTCTCTCTATTGCTCTGGACTACATTAATTTACTGACAGTCTATGCTGGCAGCAGATAAGGCTATCCCTTCCCCCCTCCCCCACCATGCCAGCTCAGCTGTATTGCTGCCTCATTGGAGATCTGTAACCAGGGTTTTCCTAGGGTTTGCACCCTGCTGTGGGGAGGGGAGAGTCAGGCGGTGCTCAAAATAATAATGTAGCACCAGTCTACCAGCAGGTGAAGGAGGCTGGTTACTGACATCACCTATGTGTAGGGTGCATTTACATGTGCAATTAAGCCGGAGTGATAAAGTCCAGCGTAGTTTGCACCAAAGAAATCTTTTTCCCAGGCACAGTGTTTACACGTGTGCTAGGGACTGTAGCAATTCAAGCTGGGGTGGAGCAGCTCTAGGCTAACAGGGGACCCGCGGGGTCAGGTCCGTATGGAGGCATCAGGCAGTGGCGAGGCTGGCTGGGGCATGAGGGTGCTAATGTGCAGAGTTAGCTGGCAGGCAGCCCCCACACTTTAATACCTTAGTGCCCCAGCCAGCCTTTGTCACAGTCTACCCGTACATTTGATCACACATAATTACTCTCCTATTAGAAAGTACTGTCCTCGACAGTACTATCTTACAGTGGAGTTAATTAATTTACTGCGCCCTAGTACTAGCGCATGTGTAGACTGTGATGCTTTACTGCAGAGCTAATTAGTCTACTCCGCAGGCAAGTGCATGTGTAGATGCACCTGTTAAGTAGCATTGGGCCTGCCCAGCTGCACAACGAAAATCCCAAATGGAGCGGGATGTAATGTTGACAGTTCAGTCGGTGGCCCCCAAATCAGCCCTAATGTGACCCCTCGTGTGGATGCTACAGGGAGCTGTATGATGCCACCTAATAGTTGAAACCACATCTGTAGCCATTCAAGAATTACCACAGGTGCAGGCACAGAAAACTCAGAGTTCACCAATCTTAGCATGCAAGATGATTCATCTGGAAACGTATTCTGAGGTTTGCTGTTCTCTGCTCGTCATGGTCACGTCTGAAAAAGTTGTAGGGCCCCAAAGCCATGTCAGCAAAGCCCCTAGTGGAATTGCAGCCTATGCCAACCGAGGAGAGGTTGATTTCTGCTGATGTAGCAACACCACCCCCGTTAACAATTAAACTGAGCAAAGCCCTCTTCTTTTGGCAGAGCTGCATACACCACAGGGGTTTTGCCAGCACAGCTAGGTCAGGTAGGGAATACGACACACCCCATACAGCATAGCTATGCCAGCAGAAGGTTAGGAAGACTAAGTAAGATGCAAGGATTTCTTTGGGTGATATCTCCTATTGAACCAACTGCATAGTTGGGATAGAGTTAGACAAGCTTTTGAATGCAAGATGTTCTTGTTTCAGGTCCTAATGATACAGGTAGATGCAGGTCTTGAAGAAAATGACCTAAAGACAAATATTTTGCATTTCAATTGCTTGTTTTACTGTATCTCTGCTATGCAGTTGGTCCAATAAAAAATATCACCCTAAGAAAAGCTTTTTGTATAATTCCTAGACCATCATATCCATGTGACTCTAACCACTGCCCTACCTCAAATTGTCCACTCTAGGGATAAATAGTAGATGTTGTTGTTGTTAATGTATGACTGGAAGTACTGTGAGAAAATGAGCTGAGCTTAGATTTAGGTAGAGGGACACATTATTCACTGTGAATAATAGTCAGTGCTTATTTCCAGCTTTCAGTTTCAAGATTTTTGTTCAGCTGCTCATGTTTAGTGGACTCTGTTTTCTGCACACAAATCATTTGCAAGCCTATCTTGAGAGTGTAGTTATTGCTCCAAAGTATTTACTATGCAGTTTCTGTAAGTCAAACTCAGACTTTGGTTGGCTGAGAAATGTCCACTTCATCTGTGGGCTATTTATGTCCCACCATGGGCAATTAGTTCAATGTACTTACACGTAGAGCAGGGCAGGAAATTATTTCCCCATCCTATGAAAGTTTTTTATAGTTTTCCAGGGCAAAAAGTCTGTTCTACATCAGAATAAAACCAAGTCATCTGAGAGTTTTGCATGAAAACTAGGAGACCTCACCCATCCTAGAGTATTCATTCATCCAATGGATAGGGCATTTTGAGGTGGAAGAGCAAGAGTCCCCGCTCCAGTGGATGCTTATTTATACAAAGTGGATCCAAGAGAGAATAAGAAACCCATCCCAGAGGGACCAACCACTTGGTGCTAATGGTGTGGATCATTGAGGCTGAGATAAAGGCCCCTGGTCTGACTCGAACAGAGCAGGGACTTGTACCTGGACCTCTCCTACCTGCAGTAAGGAAGTCCTAGGTTTTGCTTATTGCGGTGTGAGTGAGATTTGTTTGGACCAGAAATTTTCAAGAGCTGAGAAATCTTTCCTGTCCAAATAGTGGCATGCATTACAGTGAAAAGTCCTGTGGAAGAAATTACGTTTTGCCCAGAAAAAATTGTGACCAGCTCCAGGTCCATACTCCTATAAGCGGAAGAAAAATTTAAACAGCTTCAATCGCAAATGCCAGTCTTCTTAAAAGTTAGGGCATTGATCTTCTCTGGTCTTGGCTACGTTTCAGCAGTTATTTGGTCTAAATTTCGTATGAAAATGCATTTTTATAGGTTTAGGTTTTAAGGCTAGAAGGGACTTTTGGGATCTATACCTGACCTCCTATATTTCATGGTTATAGGGCCATAGAGTTGTGCACTATATTTCACCCAGTTAGCCTGCTTTGAACCCAATAAGTTGGGTTAGACTTCATGGAGGGGAGCCCCTGAGACAAGGAGATTGCCACAGCCATGATGCTCCCACCTTGGGGGTTTGCTGGGAGGTATGTTGCAGAAATGCAGTGTCCACAGCTGCTGAGGCTGAGAGTCCCCAGCAGTTGCAGGACTTGCAGCCCCAGCTGGGCAAGATGCAGCCCTCTGGCTGGGAGTCCCCAGCTGATGAGGCTTCCAGCCGCAGAGGGGAGACCCTGCTACATTCAAACTCATTAGTAACCAGCTATAAAGTTAGTGCATGTTTTCAAGATCTAACTTTGTCTCTGGTTGAAGCTTTTTATTGTATGATAAGTACCTTGCAGGTGTAGCTGGTCTCAAGGTAATTGTGCAATTATCTAGGAATTGTGTGATATCTGTAACATGTAGAGGGCCATAGGGTGGTGCAGGGATCAGTCCCGGACTTCATCTAAGTCGGGGCGAGCAATTATTCCGGGCATTATTTTTACTCAATTATTACTGAGTTTTGGCAAGCCATCGAGGGCTGCATGACAGGCAGCCAGGGGAAGATAAATATTAATTTTCTAAAATTTTTAGGGGCCCTGTGCGCTGAACAAAATGGCCTGGTGGGCCGCATCTAGCCCCCGGGCTGCATTTTGCCCACCCCGGTCTAAGTCAATATTTGCATTAATGATTTTGGAAGATGAATCAGAACTCATGCTTGAGGTGATATATTTTATTAGACCAACTAGATATTTGCAAAAAAACCCCCAAAATCTTTATTTGCAAACTTTTGGGCACAGGTACCCTTCTTCAAGGATAGGAAAAAAGATTGTAAAAATTCTCCTGGGTAGAAATGAAAGTTCATATATCATAGGAGAGTTGAAGTTGTGGTAAGATCTCCTGTTTGAAACAGCTCATTTTATGCAGATTAGGCTCAGAGAGAAGTTGGAATAATCTGTTTACCTTGAAGGTGTTTGGTGGCAACCAGGATCTTCTGGCCAGGAATTTCTTACGTGGGGAGGTATCTCTGGGCTCTCTCATAATGCGAACTGAGACATTTATTACATTTTAGATGATGCCAAGCCAGGAGGGTTGCAAGCCCTTTGGGGGATAGTTACAATTCAGGGTTATCTTGACAAATAAGAGAGATGTTCTTTCATGGGGATGGTCCTGCTTTGAGCAGGGGGTTGGATTAGATGATCTTCTGAGGTCCCTTCTGTCCCTAGTTTTCTATGATTTTATGAGATCCAATTCAGTAAGCAAAAATGCAAAGAAATACACTTAGGTAGTAATCAACTGCACAATGACAAAATTGAGAATAACTGGTTAGGTAGCCATTCTGCGAAGAAAAAAAAAAAGGACCTGGAGATTATTAAGGGATCAGAAAGTGAATATAAGTCAACAGTGTCATACAGCTGCAAGAAAAACAAACATCACTTTGGGATGCATGAATAGGAGTGTCAGCATGCAACATAATTCTTCCATTCTGCTCAGTACAGGTAAGGTTTCAACAGGATTAGTACGTTCAGTTTGGAGCTCTCTACTTCAAGACAGATCTTGATTAATTGGAGAATCCAGAAGAGGGTGACAAAAATGATCAGTGGTCTAAAACAGGTGACCTGAAGGAAGATTAGAAGAATTGAGTTTATTTACTCTACAGAAGAGAAAACAGAGGAGACAAGTGAGTCTGTAAAAAGTTGCCATGAAGAGAAAAGTTATAGCCCATGTCCACTGAGGAAAGAGCAAGAGTACAAGGCCTACATTTCATCAAGGGAGATTGAGGCTGCACATCAACAGGGAGATGCATTTTCTAACCCTGAGGACAGTTAAGAATAGGAGAGGAGGACCTGAGAAGATGGTGGAGTCTCCAGCATGGGAGGTTTTTAAGAACAGGTTAGACAAACATCTGTTAGGAATGGGTAGATCAGTTGTTTCCAGCCTTTTTTAGACTCAAGGCACCCCTCCATATCTTTTTTTTAACTGGGTGGCATATCAAAAACAAATGTATTTATTACAGTGCTTGCCACCTCATACAGCAGCCAGGTAATGTGTTGGGGTGCGGGGAGAGGTAAAGGGGATGAGTGTGTGCTTCCCTCCTTGTAAAAGGGCTAGACCGCGGGGGCAGGGAGAAGCCAGGCAAAGAAGAGGCTGAGCCTACGCTTGTCCTCTCACACCACTACTCACTCCTCAGAAGAACTCGCAGGGTGTCATAGCACTTGGCTGAGGAGCACTGGGGTAAATAGAGTTGATCTTGTCATGGGGCAGAGGGGTAGACTAAATGACCCCTTCCAACCTTTATTTTCTATGATTCCCATTTTCAAATGTAGATGCCAGACCTATGTTGCATATTCTAGTACCTATCTCACCGTTAGTGTCTACATAGGGGAAATCACCTCCATACTCCTCCTCCCTCTTCCCTGGGTTCCCATCCAAGGTTTTGGGCCTTCTTTTAGCCCTTCTTTGCATCTCACTGGCAGCTCATGTTGAGCTGTTTTCCTACTATGACCCCAACTCCTTTTTCAGAGTCCCTGCTTTCCAGGATGTAGTACCCCCTTCATTAAGTTAGAAGCATGCACCTTGTCTCTGGATGTACAGCTTGCATTTGACTGACTTAAACCACGTTTTGTTTGCATTACCAAGTGACCTATACTGCCCTGGAAGACCACCCTGTCATCTGAATCTAGCACTCCACCACTCTCATTGTCCCCAGCAAACGAGGTCCTGTAGAACCTCATTAGGAATTTCGCCATTAAATGATGAATCCTCATGGGCAATAACTTTGAGATCTATCAATCAGTTCTTAACATATTAATGTGTGCTCTGATAAAAAGTCCAACACCTTGTTTCATTGAAGCATATTTTCTAGGAAGACCTCCACTTGAGATGAAGAATGTGCTTTCTCTTTGTTTAGGGGGGTAAATCAGTCTTCCTCCTAAAAATGTGTTGTCTTTCTAATGCATTTCTTTTCTTTTGTTGACTTACACCTTTTCTTTTTTCTAATGCCTTTCTCTGCTATATTAGAAAATCTTTCAGTACCTGGAAGTTTCAAATAGATCCAGTATTCATATCTATGTCTTGTCCTAAACTGCCAAATAGTATGGTTATATAAACTGCTGGTCGCCACATTTCATTGTGGTTATTTTTCACTCGTGCATTACATGATTGCTATGCATCCTATTCTTACGTGCTAGTTTATTAAGCTCAATATACATGTACGTTTGTAATCAGAGTGATAAAGTTGTCTAAAATCCAATGTCCATAACTTATTCACCCCACCAAGTTGCATATGAGGACTTTAATATTTGTTAGATGCTTCATGGTAATTAGTTTCTCTAAAGTTATTTAGAAAGGAACGGATCTACCATGCATCTAAAGGCCCATAAATTGCATGGTACATGTTAGCTAGGGGGAGATTGCAAGATATAACAGTAATAGTGGTGAAAAATGGTAAGTGTTGTAAGAGGTGTAGAAGACAGATGTTCTGAGACTTTCAAAAGGACTCGCATGCCTATTCCCTGATCAAAGGTCACATCTTGTCCGTCTGGTAGTATTTCAGCAAATGCTTGCATCATTGCACTGTAAAACAGTGACATACATCCCAGTATAACTGTAATGTTTAGTCACTAGCTTCCTAGGGGGAAGAGGGCTGAAGACAGATCCAATACGTGAGATAATTTGGACTTCAAACCAAACCTTTCATGTAGTTACCTCCCACACTGCAATCTGATGTTGCTGTTCAGCCAAGATTTTATTCTGTGGAATAAAGGGGGGAAGGGGGAATAACCAGTAGGAGGCTTTTTGGGGCATGGAGTGGTATTTTGCTGCTGTTGTTCTATGTTTGTACTGAGCTTGGGCCCTTGTCCATGAGGGGGGCTGCAAGGTGCTAATGAAAATAATTAATAGCAATAATAATCCAAAAATGAGGAGTAACATGGGAGGGAGCTGCTGAGAAAGAAAAGAAAAAAAAAAAGCAAATTGCAAGAACAATTTTTGTGATTTTTTTTTTTTGAGCAATTAAAATCGGTGAGTTTCAGCATTTTCAATCTTGAAAAAATCAAGGGGGAAAGAAAATACACAGTTTTATCTTTGCATTCAACTGTTTCTATACATCATCTCTTATGGCTCACGGTACAGCGAAGCCCAATGAATAGATGCATATTGATCAGTAGTTCAAACATCTGGGGTTTGCACATCTGAAATACCTAAAGCTTGCACATGACATTAGGACTGGAAGGAACCTCCCACTGTCCTATGATTCGACTTGTGAGAGGCTTAATAGCAATGAAATAAGTGAATGGGTCTGGCTAATCTCTTTAAAAAAAAAAAAAAAGTCAATTACTTAATGAAAAATATATGCAGGTTTTACTCCAAACCTTTTGCAGGCATTCAGCCATCCTTGCAAAACATCTGCCCGTCACACACCATCAAGGTTCTTCACAAATTTAGGTACACACAATTTTCAGTCTATATTGAAAAGATTTAAACTTTGGGTTGTCTTTTTTTTTCAGTGTAAAATATCTCCCCAGGAGAAGAAAGAAGTTTCCTTCTCCACAACAACAACTCAAAGCTTAGTCATCTGTTGGCCTGACATTTGGTAATGGAGCTTCTGAAGTGAGGTTATCAGATAACACAGCCAAGTGTTGATGCTCTCGTGGATTGAAGTCCAGGGGGTCCGGAGACTTCGACACAAAACCAGACGTCTGCTTAAGTTGGCGCACGAGAAGCACTGAAATCAGCAGGGCCACTTACGGTTCATGAAACGTATGAGTATCTGCAGGATTTGTGGCCTTACCTTTTACAGTTGATCCGACTTCTGACCACAGCTGACTAGGACATCGTTTTCCAATCACGCAACAACCAATTTTTCCCCTGTCTCAAATTGAGAGGAAAATTCATAATCTTGAAAATTTCTGTAAAGCGATAAAAAAAAAAATTAAAAATCAGTGCATGTCAGTCAAAGATACCATTTTTGATTATGATTCTTTCTACATTCTAAATAGAAATGAATTACATTTTAAAGCTAAAGAGTAATTATGACCAGGAAAATAATTTATTTTTTAATTGTTGTAATGGGATGGGTTGACAATTAAAAATAAATAAATAACCCTCTTTCCTGTGATAGCTTTCAAAATCAGCCATTTTTTTCTTTCTTTTCTAGATAAAAATTAAGGGGAAACAAAAAAATAATAATTTGGAAAAAACTCTTGCCGGGTCGATTGTTAACTGCACAAACTGGCCAGGGCAGGTCTCCTCACATCTGTCTGTTGGCTTCTTCATGTATCAAATGAGGAAGAAGATAATGAATAATGAATTCCTTCAGTGGAATTTATTTCCTTGGAGAAAAAAAAAATTACCTTCCAGCCGTTCTCAAAATCATTTTTTTTTCCCTCTGAAAAACATCCATTCTAATTCTGGCAAGAAATGTTGGAACTGTCTTTTTTGGGGGGTTTCATTTGGCTACAAATAACAAAACGTTAGTTCAGTTTTGCTCTAAAACAACGCCAAACCCAACGCACGTGGAAGTGCTGATTTCAAGGGCAGTTCTTCCTTCCCTTTCCGTCAAAGTTGGCTTCCGACTCCAAAAGTTTTTCAAGTTTTGTTCGGGGGACAGGTTCCGCTTTGGCCTTTCCGTGTTTGGTTCTTGTTGCTAGTGAGTAGAGGTGGGGCGAGAAGAAGCAGGAGAATGAATAGAGAACAGTCACCGGTCGTTACCTCCTTCTCCCAGGTATTGCAGGTAGCACGGCCAAGCAGAGTTTTGAACGGTGTTTCTGTTCTGACCCCACCAGTAAGGAAACTCATGACCGCGCCTAGAGGCTGTTAGCAGACGCATTCAGTGCTCTAGGCCTTGGATCACCCTCCTACTTCTCACGTCCCAGTCATAAGCTGGACGTTTTTCCAGAATCATGCATAAATGATGGCTCTTCCTGTTGCTGCAGGAAGGTCCTCCTTTCATAGTTTCATAGTTTCTAGGGTCGGAAGGCACCTGAGTAGATCATCTAGTCCAATCCCCTGCCATGGCAGGACAGAGTACTGGGGTCAAACGACCCCGGCAAGATGTACAAGGAGTTGGCAAAGGAGCAGGTGCTCCGTGGTCTACTCTGCACTTCACCGCAGTCTCCTGTATTCGTGTCACTTGTGTTTGATCATGTTTGTTTCTGATCTTCCCGCTGGCGGGCGCAGGCTGCTCAGGCATTGCCATGTTGACCCGCCTGTATCAGCCCCTCTGGGAAGGCCTTCCGGGGGTTCCAGGTGCATTTCAGGGCATCTGGTCGCACTGAACCTTTCCTGCCATAACCGCAGTCAGCCGCAGCATCCAAGGGTGCGATACTGGTCACCCATCTCTTCCGCACCATTTGGTGACCACAGGATGGATGTCCGGGGGGCTTTCCACCTGCTGTGATCGTTCTTCTTGGCTCACTACTTTTCTTCCGGTATCAGGCGCTAGGGCTGTGCGAAATTTCGCCTGCTGTTTCGATTCGACGCTGCTTCAACTCATTCTGAGCTGGAAGCAGCAACGTTGAATCGAAACAAAGGACTTTGAAACAGCCTCGAAACACCGTGGCGCACAGCCCTATGAATCGGTACGGCGACCACCAGCAAGTACAAGCTATCTTTTGATGTTGGCTTTAGACAGCCTGTTATTTCACGACACTGCCTGTTTAGAGCGGGGTTTGGTTTCTTGGCATGACCTGATCATCCCGCACTGGACATGCATGCTCGGCGGTGGAGTACCACCGGGCAACAGCAGTGGCTTGTCTCGCGCTGCGTATGCTGGACTGAAAATCATGCCAGTGACGGTAAAGACCGTCCGGACCCTACTCAGCTGCCGGAGCTGTGGGTGGTATTTTGCCTGGACTAATATGCACGGGAGTACGCCCTCGACTACAGCCTCCAAGGGGGAGACCCCCTGTTGTCCACCCACCGGTTTCCAGCCCGTCTTGCCTCAAGAGTGCAGCTGTGGCCAGCCCTTAGTGTAAAGGGAAGAAGCTCCTTGCACCCAAAGCTCCTTAACCACGTAGGGCGGCAGCCACAGCCTGGGATGGGTAGCCCAGTGATGCCACCCAAGCAAGATAGGCTCCCAGAAGAAATTCAACAGGAACTTCGTTGCGGAGGACCCCGAAGTCTCCCTAAACCAGTGATTCTCGGCAGGGTGCTGCGGTGCGGCGCCAGGTGCCTTTAGCGGGTGCTGCAGGGGCGCTGCCGGGCGAGGCAAGCCAAACCCAGAGATTTCAAACGGGACCCGGGAGTGCTCAAGACTTCCTGCCCCACGGCAATCTCCACGGGAGAAGAAGTGCTCTAGCCTTTTTTCCCCCCCACCCCCCGCCCCGGAGCGAAAACTCAGCGCTGGCAATTTGGAGGGAGAGGGGCGCGTCTCCAGCCGAAAAAGACCTCAAACCGCTGGATCAAGCCAGCTCCCACGAGGACGGGGGGCGCCTGCTCAGCCTCCGTGCCCTTCCCCAGCAACCCGCGGCGGCCCGCCGGATCCCGCGTGGGAGCGGGAGGGCTTGCAGGGGGAGGGCCGGGAGAGCTCGCGCCTCCCCTGCCCCCAACACTGCCGCGGTTGTGTCAGGCAGTGGCAGTGTTGAGCCCACGAAGCCAGCCTGCCAGCCGGCATCTCGCAGCCGGGCCGCGCGGCGCTGCCAGCCGCCGGGGCCGGGGCCGGGGCCGGGGCCGGGGCCGGGCCGGGCCGCCTCGGCGCGGCGCAGGGCGAGCCGTGGAGCCGGGCGCCGCGGCCCTGATGAGCCTGCCGTGACCAGCGCCCGCTCCGCCGCTGCCGGCCCGCCG
This sequence comes from Crocodylus siamensis, assembly GCF_052110815.1. Taxonomy (NCBI): domain Eukaryota; kingdom Metazoa; phylum Chordata; order Crocodylia; family Crocodylidae; genus Crocodylus; species Crocodylus siamensis. The sequence continues at coordinate 10,146,119 of NC_143397.1, forward strand.
CCGCCCCGCACAGCCCCGCGGCGCGGCCGCGTGCGGAGCCGGGCTTTTTTTTTTTTTTTTACCCCGGGCACTGGTTTCCGCCCCCCCCCCGCCCGACCCGATTCATCTGATTGCAGATCCTGCTCAAATTAGCCAGCCCTGGGTGTGCGTGTGCGTGTGCGTGTGTGCGGGGCGGCGGGGGGGGGGGTGCGTGTGAATTGGAGCCAGCCCAGGACTCCGGCTTGCCAGACGCCATTTTTCCCCCCCTTCTCGATCTGTCTCTCTATATTTATCTATCTATCATCTATCTATCCATCGCGCCCCGTGCCTCGCATCGCCGCCCGCCCGCCCTCCCGCCCTCCTCCCCTCCCTCCCTCCCTCCCTCCCTCCCCTCCCCCGCCCGGCGGCGCGGCTGTGCGCTGCCCCCGTCTGACAGATGAGCACCGCCATGGCTTTGCCGCAACACGAGCAGGGACACCTCCGGGGGCTCCGGCGAGGCACCGGCACCGGCACCGCCATCTGACGGGGGACGAGCCGAGGCGCCCGGCGGCCCGCGGGGACATGGGTCAGTAGCGCCGGCGGAGCCCCGCGTCCCGCCCGCGCGTGTGCGTGTGTGCAGGGGACGCGTGTGCCTCTGCGTGTGCAGGGGACGTGTGTGCCTCTGCGCGTGCAGGGTCCCTATGGGGGGGGGTCTGTAGGGGTGCGCGTATGCGTGTGTGTCTATGTGTCTGCGTGCAGGAGTGCGTGTTTGTGTGTGTCGGGGGGGTCGGGGGGGTCGGGGGGGGGGTCCCTCCCGTCTCTGCTGCATGCAAAAGTTAATGTCTCCCTCTCTCCCCCGCGCCGTGACTTCGCCATGGCGCGGGAAGAGCGTTTCTGTGTCTGATGTTTGCCCGTCTCTGCGCCGGGCGGGCATGGGAGACCCCCCCCCGCCCCCTCCCCGTGGCTGGCTGGGGGAGGGAGGCGATCCTGGGTGCTGGAAGGGGGGGGTCTGCACATTTGGGGGGAGTTTGCATAATGTATTTTGTGTGTGCGTGTGCCCCCCCCCCAGCACCCCCTCCCAACCCGGGCTGTCTGCGCTGGATGGTGCTGGGGGAGGTGGCAGGAGGGTGGGTGGGGTGGGGGGCATCCTCCCCCCCATTGTAAACTGCAGGTTAAGTGGAGCTAGAGAGCAGCTCTGTAACCTTGCCGGGGGATGCCATGGTGGCTTTTCCGCGCTTCGTGCACCCGGGCCTGGGGAGCCCTGGAGAGGGGCTGGGCTGGGCTGGGGGGAGAAGGGACCCTCCGCAGGGCCTGCACCAGCACAGCCCGGGCCCGCCGGTGGTGCCCCGCTCCCGAGCCAGCCTGCCTCAACACACAGATCCGGGCTTATTTTGACATTGAAAAGGACGCGCACTCCCTAAAAGCAGCAGTTTCCAGCACTGAACAAGCGTGTGTGCCGGGGGGGGGGGGGCGAGGGGGGTAATTCATGCAGGAAACCCCCCCCACACACACACACACAACTGTTTCAGGAGCAGACTGCGCTCAGCATCATCAGGGCTTACCCCGGGATTATCCTGACTCCCGGTGGAAGGGATCCCAGGGCAGGAGGGCAATGAAGCTGGGTGGGTTTGGGGGTGGGGGGAATACCCAGCGCAGAGCGGCGTGGGGTAGCGGCTTGCGGGGGGGGGGGGCGTGGGGTAAAAGCAGCCTGGGGGCATCAGCCTGCCTGCTGGAGAGGGCAATGCACCCACCCCCCATCCTGATTTCCCCCCGTCCACCCGGCAGCGTCCTGGCTTAGACTGGAGATCGCATCTCTCCTGCGTTTCCTGGCTTGGGGGCTAGGAGAAGGATGGGGGGGATCGGGTCGGGCTGGGGGGCATCGAGTGGGCTTAGGAGGGGGTAGTGGGAGGTCAGGCGGGGGTGGGGGGGTCAGGTAGGGTTTGGAGGGGGTGTGGAGCTCAGGTGGGGTTAGGCTGGGGGAAATAGTAGGGTTAGGATTGGGTGTGGGGTTGGGTGGGGTTAGGAATCGGTGGGGGGGATATCGGGTGAGGTTGGGGGATCAGGTAGGAGTAGGAGCGGGTGGGGGAGATCAGGTCGGCTTGGGAGGCATCAGGTGGGGTTAGGAGGGGGTGGCGAAAGGTCAGGATCAAGAAGGGTTAGGAGGGGGTGTGGCACTCCGTGGGGTTAGGCTGGGGGGATCAAGTAAGGTGAGGGTGGGGTGTGGGGCACAGGTGGGCTTAGGCTGGGGGGAATCAGGTGGGGTTTGGAGGGGGTGTGGGGGCTCAGGTAGGGCTAAGTGTGGGTGTGGGGTCTCAGGTAGGGTTACGAGGGGGTGTGGGGAGCTCAGGTAGGGCTAGGTGGGGCTCAGGTAGGGCTTGGAGGGGTGTGGGGGGCTCAGGTAGGGCCAGGAGGGGGTGTGGGGGGCTCAGGTAGGGCCAGGAGGGGGTGTGGGGGGCTCAGGTAGGGTTAGGAGGGGGTGTGGGGGGGCTCAGGTAGGGTTAGGAAGGGGTGTGGGGGGCTCAGGTAGGGCTAGGTGGGGTTTGGAGGCTCAGGTAGGGCTTAGAGGGGGTGTGGGGGGCTCAGGTAGGGCTAGGTGGGGCTCAGGTAGGGCTTGGAGGGGTGTGGGGGGCTCAGGTAGGGTTACAAGGGGGTATGGGGAGCTCAGGTAGGGCCAGGAGGGGGTGTGGGGGGCTCAGGTAGGGTTAGGAGGGGGTGTGGGGGGGCTCAGGTAGGGCTTGGAGGGTTGTGGGGGGCTCAGGTAGGTTTAGGAAGGGGTGTGGGTGGCTTCAGGTAGGGCTAGGTGGTGGTGTGGGGGGGCTCAGGTAGGGTTAGGTAGGGTTGTGGGGGGCTCAGATGGGGCTAGGAGAGGGTGTGGGGGGCTCAGGTAGGGCTAGGAGAGGGTGTGGGGGGCTCAGGTAGGGCTAGGAGGGGTGTGGGGGGCTGGGGGTGTGGGGCGGGGGCGGTTGGGGAGGGAGGCTCCGGCAGGCGAGGTTCAGGCCGTGGCCCCACGCTCCCGGGTCAGGCCTGTGCTGGCCGGTGGCAACGGGCGGATTTCTGAGCCGTTTCCACTTCCCGGGCCTGTCCCTCCGGGCCCCGGGAGGGAGCAGGGCCGAGGTGGCAGGGCCGGGCTCTCCTGGCTGCTGTGACACTTGGGTGCGTGATCCCTGCTGTCTGCCTGCTGCCTGGGGGAGCCATCACGGGGCCAGGCAGGAGTAGGGGAGAGAGAAAGGAGTGTGTGGATGGCTCTGCTGGGGGGAGCTTTGCAGGGAGATGGAGAAAGAGACCTGGGGGGAAAAAAAAGCAAAAAGTTCTGCAAAAACCCCACTCCGGTCCCTCTGGGCTGGTGGGAGAGGCAGGCTTGCCGCCGTCCCTGGCGATCCTGTAATCCAAGTTGAGCACTGGGAGGAGTAGGTGGCAAAGAAATGCAAGAGGGGGACAGGCTGGAGGAAGCAGGATTTCTCCGGCGCATGCTGCAAGGAGAGGTGTTTCATTAACTGCTGGGAGGGAACCAGCCCCCAGCCTGGGCAGCTGGGGCAGCCGCAATTCTGCAGGCTCTGATATGCCATGGGGTGGCCGGCGGGTTGCCTTATGTGTCCATCTGTCAAATGAAAAAGGATGTTCTGGGCAAGTAAAATGCTGAGCCTGCTAGTCCTCTGCTGTCAGGGGAAGTCATTTGATCCCTTTCATATTGACAGGAGGATTTCAGGGGTAAAGAACTGCTGGCAAATCCAATCCTGCGTTTCATAGCATGCGCCCAAATGGTAGCAATTATTGATTCAGCAGCCCCTGCAGCCAGAACGGACTTTCTGTAGCCTACAATCATGCTGTAACGGTCCTTAGAGCAGGGTTGGAGTGATGCTGCAGCTCAGATGGTCCGGGAGATGTGCAAGAGGCGTGGATTTTACTGCTTCGGGTCTGGGCAGGGAGAGTACCTAGTGCCCGCGGGCTTGTCCAAGGTCTCCCCTAGGTGGTCCAATAAAAATATCACCCCCTAAATCCTTGCTTCTTGCTTATAAGCTTAGACTCGAATGCCACCGACCTAGAGAAACAAGTGTCTGGGATCTTCTGATGGAGATGGAGAAAAAATGTATTTCAATGGCATTGTAAAAGTGGCTCTCTTATTGGGTAACCACTCACAGGTTTTCTTGGCCTTCGGTCCTGCTAATGCCCCAATCTGATTGGCAGTGAACTGAGAAGAATGGTGAAAAAATACGTCCCCCAAACAACATCCTCATACTTGAATCTCTGTTCTTAAATTGGAAAAAGAAAGAGGAGAAACGCACAGAAACGGAGGTGTCTTCTGTCCCCTCTTGGCTTTTTTTTTTCCTTGTTACTTCTCAGACTCAAAGTTTTAATTGAAACCAGAAATCTATTGAGATGTAACTGAGCCAAGAAAACCTCTGTTTTCTGTGCAACCAGGGATGGGGAATAAATAATTTTTTGCTGATGTTATTTCAAGTTGCTTGAGCTCTTTGGTTCCTGCCAAAAAGCTCAGCATAGATTATTAACACATTATCATTTTAGGAGGATGCACTCTCTGAAATGTAATAAAATGGTGTGTTAGCTTTGTGCAGAGCCATAAAATATTGTGGGTGCTGGCAAACAAAAGAAAGAGAAGCCTTGATTTATTAATAATAACAGCCGAGCTATTTACTTCTACTTGAGCTTTATTTAGTTTTTATTAAAGTCTACCCCCCCACCCCCCCCAGTACAGTTTCAGTAACTGTGTTTGATTAACTTAGGGTCAGGCTCATTTTGACTGGTCTCACCACATGCATAATTAGCTAAAAATAAAGGAAACTGAACAGCTATGGGATGTTTTAGGATGTGAGAATAATATTTTGGGCTATTTGCATTACTTAATTTCCTTCTTTAATCCATGTCTCCCCAGCTACTTAGTTTCTCTTGCCCACCCATGACTCCCTTCTCCCCCGACCCTGTTAGGTATATGTACCAGCCTGCTAACAGGGCCTTTGTTTTTCATTACAAGATCTTGTCTAGTCCCAATTCCAGTGACTTTTTTTGCCCTCGCAGTAGGACTCAATTGCTCATACATAATCTCTTCCTTCTGTTTTTCCCCCCCTGCTCCTTGAACAACACCTTCCAAGACTGCAAAACTATTGCCTTGTGTTTGGAGACTCGCAATTACACTGCAGTTTTGACTCTTGACCCAACTAGTAGCCAGAGACGCTATTGTCTAATGAACCACATAAAACAGTTTTGGAGTCCGAAGAATTGCAGTGGTGGAAACTATAGCTCTCCCAGTGAATTGATGACTGATTATTATCAGCATGTCTCAACGTTTACCCTACAGTTTGCTGGAGGCCAGCTGATCTGTGTAGAGAGGCAGGTTTTATGGGATCTACGGGTGTGTAGAGGGCAAAGTGAAAAGCACCAACAGGGCCCTAACTGCTGCAATAAATGGCACGCACCTGCACAAAAATAAAAAGCTTTGGGTCATATTTTTAAAACTTGGCCATGCTTTGGGGACGCTTTATGCAGGCAACTTTACTGCATATGGTACGTCATACAAATAGGTGCCTCTGCTAAAACTCCACCCTTGCAATTAGATGCTAGGGCCTCCCTTGCAATCTAGCGTTACCTTACCCATTGTTCATGGGTCCTGAAGATTTTGCGTGGCAGTGTTATTATGATGGGGGCCCAGGGTTAAAATAAGGCTGAAGGCACAATCGGTGGAATACCAGTGTTGTGTGGATTAATACCAAGGAGGAACTCAGGGCGTAGGTCCCCATTGCCTTGCTCGATGGGTTTCTAGTTCTAGTACTACTCATTTTATTCCTTCTGTCTTAAACCTTAATGGCACTCCTATTTTGATGAAACACTGCAGAGGAAATAAAATGTCTCATTCCCAGAGCCAGCTGTCATCTAGATTAGGGATGGGTCTGAGTCAAAACCTGTTAGGGAGATCTTGGATCCACATAGTCTCCCATTACCTGAAGAAGGGTGTTTGTGCCTGAAAGCTTGCAAAGAACATTTTTTTCCAGCTATTTAGTTGGTTTAATAAAAGATATCACATCTACCCAAAGAACCTTGCCTGCCTATGTCCTTAGACCAACACAGCTACAATCAACCACCTTGGATCCATACAAGCACCCAAACTTTCTGGGCTGGACTTGTGTCCTGTTTGGATTCAGATGTGAAAGCAAGCTGCAAGTGCGTGGTGTTCATCTGATTTACCATAAGACGTGCTTTATGCTTTGGGTTTAGCATTTATCTTTGCTTTTTTTTTTGTTTTGTTTAATGAATGAAGTTTTCTCTTGACATAGCTTCACAAGTTTATTGCATATTCTGACCTGCTTAGATATCTGCAGGATGCTGTGAACGAGCAAGGCTCCCCAACAGGCTGTCTTGATTCTGCAATCACATTTAATTGGACATGGAGAGCAAAGGGTAGGAAGGGGAGGGAATGGAGAAAAATAAAATAAATCATTAATTAAATTTGGAAAAGACAGCCTGAGAATGACCCAGCCTGATTTCTGGACAACTCTTCTAGACAACTTCCTGACGGAAGTATGCAAAGAAAGTGGTGGATGGTGATTCTAGTTATCATCTTTAATGTTGGGGAAAAGTGACTCCACCCCTCCCCGCCCCCAGCCTCCTGCCCCAATTTCCTTCCTATCCTAGTCCTTTCAGCCAGCAAACTCCTGTATTACAAAAATAATCTGACACTGCTGAGAGTTATGGCATAATAATGACTGGGGGATACTTCATTTATATTTTTGTTAATATGAAATATATAGTCCTGAACTGCATGGCTTGCCCAGGTCTCTTCCCCTCTTGGACTAAGTCAAGACCCTAGCTCAAACCACTCTTAAAACTTGAGGGAATTTGGACCCAGGTCTAATCCTAAACTTTACAGCTCACCTATGCATAACATAGCCTGAAAAGAAGGTTTCTGCAAAGCTCTGCTCTTCAGATTTTCATTCAAGCTTCTCCAGTATTTATGACTGTACAACCCCCATCTCTGCAACTCTACAATTGTCCCTTGGACACACACGTCTTGCCCTTCAGTCCTGCTCATTTAGTGCATATACAGCCATCAGGTTTTGAGGCTCCATGGTCCCCAGTGACTTCAGTACACAGACCAAAAAAACCTCTTCTATGGATTTCTTTTTTCAGTTACAAGAAAGAGTGAAACCATGTAGAACCGACCGGTCATCGTTTCACCCTACTGTAAATGTAATGCCACTTGGTGAAGTCAGTTTAAAAGCACAGTGCAGCTCGTACTGCATTTAGTAGCCTCTGAGAGTGGAAAAAAGTAACTCTCTTGGTTAAATGGAGTGGCACGTTATGGCAGTAATGCCTGGGGCAGTGGTCCTCGACCTATTAACCGTAGTGGGCTACACTTGCAGCACTCAATGTTACGTGGACTGCACCTGCACTACTTGCTTTCTGCATATCCATTGAACAGGATGTCACATGGGCCGCAGGCCATGGGGTGAAATCCACTGGTCTAGGGGGAAAGCAGGACTTGGGATTTTTGGAGTCTGCACCTACCTTAGTCATTGCCTTGGTAGGATCTTGGGACACCGGTTATACCACCCTTTCAGCTTCCATCAAACAGCTAAGAATATAACACAGATTCCCCATGGAAAAGCTACAGGTCCCTTGGAAATGGCCAAACGAGATTATACGGGTGTTCCAGCTAGTCCAGTAGCATGTGTCAAGTTCTGATCAGCACTTGAAGCTTCAGAGAGAGGTGTAAGAAACTTTGGAGAAAGCAGACGTGGGATAATCTTCCCTCATAAAACTCTCTTCCTAATCCCTCATAGTTGAGATGGGCTTAAGTCCTGAAGCCTGAGGTTTTATATCTCTTTGAAATTTTCATTGGCATTAACCTGTCGAACCGTGAGTCATATATGTATACATATAAACGAGTCGTTTTATTTCCTCCACCGTGTTGTAGCAGATGGGGAACCCGATGAATTTTTTAAATGGGAGGAAGAAAGTGACGGGACTAAAACCAGAGAGCCAGCAGCAAGGCACTTTTTCCAGAGCTCTCCCTGTGTCTTAAGCCTCACCGGTCGGCATTTCAAGAGGATGCTTCCATACTTACATCCATGCCCAAATCTAGACTTAGAATATCTGTGTATGCTGAGTCCATACAAATTAATATTATTGTCTGTATGAATGTCTCATCCTTCTTGGGGCTTGCTAAATTATTGGCCTGGCTGAATTTAATCAGGGGTTAGCAGAAAGTACTCTGAAACACGATTTATTTGGGTGGAAAAGGTTTTTTTCCTATTCAAGATTAAAAAAAAAAGAAGAAGAAAAATTGTAGTATTTCAGGGAATGTGGTGGCAGATAGTTAAGGTGCCCAACTACAGGTGCAGAGTCATGAATTCAAGCCTTGTTTTGGACTCTTGCTGAGGCTGTGGGTAAGTGGGTTCCTGGTCATTCACGCTGGAAAGCAAAAGGCAACCAAAGCTGCACCGCTCCTTCATGGTCTTTAAGCTACAGAACCTGGTGTGCCTTAACAGAACTAACCTGAAGGGCCAGATAGGTTTAGGCTGCATTTTGACCTTGACATTTAGATAGGATTTCATAGCAAGGAGCAAATAGAATCCTATACCAGGATATCGTTCTCGATTGCATTCTTCAGTACTTTTCCATCAGAGATCAGAACTGTTGTGAGGCTTAATTAAGTACATTTGGGAAATGCTTTGAGGTCCTCAGAGGAATAGGCTATACATGTGCAAATATTATAAAAAACAGCGGAGCAAAGTATGATAGTAGGTATTCATTATCCTTAAAGTTGCAAAACTGGGTTTCAATTGTATGGGTTTCAATTATTAACCCATGCATTCCTAACCATTCAGAAACTTTAACCTATTGTGCTGAAAAAGAAATCACGCTTTCTTGATGGCATTTTCCTCACTGAAATGTTGAGCAAATTCCCTCCTGCTGTCAGTTGGGTTTTTTCCCCCTCAGTTTATTCAGAAAAGGTGAAAATTGCTTTTCCCTTTAAAATTAATCCAACTAAACACTTTTTAAAAATAGGGCAGCAACCTACACAAGTTGTAGCTGATAAGCTGATAACCACACAGTACTTACGGACAAGCTCTATCCTTTGCTTGGTCTGAGAGACAAGTGACTGAAGTTATGATAATTAGAAAATGGCTTACTAAGCAAGCTTGATAGACCACTTTGTTGCTGCTCCCTTGCAAAAAATGCATGTGTTGCACCTAGTTGTTCAGCTGGGTAAGCTGCATCTACTTAAAAAAAGAGCCAAATGCAAATCTTCACAACAATGGGCATCTACACACTTGGGATGTTTTTATCCTGTCTGTGCTATCTGACCAAGAGGTTTGGGGATGGGAATGTGGGATTAAGGGTGTGGGACTTGCTTCCCAGCAAGGAGGTTGTGTCGGCATGCCCCTTTAGGCTCCTGTACTATTTTTTCCTCAAACTTAGCTTGTGCAGTAGATCTCACCAGGACCTAAATGAAACACATGTGAAGCAAGCAGGGTTAATGGTAGCAGCGGTTTGTATTAGGAGAGTAGAACCAAATAAGGGGTTTGGACCCTATATAAACACTATCAGTCTCATCCTGAAGAGCTTGATAGCTATTAATCTTTCAGTCCAGCAATGTTGGGAGCCTCCTGGACCCATCTGCACTTAGGGCCTGATAAAATATTTATTGAGTTTAGTGTCTATCTATTGACTTCAGTAGGGATTGAATTAAGCCCATATACCTACATTATAGGACCTACATCTAGCTGGGGCTGGTCCTGCTTTGAGCAGGGGGTTAGACTAGATGATCTCCTGAAATCCCTTTCAACCCTAGTTTTCTATGATTCTGTGATACATAGGAAATTTGTGCTTAAGCTGCCATGCTAATGGCCTCCAGCCCACCTTTGGCCAGCTAGCGCCTTTTAAGCTTTTAAGTGTGTCATTTATTAATGTTGTTTGCTGTTTCTATTGTGCCTTAGCAGATGGAGGCCTGTTAGTTATAGAGCTGTTGTTTTTTTGTTTTTTTTAATTAAAAAAACAACTTGGGAAATTCTAGGCAAGAAGTGGCAGTGCTGCAACTTTTCAGTTGGCAGAGCTGAGCACACAAATGTCAGGAAATGTGAAAATTCAAACCAAGCACCTTGATGAGAGTCTGCCCTTCTGTAGGCTTGTGTTCAGCCAAACTCTGACTCTGGCTACACCTGTAAGGCTGCATTTACATGAGAAACTAACTGTGCAGCAGCCTAATAGCACTGCATGGTTGTATGCTGGGCAAAAATCATGCTAATACACGACTGCGCAGTAGTATAGGCTACTGTGCAGTTAGCACCTGTAAAAAACCCGTGTGCCGGTGCCGCTGTGCAGTAGCACCAGTTACTGCGCAGTGACTTAGTGCTTGGGCATGCAAGTACAAAACTTAATGTGCAGTAACTATGGCACATTAATGAACTTGTAGACGCATCCTACATCGACTAACACTGGAGTCAGGGGTGCGACATGAGGTCAGCATTCAGTTCTCGCCGTCTTAACTGCAGCAATGCTGCACTTGTGCTGGCCTTCCTCAGTGGACATACGCGTTGGTGTTGTGCTCAGAAAGGAGAAATAGTTACATGGGGAGACAGCAGGCTGTAGGAAGTCACGGCCCTGCTTTCCTTCAAGTACAGAGCTTCCTGTTCCCAGCTTGTTCTACTCAGACAGGACCTAGCGTGCAGAATCAAGTAAAAGGTGAGCTGGATTCATGATTTAAATACAACTGGAGAGACCTTGACTGGTAGATGAGTGCCTGCTACCTCTTAGCCTTTTGCTTCATCTTCCACCTTCCCCTTGCCTTAATGTAACCCTTTCTTCAGGCTCTCCAAGTTTCTTTCGTTTGCTTATGGCTCAACTTCCAAAGGTCTCTGCCTCACTCATCAGTCAGCTCTTACCCTTGGATTCCCAGCTTGACTCCTCTTTCTTCTTTGTTAAGCCTAATCTTCCCAGCCCAGCTTTTCAGCCCTTGTACAGCCCACTGCTGCCAGGCCTAGAGCTCCAATCTTCTTTCCTAATATGACTCTCCTTCTTGCTCACAGCACTGCCCATCTCCATTCCCCTCTGAATACCACGATCCCAGTCCCAAATCCGTGCTTCTTCACGCTGCGCCTGGTGCAGGGCATGACCTCCTGTTTCCAATATGCATGGCCATCATCTTTTCCTATTTCAAATCCTTTCTCAGGACCCACTTTTTCCTGCAAGGCCCATCAATACTAACCCATGTCAAACCAAGCCCTGCTGTGATTTGCTCCTTAGAGGATGCAGGAGGGAAACACACCAGGTTACTTCCGTGGACTTCCAAATTAGCACTCCTTTCTTGGCTCTCTCTCTTTTATCTTAGAGTCTCCTTCACATTTTAATTTCTTTGACACAGGTTGCACTGTACAGCACCAAACACACTGTCAATGTTTAACTTACAATAGAAATGCATCATCCAGGACTCCATTGAATAACTCCAACCCTTCTTCAGCTCATTTGGAGTAAGAAGACAGGCTTACCTGCAGTATTCTGCTTTTATAATTTATAGATAGGGCCCCAGAACGAAGTCGTCTTGTTCTTGGTCTTCCTTGTTAGACCACTGAATGTGCTGTAGAAACCATACTGAGCGAAAATTCTTCATGTTCCCTATCGTAAGAAAGTATTTTTTTTTCTGGAGGGAGGGAAAACTGGCCGTGCTGGTAGTTGCGTAAGCAAAAAAAAAAGCCTCTGGCAGTGGCTGTAAATAAAAATAAACCTCTCGTTAATGATTTATACAGAGGAATCATTTTCAACACGTTTCAGGGCAGAGAGGGGAATGTTTGATCAGAGGGAGAGGGAGAGATTATAGCACTACCAGGTTTGTGCTAGAATCAGGCTACCGTGTCTGATGGCAGCTTTCCAAGCTCAGAGTCAGACCAGGAAAGTTTGGTAATATAGATGATGGTATTGTGTGGAGTTTGTGTGCCTCTGCTCCAGGATCCTTTCCCTGCATGCCTGTAAGCTTTGCATTGATAGATTGTACTAGCTGCAAATACCTGCATCAGGATGTGTTTGAGAAAAGCAGAATGAAAAGGGTGGGTATTTAAAGTACCCTTCTTGTGCACCTTGCTGCGTTCCCATGAAGAGTTTAACTGTTGTTTGTACATGAATAGTTTGTTTTCTATGGTGGCCCCACTTTGCTGCATGCTGTAGCATGCTCAGGATACAATCCTGGATCAAAATAGTTACTGCTGGGATACAACATGGGTTGTGGAGGGTCCATCGCTAGTCTGAGATCTCAGAGAGGTGGTTGTGGTCCATAGTCTGCTACTGAACTGCTATGGAAAATGAGTTCACTTCTTTATATATTGACTTACATTGTAGCTTTTTGGAACAGGGGCTGCTTCACATTCCTGTTTGTACTAGGATCTCACTGTGGAGCCCCATGTGCTTCTGTAATATGAACAACACACCATCCTTTGACTTTAGTGGGGATATGGGGGTCAAAGTCTCCTCTTAAATACACAGGTATAAAGGAATTTATTCAAGATTAGCACTGGCTTTGTTGCAGCATGTGGTTCCCAGGGCCTAAATGAATAAAGAATTTGTCTCTCTGGGGCAGGGTAGGCGAGAAGATACTTGGTGGCTCAGTAATGATGGTAGTAGCGCTGTCATCACTACACGTAACTTGGGGTGGTGAATAAAGCGGGTGGAGGGCGAGAGCAAATGTGTACATCAGTTTTCAGTTGTGTGCACGCACTGACACGCACACACTCTTCTGTGCCTCATGCTTACGCACATCCAGGCCACGATGCTCACACTTGGAGACCCACACGTGGCAGATCATTTCTGCAGGCTCCAAACCCCAGCGGGCGTACGTGCGTGGGAGGTTGTGCTCGGATGGCCTCTTCTCGCTGATTAGCACTGTGCCGTGCTTGCTGCCGCTGCGGCAGCAGCAATACCTTGGGCAGTATTGCTTTTATGGGCCTTGTGATTTATGGCAGTGTCAGTTGTTTAATCATTCAGCTGGCCCTCCCTTCAGCGCTCCTGTAAGATAGTTAGTTACTTACATAGAAAGGTGACTATCTGATCTAATTATGGAGTCTCAAACCTAATTATAGAGTCAAATATGATTCCATAATCTACCTCTTAATGTCTCTATGTTGAAAAGACGGATACACACGTGTGTAATACACATACTTACATGCCTCCATAATTATGGATATGCATGGGGTGCTCATTTATGTTTGTCTCTTTATCCCTGTGCATGTAGGGCTGTTCACTGAATCACACGGTTGTAAGACACCGCTAGCGAGCGGATTATCAGATCTACTCCCCTCCATTTGCTGTTAAGCTTCCCATCCTGGGACTTTGATTCTTACTTGTGTACCAGCTTATTAAGCACAAGTGAAACAGGGAAAGGCTCAGTATATCGCTGGGTTTTGGACCATCAGTGTCCAATGAGAACGTATGAAGATTACAGCATTTCGGTAATGGACCGGATCCTCGGCTACAGTTAATAGACCTTATTTCATGGAGCTTACTTCTGTTAATATCTACAGCAGACCAGGCTGTATCTATATGCTTGTTTAGATGTATAAGAACCAGTGATGTGGGAACCTTTGCTGTGTTTAAATGCTATTAACAGTCCAAGTTGCCGAGCCCTGGAGCGGAAGGTCGAAACATGGCCAATCCCTTATGATGTTGTCCACTGGTGTTGCTTGAAGGAAAGTAACTCCATATTGTTTCTGTAAAAGAGGTAAAGCACGTCAGACAAACGAGGGGCGTTTATTGGAGAGGGTTGTTCTTTTCCCAACATGATGGCCCAAGGAACGTGGACGTCTAAGCATCACATTTGGAGGTCCAAGCATCACGTTTAAGTTCTGAGCTTTGCTGGAAGTTGAGGAGTGACTCCAGAAGCTTTGTCCGCCCATGCAGAGAGACCCAAGTACATCGCAGCTGGCCACGTGCCAGTTTTTTTTACGAGAATTTAAAACCCAGAGCTCTGCTGCCCTCTGTGAACATTGCAATTCGCTGACTTTTTTTTTTCAGAAGAGTAGGTCTAGAACTAAAACTTTCCCTTGGGTGTATTGTGTTTGTCTGTTGGCCTCCACCCCAGAGACAGCTGCAGTTCAGTGGTGGTGTGTAATTAGTGAAGCACCTCAGGACCCTTCCCAGCAAAAGGTGATATGTCATAATTAAATATTGGTGTGTGCTTTCCAGTGCTTTATGGCATCCACTTTTAAACAGATGAAGTGGCGAGGCTTCCTGAGTTTCTGTTGTTTTTCAGTGGTTAGGGATTTCCTTGTTGATAGCAAGCATATCTCACATGGGAGGAAGCGTGATCCAGTGATTATAGCGTAGGAGTGGGAATTAGGACGCTTGAGCCATGTTTCTGGGTTCACCCCTGCTCTCGTGCGAGATACTTCCCTTCAGAGTTAACGGTACTCATCTTGTTTAGAGCACTTTGGGTTATATGAATAAAAAAGAGATATGTTAGTGATTGTTCTGGCTGCGATTAGTGCAGGGTAGAATTAGGCTAGTGTCTCTTTAATTTGTTTTTGAGCCCTCCTGATGGTGCTCACTGTGTTGTGGGGGGGTTTTTGGTGGTTTTTTGTTGGTTTTTTTTGGAAGAACCCTGAAACCAGCTGGAGTAGCAGCATGCATGCTAGGCAATTGGAGTCGGTGTGTTTGTATTATCTAGGATATAATTGTGACCATGTGGTTTCTTTATATGGTTACTGTTGAGTGTAAAGAGCTAAAGACACAATATGTATCAGAAATGTTTTCTCTTAATGAGCACAGAGAGTGGCATTTCACTCCACCTGCAACCCAGAATACTTCAGTGGTCTCTCCCACTCCCCAACAAGACAGGACCTTGCTTCCATCACTAGCAAGTACTTTGTAAAATCAGTTTACAGTTTTGGCGTTTGCATGCTTGAGTTTGCTTGAGGCAGTAGAAAGAAGCAAATCCAAAACCTGTTACTGAAGAAATGTAGGAAGTCTGTGATTCAGAATGAGGTCTTGAACTTGCAGCTCTCTGGGCCAAAATCTGCCCTTAAATATGTTTGAGTGGCTCCCATCAGATGTGCAAACATCCCCAAGCAGAATTTTGCTCTTTTTTCCCCCACTTTCCTGCACTTCTCAGATGGAGCCTGGATCTCTCCCTGACTAAAACCTAATGCCAAGTCCTGGGAGACTTTTGTCATTCACCTGTGAATGATCCTCCTCCAAATCAACTTGGCTGCAGGAAGCCTTGCTAGTCATTGCACTTTCCACTGGAAATCTCTTTCAGAAGATACGGTGCATCTGTAGTAGATTAGCAAACAGGACTTAGTGCTGTGAAACTCAACAAGTCTAGAGGGTGAGTTTAGGTAAACACTTAAGAGTCTGAGCTAGCCCAGTTACTTGGGCCTGGGAGTGTAAAATAGGATTGGAAATCTCTTGGAAAATACGCTTTCTCGCTAGATTTCCCATGCTGCACATTGCCAGTTAGGGCAGAAGAACCGCGAGAGAGAGGAAAACCTTTTAGTGAATCACACTGGCATTTTCACTTGCAGCCCCAGCTGAAGCAAGGAAGAAAGCAGGCATGTGAACCTGAAAACAACACACAGAAGCAGGCCCAAGCCACAAAATTAAGATTAGGACTCAGACCTGGACCATTTGTATCCAGGATATTGCTCGAGGGATTCATTGTTAAAACTGGTGGGGGTGCGGGGAGTTATTTAAAACTTTATTTATTTTTTTTTACTGGACTCTAGTGTTATTTTCTTCAGTCCTAAAGAAGCCCATAACCTTGGCTCTTTGTTTGCGAAGCTTTAAGGATAGACTAACAAAAGGGTATTGTCTCTTCACTTGAAATAACACAGCTCCCATTGAAGGAGCCACTTCTATGGTATCTCCCATTAGCATGTCTCGTGTTTTCTTCTTCGAGTCTGACGCTTTAAAAGTTGAAATTGTTCCCACAACACTGACATGCCTGAAGTTGAGGGAAGGCCCAGAGATTGGGAATTACTCAGGAGGCTACTTGTTCAGGAGACCGAAGTGAGGTTTCTTAACTAGTCAAAGCATATGTAGGCTGCCCAAACAAGAAAGACAAGTATGGTGTCCCAGCACCCAAGTCACTTAACTATTAACCCTGTAGCAGAATAATGAAAAAGGTTAACCAATGACCCATTTCATTGCTGTATGAAGCTACCGGTGCCTCACTGTGTGTTTATTCCTCTAGGTCTTTTGATATCGTGATTTGCATGCTCTAACAAGATGAAGTCAGGCGTCTTCTTTAGGATCTCACTGGCCTAATTTACCCTGTTTATAGGCAGTGTAATTTGCTACACTTGATTTCAACTGATTTCACTTAGATCAGAAACAGGCCTGCAACAGATGCTTGGATCCACACAGTGCCACCGCAAGTGGAGGGAGACTGCCACGGGCACCAAAGCAAAAGAGTGCCAATAGGCACTGCCCAGCCAGGGCAGGATGCAGGATGGAGCCGCGAGCGGCTTGTTTCGGGGGGCACAGGGGCGGGCAGCTCCTGCATACACCCCAAGGCAAGCATGGGGGGGCATCTGCCCCCCCAGACCTGTGTGCCAGGCGAGGGCGGGCTGCCGCTGTGGGCTTGCCCCAAGCACCAAACTTTGTCACTACGGTACTGGATCCACACTTCGAGATACGAGCCTACATTTTCTCCTTTGTAGCCTCCAGAAATTATTCACTTCGTAATGTTTGGGTCCAGGGTTGTGCTCTGAACCCAGTTTGGCCCTGATGTTGGATCTGGGTTAACCTTTTGTTTGCCGAGAGCTGGCTGCAGCTGTTTTTCTCCATTGCTGCCTAGTATTAACTGGCACAGCCTAGTGCCCTGTTTTCTCACGTAGATGGCCTCTGTGGGAAGCTGCTTGCTCTTTGTGCCAGCAATGAAAGGGGTTAATGTCCTGTGGGCGGAGGCCCATTACAGAGTGCCCATTGTACATGCGTGCATACCAAAGCAGTAACTTGCTGGAATGCTGCACAGCAGCACTTTACCACCTTGTGTTTATGTTGCAGTACTTATTGCTGGCGAACACTGTGTCCCTGTGTACCAGGATTAACAAATGTCAGATAAATAAGGTCTCTTCATCTGAGTGGCTTGGATGGAAACAGGAGGTATCCCTTAGGTCTGGTTTGGACGCAGTGTAAGGTGAGGTGCAAGAGTTAACTAGGTGGAGCAGTTGCACGCTTTATAAAAACAATCAGGCAGAGTTAGCGTGGCAATTAGAGCACCCAGCTTTTGGGTAAGCCGCCATGTTCAAAGCAGTGTACAGGCATTCATTAATGTAGCCTCCCTCTCAACAAATGGGTTTTAGGAAGGCAAGGATTGTTATCTACCATTTCATGAAAATGAGAGGAGGTAGAGATCGCACCATGAACCAATGGCAAAATCAGAACTAGAACTCATGTCTGCTTCCTGCTCGACCCTGCGCACTTTCCTCCAACCCGTTTCAGTTACCACTTGTGCGAGAGCCAGCAAACAACAGCCCTGGAGACTGCTGTCCTGGTCTTTATTCCCAGAAAAGATGCAACTTGAGTATTTCCTTATGCTGCCCTACCAATGTTCCCCTTTCATGAGCCAGAGAAACCACCGCAGGCGCTTGTACACTTGACGCCATTACCATGTGCAGGTGACAAAAATGTCACTTTGTGGAGTGTAATGGCATCGCGCTGTACACGTGCAGGGGTTTTAGAGGTTTTTAATGAGTTTATATCATTGCAAACTAAACTGCATCCCGACGTAGTTTAGTTTGCAACGGTGCTTTGCAGCTATTAAATCAGCTCACTCTCCAGCCATGGGAAAGGCGGGCAGGCTCCACAGAAAAAAAAAGGATCCGTCCCCTCGTTGCTTCTGTTTTCAGCAGGCACGTGCTGAAGGCAGAAGCAGCAAGAGGCCTGATACTTTTTCTGTTTTTTGGCAGGGTCTGCCCACCTCTGCTGCTGCTGGGGGACGAGCTGCTGGTGGGCTGAGCAGCCCCTGAGGCTCGGGGGGCCCTGCTCCTTCTCTCTGCAGTGGCAGTGCCCCCCAGGGCCGCCCGGCTGGGTTACTAGCAAGCCAGGTGCTGTGCCAGCGAAGAGTTGGATCAGGCTAGGTGCTGCCTCTGAGCTGGGGCAGCACTTGGCCTGCTAGCAGCGTGCCCAGGTGGCCCCAGGGGGCACCGCCACTGTGGAGGGAAGGACCAGGGCCCCCCACAGCTCAGGGGCCACTTGGCCCACCAGTAGCTCGCCCCCCAGCCGTGGACAGGCTCCGCCAAAAAAAGAGGATTGAGCCTCTCGCTGTAACAGTGACGGAAAACCCTAAATTGAAATGGTGGGTTTCAATTAAAAACTCATCGTTTCAATTTAGGGGGCATATAATGCAGCCCTAAGGACTAAACCCCCCTCACGTGTACAAACGCCGGCCTTAACCAGGTCACGGTGATAGTATCGCAGGTTTTCTATCACTTACATTGCTTTTTTTGTGACTTAGGGTCTACTGGGATCTGGTTTGAGGGCACCGAACCTTTTCACAAAGTTTGAGTCTAACAAAGGCTTTGTCACTAGCTCTGTAGACCTCGGTCAAATGGGTGATCTCCCTCCATAGTCCCGTAAAATCCCAGTGTAACTGGGAGGAGGTGTCTGCTGAAGCTGAAGTCAACCAAGAAATTTAAAGAGTAAAAAAAGTGAGCTGTGCAAATTGCAGTAGCCACAAAGAGCGTCTGTGATTTCCCCTGGTGAATGGTGTCTCGATGACAACATGATAGTGGACCATGTCCAGGGAACCTGCTAATGATGTCGTCCTAATGTGGTGGCTGGCAACAGTGCTGTTTCCCAGTCTCACTTATACAGCATTGAGCGTGGGCTAGGAAATCCCTATTTGCTTTAAGATTTTGATTGCAGTCGATTCCCATGTGTATTATTCACTGTGCGCCTGGCATTTGAATGGATCCTTACGTAATGCTGCATGAAACGTGCAGATTTTTTTTTGTTTTGTTTCTATAGAAAAGTTGGCAATTTTCCTGTAAGTTCAGGTTTAATAAATGGATAGTGATTGGGGGCTTCTACTTTTAGGTGCCCAGTTTTAGTCAACTGATTTTTTTTTTTTAAAGAACAGAAGCACTTTCTAAAAACCAGGTCTTTTGACGGTGCTTCCAGTTGGGCCTCCAAACAGGGAAGTACCTGCTGCTGCTACTACTTGTCAGAAAGGTTGGCCTCAGGGTTTCCTGTAGAGCCCTTAACAGTAGGGTCTGTCCCATAGCATAGGATGGACACTAATTTCAAGTGCCCCCATCTTTGCCATTGCAGGTGAGTGTGCCCAAATCTCCAGGTGAGAGTTAGTCTGTATTTACTCAAGTGGACATTTACCTATTTATATGAAGTGGCGCTGTTCCAGCAAGATGCTTTGTGAGCCCCAGCACAGAAAAACTATTTATGCCACAACTCAGGCATTCGTCAAGGATTTGTCTGATTCAGAGGAGCCCAAATATCTTGAGTTAGGGTCCTAACCCCACTGGACTCTTGGCTAAATTCAGGTGGGAAGGTCTTTAGAAATTTTTAAAGGGGCTCTGGTTTAATCTTAATGTGAATTGGGAAATATTTTGAGATCCAGGAAATGTTTATGGGGCAGTAATCCCTCCACCCCCACCTCCATTCTAGTCCCAATCTAAGCAACTAGATTTCATAGATTTCTAGGGTCGAAAGGGACCTTGTAGATCATCAAGTCCAACCCCCGGCTCTAGGCAGGAAAAAACACCGGGGTTAAGTAACCCCAGCCAGGTGCCAGTCTAATCTCTTCTTGAATACCTCCAAGCTAGGGGACAGCACCACCTCCCTTGGAAGCCCATTCCAGATTTCAGGAACCCTCACCATAAAGAATTTATTTCTGAAGTTGTATATAGGAAGTATATGCCTTTGTTCTCTCTCTATGTGTTTATCCAGTTCGTCTCAAGTGCGGTGTACGTGCCGTGATCCCTTTTGGCTTCAAACACCACCTATGGTGAATGGTCCTGAGCATGGTTAACTTTTCATTTGCTTCTCTGAAGATGCTCAGGGCTTCCAGAAGGCACTTGGTACCCGCTGGAATGGGGGAAGCCCGGCACGCCTCTACCTCGGCCGCTCCTCCGGTTGCCTTTTGATACACGTGTAAGTCCTGACTTCCTTCTTCTTCTTTCTTTTTTTCAACAGTTGCAGATTTGATCTCTTCTGAGCTCTTTGCAGTGTCTGGACTACTGGGCCTCTAAAAGTCTACAGACAGTTATCATTCAGTCCCTGGGATTGCCCTCCCTGCTTCTCCTCATCACCTTCCCTTCTCCCCTTTTCCCTCCTATAAAACTCCCGTGCATTGTGGGATTGCCATGGAGCCACGGGAGACCTTAGGCAGCTCCCGGCAAAGGGGAGGCGAGGCGGATTTCTTGCCAGCTACTGTTGCCTCTGCAAAGCCTCCACCTGCTTCCAGCTGCGCGGGGGAAACCATATTGCCTGCTTCAGGCTCCGGGAAAGGGATCCCAGTGAGTGGAGAAAGGATGGAGCCAGAGGAAGAGGATGAGCTGGGTTCTGGGAGAGATGTGGATTCCACTTCCAATGCAGACAGCGAGAAATGGGTGGCCGGGGATGGCTTGGAGGAGCAGGAGTTTTCCATCAAGGAAGCAAACTTCACAGAGGGGAGTTTAAAACTGAAAATCCAGACCACCAAGAGGGCTAAGAAGCCCCCAAAGAACCTGGAGAACTATATCTGTCCACCCGAGATCAAGATCACCATCAAGCAGTCTGGGGATCAGAAACTCTCCAGAGCTGGGAAAAATAGCAAAGCGGCTAAAGAGGAGGACAGAGGGCACTTCAAAAAGAAGGTAAGGGCACCTCACATGCTTGTGCAGCCATTTATTTATTTCTGCTCTTTACTAGCTGTTCACAGCTGATGAACTGAGCTGGTTCCCTACTCTCTGCGTGTTTTTTAACACAAGACTTGTCATACCTGACAAGTGAGGTAATGTGATCAGACATCCTAAACAATGAGGAACAAATTCTGCCATGGGGGCATGCACGCAACTCCCAGCAACGATGGTGTGGACCCATGGCTGTCTTGGGAATGGGGCTGGGAGCCAGCTGCTTGCCTCGGAGGGCACAACTGGGGCCTGGCTGCTAGGAGTTTGCTTTTGCAGAAATAACGGTGACCATCTTTGTTGCCAAAAGAGGATGGGATGTGACGGGCTTTTCTATCTATGCTTTTTGTGGGTGAGAAGGGTCTGCGGTGCTGAAGACTCCCATGAAGGGGCTGTATAGTTTGCATGAGTTCATGCAGCTATGGACCAGTTGCTCTTCTGGTGACTGGGGGCAGGCTATAGAAGTAGACTGTCCCAGATTAAGAGGCATCAATTTGCAAAGTCCTCCCTGTGATTGGGAATGAGCCTTCATGTTAACCTGTACTGAAAGGGGTCAGAAGCTTACCAGACCTTCTCGGGATTTTTCTGTTTTGTATGTGATCTCAGTGAAAGATGAATAATTACATTAAACGATGTGCCCCATTTTCAACCGTGGTGCGTCTGAACACAAATGCTCAACCCTTTGGACTGTTAAGCTTTGGACTGCCTTTTAAAATACAGGTATGTGCACTGAGACCAATTGAATTCCTTCCCATATACCGGGCTAAGGGCTCCATTACTCTTGATTACAGCATTGTGCTAGCAACACTATTTTTATGGTTGAGAAAATACTTCCATTATAAGCCTCATTTTCTTCCAGGTGCTTATCATTTTCTTGAAATATCCTTTTGGGCTGAAATTTCTTCTTTAAATTGGGAAACGTGGATGCTTTCTTTTGGCTTTGCCAAATGTGCTTCAGCAGGAGAAAAGGATTAGAAGGGAAACTCATCTTTTCCTTTATCAGACATGTTTCAGGCAATGTGTTTGGTTTGGTTTTCAGTAACTTGTTGGGTACTCAGTCCTCAGCAAACACAAGTGCTTTTCTGGGCACATTTGAAGCAATTTTGTTTGAATTTTAAGCAGCACAGGCTATCTTTGAGTCAGGGCCCTTTATTTTTGAGGTGTCTGTGCAGTACCTAGCAAATGGAGCTCTGGTTCTGATTGAGGCCTCTGTGTTCTCCTGCAATGGGAATAAATCCTCATCTTCTACACATTGGCAGTGTACAGACTTCCTGGGGTGCTCAAGTCTTGGAGCCCATTCACTGAAAGAATCACCAGTAGTCATGAAACCTGTGAGCAGGCCTGGACAGATTAGTGCCCAAAGGCACGTGCAAGGCACAGGGATAAATTTGCCACTGAATTGAGCTTCACAGATGAATTTGATCTGCAGGTTCAAAACAACCATTTCAGCCACGCTTCAGAGGGAGGTGTTGAATGTTGTATCCACAATGGTCCAGGAAGTATATAAGAGGAGAGGATTTGTTTGTGGCATCTGTTATTGGCCTAGCTGTGTAGTTGGTAGAGAAGTGAGACAAGCGTTCAGGCACAAATGGCCCTCCCTCACTGCAAACTGAAGGTGAATCTTAGGGGGTGTGAACTCGTGGAAACGAAAGCCAAGGGTTTCTCTGACCCCTTGTGATTACCATATTGTGTGTTTTATTTTTAGCTCAGTGGAATGGTGCCAGGGATTTATTTGACCCAACCATACATTGTGATGTGGTTTTCCAGGTATCTGGTTATCTGTTCATTAGCTTAGAAGCTCAGGCCCAGATCATGATCCTCTTAAAAACACTGAGTAATACCCTAAAACCCAAATAATTCCATTGATTCCAGCAGAGCGACTTGCGTAAGATAATATTCAACCTAAATTGCAATCTGGCCCTCAGTAACTGCATGTCTAGAGTTATAGAAATATATGAATGACTGGTGCCTCCTGAGAGTGGGGGGGCACCATGGTGGTCAGCAGGCACCGTCTATAACCGCCGGCATTGGTGTTGGTGGCGTCGAGTGGGGACTGCCCATAGATGCCGGCGGTGGTGTTGGTGGTGGGGGCTGGCGGGTGGCAAGCGGCGACCGCCTGCAGAAGCCAATGGCAGCTTTAGCAGCAGGGGGGTGGGTGGCAAGCAATGACCGCCCACAGAAGCCAGTGGCACCACTGGTGGCGGCCAGTCTCGGGGCATGTGCCCCCCCCATCCCCTCCCTACACATCGCCTATGTAGAAGTGCATGGTTGTGGAAATGTACTGATTGGCACACACGTCCTGCCCAGTAACTTCCAGGGCTGAGTCTGAGTGCACTTGGATGCCCTAGGGTGCGTGGGTTTTCATAAGACTTTAATTCCCATTCGAACATATGAGCATTGTAATGAGTTTGTTTTTATAGCCAGCCAGGAAAAGCTCTCACATAAGCAAAATACAGAGAAACTATATGCAACCCTCCCCACCCATCACTCGCAATATTAATGAAGAGATGTTAATTGCCTAGAGGGCAGAAGATACAAATCTCAGCAGCTGTAACTTGGCTACATTAAGCATTTATCACTTATATCTATATTGTGGCACTAGAGGTCTCCATCTGGGATCAGAGCCCCTTCGGGTTAGGCAGTGTGCATACACACATACACACGTGAATAAACACGCATGCACACCCCCCCAGGAAAAGACACGCAAGAGGCAGGCGGAATCGAAATAAATGGCCAAAGACAACAGGTGAATTCAGTAAACAGACGGGGAGCACAAGGTAACAATGAGATGATTATGATTAGCATAATGAGCAACGGCCACAACACACCAGCTGCCGAAGCATTGTCAAGCATCTTGTGGGCATTCGAAGGGGGACAATGAGGATTTTTACAGTCAAAGCAAGTCCCCTGACCCTAAGCAATGTGCAGTCTAAGGAGGCTTGAGCTTAGCCAGCAAGATTTCCCACAAGATTAAAGGCGGCTCATGAAAAGGGTTGCAGAATCAGGCCCTTACCTAAATAATTCAGGCGAGTTGCAACAGGAGTTGAAGACAGATACTGCAAGAGACAGGTAGGAAAAAGGCAGGACAAAGGTTCCAACTGTTAAATCATGTGGTTGCTTTCTTGGCCGAGCGGCGTGTCACGACGTCTGCACGGATATTTTTTTAAAGATACAGTTATCATGAGGCTAGGAGAAAACTCTGCAAGTCGAAACTTGAACTGCACTGGGGCTGGGGTGGCCTAGTCCTGCTGAAGGTTTTCCCCATGTAGAAGAGCACACAGAGGTAGTTTTTGCCTTTGCTTGCAGACAATATCGTCAGCCCCATTTATGTACGAGACACAGAGACCGTGTGCTCTCTTGTTTCAACCATCCCAAGACTTGTGCGGCTTAAATGGCATTTCTCTCTTCAAAATGATGTTGGTTTCCTGTCCCATTGCTTTAATAAACGTACACCCAAGAGGATTATTAAATGGGAAGAACTGCAGCAATTGGGACCGCTACACTGAGCCAGTGGGCCAAATCATCAACTGGCATGCCTCAGTTGGATTTTTGCCAGCTCAGTGGTTGGCCCAATATATTTGGATTTTTGGGGGGGCTTTTTTTGGGAAGGAGAGCAGTAGCATTATTCCAGTTTACCACCCAAGTTATATATTCAGGGCTACATGTCGCCTTGAACTCCCACTGAGACTTACACGGGCGGAGGGCTGTTCATAACCCTTAACGCGAGCTACAGGCTCATGTATCAGCAGTAGAAATGGCTGTTTTACACCTAGAGGAGTAATGCTTGGATTTGTGTTTTCCCCCTAAGGAGGAGCTAACTCTATTAGGACTTGAAAAATCACTTAGGTTTGTTGCATAATAATTTAAGCCACATCTCCAGTAGTCCCCAGTGCTTCCAAATACCTCTTCAGTATGCTTGCAGGAGTTTCAATACACATAGCACAGAGGGCGAGTAATGAAAACATGGAAGCAATTTAAGTAACAGCATGTGGGTACACAAAGGACCGGTGATGCCAGTAATGTAAAAGGGGCTGTGAACTGGGGATAGAGTGTTTATTCAGAGGCCACTTAGGGAGGAAGAAGATCTGCCTGTTCTGTAGCCTTACACTGTTCTGTTAATTAGGCAGTATAGGCGCTTGCATCATTCGTCAAAGTGTGGTGCCTGGACCACTGGGGATTCGAACGGTGGTCTGCGGAGAGCGGCGCGATCACGTGGTGCGGATGGCTTTTCTTTGATTCCAGCTGCTACATTTTATTAAAAGAAGTAAACATACGTTACTTTCCTCATGCTGCTTTTCCGCGTGAGCCACTGCAGCGATTGCCCTGGGGATGTTATGCGATCATGAATGGGAGGGGAGGCTATCTAAGGAGACAGGCTGCCTGGGCGCGGTACCCATTATGGGAGAGAAAAACAATTACAAGTTTGGGAAGCCTTGGTCTAGTGGCTTGAACTTTAGGCTCCAGTCCAGGAACTTGGGGCTTTCAGTCCAAGGTTTTGGGGTTTTATTTTTTTTACATCAAGTTTCCCCTTCTGTAAAATGAAGGGGGAGGTGAGGGCATGCTCCTTACTCATTTCACAGGGCTCCTATAGAGATGCATCTTAGCTGGGGTAGTGTTTTTGTTCAGCCGTTTGTGAACATGAACCGGTTATATACATTTCCATTAGTACTTTAACTCTCCAGTCTACTGGGGCAATAGGGGCTCCAGACGTCGGTACTTGTAACCCCCAGAGATTGTTTCTGTGCAATGGAGCTCATCACACGTGCCACGACGGCAGCTGCACCACTGATGTCACAACTCCCTGATCCCACCAGCGCAGAGACTCCTGCACGTGGCGTTTGCTTTCTCACCTGCAGCCGGGCTGCAGCGGGTTGGGATTTGCCATCAGAGAGAAGACATTTATTTCCCTTCGGAAATGGGCAAACAAACTGTCAGTTTTGATGGGCACTAAAAGCATGGCACCAAATGCTGCGACGCAATCCATCAGCTTTTCCACGCCTGCTTCGCAGAGTTTAACAAGCCCCAGATGAGAAGTAGTTCTGTGTTTTTCTTCATTTGCTGCCCTCTATTTTACTATTGCTGTAAACACTTGATTTTTTTTTTTTCCCCTCCCTGTGCCAAACTTTCGAGTTTCCCTCATATGCATAATTCACTGCTTCAGGGGATGTAAACTCCTTTTTTTTTCCCTAATGCTTAAAAAGGGTGAATACATTTATCAGCGAGAGATAGGCAGCGGTAAATGTAACAGAAGGAAAGTTTCCTCACGTTGCTTTGCAGGAAGCCACGTTCTTCGGTTTTCTAATACACGGGCCTTGGTTTCCCCCAATCTCGGCAGGTCCATTCTGTTCCCATGCAAGAAGCCCCTATGCAGGTCTTTTCCCCTTGAATTTCTCTTCCTTTCACTCCCCCTCCCTCCACACAAGCACTCTCTCTCCTTGCATTTCCTCATGCTCTTGCTTTATCTTCAAGGATTCCCTCTGTCACATCCTTCTCCCTTTGGAGCCCCGCACACCTCGCGCCCATCCTCTCCTTCCCTTTTGGATCACCTCCCGCACGCTTCACTTTCCCTGCAGGTCCTCACGGGCATCTCTGTCTCCTGTCAAATCACCCCCGCACCACTCTCCTTCCCGTGCGATTTGCATGCGCAATCATTAAATTGCTCACGGGGCATGTTTGTTTCTCATTGAAAAGGGCATCTCCTCTCGCCCGGTGGGATCTGAACCAGGATTTACAGTCAGCGTAAGCACTCGGTTCTCAAGAAGGCGGGTCTGGTTCTTTTTTGAAGGTATAATTAAGTGGAGAACTTTATTTCCACCCCCTGCCCAGCTCTTTTCTTCCCCCCCCTTTTTTTTTTAATTTGAATTTGTTTTGGCTGGATGGTCACCTTCAGACCCCCTGCATTTGGGCAGGCTCTTTCTTTGCAGAGGAAATAATTGGAAGAGGCTGAGCGAGTTCTGCAGGACAAGGGTCCGGAGCTGAAACCAAGACTAAGGGGCTGCACATTTAGAAAGATGGCACCGCATCATTTAGGCTCAATAACTTGGCTTTCTGCTACCTTGGACCTTCATTTGTATCATGGCTGAGTGTTGTAATACTACCAAATTGTAGGAGCAGATTTTTAGTTGCCTCTGAAACAAGTGTTTGACATCGCTAAGGAAGTCAGGCGCGAAGGAACCCATGGTGACCCCTCAATCTTAAAGTTCACTCTAGGCCAGGCCGGTCCCCAAAGTGAATTAAGCAGCCTTGAGACTGCTCTAAACTATGCAGGTTGCTGATAGCCCTAGCAATTATTTTGACAGTGAAGAAGTCCCACAGGATAGGGAGGGTTGTGGTGGAGACCTGCCACTTGGAACAAAGGGCAGGAAAAGGGGCCGCTTCAGTGATATTTGTAGCCACATGAGCACCTAATACAAAGGGAGTCCTGTGGCAGCTGGATAGACTGGCTTTTGGGACTTCTCTGCCCTTGCCGTTGGTACATAGGAAGAATAACAAAAATGATGTTCTTCAGGGAGAAGCAGTGGTTTTTCTATTCAGGTGGGACTGAGGAAGTCAGTTGACTTCATGGCTCATTATAATCTACATGATTTGCACTAATGTCTCTTCACTTCACGGGTGCCAACAACTTTCTCCCTTTTGCAAAGGTCTTGACGTTCCACTATGCAACTTTGCTGGGTGAGAGCCGTTCCCGGTACTATCTCTATTCTATTTTGCAGCTCAGCAAACCTTAACTCAGGTGTGGCAGTAGTGACTCAGGTGTAGAAATGACTGCTGATGAAGTATTGGAGGTGCTGTCAAGACACTCAAGAAGACTAGAATTTGCTTTATGAACCTGAGGAAGAGATGCACATTTAACTATGATGACTACAGGACTAATGCAAACATGCTGATGGTAGTCTTATGTAGAATTTAGATTATGGTTTGTATGGGATGGTTTGCATAGTGATGACCTTGCCTCAGGTAGGGAGTTGGACTAGATGACCTCTGGAGATCCCTTCCAGCCTAACTTCTCTATGATTCTATTATCTTTTAGCTATTTTTTTGCCTAGTTTGTGAGATTTTTTAAACTCAATAGGTAATTCAAGAAATTAGTGCGCTTTTCTATATGGTTATATTTGTTTTTGCTTTGATATTAAACTGAATCATGTAGTGCTAGGCCCCTAACATATTAAGTAAGCTTCTCATTTCTCTTTAACTGGAGCAAAATATGTGTTGTGTTTTATGTGATGATGTGCCACACCATCTGCACCCACACCTTTTCAAGCTCCTAGATCCTCCCATGCATTCTCTGTAGGGAAAATGAACCTGCCTGGCCCTGCTTCACTCCTGTCCCTTTGCCAACTATAATTAAAGTAAATTAAAAGCAAGCAAGCAGTGCACTTAGGAGGGTAAGAATGAAACATAACAATGACCACTGAAATGCATTTCCTTCCCCAAGTGCTGCTGTTATGGGGAGCAGTGGTCACAGCCCGCCATGTTCGAGACATCTCCAGTGTGGGAATAAAAGGGGACTTTCTCACTTTTTATGCTCTTGTAGAATATCCATCCCTACTTGACTGCCAGGGATACCAGTGTGCTGGAAGTGCTATTTTTTTTTTTAATGCTGTCTAGTTAAAAAAATGTATGGGTAAAGGCAGAACAATGTTACAGAGAGGAAATTATGGAAGATTTGTCCCAACGCGTTCAAGCTGCTAATTGAGTATTTTGGGAGCTTCTGCCTAGCCAGAACCTGTCCACATAGAGGGTCTTTTTCATTCCTCAGCAGCCCTTTTCCAGATGGCCACCTGTCACATTTTCATCCTTATTTAGAGTCCTGCATTTTGTTCCTTCTGGGGCAAGCCTCCTCTCTTCCAAACATGACAAAAAAACCCGCTTTTCATGCCAGTTTGTTTGTTAGATGCCGAGTCGCTTGGTCAGGAAGAGACTGGAACCAGTTAAAAGCAGCTGAGGGCAGATTGCGGAGGAAGTGTGGCCCTGCCGTGCATGGAGACCGGCGTGCTGCGGCTGACCCACCTCTTCCACTTTTCCTGCAGAACCCGGTGAAAAGAGCTTGCACAAGGAGCTTTTCAGGTCCAGTGGTGTAAAGAGTCAGCCAAGTCAGCGCATGCCGGCTGCATTTCGAAACAACTCACTTTTACATTGTCCTCCAGGTTAATGCAGGTTACTTGACATGCCCCTTTCTCCTTTGTATCCTGAAGTTCACCTCTCTTGACACTTTCCGGCTCCCTTCAGCCCTTCACATCCTCTCTTGTACACGTGTGCACTCAGGCTCAGCGTTTGTCACCCCCTCTCCCTCCACACTTCTCCCATATACTCACCCCTACTGTCCTCTGCATGCACACTGTCACCCCTTGCTCAGCCTTTTCTCAAATCTCTCTCATTAGCACATAAATAGTACTGCACCCACAACCCTTCTCCCTTTCAGGGCACAACTCTGCCCACACAAAAGTGAAAAGTCAATAAAACTGCTTGAAACCTGGTTGTGCATGGGGCATGTGGTGCACACTAGTGTAACAGGGCTATGTAGTTGCACTACCAGTCCTAAAGAGGTGGGACCACAGCACGGTTGTGTTGAGTTCCCTCACAGGCACTCTTCACTCCAGGACTTTTTCCCTGCACCTAAGGAAAACACAGCCATAGCGAATAGCTCAAGCTCCGTAGCCATTTTTAAGGAAAGGTTAGACCTTTTCTACTTCTGAAGCTGATACAGAATAATTTCCTGAAATAATGATGACACACAAGTGACAGACTAGGTTATCAAGAAAACAAGGCCATTTGATAAGTGACCATCAAGAACCAGCCCAGGCCTGGTTTACTGTGTTTTCTGAAGGCCATTTCCCTTCCTCTCTTAGCATGACCTCTGGAATAAATTAGACCAGTCAAGTCTGACTCCTTCATCTCAATATGGGAAATGCTGTCTCTAGCTCATTATATACATTTAAATCCCAACCTGAATCCAATTAATATTAGGAGGCAAGAGTTAGTGGGAGCCTGAGAAAACCCACCTAGGAGGGAAGGAAAGTATTATTTACATAATGGTAGTGGCTAAAGGCCTGACCTGAGGGTACTGTACAAGTCTATAGTAAGGGCCAGGTCCAAAAGCCCTGACTCCTAAACTTTCATTGAAATTAAAAGGAATTTAGGTACTTGAATACCTTTTTGGCTCTGGCACATAGGCTTAGTACAGACAGTTAAAAAGCCCAAGGCTGAATCAATTCAGTCTTTGCAGGTTAGTCTAAGCTGCAAAGATTAAATTGAGAAACAACTGAACACACATTTACCTTTGATTCAGAAAATCCAGCCACATGCCTGTGGTGGCTCAGGCCAGAAGATGGGAGGAGGGCGGGGGGTGGAGCACGGCTCTTTGGCACTTCCTCTTCCTGCTGCTCCCAAGGTCTATGGGATTTTCAGTCCAGAATTATACCAGCAGGACTCTGCAGGGTTTCTCATCACCCCTTTTTCCTGATTCCAGGTGCCTCTGGGATTTGTAGTCCACAGTTACAGCCAGCAGTAACTTTCGGGAAGTTTAGCAGGGCAGGGCAGCTCTGTACTTGGGAGACAGGGGCTTTACCTGGGGGAAGCGGGGATTTAATCTTCCTCCCTGGCCCCAGACACCAGCCAGGGTTTGCTGAAGGGGGCAGACCCTGCCTCTCTCTCCCTCCCAACCCTTTTCTGCTGGAGCAGACAGACAGCACAGCCCAACCCAGGGCTGCAAAGCATGCTGGGATGCTGGGGGACATGTGATTTAACATGAACTACAAACGGGTCTGGGACAGAAGTTTCATAAACTGGTTTGACCCAAATCAGTTAAGTCTGATGCTACATTCAACCAGGTTTATCTTATACTAGTTTCAGCCATTTTGAAACTGGTTTATGTGCACTGAACTTCTGTTCTGTTACAGGTTTAAATCAGTTCATGATCATTTTAACCAGTTTATGCATAACGTCTGCCCCTAGTCTATAGAAAATGTCCCTAGGCTAAGCTTATAACTGCAATAGAAAAAAAAAAAGAGAAGAGAAAATAGTGTTACATCCACATCATAGATTGGAAAATGAGGTCCAGTTATCTGAGGATCACACTAAATGCCTGTGACAGATGTCCCTCAGCCAAGCACAGCTGCTTTACCACAAAGCCTTCAATCCCTGAGACTAGGGTCTCTTCCTGTTGGTTACAGCTTGGTAGGTTACAGGCTTGTGCCATAGAAAGGAGGAAAAAGATGGATACAGCAGTTTCTGCCTTTACTTCCAGCTCCTTTGCTCATCTGAGTCTCCAAGTCTGGCATTCAGAGCTTTTGGGAAGACTGTTTCACAGCCTGAATTCCACTTTTTATCTTTCTTTTTTGGTTTTGTTTCTGTGATGGCATTAAACAAAACAGAGAAAAAAGAGAGTGGCAAATAGTTCTGGGCTGAGATCTTGTCTGTTGAACACCATTCTAGGGCTGGATATTGTAAGACCCTTGAAAACAGAAGTTTCTGATGGAAACACAGACAGCACTGTCGCTGGAGCAGCATTATCAGGCATCTCTACATCAGGAGCCTCCTGCCCTTTCTGGATACAACCTTGTCTATTGTACATCTTACAGCAGATGTATACATTTTTTAAACGACATATGAATGACAGGTCCAGGTTTACTGTAGAGATCCTATTCTTTGGTGGTGGACTTAATTCCCCATGCCCTCTTCTATAATCTTTTCTTAATTTTATTTCTTTACTCATAATTATATCCTGCTTTGCCCCACTTAAAAAAAAAAAGGGTTTCCTGCTATGAAAACAACTCCACTGGGAATTACTGCCAGCCTTTTCGGAGTTCGGGGTATTGGTTCCTGGGACTGCCAGGAGCTGCTAGTGGGTCCCTTGTGAGCAATGTATCTCAGCATGCCGCAGTTGAAATTTATGGGCGTTTCACCCCTGACTTCAGCACGAGGCACTTTGCACAGCTGCTCGTGCAGTGGATTTCAGGTGTGGTATTGATGTGCTGTGGAGGGAACCATTTTCCTTTCCCTTTTGGAGTGACCAGGATCCATGCTCATTGACTCCAAAAGTTATTTTTACATGGGCAGTGTAGATGAATGGCTCCCAAACTAGGGGTCATGACACCAAATACAGCAACAGTACTTATAAATGGGGTTGTGACTCCCCCCAAAATTCAACTACAGCATGTGGGTTTGAAAGCCTGGAATTGGGACTGACCATGTGAAACAAAAATTAGGAAAGGGTGGCATCAATTTTTGCTACCTATGGCATCTTGGGGCCTGATCAAGGCACCACTAAAGTGGGGAACTGTAACTGGAAGTATATAAAGTTCCCAGAAAATGGGAAAAACCTGGGTGGGGAAGTCAGCTGCTGAGACAGAGGGGTCTGGATGTGAGGGAGTGAACCACAACACATTGTGGTTAGCAATCTGGGTTTCCCTGCAGGAGTTCAGATGCAAAAGTGTACTTGCAGCCAGCATGGACGTTTGTGATTCCTCTTGCTACAGGTCAAGAATAAGTCATGCTAAATTCACAGACAAAAGATGAAAAAGATGTTGGTCTCTCTGATCTTTCTCCTATTTCACATTATTAAAGTCCAGTCTATAACCAGGGTATACAGCAACTGCCTGTTAGTTGCACTAGGCAACACAACACATCTTGGTCACGTGGCTTAACAACCCTTTGTGAAATCCTTGGGTCAGAGGCCACTGCACCGTGCCCATCTTTGTCACATCTCAGTGATCTGCATCCTGGCAGGGTTCCCCCCTCCTCCTTCCCTCTCTCGGTATGGAAAGAACCATCTGCTGAGTTGGCTTTCAGAAGAATTTTGAAAAATACCAAATTCCCTTTGTTCCCAGAGAAAAAAAACCCAAAGTGAAGCCAGTATTTGCAGGGGCATGAGAAGGGCCAGTATTGTGTTTCCTGCTCCCAAGGAAAGGTTGTCCTCTTTCTTCTTTTCTCTTTGATTCGACTCCCTGTCATTCCATGAGCGAGTCAAAAGTGGCAGCTGCTGCTATCAGCTGGGAAAGGGGAGTCCCCTTGTTTAAAACCCATGTGTTAATCCCCAAGTAGAAAAAGTAGAAGTGCTTTATGCTCTCCCTCCACCCCGCTTGCATTTGTCTCTCCTGCAGCCTCACGGCCTGATGAAAGTCCTGGCCACTTTATTTTGGGAACTGTCATCTCGCTGAGCTGCAGCATTTTTCACAGCGATGAGTATCTTTTTCCAAATAATGGGTAACACTTCAAATGCATTGCGGGCCATGCAGCTTCCATCACAGATTTAAACAGAGGGAAAGGCACATAAGGGGGAAGAACTGGCAATGGGAGGAGATGCCGTGTAGCTGATGATGTGAGAATACAGGTAGCGGATGCGGCAGAGATGGGAAGCTGTCCTTCCAGATGGTGGAAGCTGCAAGGATTCAGGCTCTTGCCTCTAATGAAGGAGATTGTGTCAAGTGACAGAAAGGATCGGAGCACTTGCATAGCTGAAAGAGGTGTGATGTTGCCAGCAATGAGTTTGCAGAGGGTTTTTGAAACAAGGAGAGCAACTGGAGATGGATCCTAAAATAGAGAGAGAATGCCTGGAGTTCAGTGGGGATGGAAAGGGGCTACCCTTTGTTGATGTGAGAAGGCAGCGGCTGTATGCCAAAGCTTGAGACCAGCATGGAGGGGAATTAAAATAGCTGGTCAGAGAAAAATGAAAATGTTGGGTTTTTTTGGATGCTGAGGGGCACATAACAGCAATATTGTAGGCCAAGTTGCAGGCCAGTAGGCCCAGCTGCAGGCCAGCATCATAGGCCAATAGCCCAAGTCGCAGGCCTGGGAGACACCAGAAAAAGAGGAAAGTTTGTGATCAAGAATGACACTAAGGTTATTAGCAGTGGATGCAAAGGGCATTGAGAGTTGAAAAGGGAAAGAGAAGATGGTCTTCTGTTTTAGGCTGTTCCTGCTGATTGAGAGAAGTCATCTTGCACTTTAGGTGGAAAGAGGAGTGAAATGAGGGGACGTGAGAAGATGAAACCAGAGGTGTCCATTTGGGCCTGGTCACTCTCCTTTTATGCCCTCCCTTTGCAATAGTATTTCAGCATTGTTAGAAAATATCTTTTTTCCCCACGCACATCTGGGCTGGAGAAATATGTTCCTAGTTTAACAGAGGATTGAGGTGCAAACGGATTAGGTCACATAGAGTCTGTGTCAAGGCTGGGAATCAAACCCAGATCCCATGAGTCTCGGGCAAGTGCCTTAACCACAGAACGGGGCCGTCGCCTTTGCACGGCTCTGACGATTGGGCCACGCGCGGAGAGAGCGCTGCCGACTGTCGGAGGCTAGACTGAGGGCAAGGGAAGTGAGGAGGGAAAGGGCAATGGCAGTAGGAAAGGAGGGCTCTTCACCATGCCTTCCAGGGTAGGAACAGAGTCAAGGTGGTTTAAGTGCACTGCTCGCTCCAGCCCAGCGCTAAGAAGCAGAGGGCAGAAGTAGTGACAGAGGCTGCTGGGTATTGCTTGTCACGGGGTGCTCAGTGGGGGACCTAGACAAGCGAATCTATCTCAGATTTGGGCAGGATGCATGCGAATGGTGCATAGCCATTGGCAGGTGCTGGGTCTTCCCCAGCCCGTCCCTTGCAGGCCTTTTCCTGGCGCTGAGGTTGTCCCTAGCCTTGCAGCTCCCCATTCAGGTGTCTTACACGGGGCCACCAGCGCTCTCTGCAGAGTGCTGACCTACCGGTTGACCACGCTTCTTTCCTTTAGATTATGTCTGACCTTTGCTCCCAATTTTAGGCCTTGCAAATTAACTCCTGTGCCAGATTCCTCACAACCTCCCTCCTCCTCCTGAGAAGCAAGGTCGTTCTTCCCTCCCCACCCCTTCCCCACCATGTTCCTCTTAATAATAAAGAGCAGTAATTGCAACCCCCCCCCCGCTTCCCATCCCCCCAACTCAATGTGTAGGCCATTTGTGTGCTGGAGGGGGATGGGCAAGATCTGCCATCACTGGAGGATGGGGAAAGAAAGTGCAGGGGGAAATCTTGTGTTTTCTCAAGTCATTTAGGCTTCAGGGTTTTCAAAGGGGTGGATAACTTTTGATAGAAAAGTTTAACAATGTACCGTGGGAGGTGGGGGACCAAACCAATTGGTTTTAGATATGCATGCTTTGCCATAGATGGGTCCACAAGAAAGGACAGCTCACTTTTTTTGTTTATAAAATCTTTATTTGTGTTGTGTCCCTCATCTCACGCATTCACAAATCACCACTCATCGCAACACCTAGGCACTCTGTCTTGGCTCTGCTTAGGTTACAGAAATTTCAGTTGACTCACTCGGATCACATTTTAAATGCTGCATTTATCTCTTCAGCATCCCCGCTGTTTGTTTGGTTTTGGGTACTTTGCTGAGCTTGAACGAGATAAAACACATGAGAGTCCATTGTCTTTGGTAGCCATTCAGTTCCACTTTCTCCTTTACACATCCCCATACAATGCTTTTAGGTTTGAATTTACAGCTCTTCCTTGTTTCGTCCCCCTTTCCTTTTCTTTTCTTTTTTTTTATTGGCATGAAGAAAATTGAGAGAAAATAAATGATGAGCACTTTTCTGTTCCTTTAGCTTCGGCAAAAACGAGGCCTAAAACTACGTTTTGGGTTGAAACTCAGCCGAAAGTATTTGTTCTGCGACGGGGAGGCTTTGTTGTTTGAAACCCTTGGGCTTCTGTTGCGTGGAGGCAAAAGGAAAAAAAAATGCATATGGGATCGGAGACGGAATTTAAATTTTTTGCAAGGTGGAGAATGGTGTAACGGTGTGAAAGAATGAATTAGTTATGGCAAATCTTATTAGGGTCCATTGTAAGCAGAGAAGCGGAGACATATGGGAGCACTTGCAAAATTATTCCTTGTTTATTCAGCCTCCTAACCGAAGCAAATCTTTTTGCATACTGTCATTTATTTGGCAACTGGAGGGGTGTGGAAGGTGTGTGTGTGTGCGCGCACAGGGGAAGGGGGACACAGTATTGGTATTCCATTAAAACTGATGCTCAGTGCTTTGTTTGTCAGGTTTTGGCTGGGCTTTTTGCTTTGAAAGCCATTCAGAGAGGATTGGAGCAGATGGCAGGGAGATCCTGTTTGTGTTATTTTTGGACATTCCCATTGAAAGTCTCAGATCGTTGTCTTCCCCCCCTCTCCCCCACTCACGCATGTTTTTCTTTCTGCCTTTTCCTTTCCTCCTTTAAACCTTTTTTTTTACAATGTCACCGCAAGGCAGGGCATGTTTCTGCCTAACCACGCTGTGGCCACTTTATTATCGTCTGTCTAAGCTGGGAGAAGTTTGCAAGGGGTTGAATGAATGTCCCTCCTCCAAGATGCCTGTGATGGATTATAAAAGTGACATGGGTAGAGAAGAGAGGCCATGCTGCCATGTTGGTGAACCAAGGGCTTCCCTGACATACAGGCAAATAGCAGGAATGAGGATTGAATGGTTCGTGGCTGTGTAACATGATAACTTTGTTTTTCACTGTGGGCTGTTAGCTTGAATCAGGCCCAGGCCAGGAGCAAATGAGTTACTGTTCAGTGCCCTACAGTGCCCCTCCATTCAACTTCCCATCCCCCCAACCCTCTCTCCTAATTAGGTATCCTTTTCAGTAGCGAAGCCAAGTACTTTATGGTCGTGGAGGCTGTTACTACCCCTGTTGCTCCTTGCAGTGGCCTTCCCACGTTGCCATTTAGATTAAATGGTTGAAGGGGTCATGGAGAGGGGTTGTTTCGCCATCCTCTGTTCTGGGAAGAACAAGCGTTATCCTGGGGGGCTGATAAAGCACAAGCAGCAATTCAGCTTAACATAGCAGTTGTTCAAATGCATGCGGTGCGTTATATGTTGCAGTCCTCCCAAAGCATGAGTGGGATCCAATCAGTTAAAACACTGGATTAAGTTGAATAACCAGTGATGAACTAGCTTCCGAGAGGTTGGGTGATCTTGAGTAGATAAATATCCAAAAGTCAGTTCAGGTGATTCACCTGCAGCTGATTTAGATGATCCAGATCTCTTTAATCTCCTTGCTGGGCCGGAGAAGGAAGGTGCATTCTCCAGGCATTTTGTAGCACTTCCCAATATGAGTGAGGATGTCAGCCCTCTCACCCTGGCAGTGCTCTGCTCCCAGCTGGAAGCAGCAAACTCAGATGAGGCATGGACATTCAAAAAGCCAGAGGCAGAACTGATCTAAGTTATGCGGTTTTCTGCAAGGAGTATAGTTTATATTGGTAGTGACCAGGACACACATTTCCCCTTTGGTGGGGGCGGGGGGTGCAAATCTTAGACCAGGTTCTGCCATTTTTAAACCAGTCTCTGGACATGAGTACACGTGCATTGATATGCCATAATGACGCTGTAATAGCAGGTACTAACTCAATGCACTTGAAAAGGCGCTGCTGCGCAGTAGCACTGGCACATGTTTTATATGACACTAATGTTTGGTAGACTAATCCTACTGTGTATTAGCACTACTGTCACTGCACCACACTAATGTGCAGTAGTATTAGTCTACCGAGCTTTTTGTATCTCGTGTAGATGCACCCTCTGTGTGCCGAACTTCTGTTATGGCTATCGACCAGTTCCAATCACTTATACCGGTAAAAGTATAATGCCTGAACCTGACCACCAGGGTTCAAGAGCCTAAGAAAGCCAGTGTCAACTGGATTTTTGCGCGAGTGCAACCAAAGTAAAAACTTGGCCCAAAAAAGCTCCGACATGTAAGTGAACGTTTAAGGCTCAGCTGACCTAATCCGACCCTCGAAGAAAATTCAGTTTAGGTTTGATTTGAGTACAAGGTGATGATTCATGTTGGTTTTTACAGTGCTTGAATACCCACAACCTTGATTATTTTTTAACCAGTACACAGAGAACCCACTTCAGAAACTCTCCTTTCACTGTATGTGTAATGCAAGCTCAGAAGTTTTTTTTTTCAGTATTGCTACTGTCCTAGTTATAACGAAAGTCTGCTTTAGCTGTAATCGTGGAGGGAGGGCGGGCATGGGGGGTGTGGGTGTGTGTGGGGGGGATGATGTCACTGAAAGTGGGTTTTGCTGGGTAGAATAACTTGAGAGAAAAAAAAAAAACAATGCAAACCTAAACAACCTGCCTTTGTCTTGCTGTTATTTTTTGCTAGACAATTAACATCTGCTTTGCAGGATTTTGCTCTGCTGCCTTGACTTTTACGCCCGTCTTATTACAGTTTGGCACCTTGTTCTTATACCTACTGCACAGACCTTCTGCTCTCAGGCAGGAGAGAGATCTGTTTTGGTTTGTTTTTTTTCTCTTTTTTTCTTCTTTTTTTAGCACGGGGCTGCCTTATGCCGCACTCCCAGGCTGGGTAAAGGTTTCCCTTCGAGAGATGCCAGTGTTAGAGGCTTTCCTGGTCTGGCACATTGAGGAACAAGCCAAGCAACAGTCTCAGCCCAGACAAAAGGCAATACCGACCTAGTAGTTATGTAGTTACTTAAACATGATTTCACCTAAAGAATACCCGCTCTGACTCAGCTGGGTGCGGGGAGGGGGGCTCATTTCTAATGAGCCGAGGGACAGTGCAATTAATGGCATATGAAGGACAGATAACAGGCAGCAAACTGTCTACAGCAGAGAGAAACAAAATCCTAATGCTAACAATTAAAAGGTCCACGTGACTGAAGGGTCAGCTATTGCTCATACAGCGGGAGGCTGGGTATAGCCTCTGGAGACCTGGGAGGGATGCTCTGCTGAGCTGCATTACGGGGGGAATCGAGATCTCTAGGCCATACATCTCTTCGCTCTTGAAGTTTAGCGGGAGCTTCTGAGACTGACAAACAGCGCTCTGGGCATTATTTTCATCACATGTGCTTTTGACAGCAGAATTGTTAGCTACTAATCTTGATGACATGCGAGATTGCAAGAGGGTGGCTGAGGTGGGGAGAGGGGAGGGAAAGCTCCAGAGACAATTAGGTACCTGCCTCAAGATGCTGCAGGCCATAGTGAGGGGAGCCAAGATAAAGGATGCCTTTTCTGTCTTGCTTAATGTGTTAATTTTCCTAATCATCTTTTAACGTGGAAGCAAATCCCAGTTGTCTGTTTGTGCCGCTAATTGAAATCTTGCTAGGAGCATGGTCAAAGATTTTTCTTTCCCCCCCTCTTTCTAAAGAGCGTAGTATCGAGGCTCTTCCTAAGCTGCCCCGTCCCCCACCCCCTCCCTGAGCCTGTTCTGCAGCCCGCCCTCGGTTGCAGAGATTTGAAGGTAAAGGCCGATGGATTAGTCTAGGGGAGGGTCAAAGGTTAAATGAGAGGGGTTAGAGGCATGCAAAAGGCTATGATTGAAATATTTGCTGAATGCTGACAGCCAGCAGAATAGAGGCAGACAAGTGGCAAATTCCTGTTTTCTCCTCTAATTGAGAAAATATTTTGAGTGGTATTCAGTCAGCCTACAAAATGAGTCCCTGGGAGAGTCAGCCCATCCGTACTGGGGTGGGAAAGGAGCTGAGGATGCGTGTTGGTGCACCGTTCCAGCCAAACTTGTTTCCAAAACCCCGCGTCTCGTTCTCCTTTTCTTTACACCGGCGTAAATCCTTCAGGCCTGACGCTCACACCTGGCGTGCGCATTGATTCCTGTGCAGCAGGGATGTGCAAATCCTGCCGCTCTGCTCTAAATGACCGTACAAGGGAAAAGGCATCGTTGTTTTTTCCACCAAATTACTTCCAATCTACATCAGCGGGAGCAAGAACAGAATCGCTTCTGGTCCATTTGCTTTGGGCGGGGACCAAGTCTGTTCAAACCGAGGGTAAAGCACAGTTTCAGAAGACGGGTTTCCCGCACAGGCCAAGCTTCCTGGCTAAATGAATTTAGAGGCTCTCGTCTCTAAAAAAAACCACTGACTGATGGGGGGAAGGAGGTGCTGCACAGTTATGATCCAGTTGTCTGTGGCGTGCGTGCAGCGTCATAACGATGTGTAATGTGGGTGGGATCTAATGGTGTTAACCATTGAGTGGAAAATTGCCACAGCCAAGCTACATCCTATCAGGATTTGGATGCCAGGTGTACTTGGATTTGTATTTCAAAGGTGTCCTTAATACATTTCCTAGCTTGGCGTACGGGCAGCCGGAAACAAAAGATGCAGAGGATGCTCACAGCATCTTTCGTTGAGGATAGTCCATGGCAGCGCAGAATACGTTTCCTTTACCCTAGGTCCCGTTGATCTTAAATCCATCTTTTTTCCCCCCGGGAGAGAAGGGGGAGAGATTCTGTTCCTACCTCTGCCCACATAAAACCAGAGGTGACTGGATCACAGCTGGGATCAGGATTGACCCTCCGTGGGGTCGGTCTCCGGAATAAAAGCGTCCGCGTTTGCCTGAGCGCGTGCAAGCGCACGTACGCACGTGGACACGCACGCACGCACACCGTGACAGCCGTCGTGGTCCTGCGGTGCAGCCGGCCTGTCTGTTTGCAGCAGGAACTTGAGCTGAAGCGACCGGGGGAGAAATGTTGTTTGTCGGGTGCGTCACCGAATCAGCTGCCCGGCTCCCGAGCGCAGCCTGTCCCTGGGCTGTCTCTGACGTCAGAGGTTACTATGACATTTTGGAGGAGGAAATTCCATTCAGGTTTGTGTGCATTTGCCGGATCTGACCAGACACCCATCTGCCTCCGCTACCATCCTGATATCTTCCAGGAAGAAATGACTCAAAAGCATTCATGCCGCCCCCTTCCCCTCCAACTGCTCCCCCCCCCACCCCAAACCCTCCTGCTAAAGCCGATAATGGGCTGAAAGGGTTTCAATTAAGGTAATTTCCTTCTTACTTAGAAATCTGTGGTTAGCAAAGGGGCCTAAGAGCAGAGGAGGAAAGATGTGAAAGGGACTAGCTTCCTGAGCCAACAAAGCAGCCTGAATGGAAAGAGAGAAGGCAAAGGGGTCAGCACAATTTCTATTTGCTTCTATAAGTTCATCTCATAAAAGCCCGAGTCTAGGTTATAAAACAGTGTCTCGAGTTAGGCATGAGCGCCAATATAGGCTGCAGTCGAGGAAGGTTTTGGCAGAAGTATATCGTCGCTCTGGCCAGCAGTTACATCGCTCCGGGAACCTCAAAGGCCTTTGTGCCTTAAAGGCACCCAAGAGAAGCGCAGAAGCATTTTTTACAGTCACCAGGGGCTTCGTTAAAGCCCGAGGAGTTCATCAGCAGGTCCAGAAATTATAGTTGTTGTTAAGCAGAGAGGAAGAGAGCTGGAGTCATTTTATGGGTCTCCCTAAGGGGCAACATGATGGGATTATCAATGCGATCTGCCAGAAATCCCTTGTGCCAACGCTTGCTTTACAGTTATGGGCTCGGCAGCATTTGTGCGGTATGCTGCTGCTGGTGGTACTCGGGGACATCAGGTCATAGTCAGCCCCCCAGATTGATCCTGTTGTTGGGCAGGCAGCACGGAGAGGCTGGCTGGTGACTTGAACCTGCTGTAGTCCGGCCAGGTGAGTCGTGCCATGCTGTACTTGCCCTGCTACAGGGCACTTTTCATTTGGGCATCTCAAAGATTTTTTTTTTACAAAGGGTGTGTGTGTGTGTGTGTGTGTGAGTGTGTGTGTGTGTGTGTGTGTGTGTGAGCAGGGGATCCAGCATAAACCCTACCTTCCAGGTGGGGGAAACTGAGGCACGGAGCGATAAAGAGCATCCCACAAGGTCATGAAGCAAGTCAGTGGCAGAGCTGTCTTTCTCAAAGTTGCACAGCTGTGCAAAACCTCCTCCTCCCCAATCCCAAGACCTGCTTGGTTTGCCAGCATGAAAGCAAAGTGACGCTAGTTTGTCTTGTCCAGAGGCTCATCTCAGATGTGTACAACTGTCAAGCAGGAGGCTGTCTTGGGCTCTGTCTCAGCCCTGTCGGAAAGTGTTCGAGTGCCGTCTTGTGATTATAGCTGCTCCATTTTGGATGCTTCCATCCTCATGAGGAAAATAAGACTGAAGGGAAAGGAGGGAAGGATTTCAAGGATGTCGAGAGTAATTACTGATAGGGTGAAGTTTCTAGGCCTCATTAAGAGAAGCAGGAGATGCTTCCCTCTTTCGCTCCTCGCTAGGTTGGGGGCTGAGGGAGGGTGAAAGCTTCAGCTGTAATAATTAGGGAGCTGATCCTTCACTTGTAATTCTGCCAGAAACAAGAGCAAGAGGGGAGGATTGGGAATCGGATGTAAGAAAGTGAGAATTTAAGTGGCTCTAGGATAGCAATTGGCCAAGAGATCAAAAATGCATAAGAAACACCCTCTCGCAACCCAGTCCCCAGACTCCTAGAATGAGCCACTTTGCTGGTTTCCAGAGCTGAACCCACGGGGGATTCTCCTTATTTTTTGTTCAGATGTGGGCTTTGTTCACGTTCTCTTTTCAGGCCAGGGGGTTAAACACCCATGCTGGAAAACCTTGGCAGTTTTCCTAAAGGGTTGAGAATTGAACCCTCAGTCTACAGATTGCCATGTGCAGTTGGTGGCAGCAAACCCTCAATTCAAGGATGATCTCTACCAAAGCTCATGGAAGGGGCTGAACAATTAGCACAAGACCAGGAGTGGGAAAATCTGGATTATTTTCTTTGCTTTGGTGGTTTGTGTAGGGCCCCTTC
Source organism: Crocodylus siamensis (assembly GCF_052110815.1). Taxonomy (NCBI): domain Eukaryota; kingdom Metazoa; phylum Chordata; order Crocodylia; family Crocodylidae; genus Crocodylus; species Crocodylus siamensis. The sequence continues at coordinate 10,188,488 of NC_143397.1, forward strand.
TACCTTCTCTGACTCAGCTTCCCTCTTTGTGAAATCAGATGATATTCCTCACAGTAGACCACTTTAATACATTAGTTAAACATTATAACGCTGACTAGGTAAGGATGATGTTATTTCATTTCACCCAGCGTTTTCAACTAGGTGAAATTCAGAGGTTTTCAATCTATGAAATGCTATACACGTGCTCTGGGGTGGAGGGGAGTTTTAATTACAGTGGCTCCCAGACAACCGGTCTAATTAAAACACTGTAGTATCATGTGTATTCAGCTCCCCATGTTTCAAAATGGCCACAGAGGCATTTTAACTAAAGCTCAGTCCATGAGTTCCAATTAAAGTGCCAGCGACACTGACAAAAGTCCCCATGGCTCATCAAAAGCATACGGGAATGTCTCCTAGCTAAAAAGGGGGTGTACACCTAATGGAAGGGAGGGGCCATCACCATGGGGGACTATACCTTGGTTGCTTGGGGCTATAGGGGGGCGGTCAGGAAGGCCAAGGTGGAGATGGAACTGGGACCAGCTACTCGTATCAAGGACAAGAAGTCCTTTTTTAAATACATAGGGGGCCCGTCATATGAAACTGTGCTTTACCCTCAGTTTGAACAGACTTGGTCCCTGCCCAAATACATAAATACATACAAAGAAGGTACCGGGTAACATGGGGCCTCTGCAAGGCATGCTAGGAAATCTGGTTGTCTCACTAGATGACAATGCTAAACTATTTAACAATTTCTTTGCCTCCATTTTTCTGAGCAGGGAGTGGGTTACACCCCCACCACCACCACCACCGGGACCCATGTAGGCCCCAGGGGAGGTGCACCCAGGCCTAGGGTCAGTGAGGATCTAGTCAGGAAACTTCTGGAGGGACTGCACGTATTTAAATCAGCTGGTCATGATGATCTCCACCCCAGAGTGCTGAGGGATTTAACAGAGGTCATTGCGGGACCCTGGCATGGCTTTACGAGCACTCATGGTGCTCTGGTATGGTGCCAAAGGACTGGAAAAGGGCCAATGTGGTTCCCATTTTCAAAAAAGGGAAGAAAGGAGGACCCAAGAAACTATAGGCCAGTTAGTCTTACCTCAATCCTGGGCAAGCTTTTTGAGAGAATTATTGTGGCACATGTCCATGAGGGGCCAGCAGGGGAGGTTATGCTTAGGGGCAACCAACACAGGTTCTTTAGGGGCAGGTCCTGTCAGACCAACCTGGTGGCCTTCTATGACCAGGTCAAAAAATCTTTGGATGCAGGTGTAGCAGTGGACGTAGTCTTTCTGGACTTTCGGAAGGCCTTCAACACTGTCTCTCACCCCATTCTCATTAAAAAACTAGGGGACTGTGGTGTTGACACCTACAGTCAGATGGGTCACTAGTTGGCTGGAGGGCCGCACCCAGAGAGTGGTGGTGGATGGGTGCTATTCGCCCTGGAGGGATGTGGGCAGTGGGGTCCCCCAGGGCTCAGTCCTCGGGCCCGCGCTGTTCAACATCTTCATCAGCAACTTGGACGAGGGGGTAAAAAGCACCCTGTTCAACTCTGCAGACGATGCTAAGATGTGGGGGGAAGTGGGCAAGCTAGAAGGGAAGAATAGGCTGTAATTGGACCTAGACAGGTTGCAGGGGTGGGCGGATGAGAACAGAGTGGGTTTCAACACTGACAAGTGCAAGGTACTGCACTTGGTGGGGGGAAGAACCAGCACCATACCTACAGGCTGGGGAACTCCCTTCTTGTCAGTGCAGAGGCAGAAAAGGATCTTGGAGTCATTATTGATACCAAAATGAACATGGGCCGGCAGTGTGGGGACACAGTCAGAAAGGCCAACCACACCTTGTCATGCATCCACAGATGCATCTCAAACAGGTCCAAGGAGGTGATCCTCCCCCCCATGCGACAGTACTGCAGTACTGTGTCCAGTTCTGGGCACTGCACTTCAAGAGGGATGTGGACAGCATGGAGAGGGTCCAGAGGAGGCTACTCACATGGTCAGGGGACAGCAGGGCTATGAGGAGAGGCTACAGGACCTGAACCTGTTCAGCCTCCACAAGAGAAGGCTGAGGGGGATCTAGTGGCCTGTTACAAACTAGTCAGAGGGACCAGCAGGCATTGGGGGAGTCCCTGTTCCCCCAAGCACTACCAGGAGTGACCAGGAATAACGGTCACAAGCTGGCAGAGGGGAGATTCAGACTAGATATCAGAAGGCGCTACTTCACAGTTAGGGTGGCTAGGGTCTGGAGCCAACTTCGAAGAGAAGTGGTGCTGGCTTCTACCCTGGGGGTCTTTAAGAGGAGGCTAGATGTACACCTTGCTGAGGTCGTTTGACCCCAGTAGTTTTTCCTGCCATAGCAGGGGGTCACACTTGATGATCTGCTCAGGTCCCTTCCAACCCCACCAACTATGAAATTATGAAAGTATGACACCATTTTGAAATGTGGGACGCTGGATACACGTAATGCTGCAGCACGCTGGGGTAGTCTAATTAGACCGCTGCAGCAGACTCAATTAACTGATTCTGCTCTGATGCATTGTAGTTACAGTGTGCTAGAGTACGTGTATAGACACCACGTGGTGCTTTCTGTTTCCTGCTAAATTGCAATTTGGGAATGGAGGACTATACAAATGTAAATCAAAGAGAAGATTTGGAGATAGCCCACCATGGAGTGGATCCTCTGAGTTCTGCTCATGTCCCCTAAGGCTAAGTACAAGCCATCAGAAAACCCAAGGCTGAATCGATTCAGTCTTTGCAGGTTCATGTAAGCTGCACAGATTAAATTGAAACAGAAGTGAACAGACATTTACCTTTGATTCAGGTAATGCAACACATGCCTGCAGTGGCTAAGGCCAGATGCTGGGGGGCACTAGGGCACGGCTCTCTCGCTGTGTGTTCACTTCATCTTCCTGCTGGTCCCAAGATCTCTGGATTTGTAGTCCAGGCTTACAGCAGCAGGACTCTGCAAGGTTGCTCATCACTTCCTCTTCCTGCTTCCAGTTGCCTCTGGGATCTGTAGTCCGCAGTTGCAGCCAGCAGTATGTTTGCACTGACCTTCTATTTTGTTACAGGTTTAAACCAGTTTCTGATGACTTAAACCAGTTTATGTGTAATTTCTGCCCTTAGCCTAAATGGCAATGATCTACCCAGGGGTGGGAAGGCAGCCTGTCGCAAGCATGCCACAAGTGCTACCGGCACCCTCAGTGTGCGGTGCACAAATTGGGGATGGGAAAGGCAGAATAGCAGTAGGTAGGACAGAAAGCAGAGCAGCACATTGGGCAGGCAGTACAGGCCTGGGAGTAGAAAGCAGAGCATCAGATCAGGCGAGGAAAGGGGATCAGAGTGGCACTGGGAGAGGGTACAGGGCTAAATTGGTGGTTGATGAAGGTTGACCCTCACTGGACTAAGCCTTTAACTCAGGGGTTGGCGACCTATGACCTGCAGAGCCACTTTAGCTGCCCTGCAGAGCTGTGGGTTGCAGCCGTGTTTCTGTGGTGAGGGGCTTTGGCCGGGTGGAGGGGAGAAGCACAGATGGCGGCAATGTCAGAGAGCAGCAGCTTCAGCAGCACAAACCAGATAAGAAATGGCCTGGACACGGAGCTGAGCTCTGTTAAGGCAGTTCCCCACTGCAAAGTGGGACTGACCCCCGCTTCAGCTATATCGTAGTGGGGGGCAGGAATCATACCGGTTGGCATGACAGAGACAACAAAGAGCACAAAACTCTGGTTTGCTTCAAGGAAATACTGACCTTAGAAGGCTTCGATTCCTAAAACAACAACGGGAGAACCTGGCTCTTCTATAACGCTTTTCATCAGTTGGTCTCAAAGGTTTCCACAGTCAGTATTATTAGCCCTGTTTGGTTCACTGAGGCACAGAGAGATGCACTACTCGTGGACACTCAGCAGACCACAGCATCAGTCCAAAATAGAGCTGGACTCTCACGAGTCCAATCTGGCATGCTGTCCACCCGTCCTCCTCATCCCATCCTCCATTCCCTGGGGTCTGTGCATGGAAGTAGCAATTTCTTGGCGGAAGTTTTATTACCTGCCTAGTGGGAATTTTATTACCTGCCTAGTGGGAGTTTTCAGCGTGAATTGTTTTTCTCTTCGCTTCCTGTGGTTTTCAGTGGGTTGACTCTCAGTGGTTCCTTTTTCAGGAAGAGATTAGAAGAGCATCCTCTCCACCACCCACCTCTCCCCACCCCTTGATAAGAGTTTCAGTAAAGAAGTGACCCATGCATTGCTGAATGCTTCTTGTTTGGGATCTTATAGTGTGACTCAACATTGCAGACTTTGGTCTTTATCTTTTCCTAATTTCAAAGGAGTTGGGGGAGTGGGTGGGGAGGAGGAACAGGTGAGAACAGCTCGAACTGAAACTTTCTAGGCTCTGAACCTGAACCACAAGATAGCGTCTTACGGTAATCGTGACCAACACTCGTCATGTTAGTCAGAGGCTCATGACTGCAGGACACTTTAATCAGGTCACGTAGTGTTAATCAATTTGTTCTTGCTGTCCAAGGTGTGTGTAGCATTTCACAAAATGCCTAGAAATATTGGGTGCCCGTTTGAATGAGGTTGCACCAGACAAATACAATGCCCAGTTAGGGAATAAGTGAGTATTTCGGGCACAGACATGGCTGGGCGGTTTTGTGCCCTGGGTAGTGGCAGCACTAGGCCACTAGATTTTTGCTGTCCCCCTGGCTCAGCACCAGGGGCTGGTGCCGCTCTAATTTCCAGCCTCAGAGACAGGTAAATCGATTAGTGTAAACACCAAAATGCCCCGTGACTTTTTTCTTTTCTGATGGAAAACTGGGTTTTCGACTTAATAATTGTATGTGAACAGTGTCCATTCTCCAAAAATTTGTAAACTGAATTCTTTTGGTTTTTCTCCGAAACTTTTCAGCATTTAAATGTCCACCTTAAGGTCCTGAAATATGAATATGGATACAAAAAGATGTTTTGTTTTTCTTGGCATTTTCTTTGTGGTAGGAGGACCATATTTTTAAGTAGCTCTTGCATGATGTTAAACTAACCCCCAGATGTGCCAGACCCCTGAAGGGGTTTAGATGGGGATCCAAGCCCAGGGAGTCTGTAGTTGTTTTTGGATTAGGCCTTTGAAACTGCTTCAGGAGAAATTAGGGAGAATTATCTGTGAAGGGAATTCCCCATTTAAGAGGCCACAGGCATTTGTGGGTCTGATTTGAGCTGGGATTTGGCCAATTTGCATGGGGGTTAGAGAGGATAAAGGGACTTGGAGTAAAGAGGTGCTTTGTTTCTATTCTTCAGAACAGGTTATTGAGGTTACTCTTTACTAGCTTGCCTCCATTCAGTCCATATGTTGCGTATCACCTCAGTAGGTCTCGTAGTTTCATAGTTGTTACGGGCTGGAAGGGACCTTACAGATCACGGGGTCCAGCCCTCCTGCGCTTGGGCAGGAAAGACTGCCGGCTGTCCCACCAGGAATCAAAATGTCACACCTTTCATTTATATATTTATCCATTCATTTTCTTACTTAACTTCAACTGCCATAGAGGCTCAAGCGCTCTTTTGCCATTCTTAAATTCTGGATTAGCCACCATGCGAGAGTCAAACCTACTCCCTTGTCTTCCCAAAACCTGGGCTGTGAAGTAGCTCATACCAGTACTTGTTGTTAACTCTCAGCAAATTGATGGCAATATGGTGGGGCATCCTGACCCAAGCAGTCAGCACAGTTGCCATTAGTCTTCTCTGTCGTGGGTACTGCGGTAGGACCCTGAATGGGGCAAGGCAGCTTGTCACCTTTGTTAGGGAAGGTCCAATTTGGCCGGCTCCTTGCAACGGTGACCGTAAGGCTAGCTTTGCGGTTCTGGTTCCTGACTGGGTCTGAGAAACTTGGATTTATCCTGCGCTCTGCTACAGACTGCTTGTATGATCTTGACCAAATCACCTGGTCATCGTGGTGTTTTTTAAAACCCACCACTTCAATTTAGGACCCCTGTTTCGTCTACACATGCCTAAGATGATACATTCTGCAGCAGATTGGTTAGGTACGTTTAGCTAGATGTTGGTGTTTCTGCCTAGCGGAGATGAGCACTCCACAAGTTCCTTCCATTTTTCCTTTCTTCTCTGAGCATCATCTTCCCAGTGACTGCATTTCAATATGGTTGCTCATCACACTGACCAGGGGATTTTGTTTGAATGCCGGATTGGATAGATTGTGCCTGCGAACGCTCCGCTTCTCCTCTGCCCTGTTCGCCCGGAATGATGTAAGACGATCTTTAGTGAGTTCCCTTTTGTTTAAAAAACCAAAACCAGGGAATCAAATTGATTGTTGGGTTTCTTAAGCGCTTTCCATTCACCAAAACATCTTCCCATTGTAGTTATATAAAATGCAAAGATTGAGGAACTTGACCCAGCAGGTGACAACTGTTGGGAATACAAACGTTCAGCTGTAGGAAATATCTCCATTACAACAGTGCTGTGGAAGCAATTAGATAGAGAATAATGGATAGGCTGCCATGAGATATTAGGAAATAATTCCACAGGGGGCCTTAGTGGTGAGATCATAAACCACAAGGGCTGAACTTGGAGCGTTTATGATGTCAGCAGAACCCCCTGATGCAATTCACCCTCTCCATCGACTGTAGGCCAGTTGTTACGAGGCTTTTTAAAACCCTAGTTTTGTTTTTGTTGAGGTTTTTTTTTTTTAAAGAATGCATTGAACATGTTCCAAAATTTCAGTCCTTCCTGTGGAATGATTGCAGCAGTTTCAATGAAATATTGATGCTGTGGCTATTTTAGGAAATCTTCTGGCATCGGTTCATAATAATAATGAGTAATGCGTAGTAAATATTTTGCATTTACCAAACCTTTTTTTTTTTTTTTTTATGTTCAAAGACTCCAAATGCTATGCATGTGGAGAAGATCATTCTGTGTTACCAGGTACCCTAAGTCCAACTTCTAAAAGACAGTTTTGCTTGGGACGCAACACTTCAAATGCATGCATGTTGCTGATTTTACCGGTCTCGTTTAGGTGGATACGGAAGAGCAGGTGTGAGACAGGGGATGCCTTTGCTCTGTGTGGATGTTAAAGGTTGAGTGCTAGTTGTTCTTCCCTTTTCCATGTCAAAATGTATTCTTCTTGCCTCCACGTTTCTCTTTGGGCCCAAGTCCTTTGAGACATCGCACGCCCTCCTGAAAGGTGTCTGCCTGGCTTTTTATCCCTCTCCAGGTTTCAGGCATCTCCTAGAATCAGACCTTTTGCTTTTATCTGCTAAGTAAACTGCACTGAACACGTTAGGCTGTCTCTGCTGTTTTCATTTGAACATGCTCTCAGCTGTGCCGTAGTGGGTTCCCAGTGCCTTTCTCGGGGACTACAAGCTGAGAAACAAGCGCATCCCAATGTGCATCCTGTTTCATTCTGGCCTGCTGACACATCAGGCTCCTGTACGAGACCATGACGCAGAAGCCAGAGAATGCATCATCTTCAACTGGGAACGTCTCTGACGTCTCTTGCCTTGTTTGTTAGGGCCTCTGCCCCCAGCTGTGCACAAGCAGTTGTTGGAAGGGCTTTCTCTGTACTGGTACATGCAGCAAAGCCTTTCTTCCATCCCAGCCCACCCACCCCGGAGGAAAAGGCACCTGTGTCGGTTCTGCACTTGCATGCAAAATCAGCCGCTGCTGAGAGGCCATGCAGGATTTGCTCTTCCTCCCCAACTGTCTCTCACCGGAGGGAGTTCCCCCACCATGATCTCATGGAGCTCTTAATGGCAATTATCATTGTTCTGTGACTCAGCGGCATCTGTGCGGAGATGAACCGAGTGTACGTCAGCTCAATGCCTACTTCCCTTCTAGATCCACGCACCTCAGCCTGGTTTACTGTTGCGTTGCTGGATGCATTTCACTTTACGGGCAAGCATGACTGATAAAATCCCTGCTCCTGTCTTATAGTTAGATCGTGCTTTATATATGCCGAAGACAAAGTGCCCTGAAAAGCACTAGGCAATTTTTCATCTTAAGGCTGATGAAAGCACAGTTGCAGGCCTAAAGCTCAGCATTGAGCCTTCACCTGGAGATGTGCAATCGTTTGGCTTAAAGAAGCCAAATGTCACGCAGGGTGAATGCTCAAATTCAGAGTGCAGCATCCTTTATCCTGGAAATGGTAAGATGGCTTGCTTCTCTTTCCCATTTTATTTTCATTTTTTTATAACTGGTCCATAAAAGATAACTCCATTCATTTGCAAGGTCATCTAACCTATTGGACATGAGAGCCATTAAAAAGAAGACAGAAGGGGTGCAGAGAAGTTGAGAGGGAGATTTGGAAATGGAGGGAAGGTGTGATTTAGCAGCAGACATGTTTCAGTGCCCACAGTGGACTAATATCAACACTTCCTGGACATTTTGAAGACATCACCTGATTCTGATAATTGCTCACTGGTCTACACTTTCCACATTGTTTTAACAAGAATAATATTTTGCTTACCGAAAGCCCCTTGTTGAGCAGCACGGAGGACTTACTCATGCTTCTGGAGCAATCTGAATGTGCCAGATATTTCACAATCGTTCCTGTTCTTGCGCACATCCTAGCGCAAGTTTTGCCAACTCTGGGCATTGATGATGAATTTCTAGGAGCTGTCTAAACCTATCCCAGACCCCAAACCAAACCAGCTGTGCATGCTCTACATTTCATAGTAGCGTCTGCCTTTTGGTAGCTGGCACATCGTTGCATGTGCTGCAGTGGTAGGAAGAACTGCACATTGCAGGGAAGGCTCTCTGGCCTCAGAGCGTGAGCATTCGAGCCCAGGGTGGATCTAATGGGCTGACTCCGCGGCTCTTGGGGAAGCATCCCACCCCCTCCCCTCCTTTGGAAGAGGTTTCTCTGTGGGAAGCCCCTTGCTGGAGCGCGGTACCTCCCTGCCAGAGGAGCAGCACATGAGCTGATCTATCTGAACAGGTTAAAGAAACAGGCCGGCGTTTGGGTTAATTGTCGCCGGTTCCGCTGCTCTCCGTTACTGATCTATCTGGGAGTCTGGCCAAGGAGCAGATGGGCACGACAGTGTCATCACCTCCCTCCTCCTCCTCATTGTGTCTGGCTTTACCCTTCTTCTTCTTCTTCCTTTTATTTATTTATTTATTTATTTATTTATTTATTTATTTTTTGGCTGAGCAAATAGGCCAGATGGCAGTGAGAGGAGCAGACAACAAGTGAGGCATGGCATATGGGCAGCCTGTTTAAATTTCGGCTCCTGTTGGGAAGTAGGTTGGAGGGAGGGAGGTTACAAAAGCAGGAAAGGGGAGTTGCATGTGTGGTGGGGGGGAACGTCATTGGGGGAAATTGGATTCAATTTTCTATTGTCAGCCAGTGGAAGCCTTTTCAGCGAAAGGCGAATCTTAATTGGGAAGTTTCTTCTCTCTTCCTCCTTTTTCTGTCCCCCAGCTCCCAATCTCCCCACCCTTCCCCTAGCCGGAAATATTGCTGAGAGCCACGACTTGGGGGTGGTGGCCAGGACAGGGGTCGAGGCGTGGGGACCTGAGGTCCTGGCTGCATTTCTAACACAAAGCCATAAATTAGCTGCCTGTTTCCATGTCAGTTAGTGTAAGAAGTCTTGTCAGCTGCATAGGGAGAGTAAAGATGGAGATGTCTGTCCTCAAATGAGGAGGAGGAGGAGGAAAAGGATGTCTCCAGTTTCTACCCTCACCTTCCCTCCCCTGGCCAACCTTGCACCAGCCTTATATTTATGATTGATGCGAGATACTTCGAGGTTGTCCCAGTTGCACATGTGCAGTGCTGTTGTCTGCAAACTTTGTGCGTGCGTGTGTGAAAGGTCTAATGTGGATATCCTTTAAAGAAATGAAAATCGTAGTGATTTGAATTGTTTTGGTTTTGCCAACAGAAAGCAAATTTAAAAAAATCCACCAGGTCCTGACTTCTCTTATATTATTGGCAATGTTGCGTGTTATCTTACGATGACATTGCTCAAGCTCATTCACCCGTCCCCTCCTCCCCTGCATCTTCGAGATGGCTTCAAAATTTTAACTTCTTGCTATCTATCAACGTAATGGACTTGGGTTTCTCTGCCGAAGACAAAAGGCAAGCCTGCCTAATACATCTCATCTGGTTATTATGCAGAAAACAATTTGGGGGAAAGAGTAAGGTTAATTAGACAAGAGCATGGATCTTTGTTTGGTTTTCCGTGAAACAGAACTTCGAGGGAGCAAGGAGGTTTGCTCCTTGTTTCTTTTTTTAAATGTTTCCAAATGAGTGAACGCTTTTTGCAAAAGTTGTATCTCCAAACAGAGTTGGAGTAAAACTGGCCGAGTGATTTCAGATCCCGATGTACATTTTTTTAAAGCCATACAGGGCCAGCTCCTACTCTACCAATTAGTGGACTTAAAGCACCCAAGCATCATTTTTACTTTATTTTTACCCAATATGCACCCAAATGATGCACCCAAGCATCATTTTTACTTTATTTTTACCCAATATGCACCCAAATGATGCACCCAAGCATCATTTTTACTTCACTTTACTTTATTTCACCTTTTTCAAGTCCCTAAAGACATGTTAATACACCTACTTTTGCAATACGCCATCAGACTAAGACTAAGGCACAAAATGCACAAAGCAGAAGGAACACCTACTTTATTGCATGAACTGTTCTTGAAGGCCTCGAGCAGGGGGAAATAACATCTTGACCTTAGACTTTCTCGCTTTTGCAAATGGGATGTGGGTTTCTTAATCAGCTAGGTGCACTTGAAAATCCTACTCTTTGTTATGAAACTTCTATTTCCCCCATATGCATTAGTCTTTGATGGGAATTCACACATACAGTGAATTTTAAAAGGCTTGGTTGCATAATTTAGATCACCTGGGCTACTTAGAGCACTCGGTAAATATTTCAGGCTTCTGGATTGGCCTTGTGGAAGGCTCCATAAGCCAACACCTGGGATTCGGTTGTGAACTCCATACGTGCCCCTGGCTGAGCGGGGAAACTCTTCAAACCAATTATCTCTAGAAATCTGGAGTTCTGTTGGCAAAACATATATGATTCTGGTCTGCGCTAGCACTCTGTGCAGCGGAGAGTTTGCACAAAGAATTTTTTATATCACATTAATTCTGCAGAGAACTTTTCCATACACCGGAGAGTCTGCAGAGAAATGATTATGCACCGCAGACACTGCAGAGTAGACTTTTAACTTCCAGCTCAGATGCTTTATCATTGATGAGTTATAATGTGAAAAATGAGCCACAAGCCCATTTACGGCAGGTTGTTAAATTGTCAAAATGGCAACATTTAAAGCAAAAATACAATGCAATAAAATTCCAAGTCCTAAATAGTCACTTTCTCCATTCTTTCAGACTTTTTCTATGAGGGCTGCCTTTGGAATTATAGACACCGTAATGTAATGTGAAGAAAGGATATATTTGAAATGAAATCACTCGGTAATATTATTCCATATACTTAAACATAATCCTGAACTCATCTGCATGTCCAGCAAGGGTTACAGATCACCATTATCTTTTACTGCTGTACCACTCTAGTCACTTAGGTCAGATCCAAGATGAGCATAGTGCTTTTTCCCCATTTATTGACACTCAGATCTTACCCTGGGTATACAGGACAGGGATCTCCTAACCTTTCCCACCGTGTTGTTCAGCGACCACTTCATCTTGCACATTGCCTTCTACGTAGAACATGTTTTTTCATTCCATGTTGGACTGATAAACCAGGTCTATTTTATTCCCCTTCTATTTACACATTAGCAACCTCACTGTCTTTGTCTCCTGAACTCTGACTGCTTACATCAAAATCATGATATTTGCTGCACACAGCGAGGGCCTCCTTTCTCACAGGAGAGTTACAGGAGATGATGTTCTCCATAGCATCAAGTATTTCTAGTATTATTTTAGCATTTGTAGAAAACCCTTTCCTTTGTGGAGTGGAGTGGTGGGTAGGAATCCAAGCCGTCAGTGAAACCTTAGTCCTGATGTTTTGGACTTCCAGAATTAAACTCTGTTGCCATGACCATGTCCTGAGAAATCTTCAGATGCTCTTTTTAAATTCTATATGCTTAGGTTTCTCATTAGGAGAGAAGTAACTGGCTCTAGCAGTATTGCCTGTTTTAATGATAAAGGAAGGGTGATTTATTCAAAGCAACCTAGAGTGGATTGACCTATATCTTTAGTGAAAACAGATGGACAGTGCATCCAAATCATATGGGCTGCTTTGAAAATCTCTGCCCTTTTCTTTCAAACTGGGCGCTTTTTCAAATTGGTAGAAAACTTTCCAGTTGCAGCCACAGCACGTGCCACTGCAAACTCCATCTCAATTAACATTTTAAGGGGAATGTTTGAAGACTTATTAAATCAAGTAGACAGCTGCTAAAATATATATATATATATATATATATATATATATATATATAGACAGACATATATATAGATATATAGATATATATATCATGGCAGCTATCCCCAAACCCAAACAGTAGTCTTAGGAAATGATATTTATCTTTTTTTAAGGCTTATTCTGTTTCCACACCTGCTTTGAAAGGGAAGCTGCCAAAGAGGATTTGAACGGCCTTTTTGTCGCCGCCGCCACTGCCGCCAGCGCTCGGCGTACAGTGTGGGTTGCTCGTGGTCGGTGGCTGCAGGTGAAACCACGCTGCAGGGAGCAGCCGGGCACCGGAGGGGCAACACAGCTGACCTGCTTGGTTCTTTCCCCTTTCGAATTTGTGTTATGTGGGTCTGGACATCTTGCGTAGTATATGCACGAGGAAGGTGTTTATGGCCGAAGCAAGTAAATGGTCAACAACAAAGGAAATCGTGTGACACAGGCAGGCTTTCTGCTGTTTGTCACCGATTTTTTTTTGGAAGGTGAGTGTGCTCTAGAGGCTTGGTCGGTTGTGAAATGCTGGGCCTCCCCTTGGAAGGCCCTATCTTTGTTCTGTGTGATAGAGATGCAAACTCCCCCTCGCCCCCTCCTCCTTTTTAGCTGCAGGGTTTGTATCCGAGTGGGTTTGGATGGCCTAGTGGGAGAAATCAGCATTTGAGGCTCACACAGGAGGAATTTGGAGGGCAAGGGCACTATGCAGGAAGGCCTGTTCTGATTTAGCAACGTGTAAAGCTTGCGCACACATGCGTGCAAGTGCATGCACGCGCACACACACACACAAGCATACACCCCACCCCCATGCAGTCCTCTAATGAATGCAGCCTATGGTGGCTGGGATGCAGCAGGCCAGACCACACCATTAATAAACTGGGAACATTCTTCTCCTTTTTAGTCCCTTTCAATGCCAGCCCCGCGGTTTGATCTCCCTTGAATGCTGTCCCCTCATTTGGGGCTCCAATTCTGAGAAGATTTGGTGCATTGTTTGAGGTTGCAGGATGTCGGATTGATTTCGAAGCTTTTGTATTGACTCCCGGCTCCTGAATGAAGCTGTCATGTGTGTCTGTGGTTGGCTAGCGGGCTGTCCGGCTGCAAGCTGTGCCTTCCTTTGTTGTTTAGGCCTCATTGAGCTGAGGGAAGAGGCTCATTTCAGGGTGATTTACCACCACCCAAACACCAGCTGTCTGTTGTACTGCTGCTGGCTTCTACCTTGGATTCATTCCTTGTTTGCCTTCATACCCCCTCCCGCCCTGCTCTCCCAAGCCCTACCTAGGCATTTGGGCCCAGTTGCCTCCAAACGTAGTTGATTATATCGGCAAAGCAGGATAAAAATACGAACGCAAGGGAAATGGGGAGCATGTGTCATTCTGAACCCCACTTGCAGCCCCGTCTAGTGATTTAGGGCAGATCTCCCAGCTACTTTTTTCCCCCTTGAAATTGTGACTTGTAGCTTCAGCTTCAAAAGTGCTGCTGTATTTCTCTCCCTCTATTCCCCTCTCCCCACCCCTGCACCCTTTTCTATTCTTTACTTGCACAGAAAAACTCCCGTGGTAGGCTCATTCTGGGGATAACCAGAGTGCAGCCTTTTTGGCGCGCGGTGTACGGCACGTCAGACTGGGGGACTGCCAATGGTCCCTTCTGGACTTCCAAGGGATGACGATGCGACTGGGGAAAGGGCACGCCGCCTATTCATGGCGTCCTAGCAAAGCGGCATTGTCTTTGCACAGCCTTCCAGTTTCTGAGATTTCTGTAGGTATCCCACTGGCAGTGTACTGAAGGCAAGTCCTTTCACTTGAGCGCAGGGCAGAGTTAATTCTTTGTGGGGGTGGGGAGAAGAAGGAAGAGATGGTAAAGCAGGCCCAGTGTCAGAAAGCCCTTGAAAGACAGTTAGCAAGCAAGCAAGCCAGCCTGATTTTGGAAGAGGAAAGATGTGCCAGTGGCCAGGGTGCAAACGGCAGGGTTGCAAGGGCTAAAGTCCTTGTTTTTCCATTGATGTCCTGTGTTAATTGGGCCAGTCCCTTTGCTGCACGTCCCTGTCAGTTAAAGGAGGTGTCGTGAGACTAAATCCATGAAAAGTCAAGAAGTGCCTCCATACAGGGCCAGAGCTAAGATGGCTAGAAAGTTAGACTCGGCTAGAAGGTTTCGACTAGAAGTTGCACGGCGGAAAAGCGAGGCATCTTGTCGTCAAATACCATTTTTTGCTTATGAACATCCAGAAAGTGAGAAATGGTAGTTTTGTTTGACTCTATTAGAAAGACAGGAGTTTTAAAAAAAAAACCAAACAAACTCTGAAGCAGCAACATCTGTTAGATTAAAGAAAATACTGCATAGACTGTGGGTGGATGTTAGATGTAGACATAATTCCACCAGGATTTTTAACTTGGTTTCTGAGAGTCATTTGAGCTGTGGCTATGGGGAGGGGAGGAGTGGAAAGGATTGTGCTAGTCCTATATATACAGTAAAGGGCTGCATCAGGGCTAGGGGACAAACATATTCCTGTAGTTCAGGTATGCATTGCTGACTTGTAATTAGAAGTGATCTGGATCCAGAAGGTCACATGCAGGGCTGATTTTTCCCAAGGTTCAGTGCTTAGCTGTAGGTTTTTGGTTTCAGGTTTAGAAACACTACACGATGAGCCAACTGGAGAAGCTATAAATTGGCCCATAGTGCTACTCACTTAGCCTTGTGGGCATGAACGATTTTGAGTTAGGCAACCGGCGTCATCCTCCAGGAAGCGTTTGCTCAAATGTTTGTGCCATGTGGTTGTTTAAGGCCGATCAAGAAGGCTGTGAGCGGGAGGGGGGAGGTCTTCACTAGCAGCTGAGTTTTTGTTTCGTGTCTGCGTGCAGCTCGGGGAGATTGCCGCACTTTTGAAATTCGCTCTCGGGTGGGGAGCGGGGACGGGAAATGCTCTGAAAGGATGACCCTGCTGGGTGTTTGTCACAGAAAGAAATTGAGCTATTTAGCTCTGGCTATCAGGCCCTAAGACCTTGAAGGAGAAGAGAGGCCCTTGAAGTGAGCCAATAACCATAAAATAAGCACTGTTCTCTGCACAGAGACTCAGAGTTTTGTTCTTCTTTTTGGTCTCATGCAGTCTAGAGACCAGGGTTTGCAAGAACAGGTGCTTGGAAGTAAGATGACAAAAATCTTGGTTGCAGGCGGTGGGGGGCGGAGGGAGATACGCGTGGGATAGGGATGAACAGCAAAGTGTGGAAGTAAATGTTGACAGTCTGATTTAGTTCCTGCCTTTTTTTAAACGAAACTTCTGGATCCTCCTTTTCATCCTGACCAACCCTCCAGGGGGACAAAAGCTTGCTGCATTGCAGAAGCCCATTGATACGATTTGCATAGCATCTGATTATGCTGGGAGCTGGAAGGAGGATCGTTCTGAAAAGAATGAGAATGACCCGGCTCTGGGCCACCTTTGGGGGCTGCCCCAGCTGTGGTAATCTGCGTGCGTGTGCATGCTTCTCGCCCAAGCCATTCGGGTGAACTGAATTGTAACCAGTTCTAATTTAGCTTCTACTCTAAGCAGTTTGGTGTCCCTTGACCCCAGGGCCTGCATGTTAAAATTGGCCACTGATAAGCTGCTGTCACCAGCGCGGTTCAGATAATCGAGTCTCTTATTTATTCAGTAAACTTTGCATGGCTGGAGAAGCCCCATATGGGGAGGTGGGAAAGGGCAGCAGATGAATAGACCATTACTTCCCAATGGCAACTCTAGGTAGAGGTGGGACACCATGGCTAGGTGCAGACATTCAAAAAGCCCGAGGCGGAATTGGTCTAAGTTACGTGGTTTTCTATAGCGCCCGTCGGCTAGATCGGTAACAACCAGAATACATATTGGTTTGTTGGGTTTGGGGTGGGGGGCGTTGTTTTGTTTTGTTTTTTGGGGGGAGGGGGTAAATCTTAGACCACGTTCCACTATTTTTAAACCAGTCTGTATATGTGCCAAATTTCTGTTCTGTTGCAGGTACAGACCGGTTTTGTGTGCTGAACTTCTGTTATGGGTATAGACTGGTGTCTGATCGCTTGGAATGGTAAAAGTATAATGTCTGTACCTGGCCCTAGGAGGAAGGATGTCCTTCACCCCGCTGCCCCAGGCCTTCCCAAAGCAAAATGACCGGTCTCCTACTTGTGGCTGGGATCAACCGGGGATAGCATTAGGCAGGTTTTGAACTCACAGCTCAATCTGTAGTTGGGCAGCTCAGCTACTTTGAGCCTGTTTTCTGGGGCATGCTTTAGGGTGGTTTAAAAATGCAGGCAGGGCTTAATTCTCTGGCAAATTAGCAGGATCTCAGAGTAATTCCTGTGGAATCCTATTTAAATTCATTGCTGCCAAGAGTTTAGCAAGATTCAAGAAGGGGTGGGCGCTTTGCATGCATTACAATTTAAAGCTGGGTTGATGGGATGGATGTGGCGGGGGTGGAGGGGGGGAAGATCCCAGCCTTCAGCTTTAGTCCAGAGTGGGACTCAAAGTGGCTCCAGTGGATATATAGCAACTGGTGTGCCACATGCCCCATCAAGGGCAAACAAAGCTCTGCCTTTTATTCTATCTTCTCCTCACTGGGGAAAGGGATTCTCATGCCACTCAAATGCAGACTGCTCCAGAGCGCCTGACGTATCTTTTACCTTTCAAGATCACTTGGCAGTGGCCACTTTCTTCTACAGCCCTGTTATTAGAGAGCCATGAAACAGGAAAACAACCTTCTATAAATTAATACAGAATGTCTCCGGCTCCTGGTGAGATCAGGTTGCTCTATTTGCTTCCTGCCAGAGCAGGCTCCCCTCCCACCCCGGCATTGTCAAGAACCCGGGGCTGCACCTCCAGGCAGAGGAGGGAGAGAAATATTAGACGGCAGCAACAATAGTATCAAAGCTCCATGGAGTCGCTTTAATTTCTTAACAAATTCCTGGGTGTTAGGAAGGGGAAACTCTAAAATAATATACAGATAAACAAACACATACGTGCTAACCCTGATCACCCCAGCGGGCTCTGTTTCACATCTTTGAATAAGCTGGAGTTGCACATGCATGTTTAATGCAGCACAAGGCATCAGCGTACACCGCTCCAGGCGTGCAGATCAAGTTCCTGATAGAAGAATCCAAGCAGAAGCCCTTTTCCTGTACCCCACTGCCGAGTTTCTGGGTTTCCAGCCTTCCTTCCTGCAGCGTTAGAAGGAGCCCATGAAAGCAGCAAGGCTGACATCTGTTCCTAAAGGCAGATGCTGTGGACTGTGGTTTTTTTTTTCTATTTTTTTTTTTAACTTGATGGCCTAAAGATAATGTTCTGGAGCCCAAATTGGGCACCTCATTAAAGAAGCATATTGTTAAGAGTCCTGAAAGAGAGATGAAGTGCAGAACTCATGGATCAGGATTCAAGGTAGCTGATGTAGGCTGGGATGTTAGTGAGTTTAGCAGTGTTTCTCAAGCTGGGGTGCCTTGAGATCCTTTTGAGGGTGCTGCAGGATGCCGCACACTGTTAGCACTGTTGGGTCCACAAACATGGTTCACAAGATAAATCCAGAGGCTGTATCCAAGCGAGCACGGACATTTGGTTTCCTGGGGGCAAGCAGCCTTGTGCTGCTGCTGCCTGTGCCTGGGGAACGTCTGTGCCATGCACACACTGGTGCATGGCAGGTTACCCCATGTGGGGTAGGGTCAGCAACTCCTGGCTTCTAGCAGTCTTACCTGGGGGAGCTGCAACCACAGCAGTCCTGCAGCGGAGAACCTGGCCGGCAGCAGGAGTGTGGCTCCAGCTGGTTAGACTGGTTTTGGGTGGTGCACGGTGCTGCCAGATGCGCTGCCCCACTTTTTTCTGCTTTGAAATCCTGGGGTCAAACCTCCCCCACCCCGCTGCAAGGTAGCAGTGTAGGGAATGCCTGGATGTGCTGTGTGCGGAGCCATAGATGGGTCTATGGCACCACGTACTGCACAACTGTGCTCTTCTGGAAGTGGCCAGAGATTTCATATAGGAATCCAGAGTCTTGAAAACATTCATACCTACTGGGGAGTCCTTTGCAACAGGAGAACTGCTCTGTTATTTATCCATCGTCAGAAAAGGAGTGAAAACCGAGAACTGATATTTCCAAAAGTGCCTTGAGTCTAACAATGGTTGTTTTGAGTCTAAAAAGGTTGACAACCTTTGTTTTAGAGGGTCAGCTCCTAGAGAGGGAGGCCAGCTGACCAAACCTTGTTCTTCAGTACTGGGGAGGCCTCATCTTCAAGGGAAGGTCCCAGCACACTTGCATAGCGAGGAAGGAAACATGGACATACCTGGATCAGGTCCCAGGTCTGCTGTTGATTTTCTTTGTGACCTTGGCTAAGTCACAACGTTTGTCCCTGTTAAATGTGGACAGTATCACTTCCCTGTACCACATCTTCAGCATCTTTTGGGACCTCAAGATATAATGGAAACGGGGCCATACGGTACGTCAGAATGAAAGTATTGCCATTACCTGCTACATAAAGGAGTCGCTGCATCTAAAAGGCCTGGATTATTTCTTGCAATGCAGTGGTTCTGTGGGGTTAGTGGGGCAAAGCACCTGAAATGGTGGTCTCGAGGCATGGCGTAGGAGAGAGGAAGGATGGTCTGGTGGGGTGGGCATTAGCCTAGGACCTCAGACAAGAGGCTTTCAGCTCTTTCTGAGTCTGGGTAAGTTACCTGGCTTCTCGGTGCTTTCCACCGGGGTGATAATACTCTATGAGGGTTTCAGAATAGGTATATTTAAGACTGATTCATTAGGACACTGTGGAATCTGGGCCACAGCAGTACCTAAGGTAACTAGGAACCAAAGACATAAATAGTAAAACTGCATGTAATCAAAGGTGAACCTTGAAGCTGCTTCACATCAGCCCTGCAGTGTTTTGCATCTCCTAGGCAGCCTATCAGGCAGGTACAACCCTATGTGCTTGATTCAAGTTGGTCTGGAAAGACGGCACAACCTCGCTGGCTTTGAAAGGCTGCGTGTTTGTAGCCTTACGCACTAAGCTGTTGAAATGCTGGGAGTTGGATCAAATTGATCCTGAATTTGGGACTGAAAAGTAGGTGCAGGGCATCTGTCCTAACTGCACCAGACAGGTTTCAGAAGCTTCAGGGCTGATCAGAAGTTTATCTTCCTGTTTGTAATTATCACCACCGGGGGGTCACCTCTCTGCCTTGGCCTGACATTGAGGAATGGATGCAATTCCCTTTAATCGTGCTCTCTCCCCTCCCCGGCATTTAGGGCATTGGGTTTCCGCTTTGCTAAACTCATTAACCTCTTCAGTGCTGCAATATCCTTTTTCCATATAAATCCACAATGCTGCAATCCCAGGCCTCTTGAAAGGCAGATTCCCTGTGGCTCTGCAAGCTTTGAATGTGTTTATTTCTCAGCTAGAAGTAGTCCAAGCCAGAAGGAAAGGGTTGTGTGCATGCAAGAGAGAGGACATAAAACAGGTGGGGAGGTAATCTGTTCTGGTCCTAATTGATCTCAAGAAGCCTTCTGACCAGATCTGGGATCTCAGACCCAGGGTCGGATTAACCCTTTAGTGGGCTCTAGGCAAAGAAACACATGGGCTCTGGGCCGGTCGAGACCCCTGTTCCCATCCTAGTGCTGCCGTCCACGGGGAGTGGGGCTCGCGGCCACTGCTAGGAAGCAGCCGCAGTGGTGGCAAGGTGGGAGGAGCGGGGCGGAAAGGAAGGGAAGGGAGGTGGACGGGCCCATTCACACGGCCACTGCAGAGGGAAGGACCAGGTCCCCCTTCTGCAGCTCAGGGCCAGGTATGTGCCTAGTTTGCCATGTGCTAATCTGGCCCTGCTCAGACCTTTTCTGCCATGGTAGTTTATCAAGATGTCTGAGCTTCAGGAGGCTTTGGATGTAGTCCAGAGCGATCCCAAGGATCTTCAGAATTGAATCAGGTCAATGCAAAGGCTTCTGCTGCTTAGATTAGGCTCATTCACGGCAGCAGCATCCTAAAATATTGCCAAGGAAAATTAGTATGTTGGGCTTATTTAGATCACGGCTGTTCCTGAACATGTGGAGTGGGTGTGGGAGTAAGGTGTTTTTATCCGTTGCTCTTAGGCAGCTCAAAATGTCTTCTCAGGTAGTGAGTATCAGCACTTGGGGAATGCAGGCTATAATTTTTTACTTTTCTTTTACAAGGAATCCCCTTCATGTTTTATGTGCCCAGTTTTCAGAACTTGGGTGCCCAGAGCCAAGACATATTTTGGTCAATTCATAACAACCTATAGGCAGCTGTGCACTGATTCAACAGAAAATAAAACTAGGCGCCAGCACTGGATTACGCTGAAAACTACAGTTTCCACATTGCAGCTCCTGAACACAAATGGATCTGGCATCTTGTGATCCGCGGTCTTTTGAAAAGCTAACGGTAACACGGTGAGCATGCCCACATGAGGTATTAGTGCAACACAATAAACTCCAGGGCAGTTCACCCCAGAGTTTATTGCTCCCAGGCACAGCTTTTACACGTGTGCCTGAGACCACAGTGCGGTGAGCTGAGGAAGATCTGCCCCAGCTAGCAGGGGGCTGTGGGGGTGATCCTGCCAGTCCAGGGCGCTCCAGCACTGAAGCACCTTCGTGCCCCAGCCAGCCCCATCAGTGTCTACACCTGCATTGCAGGGCACTAAATAATCCTGCTTGTACTCATGTTTACAAGCACTATCCTAAAGTGTCACTTATTCATTTACTGCGGCTTATCAGGGCCTCACGTGCAGACACGACTTTACTGGGGATCTAATTAGTCAACTCTGCAGTAATCATCTCATGTAGACGTGCCCTGTGTTAATGTTTTTAATCTGTTACTTGCAGAAGAACTCTTGGAGGATGAGGGCTTCATTAAGCTAGGAACTGTAATAATGCACTGGCCTGACTTACTCCCATCTGCTTAATTTCTTTATAACGTCTGTTTCCTAATAATAATACACACGAGATGATAGCATGCCAAAGAGTAGCGCACGTAAATTCTCATTAAAGTCACGCAGCCTTTGGTCTCGTACAGTATTTCTCTGGGAGCACCGTAGTTGCACAGAAATGCACCATTAATTATGCGCTCTTGCTTTAAAAGGACACCATCTTTGAGCAGCCATGTATTCAAAACAGAGTTCTTTATTGGCACTGATAATAATCGTCTTGGCTGCACAGTGTAAAAACCTACTCACAGAAGGCAAAGTGAGGGCGAGGAGTCATACAGAGGAGCAGTCGCTCTGAATTTGTTCGTTATGGATTCACTGGGGCCGCTTGTAGTGTAACTATGTAAGAGAAGGGGATTTTGCACGGGCTTGGATTTGGTCATGTCATACCGTCTTACATGCGTTTTCACAGCTGAGTGAAATCATGTACATATTGAATGTTGCGTTCTGTGACCAAGAGGTGTTTAATCCCGAGAGTGTTTATTTTGTTTCCTCTCCAAAATTTAATTTGGGAGCTTGTGGTAGTAAGTGGGGGGGAAACTTTTTTGGCTAGTGTGCCACAAATTATCCCTGCACTCTTCCCACGTGCTGCTCTGACCCCCTTCCTTGGCCCTAATCTGCTGCTCTGGTTTCCGCTTCGTGCCCTATCTGCTGCCGTGCTGCCTGCTATCTCCCTGATCTGCTGTGTGTAACACAGGCTTTCTGTGGCACTTGTGGTTGTTCATAAATAGGAAAACACACATTCAAGTTAATATGAAAGAGCTTCATCTTCAGATCATAAATGTCAGCTATCAAGTAACTGATTTCTCTCTAAAAGCAGTTTGTGACCAACGAGCGGAGTCAGGTATGTTCCTGAAGGCTATTCAAATGATGCTCTCAAATGAACCAGGCCTGAAAAATCTGGCTGCTTAGACAGAAAGAGAGCTGAAGTCATGGGGGGAAGGCAGGAATTGTTGCTCATTGATGTCTTTAGCAGCTCTGGTCAATGCTAAATACTTCAGTGCTCAATCCTGCAAAGATCTAAGCAACTGCTTTTACTCACGAACAGGCGTATTCATTTCTCACTTGGGCTTCTCCTGTAAATAAGGTTACTCACTGGTGTGTGGGATCAACTCTTCTTAAAAATCCCATTATCCTCACTTGCACTATCTGCTTAGATTCAGTACTTTGTTCGTCAGATCCTGCTGAAACTTAGACTGCTCGGTTTTGCTTTTCTTAATGGCTCACTTCCAGTCAATATTGCCTTGTAACCATCAGGGACCTGAAAGATCCTTTCCAGTTGAGATGGTACAAGAGCAGGGAAGTGTTTCACTTAAATAAAAATCAGTCCCATTACCTTTTTTTTTTCTTTTCGCACCGGTGCAGCTCAGTTTACGTTAGTTAAATTAGTTCTTGCGTATGCCAATGGGAGGTCAGTCCCTAAATCTTTTAATAAAGATTATAACAAAGGGAACATTATTATTTCAGGTAGTTTCTCAATGGCCATTTGTAGCAAGACCTGAATGCTGGGCATTAAACTTATTGATTGCAAGACTTTCATTATGATAACAAGATGATATCTTTTTTGAATGACCCTAACCCGCTTGATGTTTTCTGGAACCACGATAAACACATCTGCACATTTTATTGCTCTTGTCTCTTAAATCTAATTTCTGGGACCTTGTAATAGGTTGGTCATCCAAGTATCCCTTTCTGCTGGATCAGCTTAAACCATCTGTACTGCGTCTTGATCCACAGCCTGCGGAGAACATCCGTCATGCTCCTGACAGGACCCTGTCAGTGTTTCTGGAGACAGGACAGAGATGGAGAGGAAGTTAGTTCATGAGGGTGGGTGGCGGAGTCGAACATTTGTCTATGGATGCAAGGACCTCAGCTCCACGTATAAATTATCCCCTGGGACTGGTAGGTAAACACAAACTTATATGGTGACATTGGCTGGGAAAGCCAAATACTTGCCTATGATTGCACACTAGTTATTCAAGATGGAAACTCCGAGGAAATGAAGATGGGCTGCATTTGGGTCCAGTTTCATTTACTGAAAAACTAAAATTTGCTTTTAAAAAGATACAGAGAGAGATTTATCTTCACCGTGGTTTAATTGTTTGTTTTGTTGGCTTATTTTTTAAATTAACGTTCCCTCAAAGTCTCAGTAATGTCTACTGAATTTGCAGCCTCCTCTGTTTTCATGTTCATTGGCTAGGTTCTAGTCTCAGTGAATTTGTGATGTCCTCTATTTTCATGTTCATTGACTTGGTTATAAATGATAATGTTCTGTTTATGTGTAGATTTGTACCCTTCCATATTTAAGATGGATCAGGGAGCCTGAAAACTATCTGGGTACCAACTCATCTTAACAATGTTATGGTCTGGACAACAGCCATCAGGAGAAACGCTCTTTTTCTGGTTTGTTTTGAAAATGAACATTAGGGCATGAGTGGAGTGATGCATGAATGATACCACAGCATGGCATCCACCAGTTAGCCCTCTTATGGTATCACTGAGTAGCGGATACTTCTTTATATGCCCTGCTACTTTTGAGGGACAGATCAAATCGCACCCACACCTGAAGGAAACCCGCTGGGCGCGCAGTACACTGCGAATCCCATGAGACCATTAGTATTGCTGGGCGAGGGACATTCACAGATACAACCTTAGGTCATCCAGATGCCCCGTTTTCTTTGGAGCTCCCGAATAAAAGTTTGGATTTTGTGGAGCGGTATAAAGGTGTCTCAGACTTATGGACTTGTATCATCCAGAGGGCCACAGTTAAGAGCCGGGTTGCAATACTCCTGCCAATCAGGTACATGCATTTGGAGGGTAAAATTGTGACCCCTGCTCAGAAGCTCCAAACCCAGCCTCTGCTTCCCTTCCACCCTGCTGCACCCCCAGGATTTGTGCTGACTCCTTACAAAAAACTGAATTTATCCAGGAGTAAATGTTCAGTCTTGCTTGTTGTTTGCCTTATCCCAGGCACGGGCCAGAACCTGGGTATGCTAGGTGCTATAAAGACATGGGACAAAAAGCCAGGGCCAGCACCCAAGAGCCAGATACTGGGAGGGTGGAAGTTGTCTTAGCACCATGGACTTCACCTGAGCAATGCCAGGTTACATGAATTATCCATAATCTCCAGGAATATCATTCCAGGGATGCAGTTACGTCGATCGCTCGGGGAAAGCAGACATCTCTCTCCCCTTCTCTCCCTCACGGCCAGCTTCACGTGAATTCACGTGGTGGTCAAGGGTCAATTTAAATATAAACTTTTAACGGCATTCCCAAATGTATGCAACACTGAAAAGTGGGAGAAGCAAAACCTGCAGGACAGATGCTGTGCTCTCAAGGCAGGCAGCCCCACTCTTCAGTCGTTTGGTTTTTCCCCTCCTTTCTCAAATTGCAAAGAGCTCGACAAAGCCTGAATTTTCCTTTCCACTGGCTTCTCCATCAGCTCCTGTCGGTGTGAGCGCTGCCGAGAGCTGGGTCCTCCTTTCCTTCTGTTTGTTTGTTTTTTGTTTTAATATGATAAATGTGTGCCGCCTCTGCTCCTCGGGAAACGGTATCCAGGCTGCAAAGTAATTATTTAGTGAATGGTGGATCCAGTTCATGTTGGCAAGGATCAGATTAATCATTATTAATCATGACCCCTCCGACAGTAACCTCATCCCTTGCCTAAGTGCTGCTCTTTATTAAGAAGTAATAGCTATTAGGGAATGGTTGGGCTACTGCTCTGGTTACACTGTCAATGTGGTCTCGGGACTCCTGGCAGAAGGCAGAGGAACTCAGGTCAAAATTAAAAATAAATGCACATGGTACGCATTCCAGAAACGAAACAGGCTGCTTCCCTTGTGGGTTTTGCCTACCTCCTCTAAGTGTCTTCCTTTCCTCTGGAGCCTCCTGGGAGTTTACTTCTTCAAAAGATGAAACTAAGCATCGGATGTTCATTTAAACGGTGAAATAATACCTGTAATTGTTGTTATTTTTCAACCCGATGGATCTCAGCGCTGCTTTACAGTCCTGACTCCTACAGTCCTCGCAAGGCAGATTTCCTGTTGACTTCAAATGGGAATACCTGCTTCCAGAATACAAGGTCACCCATTCACCCACCGCTGAAATGCAGCCATCTCTGGGGAGGAACGTGGCAGCTGCTTAACAGCGCACAGTATTCCTACTCCAACGGCAGAAGTGAAATGCCTGCAATTTTAATTTGCTCTGACCTTCTCCTCATTCGGGGATGTCTCTGCCGTTATACATCTCTTTCCCCTTCTCTCTCTCATTGCCGGTTTTAAGTGAATTCACATGCTGGTCAAGGGTCAAGAATTGAATGACTGTAGTCTTGAATCCAGCATGGATCAGCTCCGTTCCTGCTCTGTACGCTTCACTCTTACTTGCACGACCGCACCTGCAGCACACCAAGTTGTGGAGACAGCAGCAAGGCTTTTGGTTTGAGACAGTGCGGAGAGTCTGCGAACTGGCTCGGAGGCTAGCCAGATACTGGAGCACGCTGCTGCATAGCGTATGGCAGCATATGAAATCAAACTCAGCTTCGTGTTGGCTGAATGTGCATGGGGTCACAGACTGGGCCAAAAAAGAGAGCTCTGATGTGAAGCCAGCAGGTACTGAAGGCAGCATTAGGAATGGGTTTGAAAATAGCTGCTTGTGTCCTGTAACTTGGTCATAAATGAATGAAATTTCATTGCCAGGCTTTGGCAGATCCGCTTAAAAAGAGTACAGAGTCTAATGAATATTTGCAGGAATCGAATCTCTGCGTTGTCACACAGCTCAGGCATCACAGTAACACCCTGGGAGAATGGCCACCTGTTGCCAAAGCGTTGCCTTCAGGTCTCATCCTTAAGGAGAGGAGCTCACTAACCCCATCAGGCTTGGTAATGTCTCATAGTGGGCAGAGCGTGGCTACTAAATGGGTAATAGAAAACTTCATAAGGCATCCAGCATCTCCTGGGAAGACTCCCTCGCTGCTGCTTGTATAATGAGAGGTCACGAGCCTAGTGATGCTGCTTTGGCGTTTCTCTGTTCAATGGGATTGGAGCATCTAGGGTAGGTGAAACGTCAAATAAGCAAACCTCGACTTTGCACGTGTCCACGGCAGCCCATCATCCATTAAGTTTATCACGACATGTGCATTGAAATGGGAACCTGAGTAGAGCAGTCTGTTTTGTGCAAGAGATTAGTTTGAAAAAAGGGTTATATTTTCGCCTAGTTATATGTCTCCCCCATATGTATAATTGCAGTGCTACGGTTGCTTGCCACTTACTGGTTACCAGTGGTAACCCTCAGTAGTTGCCACATTAGGGATCTGTTAAGGGTGGATGAAAATGTTGTTCCTATTTTCTGCAGTTTTTCTAATACGACGGTTCTTTTTAAAGAAGAGTTGCTGCTCCTGTTTGTCCGCTCCCGTTGAACCAAAAAGGACAATGAATTAAGTACCAAGTTGCAGCAAACCCAGAAAGAAAGCAATTACTTTTCAAAATACTTTTATTGCCTGGGTGGAAATCCTGCAGGGGAAAATTGTTAGGGAAAAGGGAAGGGAAGAAAAACCTCATTGGTTTTTCATCCCACCTGGAGGTGAGCGATAAAAATTGGGTACAAACCCGCTTGCTCTTTTGATCTCTGCCAAAGTTGTTGTGGGAGTGACATTGTTTAACGGTTGAAGGAGTTTACTGAAAAATAAAAGTAGCAGCAAAGAGAAAGGGCCCAATGCAAATGATGTATCTAGTAAATCGCTGTCAAGTTTTACATGTTCTGGGCACCTGGTAATTTCCCGTCTTTAAAAAAAAAAGAAAAAAACCAAGAAGGGGGAAGGAGAAGGGGTAAGAAATATATAATCCCATGTCTTTAAATTGCTAACTGACCCAGCCTGAACTGTGTAGGAAGCTGTGTGTTCCCCCGGCAGCCAGCGCTCGAATAGCTGCTGAGGGTATATTGCAAAACTTAAGTCAGGGCTTCAGGGAATCTGCCTTGGCTTCACCGGTTCATGGTTGCATTCTTCCGCTTGTCAGTAAGAAAAGCACTAAAGCACAAAAAGTTCAAGGGATCGCACAGTTGGAATCCATCTGAACAAATCTGGATTGCGCCCCCGTACTTGACATTTCTCTCCTTTAAAAAAAATAACAAAATAAGATCATTGGCTAAATGTTAGAAATACTGAGCCATGAAAGGGGAGGGCTGGAGAAGGGCAACAGGTCAGTACCTGGCACCTTCTGACCCAAGTTTGCAGGAGGGCTTCAAGTGCCACTTGCTTGAAAGGCGGTCAGGATCTGCCTCAGTGGTGATGCTCCCAAAGAGGTTGGGGAGTTTGCTGACACAGGCTGGGGAGCCACAGATGCTGACCCTTGCCTGTTCCTTTTTCTTTCTTTTTTTTACCTGATCTTTTTTTTTATTTGGTGTTTTCAAAACATGGATGGGAGAAGGCTAAAGCACCAAGCAGGATGACTAGCATAAAAGGGAAACAGAGGGAATTATTCCAGGAATCCAAGCACATGAACTATAAGCCTTGTGTGCTGAATAGGAATGGTTGAGAGGTTTGTATTTAGTCCTTTCTTGCCTTGAAATCTTATGAAAAGAAATTCTAGTAACTCCCCCAACGTACGGATGGCACAGCTGCTCCAAAATGTGCCATCATACCATACTTGTAATGCTGTTCCTGGGGCACCTGGAAAGTGCATGCTTTAATAATAATGATAACAGTAGTTCTACTGGAAATAGCAATAATGAATAATCATAATTATGATCAGTATACCAATAATGATAACAGCTTTAGTAGCTCATCCATCCACTCTCACTGCGTGGGGCCAAGCAGTGTTCTTCCATTGCTTTCTATGATCCTCTGTCACCATTACTGCTAATAAAATCCACATCCGGGGAAAAGTTGGGAAGCACCAAACCAGAATAATTTAGTGGCATGTACTTTGGGAAGTTTTTAAGGAATAGGGAAAGCTTCTTGTTAGATGGACACCTAGCTGGAATAGTTTAGTCAGGGATGACCCTGTCTTGAGCAGCAGCAGATGGACCTAATGATCGGCAGAGGTCCCTTTCAACTCTACTTTCCTATGCTCTGCTAAACCTCATCCCATGTTTGCTTTGGACATTGGGACAAGAGACTCTTGAAGCATGCACGAAAGGTTCAGCAGGTTCCTTGCTGGATGACACTCCCAAATCCAAACCTGTAGTCAAGTACACATAGACATCTGTTAAGAAATTGCAGAGTATAAGTCTGACTTTTTTTTTTCTGAACTTCAAGTAGCAGGGCAATGGCAATTGCTGGGATTGTTCCCTATTCTTCAGGCCTGATGATGTTTTTGAGGGGCAGAGATTTTCTAGGGATGACTCCAAAAAATGGCATGTGCTGGACTTTGGGGATGTCATATACCCAGGTAAGCCGAGGCTGGGTTTTTTCTCCATTAAGGGTCTCTCTGTATTACCAAACAGTGTGGGCAAATCAGCAGTTTCTGTGGCCTGCTTCTTCTTACACAGCGTACAAGACTGGCTCGCTGCAAATAGTCATTTCAGAAGTTTCCCACCAACACCTTTTGGTTTTTTATTAGCTCACACTCATTTCAGTTGTGGTTTTGTTTTCTGCAAAATTAGTACAGTGCAGATGGCAATGAAATGACTTTGAGGAGGGTGAACTGTGACTTTTGTTGTTACAGGAAGAAAAGACACCTCACAATATTTGCTTCTTTTGGGGAGGGCAGCTCCAGCTACCCATCCAGGATTGATACTCAGGGAACTGTTTCTCCCTTTGAATCAGATGTGAACTGATGCTGCACCATGGTGGTCTCATGATCTTTCCTCCTCCTAGCGAGAAGTAACATGTATGGCCCTGATCCTTTGTAATGATGGAAAATCTCTCTCCACTTGTGTCCATTTTTCTCCAGTCCTGGCCACAGTATCTCATCCACATCCTGATTCCAGGAAGTTTATTCTGTTGGTTTTTTACATCCAATGAAAAATCTTATTTTTCACTCGCTGCACACAATTGCTGCGTTCTGTCGCCTTGCATTGACAACATCTGTTGTGTCTCAGAGGTAGTTTCATTTTGGAAGTGAATGAAGTGACTCATACGTAGCTCAAAAAGTGATTTGAGGTCTATCTACAGGAAAGGCATTTCATAGATGAAAAACAGTGGGTAATTATCACCATCGTCTACTCCTGGATCTGAAAGCATTGTTTTAGATCTGCCAAATGCAAATGCCCATAGGAAAGGCAGCTCAGAAAGGCCCTAGAGCATTAGAAGGAAAAGATGTCTCTCATAATTTCATGCCATGGACTCCACTTGAGTACTGATAATTATTTTGTATTCTTCTTTAATGTACCCAAACAGTATTGTGAGTTGGAAGTGAGCAGCTTTGAGGGAGGGGCTTTGCTCCTTGAACATTAATTGTCGATAAACTCCAAGGGGTAATTGTCCTGACAGTCAAAATATCATGAATGCACATTTGAACTGGGCACTGCAAGTGGAAAGAGCAGAAAAGCCGAAGAAATCATGGGCTAAAGTATTGATCAGTTAGTTTTGTGGTCTCGGCTGCCTGATGCTGACAGGCAAAAATTTTTGCTATGCGTCCTTGCTGAAGGACGACTCCTTATAACACTCTACTTGAGGCGAAGTACGGGGAGGCCCTGAACTCTTTCAAGTCAGAATCTTTTTTCTGTAAGAGCCTTCCTTCAGTCTTCTTTCCATCTACTTCTTCTCCAAGTGATGTCCTGCTATAGACTCTCCTCCCTTTATCTGAAGAGCTCATGGTGGGATTAATAATACCCACTCCGATAGACGTCAGCTCCCAGTTAATCCAAATCTCTGAGGCTCTTAGTTAGAGGGTTATGACTGGAGGTGACAGGAGAGCGAAAAAGGTTGCATTTGACAGGGGGGAGGGACCTTCCACATAAAACTAACCTGCCAACTCACTTATATCTGTACTGCATAGGTGTAAAAAGTTACCTGATCAGAAACGTAGCAATTTACACCAAAGTTGCAGTCCATTTGTGTAAGAGCAAAGCTGGGTCCAGGAGGGGCTGCAGTGGTGCACATCCCACTTCCTATTTCTGCTCCATCTAAAACCAAGTGCCTGGGGGTGGGCGGCACAACAGCAGCATTTCTCTCCAGGCAGCGCTGAGGGAGTCAACTGACTTCATGTATCATTATAATCTACCTGATTTCTGCTAATCTTCAGTACTAATGACCCCCTCTCCTTTTTTTTGACTTTCCATTAATCAAGTCATCCTTTCGTTTGCAAGTTCAGTGTCTGTTAGCCATTCCTGGTAATGTCCCTCTTCTGTTTCACAGCCCTCTAGTCTGTTTTTAGTTCTAGTTAAATGCCTTAACTCAGGTGTGGTAACATTAACTCAGGTGAACTTTAACTCAGGTGTGGAAATGAATGATAGTGAAGTGCTGGATGCAGTGTCAGGACGCTGTAAAACTGTGGTTTTCAACCTGTGGTCCATGGGCCCTGCAGGAATGCAGACTACGTCTAAGCGGTCTGTGAACGATAACTATGATCAATCAAAAGTAAGTGAATACCCACAGTTACAATTCAGAGGGGTCTGCACCTCCACTCAGATTTTTTTAGGGGTCTGCAAATGAAAAAAAGGTTAAAAACCACTGCTCTAGAAGGCTAGATTTTCTTTTACAAATCTGAATAAGAGATGTACATTTAACTATAATAAATACAGGACTAATAAAAAGATCGCTTGACTACTTTTGCCTAGTTTGTTGTGGTTTTTTGAACTTTATATATAGTCTAACAAGTAAGTGCATATTCTGGTAAAGCTATATTCATTTGTGCTTTGTTCTTAACACGAATAATACATCCCTAGGCTTCTAGCATGTTAATACAGCTTTTACTGGAGGAAAATGTGTGTTGTGTTAAATGTGATGCTACACCGCACCATCTGCACCCCCTTTTTCAAAATCCTAAATCTGTCTACAAGTAAAAGGAAATGATAACACTGGATAAAATTCGGGGGAGAATTAGGTCCTAAATCTCTGGAGGCCACCCAGAAGTGTGTAACCTACTCAACATTCACACAATGACTGATTCTGAGGGCACTGTGGTTAGTAATGAGAAAGACTAAAAATCCCTTCTTGCTCACTCCTTGGCCAGTACAGGATTGCTCCCTAGAGTGTGTGTTGCATTTTAACCTTTAGTCATTTTAGTTTTGAATGACCCAGTGACTGCTTTATCCCTTGTCATGGGAGGTTTGTTTGCTTTTGAGTAGACCTTGTTGTTAAGAATATGTTCTTGATAATTCAGTCTAAATTTTCCATTGCTTATGGCACCCTTGGTCAACAACATTCATATATACATGTCTGGTTTGGTGAAGACAGTGGTTCCCAACCTTTTTTTGCTGCAATCCCTAGATTGGCCACCAAAAAGACCCCCAGACCCAGCACCACAGGGGCTGCTGGGAGTGGCAGCAGCAGCCCAGAGGCAGGGGTCAGGGAGCCGCCATTGCCCCCTTTGTGTGTCGCAGCCCAGCCCTACGGCCCGCTCACCTGCTCGCTGCCCCTAGGCCATGCACGTGAGTGTACATGTGCAAGTGTGCATGGGCCCTTCGTGGCCCTGCTGAGGACCCCTGTGACCCTGATTTGAGTTGCACCCCAAGCCTGGGAACCAATGGGTTAGGGAATAGCGTTCTAACATGTATGGATATATTATATAATTGTTTTTAATATAAAATCCATATCAAAACATTGCCACCCAGAATCCACTTGGATGGATTCTGCAGCATCCCTTTGCGGAAAGCACGCACTACAGGGCTGAGGGGCAACAAAAGTCCCTATTCACCACTAAAGCCATAGTCTGAAACTCTTTGTGCAAGGGAAGGTTTAAGCCTTTTCTGAACTCTGCCATTCAGGAAGTAAGAGAGAAAAAATGGTTCGGTGCATTGAATACTGTTCCAAGTCCTTTAGTCTGCCACAAACTTCCTACATGGTATTGGCCCTGTCATTAAATTTCCCCCTGGCTCTGCTTATCCATTTGTTAAAAGAGGAATATTGCTCTGGTCTACCCGAGTGGAGTTTTGTGAGGCCATATACATTATTGGCTCAAATACTACTTTAAGGAGGCCATTTAAGTATGTAACATAAATAGACACCCTTCAGAAATATGGCATATTCCCTAAGCATGTCTCTGCACTGAAATGCTTTATTCTATTTACTATTTTTATTTCAGGTCTTAAAAGAAACCTGATTTGAAACAGCCCCAAATTGCTTGGAAACAAATATTTTCAGCTGGGTTTTAAGCCCTCGAAAAGAAAAGTCAACATCACCTTAACTAAAGCAATGCTACAAGGCATTGCAATCATGAGATCATTTTGCTATGGCTTGTAGGCAATATTTTAAGCCATGTTGATTTGTTCTACAACTGGAGTCTCTTTAGTGCCAAACAGCCATGGCACCTGCAACCTGTGTGCAGAAATGATTTAACATTAACGGTTTTGTTTGGAAAAGTTAATAGAAAATGAAAACGATATTGTCATCTTGGAACAGGGAAAATATTGGGAGAAGCAACATGGCCTAATGGGTAAGGTGCTAGTCTGGGCTCAGGACAACTGCATCTCATGCCTGCCTCTGCCACTGACCCATCTCCCAAATTTAGGCAGGGCTCTTAGACCTCTCTCTGCCTCTTTCTCCTCCTAGCTGTTGTTGATCCTATCCACTGAAGGATGTCAGCTCCTCAGTGAAAGGGAGCTTTCACTGCATGTGTCAGACTAAGATAGTCAATGCAGTGATGGAGCAATAAAGTGGTGAGCAATAAAGCCCAGTCAAAGTGCCAACGTACATTGGAAATGGCTTTGGGTGAAGGTGCTGACAATGAATGTTTTGCTGGCTGATGTAAGGCCTTTTGTAAAGCATCTCAGTGCCTTACGAAATGTATCATAGGCACGTGTGTGGGCCTCATTGAAGGTGTCAGAAAGAGCTAATGAAGAAAATAGAATTCATATCTTCCAATTTCTAGTCCCTGGTGTTATCCACTGTTCATCAGCTTCCCTGGAATATGCATGGGCAATCACATAATCACTTGTGCTGTGCATGGTTATCACTTGCAGACTCATTTTGCATATATGCATTGCAGGCTAAAACTTGAACTTGAGTTAAGTGGCTGTAGACTCCTGGTATCTGTATAAAGAGTAAGGCATCTGCACACAGGCTGAATTTCTAGGATTCCGGGTTCCCATTACGGTCAGAAAGTTAACGTTTTATGCAGTGGTAATGCCATGGAGAAGTGGACACCGTGGATGCCTGGGCTGTGCTTAAATATAACAAAGGAATATTTTGTTGGAAATAAGAACCTGCAATACCATTATCTCCTGGAATGACTTGAAGATGATGTAGAAGAAGAAAACCTCTCAACTGTTTTCTTCTAGAGGATGCTGAGTCTTGAATAGAGGTTCCCAACCCCCGGGCCGTGGCCTGGTACCAGGCTGAGAAAGGTTGGCTCCCGTTTTGCAGGAAGGTTGACTAGCAGCTTGGAAGTCTGAAAGTGACTGGCATACTGCAGGGTGGCACCCAACCCTTTTTTATGCTGAGTATAGAAAAGGGCTAGCTGCCACTCTGAAGTATGCTGGTCACTTCCAGACTGCAGTTTGCCGGTCCGCAGTTTGTTGGTCCATGGTCACTTCTGGTCCACAAGCTAAAAAGGTTGGGACCCACTGGAATAGAACATTTCTAAATCCTAGAGTGTAGAATACAAATAGTATAATACTAGTGCTAAAGTCTACCCATATTTCTAACTAACTTTTACAGACTCATCGATCCCCTAGGGTGCATCTACACATGCGTTAACATACTTTAGTTAATGTGCATTAAATCTTGTACCTCTAGGCGCTTTTGCTCCAGGGTTGGGGGTGGCTCTTTAGTTAAAGTGGGTCTGAGGGCCACTCTAATTAAAGTGCTGCCAGCGTTCCCACACTGAAAAATGGCAGGGGGAGGGGCTTGGACTAAAGCTTGTTTGACAAGTTTTAGTTCAAGCGCCCCAGCACCGTTTTTAAGCATAAGGACACTCAGGGCCGTCCCTAGGGGGTGCAAATTGGGGCAACCGCCCTGGGCCCCACGCTTTGGGAGGCCCCACAAAGCGGGATGGAGCAGCAGCGGCACAGAGCGGTGGTTCCACATCCAGCCACTTGCTACCCCACCACCCCCACTAGCATCATTGGATCTGGGATTGGAGTGGGGACAGGGCCCCACATTGGCTGATTTGCACCAGCCCCACACCCCTCTGGGGATGCTGATACATGAGATGCAGGAGGCTGCCAGAGCGTGGCAAGTGTCACAAGGCTGCTGCCATGCTCCAGCAGAGTGCGGCAACTGCCACGCTCCAGCAGACTCAATTAATCGAGTCTGCTCCAACGTGCTGGAATTCCAGCATGTCGGAGCAGCCTTGATGCTTGCATATAGGCACCCTCTATTGTGAGATACTAGGAAAATGTGCAATCTCCTATTTTAATTTACTTTTAATTTACAATTTTCATTAACTTAATTGCATGGGTTTTTTTAGTGATGCTTTAATGAGCATTTAATGAGCATTGGACTAAAATGCATTAAAGTGCATGTCTAGATACACCTCTAGTTGCCACATCTGGATGTGATGTCAGGCTTTTGCTAACTAAGGTTGTCTATATAAGAGGGCTGAAGGTGCTTCAACATGTTGGGATTCCAGCACGTTGGAGCAGACTCTCTTAATCGAGTGTGCTGCACTCCAGCAGCCTCCTGTGTCTCGTGTATCAGCGTCCCTGCTCTTAAAAATGGCAGCAGGGGCACTTGAAATAAAGCTTGTTGAATGAGCTTTAGTTCAAGCACCCCCCCACCACCATTTACAAGTGTGGGAATTCTGATAAAGGAGATGTGGTGGCACTTTAATTACAGTGGCTCTTGGAGCCATTCTGATTAAATTGCTGTGCCCCCCTCCCCCCCGCCAGCCCTAGAGCACGTGTAAAAGTGCCCTTAGTTGCCTAAAGGGGGTCTTTCAACTCCATGAGATGAAGTAGAAGAAAACTATGTAAGAAAGATTTCTACACTAGGACACGTGGGACAGTTTTTATGGGTTATCTTTCCAAGCTTTCATGGTTTAGGTCAATTTACAGATTTCTCCTTCTACCTTGAATCATGAGTTTATATTATCTCACCAGTTACAGCTTTATAAACTGCATGTTCTGAACAGCGTTATTTTGGAATGATTTCTTCTTTGTCATTAGTGCGCCTATACATGTGCACTGAGGCTGTTCCAACGTGTTGTAATTACCGCACGTCGGAGCAGACTCGATTAATCAGTTCTACCAGAGTGTGGTGGTTACCACACTCCACCCAACTCCAATGTCACATGTATCAGTGTCACCACCCTGAAAAATGGTGGTGGGGGTGCTTTAACTAAAGCTTGTTTGATGAGCATTAACTGAAACTTCTTTGATGAGCTTTAACTAAAGCTTGTTATGATGAGCTTTCCCCCTCCACCATTTTTCAGGGCAGAGATGCTGATACATGTGATGTTTCAGGCACTTTAATTACAGTTGCTCTCAAAGCCACTCTAATTAAAGCCCCCCCCAACACACACACACCTCCTGGAGCATGTGTATAAACACCCTTAGTGACAGCACAACTTAGCCTTGTATCAGCCAATACAATAGGATATTAGAGGACTTGACATACTGAATTAACCAATGACTACAACAGAGAAGATTTCTTAATAGAGGGAGGTGTACATGGTGGTAATACTCTACTAGGCAGTCTCCTTCTAGCTTGATGGGGGGTTTTGGAAGCACAGAACGTGTTTGGAGAAGCATGGAGTCATAGAAAAGGAAGGCTAAAAGGAACTGTGGAAATCATTTAGTCCAGCTCCATGCTCAGGATGGTGTTACTGGGCTCTCAAACACCAGCAGTGGGATAGGTGGGAAAGACAGCTTTTCAGCAGTTGATAGATGACAGTGATTTCTGGGAATGCTCATCCAGCCAAGGTTTATTCAGATGATGCTGTGTGTTTCCTTTCCTGTCTATTTGCTGGGTTTGTTGTCATGATGTCTTTGCTGGAACATTTGGGGGTGGAAATCAGTGGGAGTCCAGCCCTTTTTTTCACCTGATAAGCTCTTATTAAGCCCCATTTTACTTTTCCTTACTCCCCTCTGGACTCAGAATTGCATTGCTATATGTACAACACATATCACCTCCCTGACTTGGAAAGAGAAGGTTTGCTTTTTTTCACCCTGAAGTCATGGAGATCTTTGGGGGTATGTTTTTTTCCTCTTCATAAACTTCTCGCCTGCTTTTTCCATGCCCAATCTATTTAATAGATTTAACCAACCAACTTCAAAATTATAATAATAATAAATTCTAGCTGCATAGGAGGCAGCTTTCCTACAAGTTCATAAAACATTATTCAGGATGGGATATAAAATCCTGACATTTTGTAGCAGACAAAATGTAGAAAGTGCTGAGTGAAAACTGAGGCGGGCCCAAATTAAGCATTGGAAAGGGGCTGCCAGTTAAAATGCACTGTATTTATTTTGTCTTCAACCACTCAATCCCGCCTGGGTGAGGTCATCTTGTATGAAACACACGTGTACCATGGTGCAGGATGGGGAAGGAGCCCCTCCAGGATGCTTAGACTCAAAAGGTGTTGAGCTGCCAGTGGGAGAAGAGCTGGCGGCTAGTTTAAGTGTTGATCCTGGCACCAATGCAATACTTTGGGGTTGGGGGCGGGGGCGGGCTTATAATACTGAAGTTAATCTCCTTTAAGGCAAGCTAGACAGTGTAGCCTTTGTGGCCTCAGCTATTTGCTAGGTAGGTTAGGGGAGGTGATTCTTGGCAGGTCACGCTCTGCAATAGATGGCGGTGTCTGCAATGTCTCGGTTCCTTTCTCAGGGCTCCCTGCAGCTCTGAAGGTCCATGTTTCATTTGCACTGCCCCGTCTTCCTACTATTTGCCTTCTCATCCAACTTTCTGTCTTTAACTCTTGCCCGGACGCCACCCAATACCTATTAAACACCAGATTCCTCTCCTCTCCCTCCATTCCTGTCTTCCCTTCCCCTCTGGTATGCAAGATTGATGACATACCCATTTGTCACGATCAAATTTGACTCTTCTTTCCCAGATCTCCAGCTCTGTCACTCGTTGCTCCATTCTCATTTGCTTGTGCCCTCTGTAAGGAGGCCCTCCTCCACTCACTGTCCCCGATGGCAAAATGTTTGCCAACACACTTTGCACGAGGAAGCCTCCTCTATAAAAATAAACTGTGTTGAAATCCGAGAGACAGAAAGCACGCCAACCTCACACTTCGTCATTGGTAATGGCAACCTATTTGGTTTCCACTTGCGAACAGTAGCTTGCATATGTTCCTCACCATGGAGTTATATATCCCTGCACAGTTTGCATTCTCACTTAAATTCTCTTTGCTTGTTGCTTTTGGTATTATGTTTTATTCCAATCCAAAGACACTTTGGGCTGCTGGATGGATATGCCTACTTGGAAACTGGACACAGAACAAAAAAAATGTTAAGTCATTTTATTAATATTTTGCTGGTCTATAGCTAATACAGAATTATACCTTAGATTATTTGATTCTTCTCTCACACCAGTTTTATACTAGTGGAGGTTTGGTTGTTTCAATCTACTTTTTTCCAAATTTAAATGGAGAAAGCCTTGCACAGCGTTTTCGCCTCTAATGCTTTGCTGAGTGACCATTGCTTGAGCTCGGTCGGGTTCCCCAATATAATGTGGGGGCACAAAGGAATGGCTAGAACATAAAACCAGGCTGAACTATTCGGGCACGGAGGGGAAAAAAATAAAGCGTCGCTTTTATACAAATATCCCTTCTTTAAAAAAAATTAAAAGTGGTGGGGAAGAGGAGGGAGCTGACAGTAATCATGTGATTAATAGGCAGAATTGATTCAAAGCAGAATGTGTTTCCATGCACTCTGGGAGGCATCAGCTGCTCTGTAATCACTCGCTTCTGCGCCTACGATATTCACAAAGATCCTTTTTCCGCCGCATGTAGGTACCTGGGCCTCAGGTGGTCGGCCGCAATAAGTCGCTCTGGCAAGGGGGCCCCATCGGGGCTGGGGGAGACGCGCACACGAACCGCGGAGGAGCTGCCCGTACTGACTTTCACTCGATTGACTGGAGCAATTGAGTTTGTCAGTGAAATGCGATCAGCTCAATCAGCTGTCACACTGAGACACTCCTGTCACTACTGTCAATAGCTTCGAGTTTCTGATCCTCTCTCAGATTAGCTCTGTGCCAGAACATCAAATGAAAAGCTGTTTGGCGTTTGGAGAAGGGAGAGCTCATAGCAGTTACCTAGGCATTGGTTTACAGACTTCAAAGCGCTGTCAGGTCTTATTCTGAAGGCACGTAGGGATGTGCAAGGAGCAATAATGCATTTGAGTGTAATTTAGATTTTCCTACTGGGGACTGAGCGCACTCTCAAACAGATAGGCAAGGACTGAAACAGAAGAGAGGTGGTTTTCCCTGTGAGCCAAAATGACATGCAAACATAGCCTTCTTTCTCAGTAGAAATAACAAAAAAAAAAACACCTTGCCTTTTTTTTATGGCATCCTCGGTCTCAAAAGTTTCCAGCTCGCTTTCCTTGCCAGTGAAATGCTGCTACTGAAGGAATTTAACTTGTGGTGGGCCATAATGCAGCAATATCCATAACTTTTTAGGACATTAATCTCAGAGGAATGACTTTGTTTCGTGAGACAGATAAAAGGGGGTACCAGCCATTTGTTTTATTCAGTCTGAAGGCATTGCTGAGTGCAAGTGTGGTTTCTATACAGGAGTGAGGAGTAGTTGGGGGCGGGTTGTACACACCCAGAT
Source organism: Crocodylus siamensis (assembly GCF_052110815.1). NCBI lineage: Eukaryota > Metazoa > Chordata > Crocodylia > Crocodylidae > Crocodylus > Crocodylus siamensis. The sequence continues at coordinate 10,227,569 of NC_143397.1, forward strand.
CACTTCACTTGTGGTTTAAGTTCTTGTAAGTAGGTCAGCCTTTATCAAGAAAGATGCAGTCTTGATAAATCCCAGTAAGAATGCTTCTATTCATGGGCTAGAGTAACCCAACAGGCTCCATTTCTTTACCCTTGTGGATTTTTGGCAGTCACGTTATTTGTTGCAGATGAAACCACATCTGTCTGTCTGGAAGCTAAGGTAATGTTAATACTATTAGAAACATCAAAAAAATAACAACAAGGGGGAGCAATCCTTTGTAGGCAAAATTACAAATTCTTACAGGTTTGTTCTTTCCTTCTTGGGGATGGGCTCTTAAGTACTTTACTATCGAATATTACCCTTTCTCTTCCGTTTTTCTTTTATATAGAGAGGGAATAAGCATGAGAGGTTACCTTGTCCATTCCTGTAGATTTCCCCTTGTGGTATGTATGTACTCCCTGTCACGGTCCAACCCAGCTTCAAATATCTCATGTGGTAGGACCTCTGCGTTTCTTATTGCGGAGACCATTCTGCATCCAGAACCGACCCAAACCTTTTGCCCTTCCTTAAACCCAATTTTCAGTTTTGCTCATTATACTTAGCACAGAGCTGGTAGCGCTGCAGCTTCTCCAGGATGGAGAAAGGAAGCTCCATCTCTTCCTCATTCAAGATTGCAGCCATCTGACTACAGCCACAAGGCTTTCTTCACTTGACTTGGATATAGATAACTGATGGCCAAGGAATACCTTTTTGGTCCAAGAGTCAAATCAAAGTAAGCATATTCGGTATGAAATGTTCATAACCAAGTAAAGGGATTTCTGCATCTCTAGAGACAAAAACTTTGGAGGGTGAGAAGACAAAAAAGGGAGGAGGTGATGTGTGGAAGAGATCAGAAAAGAACTGCACTTCTCCTTATAGGGTATTTCAAAGTGAATGCCGGATACATACCTTTCTGTGACCTTTCCCTCAGATTAGTGGTTCATGCAGCTGGAGTGCTAGTGTTACACATTCCAGTGCAGGGATTGACTTGTGAACAAGGTAGGGTGTGTGTATGCCTGTTATCGAACCTCGCAGCAGAAGGTCCTTGATGCTTGTTTTCATTTTTACCTCTTCACCTTTTTCATGGTTTCTGGGTTTTGTGTTTGGCTTTGCTTTTTTATCTATGCATATAACATGCAACAGGACACCTAAGGTGTTTCAAAGGTTCAGGAAACGTTGATGACCATAGGGTAGAGGCTTCTCCAAAACTCAGATCCTAAGACGTTCTGACCTGAATACTTCCCTTGGCTCTGACAAAGTGTGATGGCAATTTTGCAAGAACGAGGAGCTTCCCAATATATCCTAGCTCCAGCAGGTCTAGAAGATCAGCCCCAGAGCTTGTGAACATGCCCAGAACACCCATTCGATGAAGAAAAAGGGGAGATTATGAAAGTATTTAGGGGTCAGCTCAAGTTTGGGGTAAGAGTGGGAATCAGTGTTTGTTAGATCCAGACTGGTTCTTCTACCCTTCATGTCAGTGCTGAGAAAGAGTCAGCTTTCAAAGGGCCTCATCTTGTGTGGTGACTTCCAAAGGAGCTGAGCATGCTCGGCAGCATGCAGGATTGAGCCCAAAAGAAGGATACACCTGGGGTGAATGTTTCCAGCCATCAGCGCTGTGCAGGGACCGTGCAATAAAAAAAAAAAGTAATAAATGGAGACATGCAAGGCTTTTGTGCACCTTCTTTGCTGTGAGGTACAAAGGCTACAGCTGGAAGCAAGCGGGGCAGCAGACCGAGAGTCAGGAAACCCAAGATCTGGTCCCAGCCTCTCCTGTGTGATCTTGGGTAAGTCACTTCACTTGCCATCCCTCTGCTTCCTCTCTCTGAGATGTCAGTCTGATCTACTGTGGGGTTTTTTTTTCCTTCCTCTGTAGTAGAGGGCATGACCTTCTACCTTGGATCTCTGGAGCATATATTAGCAATGTTTTATAGAAGCAGGATGTTGGCTGCCATAGACTGTGCCAGGTTAGGGTGTGATGTCTTGTGTTGTGTCAGGGGTGACAGCAGTCTTATGTAGAGTTTAGATTATGGATTTGTATAGGATGGTTTGAATGATGATGATCCTGCCGCAGAGAGGTGGTTGGACCAGATGGCGTCTGGAGGTCCCTTCCAGCCCAAACTCTCTCTGATTTCTGTGATTACAACGCTATGCTCTTTGGGGCAGGTGCTGCTTCTCGGTATGCATTTGTGCAATGCCTTCTTGTTGAGGCATGCAGATGCCACTGGGATACAAACAATAATGTTAAGTTGGTGTTTTTCAGAAAAGTTGAACATAGGGCTGAAACGGCTACTCTGCTTCCTGACTTTCCAGTGGTCTTCATGGAGACAAAGGCAGAGTGCAAAGCATAAGGCAGAGATGCTGAGGATGTGGGAGTAGCATGGTCTCCATCCCCTTGCAGTGGTATTTGGAAGAATGGGCTGCCCATCCTTAAGGTAGCCTGACATTTGCCAATATGAGATCCTGTCTTCATTCACTCCGTACTTTGCCACATTTTAGCCACTTGGCCTGAAATGTCCCATGTTGGTGGCCTGAGTCTGATCTTTTTGTTATTGTTGACATTTCCAACATTTCTTAAATGTGGGTTTGAAACAGTGGTTCCTAGGTCCCCTTTTATCATAGTTACTAGGGCTGTACTGATATACATATGAACTGTCAAATATTGCTGGAAGTCCTGGGGCTGGATTTATTCCCAGACTGGATACCACTTGAGGTGGTAGGCGATCATGCCATGTAACAAAAATTTCCCTCTATAGGCTACTTGAACTTCATAGAACTTCATAGACATCAGGGCTGGAAGGGACCTCGGGAGATCATCGAGTCCAGCCCCCTGCCCAAACGGCAGGAAGTCAGCTGGGGTCATAGGATCCCAGCAAGATAAGCATCCGAGCAGCCATCTTTCTGCAAAAAGATGTATCCTTTGGAGTCACAAAAACAAATGTTCCTTAAAGGGGCACAGAAGGCAACAAAGCGTTGCATATGGGAACTTTGCTGAAGCCAGAACATTACATCCAGGTATACGGTAGCTAATTCGCAGAGTACTCTCTGTGTTACTTCACCTACCCACATGCAATCTGGTTACGTGTACCTTGGCATTTTCTCCTTCCCCAGCACTTGCAGGAGACCTGGAAAGAAATGGTTTTAGGATATGTCTTGTAGAGAGCATTAATTTTGTTGTTTGCCTTGGGTTTATATTGGCACATGAGATCTCTTACAAAGTGTGCCTGCATTGTAACTGGTGAAAGGGTGAGCTGCATGTGTAATTACAGAGGAAGTGATACACAACTGGTTAATGGCTACTTAGCCATTTATCAGGGTACAGTGGCTAATGTTGCCCTGCCTTAGCAGCATATTATAAACAGTTGATGTGCAAAATGGACACGGATCTAGCAACTTCTAGCCCTAGGAATGTAGAAGAGGAGAATGGATACCCCTGGGCTTTCTACTTGTAGGACTGAATATAAGCTCCTTTGGGATGTTGTGTTAGTACAATGGCACTTCAATAGTGATGGGGGCCTTGGGGGCCTATTATAGTAAAAATGATTCAATTATTTTATTCTTGTTTCCAATTTCTATCTCTTCCCGAGGATTTTGTGAGACAGATCCTCATATTCATAAGGAAGGGTGGTTCAGAAGTTAGGGTGCAAGCCGGGACAATGGAGAGCCCTATTTGTATTCCCTACCCTGCCTCAGATTTCCTGTTCAATGCTGGGTGGTCAGCTAGCATCTTGGTGCCTCTGTTTTCCACCTGTCAAATGGGTACACAGCACTGTCCTATCTTATGGGCTACTGTGAAAATAAACACGCTTTATATTATCAGGCACTCTGATACTACAGAGGTGTTTCATACAAGCACCTATACTTAATATGTAATTTTTATTGGGATAGATAGATAGATAGATATATCAATATAGAGCTAGACAGATCTATAGTTATCTTGATAGATCTATGTATACATAGATAGATATATAAAGATTTTACAGGTAATATATTGCATAGTGTCTTATTGTTTTAAACTTTATCCTAAAGATTTTGATTAATTCCATTTTTTTTTAATAACTGTTTCCCATCAAATTATAATTTGATCCCTCCCCCCCTCCGCACACACAGAGTACTACAAAGATGATGCTTATATGTGAACTTTTATTTGACATTAAGGAACCTCATTCATCTCTGAAGCTTTTCTCTGGGCTATTCCACAATGCACTTTCCCTTCTTTCTCCCCTCTCTGCTACCACTTCAGCAGCCTCCCCTGCTAACAAAGTGTCATCCCATATCAACGGTCCCTTACATAGAAAATAAAAAAGACAATAGGGAGCAGGTTCAGCTGCATCCCTGCAGCTAAATTCTTGATGGGCGTTGGAAAAAAGCTTGTGTGCTCTCACCACTTCATTCATCATTTCAGTAAGATACCATGTAAACACATCAGTTCCTCCCACTGAATATTGCCCACTGGCTTTCAGTTAGATTCAGGGAGGAAAGGCCGTTCCAAGCTGCGGTATATACCTAGCTGCTTCAGTGTTGCCAGCGCTCAGGAATTTCACATATGCTGTGTTTTTTATTATGTGTTTTGTTTGGTTGAAGTCTCAGCACCTGCATCAATGTGTGAGGTTGAAAGTCGAAAGCCATAAAAGGTCAACAGGTACAAAGCAAACAGGTAGCGTAAAAAATAATAGTGTATTTTGTGAAATTTCTTCGGGGTGCAGCCTCGTCATCAGAATTTCCTAAACCTCTGCTTGCCAGAAACTGCAGTGGAGGAGCAGTGGGCGCGGGATGCATCCTGTTCATGCTCCCCCACAGCATCCACTTTCTGCCACTGCGAGGCAGGATGCTGGGCTACATGGTCCTCTGGTGTGACCCACTAAATGGCATTTCTTATGTTCTTATCTCAGTGTTTTAGGGCACCTGACTCATGCTTTTCAAATACCTAAGAGCTGGAAGGACTGCTTAATTCAGCTTTTAACAATTCAGCAAAGAATGACTCATATTTGATGTCCCCTTTCATCTCCAAGCTCATCCGGCTCTCGCCTGGAGTCAGGTCTCTTTTGGGCCAGTAATTAAATCATTCTTTCTTATAACCCCTAGTTACGCTTTGTACATATCTTATTTGCATACTGGTGCAGACCTCACCTTGCTGGGTTACAAAACCGGACTATAGATCTTCATGCCACAACGTTTATCAGATTTGTAGACCCTGAGTGCTATTTGGTGTTTCATATGGAGAAATTGTAGAATCACAGAAAATCAGGGCTGGAAGGGGCCTCAGGAGGTCACATCTAGTCTAACCCCCTGCTTCAAGCAGGACCAGCCCCAATTAGATCATCCCAGCCAAGGCTTTGTCTAGCTGGGGTTTAAAACCCCCCAGGAATGGAGTTTCCACCACCTCTCTGGGTAACCTGTTCCAGTGCTTTACTATGCCCTTGTGGGAAAGTTTTTTGATAATATCTAACCTAAACTTCCCTTGCTGCAGCTTGAGACCATTGCTCTTTTTCTGTCATCTTCCACCACTGAGAACAGTCCGGCTCCATCCTCTGCCAAACCCCACTTCAGGTAGTTGAAGGCAGCTATTAAATCCCCTCTCACTCTTATTTTCTCCAGACTCAATAATCCCAGTTCCCTTGGCCTCTCCTCAGAAGTCATGTACTCCAGCCCCCTCGCCCACTTTCTTTGCCCACTGCTGGACTCTCTCCAACATGTCTATGTCCTTTCTGTAGTGCGGGGCCCATAACCAGACACTGGACTCTGGATGTGGCCTCATCAGTGCCAAAAAGATGGGAAAAATCACTTCCCTTGACCCGCTGGCAACACTCCCACTGATACAGCCGACTATGCCGTTAGGCTTCTTGGCAACAAGGGCACACTGCTGGCTCATATTCTGCTTTTTGTCCACTGTAACCCCCAAAGTCCTTTTCTGCAGAGCTGCTGCCCAGCCAGTCAGCCCCCAGCCTGGACTTGTGCATGGGATTTCTCCACTCTAAATGCAGGACTTTGCACTTCTTATTGAGCTTCATGAGATTTCTTGTGATCCAATCCTCCTATTTGTCAAGGTCTTCTTGAATCTTTGCCCTACCCTCCAGATCTCTCCAACTTGGTGTTATCTGCAAACTTCCTGAGCATGCACTCCTTCCCATCTTCCAGGCTGTTGATAAAGATATTGAAGAGAACTGGCCCTGGGACCGACCCCCGGGGCTCTTCACTTTATACCGGCTGCCAACTAGACATCAAGCCATTGATTACAACCCTTTGGGCCCAATGATCCAGGGAGTTTTCTATCCACCTTATAGTCCGTTCATCTTACCCATACTCCCTTAGCTTGCTTATAAGAATGCTGTGGGAGGTGGGTCAAAAGCCTTGTTAAAGTCAAAGTATATCATGTCCATTCATCTCCCCACATCCACAGAGCCAGTCATCTCATCACAGAAGACTATCAGGTTGGTCAAGCATGACTTGCCCTTGGTGAGACTATGCGGACTATTTCTAATCACCTTCTTCTCTAGGTGCTTAGAAATGGATTCCTTGAGGATCTGCTCCATGATTTTTCCAGGGACTGAGGTGAAGCTGACTGGTCTGGAGTTCCCCGGATCCTCCTTCTTCCCTTTCTTAAAAATGGGCACTATATTTGTCCTTTTCCAATCATCCAGGACCTCTCTGAACCATCACAAGCTTTCAAAGATAACGGCCAGCAGCTTTGCAATCACATCAGCCACCTCCCTCAGCACCCTTGGGTGCATCGTGTCCAGTCCCATGGACTTGTACACATCCAACCTCTGTAAATAGTCCCTTACCTGTTCTTTTCTCCCTGTTGGCTCCTCATCTTCTCCCCAAAATGTGCTGCCTGGTGCGGTAGTTTGGGAGCGGCCCTTGCCTGTGAAGACTGAGGTTAAAAAAGGCATTGAGCAATTCACCTTTTCATATTGTGATTACCTTGTTTTAATAAACCGGTAAAATCCAGTTCATTATGAGTCCTAAATCTCTGAACCCAATAACAATCTGAAGAACAGTCTTATTTTCTATAGGACTTGAAAACTGTGGATTTATCTAAGGAATGGGGCCAACCCCAAGCATTCAAAAATCATGAGTCATCCCCCAAAAAACCTTTTAGTCATGATATGAAAAAATACATGTTGTCTTCTTTTTATTTGCCAGTTTGCTTCTGAACCTCACATACACACTAGGGTCTTCTTTTTCAAGCTTTCCTTGGCAACTAGAAGGACTAAGTACTACCCTTTATAAAAGGAAAGCTGATAATCACCTGCCCTCAGTAACCAGGTTTCTCCAAAAAGCATAAAATATCACAGGGCTCATCTTAAAATGAAGAAATCTGGCACCCTGCTACAAACACATAAACAGCTGGGAATTATGTTGTTTTGTAGGGGGAAAAAAAAGATCTATTATTTTTATAAAAGAAATCCAGCCCCTTATTCCAAAACGGAGACTTGAGCCAGGTATAGAGATACTCATTACAATTATCAAAGGTTCATACTGACCTTGTGTCCCCACATCTCACATGTGGATGTGCCAGAAGGTATTTGTATATGTGCACCACTCGGTCACCATACCTTTTTCTGCAACAGATTCCCTGAGCAGCCGTGAATAACTCATGGAAACTTTTCCCTCTGTTTTTCCACCTGTAAAATGGCAGTAACAACTGATATATAGGGCACCCCCCTAAGAAGTTAAGGGCGGTTTTGGCATAGAGTTCAGTAAGCTAGATCAGACACCGGCGAGAGGTAGCAAGGTAAATCAGTTGCTATTTTGTATGTGCCTTGACAATGTAAAGCGATGTCCTGTGTGTTGGTGCAACAATGTTTTTGCCTCTGTTGGGTTCCTTCTACCCACTTTGCCTGGATGTACAGTTTACAGGGTGGATAGTTATATGGTATAGGCACTAAAGACCATCTGCCGGGCCTTTCTCTCCATCCATGCTGGCTACTTTGGTTTCTTTCTCTCAAGCACACTGACACAGGTACTTATTTTGATTTTGAATGGGTCTGAAGGGCGAGAAATGCCTCCGGAAGGCACTTGCTCAATTTCTTTTCTCCGACTGGCTTTCCCAGTGATGTATTAATTAGCTGGAGCCCTGCACACTAATGAGCAACTGCGGGCTGATCTCGTTAAATGTTAATGCTTAACTAGAAAAGCAGGAACGGTTACAGATTCTTCACGATGGTTTCATCCTTGTCTGAACGTAAAGTAAGTCAGTTGATCAGCCGGTAAGACGTGCCTTCCCAAAAGGAGTGAAAACAGGCAGGATGAATGAGATCCATTTTACAGACCTTGTAGTTGCTGAGAATTTTATTCAAATACAGATGACTTCCGTGTTGGTCTGATTAACATTGGTGCCAAGTGCACTCTTCCCCACCAAGCGTCCTTCCTTCATGGAGATGGATGTACTAATTCTTGTGCACACTTTTGGTTTTCATCTTTTCCTTGCTCTGCCGGTAGCCTTGTTTAGTGGTTTGTGCAGAGGCCTGGAGTCCATCGTTCATGAGTTCTGTTCCCAAGTCTGACTTGGACTAATTCTGTGCCCTTGGCAAGTCAGTAAATCCCAAATTTTCAAACATGCACCTTTAAGGCCATGCACCTACCATCCATCCTTGCTGAGCCACCAGAATTAGTAGTTTAATTGCTAGAGGCATTGGACACCAACAGTGTCCTTATCGCTAACCTAAGGGGTAGGGTGGCCATCATAGAGGACAGTCCAGTTGTCCTCTGCTATCGATACGAAACCTGGCACCTTTATGTCCTCTATTTTTCTCTTGAAAAACTGTTTCCTTTTTCTCTTGAAGAAACTAGAGGACATATTTTTCTTCAAGAGAAAAATAGAGGACATAAAGGCATCAGGTTTTGTATCAATAGAGGACAGAGTAGCAGAAAAAAAAATATTCTCTGTGATGGCCACCCTACTCGGGGGTAAGTTTGCACACTTAAATTTGAAAATGTTGGCCCCTCTTTCACTGTGTCCCAGCTTACCCTTTTGTCAACTTTGTGTGAAACTTCACCTCCCTCCCAGATATGCTGTGAAGCTTTACAGATCTTGATAACCATCTTGAAAGTCTATTGTAAAAAGTGCTATATGAAAGGTCAGAGTATTTATTATCATTACCATTATTATTATTAGGCAGTTGGGAATTCATGGCATTTATCAGGATAGTACTAGTGCCTTCCACTCCAAAAGTTCAGCCTCCTGCTGCTAGAGGATAACTTCCAACCATGTAGCTGTATGTTGATACTCGCATTGCAAAGAACAGTTAATTTGGGTGTGAAATGGATAGGATTTGCATATATAGTCCAAGCAAGTGCCTGCATACACTAGGACAGTTTTGCCTGCATTTTGATGCTTAACTTGTCTGTTTTTGTAGGCATGCTGGGTATTATAACCATTCCAGAAGTCAAAGTTACAGTTGGATTTTCCTGCTTCCATCAAACTTTGTCTTTACTCCTCTCCTCTTCCTTTCTGCCTTATAATATTGAGGATACAGCAGTCAGTATTTTTCCTAGCTCAGACTCTTTGCATTTTGCAACTTGATTGCAATTGATAGTTCATTAATCATTTCCTTTCATAGTTAATGTTTACACCGTTTCCTTTCTTTCACTGCTCCGAAGCAGCATGGAGCGGCAGAAACGCTTGCAGCCCTCACTTTTGGCAGGGGAATGCTTACATGGTGCTGGCAAAAAGGCCTTTCTGTGGTGTTTACCTGGCTGTCACTCAGCCAAAACGGTGCTTCTTTGTAATTGCCGCAACCTTAGTTTCTTCTTAAACCAAGATCGTTTGCTTTTGATGCGGGGGAAGTGAAAGGGTTACCGTCGCTGTCTTTTTTTTAAGTTTTGTCTGTGACGGGGAGGCATCCTCAGACAGCATTTCAAAGCCACCTAGCTTGATTTCCCCTCTAATGGTTTTAAGCGTGGAATCAGAGCTGTCTTGATGCCTATTCTTCCTCCTGCTCATATCTTCAGACATGATGTCACAGTTCTCGGGGTTACTGGCTGACTCCAGCCAAAGTCCCAGTGGGGCTGAAACCAGGTTCCCTTTGCCGTGGCAGCGATGCCCACGGTTAGGGAACTTCAGTGCCGAGGCGTGACTGCATTAGTTCTGCTACATTAGAACAGAAACAAAGAGCTTAATTTAATTCACTGGCCTGCATGTTGACACCTGAGGGCCACTAATTCACTGCCACATATTCTCAGTGAAACTAGGCTCTTTAGTATTCTTGTTCTTTTTTTTTTTCCTTCTGCAAGAGCAGGGTCTTGCAAGGGGAATGCTGATTTCCTAAGACTGGAAAAACAACTTGCAAGGTTCACAGCAGGTCAGGATGACTCACTTTTGCCAATGTCCATGAGAGATGGAGTATCACATATCTCTATTTCTTTTTTTCTTTTAAATAAATAAATTGCTCTCTGTTTTCTCCCATTTTATGGCCAGCAAGGTCAATAAAAAATTGATTCATGGTGACACACGATTAGCTGTAAAGCATTTATTCAGCACGGATGGTATTTGTAGATACTTCAAGGGCTCCACTTCTGCTTATTGCCATTGACTTGTTTTGTCCTGAGCAAGTAGAAGGATCAAGTGCTATGACAGTGTTGTCTGTGCGGAGGCTGCGAGGAGCAAATGTTGCCTTTGTTCCTTGTGCAAGTAGTCCCATTAGGCTCCACAGTCTTAAAAGTAACAAGAGGGATCTATTATATTAAGCTCATTGAATTTTAATGACGCTTTTTCCTGATGTCCTATCCTATCCTGATCCTATTACATGCAACTCAGTGGCATCTAAGACCTGATTTAGCCCTAAATTGGGAAGTGGCAGGGGCATTGCCCATTGTTGGGACGCACTCTATGATTTTTCCCCCACTGATGGCTGCATTTTTCTTCCCCACCCCCAAAGGGATGTAGTATTGGTAAATCAAATGGCAGGCTTTACGTCCTTGGAAAGCCTTCATCTTGAGAACAGCAGCTATATCAGTGGTCCATGTTAGTACCTTTTAGTCCTATTTTGGAAGGGTCATTTGTGGAAGGGAAACATCTGTTTGATCCAATATATATTTTACCTGACCTAATATATATTTCACACCAATATATAAAATGCCAAAGATAAGGGTTTTGCAGCTTAGTTTGTTCCTGTCTGGACTACAGACTCCATAGTCTCTGCTCCACCCTTGCAAGGTTTGCATTTATGTAATACCTCACCCTCACCAAGGGGATAACTATAAGACTTGACTTGACAAAAAGCATCTGCAACAGCCAGCTCTTGTTTTCCACTCCTTCAAAAGCAGGATGTTTGGTTAACGAGGTTTCCTACCATAGTGGGGTCCCCAGCCAGCTACCCATCAGGTAGAGTACCTTGTCTGCAGATCTTGCTTCACTGGACAGCATCAGTTGCTGTATTGCTGTTAACCTCAGGATTTTAGGGCTGGTTTGAAAGGAGAACAGGGCCTTAGCATTGCAAAGAAAGTTGAAGTCCTGCAGTTGGAGCAATTATCCCGTGTGGAGCCAGAGAGGAGAATATTTGTAGTGCTCTCTTCTTCCTTTGAGTACAAGTGACTGTGCTTGGTACCAACTGGGGCTTCAGGATGGCTTCAGCTACCTGACAAGATCAACAGGCATTTGGATCGTTGAATTTCTGCACTGTTGTCAAAAGTGAATATTATTCATACAAAGTGGGGTTTTAGCCTCTGCTATGACTGTGGACTGTACAGATGGGGAGACAACTTGACTCTGATCCCCAAATTATTCAAGTCTCTGACATTCGAGTAGATGCCCTTGACTGAGAGAGCCAGTGAAGAGCCTACTGCAGCTTCTAAATTCTTCCCTATTTCATCAATATTATCCTCCTCTATCCCAAATTGAATTTGATCTTGCTGTTGTATCGGGCAGATGGAACAACAGCACTGCCTGCCTATGATAAAAATTCAGATGAGAATGATATACATGAGTAGCTGTGTCACACAGGATATTGTTGGCCTCAGCAAACAAAAGAGCCAGATCCTATTCCACCTATGAGGTGCTAAGTGCTATCAAATTCAACCCTGCTCAACTCCCTTTTTGTAATGCTACCATCATCATAGACTCAAGACTAGGTCACCAAAAAAAGCATCCATCAAGAGAGGAATCTACCCATCGCCTGCACGAATGGTGTTTCAGGGACCCGGCGGTGGATGAAATAGGATCATGCTTAGGCACCAAAGTCCAATGACGTGCCTAACGTGTTTACCATGTTTGCCACTGGTTTGACATGAGTAGAGAAGAGGCTAAATTGTCCAGCCCTAAAAGATGCTGCAGGTTATGAACAGCAGCTGCTCATGATGACATTGAGAGCTACCTGTAAGGAGTGAGTGGCACTCCTTGAGTTGGGTATTCAATTCCTGATTTGTTGCAAACTGGTGCATTTCATGGGCGTTTGTATCCTCCATAGGTTCACTCTCTAGGGGGAACAGGACTGATGTTTTAACCCTGTCTGTGGCCCTTCAGTCAGTTACTTGTGTGCCCAACAGTGTTTATGAACCAATTAGGACTGTGGTCTTGCCAAATCCATGGCTTTCCCAAATTTTCCACCAAAGATCCCAGTTATTACTCATTAATTATAATGATGATTGTGTTCAATTTTTACATAGAAGTTGGAAGCTACCCAACTCCTTTCCACAGACACCACTCGATTGGTATCCGATGGCAATAAACTCTGTTTACTACTGGTGGGGTTTGGATTTAAAACAGTGATGTAGATGGGAAGGTGTCTGCCAACTCTTTGAGTAATTATTTTACGTTTTGGAAAGTACTTTGTTATTGGAAGTGAACTCTGTATTTATTCAGAAGTGTTAATGGGACTGCAGACCTCCATGCACCTTTCCCAAGCCCAGAGGAGGTCAGAAGGGCTGCCCATAGTTGATACTTCACTGGGGTCTGATTTTGCAAGGCCCTGACCCCTTCCTGAGCAGTTTATTTAGACTGTTTACTGTCACGTAATTTTTTGTTAGCTTGCACACCAAAATGAGGACTGCAGTACAAATGCTTCCAGATACAGAAGCATGGAAAGACCTGACCAGCTGATGTGATCGCTTGCATATGTAAAGATTACTTCCATGAATGCAATTTGATGCTACCTTTTTCAGCATTTTGACAATTCCTTTACTTTGCTCAATGAAACGAAGCCGGTCAATTTTTTCAGCAGTTTGCTATTGCATTGGCATTTCGAATGCTTCATAACATAAAAAAGAAAGTCCAATCAACATGGTTTTAATTGGCATTTCCTAAAAAGAGCTCAAACATTAATATCCATTTACCATTTAGTGAAATCCCCAGCTTAAAAAAAAAAAAGAAGGAAAAAACCCTACACTAACTTTTTTGCAAGCATCTTTTTTCCTATACAAATATTAGATATGCAACAGCAGCATTCTTTTTTTTTCATATATATAGTCTCCTTCCAAGGAATACAACAAAATCCTCTCTATCATCCATCAGAGGCCTGAGAGATAAGGAATGTTTCGATGCACGAACATACCCTAAAAAGGGAAAGGCCAATATTTACTTGCGGTGGAACTTACGGCCTTTAAACTAGCTTCCTCGACAAGAAGAATCAATGCATCTTTGAAAAATGCCACGCTGTTATATAACAGACTATTAAACTATGTTAACAGTCATATATTTCCTATTCAAAACTGTGCCCCGTTGTATATAAACACCGAAAGATTTTGTAGCTGTATATGTCCAGACTTTTGACACGAGGAGGTGGAGTTTGTGTAGACAAGCCTATTCAGGAGTTAGTAGCAGCTGCCCTAATGGAATACTATTGACTTTAGTTACATCAGGGACTAAATTTAGAGCTCAGAGGAGCGTACACAGGATTGCATCTAATAACCAGGACGGAATGTGCTGTTCAGACAGACAGATTTCTGACATTGTTTCTGCACAGATGCTCATTTTCGAGCCTTGAGCTCTTGTGCGCTCCTTAACTCTCCCTCTCTTTTGCAAAGTGAGTGCATTTGGGACCTGCCCCCAACCCGCTGCAATCTCTGGGTGTCTTTCTGTTGCCCCTAGAAGTCATTGATCAGGCCTGTGGGTGGAGATTTACCACCCCTCTAGAATAAGAACTTGGAAATCTTCAGGGTGCAACCACGCTGCTTCAACCAAAGTCAGCATGGATATGCTAGATGGATTTGTAGCAACTGAGGATCTGACCCAGACATGACTTGGCTTGGTCATCATTGTAGGTGGTGATGAATAATTGCTTTTCTGCTGAATAATTGCACTCATAAGTAGAAATCTAGTTATGGAGGTAGTGGCCACCTCCCAGAAACAGAGGGCCAAGGTAAGACCTTTCTCTGTAGGGCCAGTGCCAGTGCTGCTCCACCTCATCTGGAAGTCACTGAGGGATTACGTAGCTCCCACGAGCCTGGGGCAGATGGAGGCTCCGAAGCTTGCTCAGTCCTTCAGTCTGCTCCTTATTTCTTCCTACCGAGCAGGAGTGTTGAGGGAGAAGTCTGCATTTTCCCCAGGGTTCAGGCACTGCCTTGCTTGCAGCCCCTCTCATAAGCCAAGAGAAGAGAGAAGGGTTTTGTGAGCTCTGTGCCTGCTTCCATAAAACGCTCGCTGCACTTTCTCACCCTTGCGGAGGAGGAAAGGCTCTTGGGGGCCTTGCTTTAGCCGGTGCTTCTGCTGCAGAAGGGGCACTCGACTCCTGAGTGCCTTGTTTAGAACCAGGCCCATAATTTGGGACTGTGAACAAGGACGAAGCTTTCCAAGGTAATTGGATTTGAACCTTGGGGTTTTTTTTAGGCTCAACTGCTATTTTTAAGCCCCGTGGAGCACCGGTGTTGAAAGGAATGCTCATCCTGACAGCCAGTGAATAGCTCTATCTTCGAGTGCAGCTGGACGCTAGCGTTTCTCAAAGCAGAGACGCGAAGGAACACAGAGGACTTGGCAAGCTATGAGGCTGCCCAAGGCAATGCCCAAGGTGCCCAGAAGTTTAGACAGCCTTTCATTTCTCTTCTGGGGAAGCAAAGCCCAAGGCTCCAGTATCATAGGACGTGACAGTTTGAAGAGAAGCAGCCTTTAAGTCCAAATACGCTAGATTTGTTACACCCTGGGAGAGGAGAGAGTACGCATCCCCTTGTTCACCAAATTGCATGCAGCTTTTGGGGATTTAAACATTCGGTCTCTAATGTGTGCCATGGGAGATTACAGTATGTCCCATTTGATTCCTAGCCTCATAGATTTTCAGTGCAGAAGGGGCTACTATGTCATCTATCCTCATAAATGAAGCAAACCATAGAAGTTGACCCAGAGACTCCCGTATCAGGCCCAGTAGCTAGTGGGTGAGCAAGAATTTAAGAATCATGCGCCGAATACCTGGGGATTCGTGGGTAGCCATAGTCCAATACAAGCAGGTAGTGAACAAGCTCAGGTCTACAACCCCGCCTTTCTCCACGTGGACTGCAACCCAGCTTGGCTTCTTTCACAGCTGTAGTTCACCGTAGTCAGTCTACTTTTGTGCTCCGTGTACAATAAAACAAAGTCTGTTTCTCTGGGAGAAAATTGTACCTCTTGCCCCACTTGTTTTTACCCAAGGTCCATCTAGAATCAATGCATAACCCGTCTATGAGATCCTGAGTCTTATGGAGTATGGAGTTTGTATTCCTGTGTTAGAAGTTGCATGGCTACAGTGATTTTTGCCACTATTTGATCCCTGGCATAGGAATCATTTGGTTCCTATGGAAGAAGGAAGTAGAGTAAGTGCATCCCTGCCTTGGATTTATAGCCCAGGAGTACAGGTCACAGCCCTTAGCTACTGTAAAAGTGATATATTCTTTGGGGATTTAGGGAGGGACCTGGAAAATGTATTTTAATGTGCCGTAGCATGGGTTGTTAGCTGCATGGAAGTCCAAGGAGTCGTGACAGAGGCCGCTGAGCGGGCAGTGCCTCGTGGAACCTGCTATAGGGAAACAAGTGTTTTGTCTAGCAGTAGGGTGGGCAGCAAAATCTAATTTAATGAAGACAGCGGCTGATTGATGGTCACAAGTCCCAGTTCCCCTGCTGATTCCCTCTCGACCATCTCACCCTTGCTGTGGCAAGTTTATGAGATTAGAAAAAGACAATATTTGACTGCAAGCATTGCTCCTCCATCAGCATCCCCACCAGCTAATGCTGTTTGAATGACATTGTGAGAGTGAGCGTATGAACTCCGCCGCGCAAGGCAGTGCCCTTCCTCCAGTATGGAAACGTTGCTGTCAGCTCTGCAGCTAGTGTTAGATCCCCAGCTGCGCATCAAGAGCAGCGCTGGTTCACTCCAAACCCGATTTTCATATGCAGCCAGTCAGCTACAGTGACATGCTGCTTTGAACGCTGCAATGTGGAGTTTGAGCCTTTCCAAGTCAGAGACAAAATCCACTCTTCTTCCTCCAAGTGCTAAAGTCGGACTCCGGGAAGCCCCTGCTGTGACTCTGAAGTTCGAACTTCAGGGAGAGAACTAACCTCCCGATGCTCCTGGGAGGTCCATTCAAGCTCTGCAGCTGATGAGACATCAGTAGATGGCAACAGCAGCAAAACCCACCAGGGTTTCCATGTGCGTGCGCCGGGGGAGGGAGGAGCTCACAGGTCTACAGGCTTATCTGCCCTCCGCGATGTCCTCTTCCTGCCTTTGGACTCAGCTCATTACCTTGGACTTTAATGGAAGCTGTACTAGCTCATAAGAGTTATGCATTAATGCAGGGGCCACGAAGCTTCAGGGTCCATGATTGAAACGTGCCCCTGGCAGGATTGAGCCTTCTGTGCCTAATACCAACTGAAGAGAAAAACTGTGTTTTGGGGAGCTCTGGCTATCTTTGAATTGTGCCTGTTCCTTCTGGGGGTGGGGGGAGCAAAAACTAGGGAGAATTAAAAGGCGTCTATCAAGAAACCAAAAAATGAAGACTTGGGATTATTATTTTTTTGATTTGTATTCGTGATATTTACTTACCATTGCAAGGTTTTAATGTTTTTGGTTTTTTTCTTGAAACCTGTGGAAAGTCACTGCTGCCTGGAGGTAGCCTGGTTTCCCAGGGCTGTGCTGAGCTGTGAACAAGGATTGCAAAGAGCCTTTTGCTTGCAGAAAACGTGCTTATCCTGTGATTGATCTCTCTCTCTAATGCTGTGCTTATCACTCTGTTATCAAAGGCTGGGATTTTCAAAAGACAGTAACAGAGCTAGGGTCTCACATCCTAGTGATTTTCAATGGAAATATTGTACTGGGGTTTCTAAAAGTGCAGCAGAAGGTTTAAGAAGAAAACAAACTATTTTTGATAAGTTTGAGAAATGCTCTTAAAACACATCTCTGCACACTGGGGGGGGTTGGGATTTTTGAAAGTGTTCGGCATTGTTCTGACTCTGTTCCTGTCAAAGGAAACGGTGTCGCTCCAGTCGGCTCCACTGGCTGCAGAATTAGGGCAGTGTTGAAGATAGTTTCAACATGCCACGCTCTTCTACCCTCCCCCAGCCAGCCTGCAGCCTAACTCCTGGATCGGATGATCGAATGGTGTCTCTGGCCACCCTTCACCACCGCAGTAATGATTATATGTAACCTCCTAGTTCCTCCTTCCCTGCTCCCAACCGCATGCATGCTTCCTCTGCCATTTGACCCTGTCAACAGGAACTGCAGGGAGGAGCCGGCAAGAAGCGGAGCTGGAAGAGCTGTGGCAGAAAGCAGCTCGAGCAGGGACTTGTGGACACTTGGGTGATGTCATCAGAGGGTTTCTGAACTTTTTAACTTTTATTATTCCCTTCTGTGGGCCTGTTTGTTGCAAGCCCTGCCACTCTATCCTTTTCCTTGTCTTTCCATCTGGCTCAATCACCCTCCTAACCTAACCTCAAGGAAGGGATTGAGAAGACACAAAGTCTTGTAGCAGCATTGTCTATGGCTAAGCACAGAAGTTACTCATAAGCCAGTTTAAGTGATCAGAAACGGGTTTCAACCTGCAACAGAACAGGAGCTCAATGCTCATAAACCAGTTTCATAATGGCTGAAACTGGTTTAAGATAAACCCGGTTGAATGTAGTACCAGACTTGGGTCAAACCGGTTTTTGAAACTTCTGTTCCAGACCCCTTCCTGGTTCAAGTTAAATCACAGTCACCCAGCATCCCAGAATGCTTTGCAGCCTTGGGTTGGGCTGGGCTGTCTGCCTCAGAGAGCAGGGCTGGACCCACCCCTCTGCTCCCGAGCTGGAGCAGTGAGGGCTGGCTGACTGGGGGGTGGGGGGGAGGGGGGAGAGAGAGTATGTAAATAGGTAGAAATTAGGAAAACAACAGGCAAAGCAGGAAAGGGAAAAAGCAGGGAGTAAAAATAGCCAAAGGTAAGTCAGGGAGGCTCTACAGTGGTAGTAATTCAAGGTGGAAAAGAGGCTGTCTGTGAAAAGGGGAAAATAAGAAAGTTTTCCTAATTTCTACCTATCCTATTTGCATTCTCACTGACATCCTGTCATGCTTTTAACTTCTCTCATTCCTTGGAGATCTCAGACCAGCAGAGACTCCCCAGGCCTGAAGAAGGGTACTTGCTCTGGAAAGCTTGCTAAGAACTTTTTTCCAGTTGGTCTAATAAAAGATATCAGATCTACTCAAAGGACCTTGCCTGCCTACATCCTTAGACTAGCACGGCTACAACCAAAACCCCTTACAACAAGAAAGTTTACAGAAACCATAGGTGACACCCTGGTCTCAGGGAAGTCAATGGAAAACCCCACATTCTGGGACTTTTTAGTAGCAGTGTAGGGAAGTAGGGCTGGGAGAAACTTGATGGGGTCTTCTAGTCCGGACCCTGACCATTCAGGTTCATCCCTGATTAAACCACGAGTCAAGCGCCTGTCCAGCCTGTTCTGGGAAATTTCCAGGGATGGAGATTCCACAGCTTCTCTAGGTAGCTTGTTCTGGTATTTAACCACCCTCAAAATCAAAAGTCCTTCCCAATCTTCAACCTCAATTCCCTCTGCTGCCCTTTTCCTCATTTTTTCCCCTCTCTTGCAGTCGAGTAATCGTGCATATTCACATATATGAAATTCTGACTTTGTAAATGCAAATATAATTGCAACCCTTTTGTTTGCAGATTGACATAGTTTTCAAAGATTAAGTAGCTTGTGTAAAGAGCAATTCAGTGGCTGCAAACAGAAAGTGGTTCATCAAGGTCCCAGTCCTTTGCTCTAATCACTAGTGAAAGCCACTCCCAGCTTTGCCTCCCTGCAACATGAAGTCGCCTTAGTGAGAAACCCACAGAGTGCACTAGCACAATATATTTGCAACCATATCCTTCTTACAGTGCCAGTTTGTTTGCATTTTTTAGTATTTGCTACGCGTCCACTCCCAACCTCTTAACACGCTAATGCATCTGTTTGCTTGTCAAGGAGAAGTCTGCCCCCTTCAATGACAAATCCAAACTCTGGCTGCGAAAGGGCAGGGCAACAACTTGCTCGACGGACAAGCACAACGAGCTTCTTCAAGCAATAAAGGCTTTCGAATCAAGTCAGGCTCCTTACCACTCTGATCCTAAGTGCCAGTTTAATCGCGTTAATGCACTGTCTAATTATGGTAAACACTGCATATTATTCAAATTAAAAATGTATATTGCCACTCACTTAGTCTGTCTACAGGCATTTTTACACATTAGCGTTTCCTAAGCTGAATGCCCTCCGGTAGGAGTTGGAGGCTTTATATCACTCCATTAGCTGAAACGGAAGAGAGCGCATGAGATCTTTTAGCCGTCAGATGAAGAAAATGTTTAACTCTGTGTTTAAAGTGAGGGGGTGGAATAGGCCGGCAAGGCCCATGGCTTTTCTTGAGCAAATTGCGATCCTACCATTGTCCCAAGCAACACCATGCGTCTTCCACATTTTACAGCATTTCTCAGAAACGTTTGTGTCTCTATTTGTGGTCCATGGACCCTGCCTGCCTTAATACATGGATAACGGTTCTTCCAGGAATGCCTTAGTAGCTGCAGAAAGGCCTCAATTTTGTGGCTAAATACTTCAAGGTCCATAGGCAGAATGCCATTCAGGTGCCTCTGGCCTTCCGCTCCCTGTGCAGCTGAGTGCTGTGGTCAGTAAGCCTTGTGTTCACGAAAGCGGCCCTTGATTAGAAGCAGACAAGGTTCTTTGGGTGAATCTGATATCTTTTATTAAACCAATTTAAATAGTTGGAAAAAAAATTTAGCAAGCTTTCGGGTTTAAAAACCCTTCATCAGGCTGAGGAAGTCTCTGCAGTTGGTGTGTGCTCTTCGATACACCTTTAAGGCCACGCAGTATATATTAGGCATGATTTGGCACTTCATTAAGGCCCTACCACTACTAAGATGGGAGCTACATCTAGATGTCCACGTTCTTCAGATCTGTGTTTTTTGGTAGCTTTGGTTTTGACACGTTTCATTCGAGAAAGAGAAGCCAGCCATGATGGTCATAGTCAAAGCCTCCTGTGGATCTAGTTACAGCAGCCGTAATTCCAGGTGCTTGTCTGTTCCTCCTTGTGACTTTGCCCAAGATGGGACAGGAAACGCATGCCACATAGATGATTGTATTGTCACATTATCTATGCAGACCAGCACCTTGAGTAGGTGCTGTATGTGGTGACGAAGAGGGACTGCTTTCATCTGACTGTGCAAGCTGTGTTCAGTGCGCACACGCACAATTTCCCTTTCATGATTCGCATGTATGCTAGGCGGTCTTATTGCAGGTCATACGTTGCAAAGAGTAGCCTTTCTGTAAATAAAAGGGGGGAGGTGATGTTCAGAACCACTTAATAAGTGCACCGGCAGCACAAATTGGAAGGGGTGTTTTTCAGTAATCAGCGGCCTACTGCTTAGTGGTCAGTTCCTCTGTTTAAAATTGGCTGTTTCATACAATTGGATGCCAGATTCCTCCCAGGCATGTGATGGGGGCACAAACAAATCCCATCTTTCCAGTGGCTATGGGCACTTAAATAATCCCTTTGAAGATGTTGCTGGTTTTTAGGGGGTTTTTGTTCTCCTGGTTGTGCAGTTAATTGTACCCCATTGCATCTGTTGGATGCCTAGACCTTATAAACTTGACTGTTTCCCTAGGCTTCGCTCAGGCTGGAAAATTACAGATGAAAGACTTGTGTCCCTTGGGATTTAATTCTTTAAGGAGACAGCAAGAGTTCTCTGAGACAAATTAAATTGTGCTCAAGCTGTCCTGGGTCATTTGTTTTCTTCTGTTTGTTTTATTACAGCTTCTGGGAATGGTTCCCAGTCTCCATCTCTTTGCAGAACTGGGCAAGAAACTGGGGGAGGAAGAATGATATTCCCAGACTTTTTTTCATGAATTCTGATGTTTGAGTCATCCATCCATGATCGCCTGCTCCTTTGAAAGCTTTTTGTGAATCTGTATACATGAACATAAGGGAATGGCCAGTCTTTGAATGAGCAGCTGTATTCATATGCAGGCAAGAGTAAATGTTGCTCAGGCCAGGAGAATATTACTGTTTACAAGGAGTCCAGAGGTTCAATAATAAAGACGACAGAAAAGGCACACTGGGTTCAACACGATCAGTTCATGCAGAGAATGAATAATTAGCCATAATCAGATTTTTGCAAACTGAGTTATTTGCATAATGCCTGCAAAGGTTTCATTGACAAAAATGAAACGTGGCTGCAAATAGTGGAAAAGGGATAAATTGACTGCACACAACTGTTTGCTGAGAACAGTTTTGTCCCAATTGATCACCTCGTCCCACAGAAGGTATGGTGAGGTATTTGCAGTAATCTCACGTAGCACTGTTCGGTTTGTTTGGGAAGTGCCCAAGGATGAGAAAGGAATAGGTAGAAGAGGCAAGAGCACTCAGGATTAAATTGCAAAAGGAAAGCGCTAGTGTTCAAACAGTAGCAAAAATACAATGCCCAATAATATGCAAATAAATTAAGACGCTCCCCATTTGGTGCAGGTCCCAATCTGAGGGTGAGCTGGTCACCAGTGTGGTGCAGCACTAGCCTTTGTCTAGAGCAGAAGGAAAAAGGACTAAGAGCTTTGTCCACTTCTTTTGTTGGACTGGCCAGCAAAATGGTCCGGCTCAGCCACCGCACGCAGGGATGGGAGGTGATTAGACCATTGGTCCCTCCCCTTGGTGGTGCAGGACTCTTCCTCCTGCCATGTTTCCAGGGAGCCAGCTAGTCTGATGTTCAGTGCGCTCCGTCCGACCGTCTGCGCTCAAGCCAACGTAGCAGAGTCCTGATGCCTTTGAGCGAGCAGGCACATTGCAAGGGAACAATAACAGAGCCAGTCACCTTGCACCCTGCCCCGTTGTGATTTTTCCAGCGGCTGACACTTTTAAAGAGGAAGTCTTCAACGTAGTTGTATTTTTTTTTACCATTTCTCTAGCTTGCAACGCCAGGGTGCAAGTCGGGACTCCTGCGTGCTACCCCCGACTCTGTGGCGCCCCGCTTCATCTTGCTGTTTCCCCAGCCCGTTAGCAATGCCTCCTCGTGGGTCCTAGGAGGAAGATTCAACGTTTGTAAAGTGCTCTGTGCTCCCCAGAGAAAAGGTTGCCATACGAGTGCCTATTCTTATGCATAGAAGGCGACCGTGGCTAACTCCCATGGGATTTCCCATGTGTTCTCAGCCTCCTCTGGGCAGCACGGCCGAAGTGCGGGAGCTGAAATATGAGCCTGCGTTTGGAAACTACGCGTGGGAGGCAGCAGCGTGTGGGAGGCTCACACCCTTTTGCTCCCACACTTGCAGGGTGGCGATGAATCAGTAATCAGCCGGCATGAGCGCGGCAAAAGAAGCCACGACTGAAGAGCTGGAATGTGGACCGAATGTCCGTCTCCGTTACCATGGCCTTCTGCAGCCCCCGTTCGCCACCCCCTCCCAGCCCTCTGCGTTTCCTCTGTCTCAGCTCTCTGATCAAATACTTTGTGTGTGGCTGGGACCGTTGCTCAAGAGGCTGCACTCGGCTTTGTTCTGTCCAGAGACTTATGGCTGTTTATCAGGCCAGACAATAAATTGTGCCCTTTGCCTCTCACTGGAAAGGGGGGAAGGGAGATGAAGCTTCCTTTTTCTCTAAAGGCCCTCCGGGGTCTGAGCTGTGGCCTGCGGAGGACGGGCTGTAAATTTTACCCATCTTCTCTAGCAGGAGGCTGGATACTTAGTCACACTTGAGTGCCTGGTAGAGTGCCTAGACCCTGTTTGATAATGTAATACTTATTACAATAGATAGGGCTAAGAGGTATTCATTACCGTGTAAACAGGGATCGCAGGGCAGGTTTCCCCCTCTCCCTCCATCCCAGATCCAGGTTTTCACTTCAGTTAGCTTAATCCACCCCGGAGATCAGGTGGCTTAGAAAGCAGGGACTGCAAAGCTAAAAGCGCCAAGCTCCATTCCCATTGATTTCCCTGGAAGCTGGAGGATTTGGGGCTCGCTAGGAAGGCACTTAATGCCGTGCAGGATCACGCCCGATGTTGGTTATTTCGGGGGCACTTCAGGAGTCTCCCGGAGGTGCTTGGATTTTGTCCAGCTGCTTTAGGAGCAATGGCGTGGCAATAAAAGACTCGTTTGAGACTATGCTCCATCTTGCTAGGCCTCAGATTCAGGCCGTTGTTAGAGGGTGTTGGAGGAAGCTATTGCAGTTTGTAAAATTCTCCTTGATGGTACAGTAACTCAGTCTCCCGAGGCACAGAGCTGTTTATCTATGCATTCACAAGGCAGGTTTTTTGTTGTGTGTGTTTTTTTTTTAAGACAGCTGCTACTCTGATTAGTTTTATCTACCCAGCTCAAAACCAGACCTACTGAATAAGCTTGCAGAAAGAAAAACTACTGTCTGGGCTATGGATTAGGTTCCAGGGGTTGCCATTGCTCAGGGGTACGATGCTCTTAGCTCCGCGGTTGACGGTGATGGTTACAAGGCTGTTGTACCGACAGCAAATCATTCTGGTTGATTTTTCACTGGTCAAATCCCAGCTGCTGGTCAAGTCCAGCCAAAGGTCTCATCGTGGGAGGAGAAGTTGCAGGGCAAGCTGGTGCGGGAGCCACTATGTCGGTGGGATGTGAAACGCTGAAAAACGGGGACCCAAGGCAGGGTGGATGGCAAAAAAGCTGCCTGCCTGGGAAATGTAAGCCCAAAGCACGGCCTGGGAGCTCCCTGCCTCACTTTTGGGACAGTTCGATCAGACGTTGAGACTCCATCGTGTGTCAGTGGTGAGCCCCAGTGGAAAGTCAGCTCCAAATGCCGAAAGTTTGGCTGGATCCAAATTAGGATTTCAGGTTCGGGGCTGGGAAGAATACTATTTTGGGGGGGGGGAACGCTGTGTTTGTGGGACAGTGTGCCCTGAGAGTGAAAACAGAGGCTCAGGCATTACCACTAACTTATGTAGTCTGGGGACTTATTTTCAGGACACCTTTACCTTTTATTCTGAGCGGTTGAATTTGGTTGTTTGGGCTATTTTAACTGTAAAATAGGGTGTAACACTCTCCAGTCTCACTCCGTGTTTTGGCTCACATGGTCTTTCAAGTTCCCTGAAGTTCCTGACCTGCATACGACTTTTCATAAAAAGTACAGTTTATTTTTTTCGTATTTGCTGCTTTTCAGTTTTCAGAGCTGATGGGTCCCAGGCCAGAGATTCCCTCCAACTCCCGGGGGTTTGCTTTTGGAGCTGGCCTTCTCCGCAACTGGTCTTTTACCGATTATTTTGTCAACTTAGCAGAGCTGATTGGAATGGTAGCCTCAAAGAGTTTCTTCCACTGCGGTTACTAAGCAAATTGTTTCCCTTGCTCCAATTCTTGCTGTCAGGCTGTGCAGAATAGAGCAGGAAGCTTAACTCCATCATGGGAAAAAAGCCTGGGGATCTCCGGGCGGAGACTTAAGAAAAGAAATCAGAAGGACAATCGGTGACGAAGCACCAGTGAGATAAACCAGGCAAGGGATAAACAAATCTGACTGATGGAAAGAAGAGCACGGCTGCAGACAATGGCCTTACAGACTAGTAACCCCGGGACGAGGGAAAGCTGCGGATGCACTTTACATCCAAAAGCATCATCTGCCTTGAAACCTGCATGCATCACTAATGGGGCAGTTAGGGCAAAGCCATTGTTGGAGTCCGTGAGCAGGTGCACGGACATCCACAAAGCAACAGCTCGAGGAAGCAGAGGGGCCCTCGAATACTCTTGTGGCTCAGCGGAGACACAGGGACAGCAGCTGGCGAGGACTGGGGGAGGGGGAGCAGGAGCAGGTGGGACGGGCATGTGTGGGTGGGTGAGCAGACGGGCAGAGCAGCCCAGCAACGTCCACCTTCCCTGCATCCTCCGCCATCCTGCTTTATAGGAGAGGGCAGGTCACCTTTGACCGGCGCCGAGCCCCGCGTGCATCCCAGCTTGGCAGCGCCGCGAACCAAAAGTGTCTGTAACGTTAGATGTTCATGCAGGATTCCCTGCAAATGACTCCTCAGTCTCCGAGGATAATAAATGGTGTTTTTACAACCTCTCGGAGGCCTGTTCCTGGGTACGCAGTGAAAGGCAATACCTTGGGACCAAGGGGCTGCAGGAGGTTGCAGAAGCTATAAAAAAGAGGAAGCACTTCTCAGTGAAAGCATTGTCAATATAGATGTCCACACCGCGCGGGGAGGAGCAACTTCCCGATCCGCCTGTCCCTGTTTTGTTGCTTTCCTCCCCCCTGTCCTTTTTACTTTTTCTTTTTTTTTTACTTCTGACCCAGCGTACAGTAAGTCTTGTTCTGAGCTGACAGGGATGCATTAAATGAACGGCTTGGCCACCAATTTGAGGCAATTGATGATCTTTGGGGCCTGCTGCCTCGCAGGTCAAATGATAATTTTGCCCCTCAGGTTAAATTCAGCCGTTGCTTTGGGGAAATCGGGATCGTTTGGTGAACTCGGGGGGCAATGGAAAGCAGGCGGCGGGTGAGTTCGGTCATAAACTGTGATTTAAAATCTGGTCTTGACTTGGGGCGGGGGGAAGGGGGAGGGAAGGGGAAATCTGCAGTGTTCGGTCTTTAGATGCTGCCTCTCTCCTTTTCTTTCCTTTCTTGTTCCTCTTCTGCCTCCCTATCCGGTCACTTGGGGAGGAAGCTGCTGATCCATTTTAAAGGAGCAGCATGTGTTTGTGAACTTATACTGTTGTGTAGGACCTGGGAAAGCCGCTCCACCAAAGGCAGCCTGGCTCAATGGGTAGAGCACCCGGATGGGGAAAATATGGGTTTTGTCCCCAGGCCGTCCACTGATCTGCTGTGTGGCCTCAGACAAGCAGCAGCATCTCTTTCCACCCCTGTTTTCTGGGCACAGACTGCCTCTTTTTGGTTCATTCATACAAAGCGTGCTCCAGCGAGGGCCTGTTCTTGGCTGGGACCCGGTGCTGTTACCATCACTCGAACGCTAATTTTAGATTCATTCTGCACTCTCTTACGTTTCCCATTGTCCTGCCGTCTCCTTCTCCTTTTAAAAACTCCCGTAGTAGGGAGATGAGGATTAAACTGAATCTTGGCAACCGGTCTTTTCTCAGACTTTGGCTATGTTTGCTACAAAGCTTCATTTACTGCCGGGGCTTTTTTGCTGGGTTTGGCAAAACACGCGCTTAGGATCTCATCAGCCCCTGAACTGGGGGTGCATTTGCATCTCAGCCTCTCGGTTCAGATCGTATCTTTCTACCTGAGGCAACACTCGGTGGCTGTTGTACGCTACAGGGAGAACCGGACTGGTTTTCTCAGGCTGTTCTTCTGTCTCCGTGAGTGCAAGACCACTTTAACAGGTACTTAAATAGGCAGTGATCGAATGAAGAGAGACATCTGTGGAAACTAGAAACCATATTGCTTTCAAATGCGTGGGTTGAAATAATTTGTAATGGCCTTTCTCTCAGGAGTGACTGGAGGCCTGGAAAGAGGATACCGCCTAAACGCTGGTACCCCTGACAGCTCATGAAGATTCACTCTCACTGTCTGCCCAAGATGTAGGACTGCTACTTCAGAGTCCTCCTTTCAAGACCCAGCAGGGACACGTTCCCCCCCCACTGATACCCGGCTATGAACTCAGATGCCTCCAGTTGAGTGGCTTTGTGTGTGCCTGCTCAAATGTCATAGCAAAGAGATGTTGGCCTCTTGTAGCTCTGGGTTGTACTTTCGGTGTCAAGGGCTGCTTCAGTAAGGGCCCTTGGAAACAAGGAGATCTAGGTACCGGGAACATGCCATTCCCTAATTCCCTCTTCAGCTGCAACAGTAGCAATGGTGATAAAATGATAAAGATGTATATCTTCCACAAACCACTTTAATCTACACAGGGGGATCGGTCAGTCTTCATGTACGTGCAGCCACAGCCATTGAGGCAGCTCACCGCGACTGATTGGTAGTTGACAGCAGCGGCAAGCTGGAAGTGAACAACCCTATAGTCTGATGAAAGGAAAGGAGAAGCGGTGTTTTGGATGGGCCGCAGGTAATTCACCCAGGTGCAGGGGACTTAGGACTCATCCCCTGTCCCTTGGATGAAGATCCATGAAGTATCCCTAAGAACTGGGATCTTGGCTTCATCGTCCATCTGGACAATGTTGCTTTCCCTGTGCAGTGAGCCCCTGGCAGGATCAATCCAAATGACTAGTTAATTATGAATAAGTCATGAGTGTGTTGGTGGCTTTCAGATAATGACACATGACCACCAGGGAGTGTAATGAGCCAATCGAGTGGTTTCTGAAGTACTGTGGGTCTGCTAAAAAAAAATGAATCTGCTGCTTTTTCATAGGCTGCATCAGTCTCATGTGTATGGGGAGTGGAGGGCATATGGTGGGGGGAATTATCTTCACCTATTTAACCTATGGTAATTATCAACTTTACATTAAGAGACACTGACTGGCGTAGGCATGATGAAGTGAAATCTCCAGTGGGCCGTTATACTCATTTCCATGTAAGGCACAAATAAGGGACCCGGTGAAGAATGTCTTGCATTTGAAACCTGGTCTAACTTTAACCCAACCATACAGTTGGTCCAGTAAAAGATGTCACCCACAAAAACCCTTGCCTCTCACAAATAAGTGAGGATTTGTTTTCCTGAGCTCCTTATAAGGGAGTCAGCCACTTTCAGTAGAATATAGTGTTACCTCCACAAAAAACCCATCAAGTATCCTTTAGGTCTTAGAGTGGGAGATGAGTTGTTGCAAGACCTCTAAGAGCTCAATGAAGGTATAAATATTCAACAGACAATTTTCCCATGTAGTATTGACATAAGGGTGGGATGTCCCAATTTAAAGAAAAAAAAAGCAACTTGTTGAGTTATGGTTTCATCACAGTAACGTTTAAACATAGCGCCTTGTAAAAGTTTGGTGACTTATTATTTTACTTAAGATAACCACATCCCTTCTTCACCCCCCTAAATATTAGATCTTCCATTTGTAGCCACACTCTCAAAACCCTGATCCCTTATGAGCTTTGAAATATCCCAGATACTAGGATGCAACTACAATGAAAACACGTGTGGTGGTCACATCTTGCACTTCTATCAGTTGGAAAAGATGAGTAATACTTCCTATGTCTACCAGTGAGAAGCCTGTTTTTGAGTTGCTAAAACAGCAGGAATATTTTTGTGGCTAAAGATGCAAGACTGGAGTCAAGATATTCAGAATTAAACTCCAGCTCTTCCACCAACTCCCTTTTGAATGTGGGCAAGTCACTTTCTCTCTGCCTCAGGTCTCCCTTTGTAAAATGGGAATATGAGTTTTCCCTTTCTTACATCCTTTATGTGGAGCAGGGGTTGTTTGAAATACCCTGCCTGGGAGTGGCCAGTACCAGCTGCTATAGGAGAAGACAGAAGAAACTGCAGTTGGGAATTGTGGAATAACCTGTGCAAAATGCAATTTATGTCCTCATCCAAATTAGTTAGAGTTTGGCTCATGTCCTGAAGCTTGAGGATTCCCCTCCAAGTCATTTTCTTACTTTTCATTTGTTTTAAATTTGTTTTGCAAGAATTATCATAAGCCACAGCTATGCCCAGTGCTCTTTTCTATGTAGTCATTTCTAAAATTGAAAATGAAAAAAAATGACCCTGCTATATTTATCTTTTCCTAAGAACAATTCAGCTTACACTGCAAAAGTTACAAAGGCAAGTTATTTGCAAAATACTTGTGGTCATGTCCTGTTAGAGTTGGGCAGCAGGCTACCTCCATATATTCGTATTCTTCTTTATACCAAAGTATCACTTTCAGTATACTTGTTCTGCTTGAATAGTATGTGAATGACAACAGGATCAGGTTCTAAACTTTGTCTTTATGACAAATGCAGTATAGCCAGCCCTAAGCATTAAAAAAGAAAGAAAGAAAGAAAGAAAGAAAGAAAGAAAGAAAGAAAGAAAGAAACCGGGGCTAAGACATCCTCAAATGTGAAATTCTAAAACTAAGTTTGAAAAACTTTTGATTTGCTCTCTGGTATTTGAGGTTAATGGCTCTCTCTTTTGTTCTCTGTTTTATACACATACATATATCTAAACATATATATGTGTGTGTATATTGTGTAAAATATGTGTGTGTGTGTATATATGTATGTATGTGTGTGTATTTCTACACACACACACATATATAATAGACTCACCTCATATTTATTATTATAAAGGATGAGGTTTTCAAGTGTGTATGCATCTGTGCATGTGTACAAGGCAGTGTAAGAGTAGTGTTGGAGCTGTGATGGTCCAAGAGGGAAGATTTCTTACCTGCTATCTTTTATTGGACCAACTCTGTAGTTAGGATGAGGTTAAACAAGCTGTTTTTCGAGTTCAGAGACCTGACAAAGAACGTCTTGCATTTGAAAGCGCATCTAATTTTTATCCCAACTAGGCAATCGGTCCAAAAAAAGATATCACCCTAGGAAAAGCTTTGCTTCTTGTAGATGTATGGGCACACACCTGAAATCCTCCTCCTTTACAATAACACGGCGATAGCAATCTGTGTCTTTCTCTTTCTCAGACACTCCTGGCTTCTCCTTATTTCACGTTCTTACCCAGCCCTGGCAACTGGCAAATTGAAGGGAAGGAAAACAAGAGACACAAAGACACATTACTCTTCATTTGTTTGTTTGCTTTGGACCTGTTGGGTCTGTCCTAATCGAGGGCTTTTCAGGGCGGCTTTCCTCTCTCCTCCCTTTCTTTTATTTATTTTGCTTTTTCAAAAGAGCCAAAGGGGGTCCTCGCTGGCCCATCATCTGGGCGAGCTGGTTACCCTACAGAGCAGTCGATGCCTCAACAGAAAGGCCTCTCGCAGCCAGCAGCAAGGCGAGGGGGTGTTATCAATCATTGTGAGTGTTAGAAGAGAAGAGGGAGCAAGAAGGAGGGAAAGTTGGGGGGGGGAATAAACTGAAGTGAAGGAATTTCACCCCCCCCCCTTTTTTCTGGTTGTTGAAGGGAGCTTTTTTGGACATCTGCCCAGACACATGCCGAGTTAAAGAAGCGGGATAAATTCTAGAAGAATGAATTGAGAGAGAGGAGGGGTTAGGGAGCGTGGAAAGAATCAAGGGCTGGGGGGACGATTGCTGGCTACACAGACAAAGGAGGCCTGTAGGGAGAGATCACAACTGCATCTCTCTTCTTCCCCCCCCCCCCGCCCTGTATTTCAAGCACCAGTTTGTTTAGGACATTCTCCCTTAGTACTGAAAACCCTTTGTTGTGCTGTGAAAAAAATCTTACTGTTTCTTGACTCTGTCTTAACATTTTCTAGCAGAAAAGGGCTAGCAACGAACTGGGGGTGAAAGTTGAACTGAGACAAAATTCAAATTTAGAAATACAGCACTTTTTCTTTTCTTTCTTTCTTTTTTTTATTTTTATTTTTTGAAACAGTAGGGGGTGGATAACCATTGGGTCCAAGACAAGCATTGCATTCTTTATCTTTTGATATCTTCTATCAACATGGCATGGCCTTCTGGAAGATACGTTTTTAACCAAACGCAGCTTACTGAGCTCGATGCAAGGTGTAACTGGGTGAAAATGTAGGGCCCTGTTTTATCCAGGAGATCAGACTAGCAGGCCTGGCTTTAAAAAAAATGTCTGAATTCTCATGCAACTGCTGAGGACGTGGGATAAATTTTATTTCCCAGCCCAGTGACCAAGGAGCATGTCTAGGGCTGTGATCCCCAAACTTCTTGAGCCAGCAGAGCTCAATATTTAGTCAGCCTTCAATATTTCTCACAGACCAATAATACTTTCTTATTATCACACTTTTAATTTAAAAAATAAATTGCTAGCTTCATGTGATAAATGGACATTAATGCGGATCCCAGCAGCCCCAATTTGGGAACCGCTGATCTAGTTTACTTGATTCAAGTAAATCAAGTGATCATTTGATCACTGATTGAAGTTTACTTGAAGTAGGATCTTGTCATAGGACTGGGTAGGAGCCAGGGTCCTTTTTCTTGCAGTGCTGTTGCCTTATGTGGCTTTGGAAAAGCTATTTAACCTTTCGCAGGTTTTGTATCTCTAATGATTTGCAACAGAACCGGTCTGGTGTGATCACCAATCTATTACTGCTTGCAAACCCCATTGAATGCTTCCATTGGAACATGCAGGCTAAAGACAAAATTGCACTCATATCTTGAGGCTACTCCATTATTAGTGAGATAAGCCACCATGGAGAGAAGGAAGCTTTTAAGTAAAATCAGGTCCTGATAGCAGAAACCTTGTTCACTCCAGCAGCATTAAGGAAGCCAAGGGGGGGATATCCTTGTGAATAAGAGGTGAGCTAGTAATCACACAGCATCATTACTATATGTTGTACGACGTGTTTAGTCCTACAGAACAAAGCCCAAAAGGTGTAGACCTTGGACTTCCTGACCTGTGCCCAGAGGCATGGACCACCCGCATGGATCATGATAATTATCCAGCTCCCACGGACGCGTAAGCTTATATACAATCGCTCCACATTCGTTTCACCACATTCATTGATGCCCGTGCAGCGCACAGGTTTCTTATATGATCATCTTCAGCAAAATCGCCAACTGACTAACTCACTGAAAATCAGAGGAGCTGAAAGCTGACTTTGGCCAGGTCCTCATTAGTGAAGTCTGACCTGCTCTGATGGCTCCCTCCAGATTGCCATTTCCTTTCTGTTCATTGTGCTTTCCCCTGTTTTGGCCTATATATGTCTAAAGTCCTCTCCTGCTAAGACTCGCTTGCAAATTTGAGCTTGTCTTTCACAGAAACATAGAAGAAGTAGCGATGACCATAATGCAGTTTCGTATAGGAATGTTCTATTTCTGATCAGTTAGTAAGGAAGAGACTTGGAGTATTTTTGGTCTGTTTGTTCCAGTTGTCGTCATGTTATTCACCCAGAGACTGTAATTTAAAAATATTTCTGTTGTAGCAAATTATAGTTATGCCAACCTGGCTTGATGGAAATGGAGAAAACAAAAATAAAAGCATCCTCAGAGCACTGTAAAATGAAATATTTTGATCACCAAAGAAGAACAAACATTTGTTTAATTCTATGCAAGGGTCAAATACTCCAACTGTTTAGC
Organism: Crocodylus siamensis; assembly: GCF_052110815.1. Taxonomy (NCBI): domain Eukaryota; kingdom Metazoa; phylum Chordata; order Crocodylia; family Crocodylidae; genus Crocodylus; species Crocodylus siamensis. The sequence continues at coordinate 10,260,026 of NC_143397.1, forward strand.
AACCCTTCTCGAGAGGAGAGATGAACAAGGATCAGCTTTGAAATTGTTATTAGCATTATTTTATTTTGGGCTGCAGGTGCGTCAAAAGAAGGGTGAGAAAGTAAAAAAGACGTTTCTCCTACTTTGACCGCACTTAGCCTGTGTTGAGAATTGCGCAGGTGTGCTAATTCAGTTATTTCATTTATCTTCAGCATAACAACCCTTGCTTAGTAACAAAAGATCCAATTAGGCAGTCAAATTAATTCACATTTCACATGAATGAAAATGCAGCCAAACTGCAAAATACAAAACCCAGAACTTTAAAATTGGAAGATAACTGCTATTGTTGTGCAACTGAGACCCTGCCCTACGAAAAGCCTGGATAAACCAGAAGTTGGCCGGTGGTGAGGGGTCTCTCCTGGCAGTCTCAAGATATCGGCTTGACTTTCTATTTGTGTTACTTGGTAGAGCACTAGGAACTGGCCTTTCTCTTCAAAGTGTCTGTAGTTCTAAACTGTCGGTGACATTTGTCCTTCATTCAGTAAATACCTCGAAACATGGTGACCGTCTCTTTCTTATTGATCCTTTTTCTAATCTTATTTCTGATATGGTCTTGCCCATTCACTGTAGGCAACCATTTCAAAACCCAACATCAGTCTTCTTGGACACTGATGTTTCTGCTACAGGCAGCAGGAATGAGGACAATACAGGTCTTGAACAGTCTGATTTCTGTGTTCAGTGAAGTGCCTTTGTCTCCCTGCGTTGACTTCTGATTGCCCAGATCTCCTTGATTTAGCTGTACCTTCTTTACAGTCTCCATAGAACAGCCATTGTCTCATGCGATGAAGCTTTCCAGATAGATGAAGCTATTCGTATAGTCCACCTTGCTTCCGCCTTCTTCGCTGCCTACGTCAATTCATTTCCTCCCTCCCTTCCTTCCTTCCCTTCCTCCTCTTCCTTCTCTCCTCCCTCCAGCACAAAATGCCATCTTTGCCTTGCCCACACTGATATGTAGACCGGAGACATGTGGTGGCCATCTCCTAGTTCTGTAAACACTTATCCCCCATGCCAGGAAATCAGTTGTTGATCAGTTTGACACAAAGACTGAAGTGCTGGGTTTTCTCAACCCATGCCCAGATTCTCTACTTTTTATATGTTTGAACTGTCATATACACCTGTAGGGAGTTGGAAATAAATGGCAACCCATTCAGAATGGGTCGGGGCATTTCAGTGCTGTCGTGATCTGCATGGATCGTTCATACTTCAGAAATCCTGTGGAAACTAATGTCTGGGCTCCTTGTGCAGCATCTGCTCTGTTGATCAATGGAAGACTTAAGTTATGGACACACATTTCCAACATTTCAAAAATGTTAGTGATTGGGAATTGCTTCACAGTTGTATGAAGTGCTGTGGATCCAACACTAGGGGGTGGGAGTGAGCACCCAGCCCAGCATGCCTTGCAGTCAGCAAGTGGAGTGTATTGCTTGCACCCATGCTTTAGGAATCCCAGGGGTGGGTAACCTGTGATTTGGGGTGTTGTCACTTCTTTTTTTTTTTTTTTAATTATTTCCATTTCCTCTAAGTGTTATTTCAGAAAACTTCGATACCTCATAATGGACTGAAGTCTGCAGTATGTTTGTCTGACTTCCATGGGGAAGAGATGTGCTTGAACCCCTACTTTTTGTTTCCAGGGTCTGGGGTGTGGGGTATGATGAGGGGCTTTAGTTACATTGGCAGCGAGGATATAGCTGGTTGTTAAAATTATAGAGGGACTATGTACGTGCAGCAAGGCTGCTCTGACACACTGTAATAACCATGCTCCAGCAGACTTGAGCATCATGTGTATTGAAAAATGTTGGGGGCACTTTACCTAAAGCTCCTTTAATGAGCTTTCAGTGTCTCTGTGGTGCCACTGTTTTTCAGCACAGGGACACTGATACATGTGATGCTCCAGGAGCTTTAATTAGAGTGGCTCTTAGATCTGCTTTAATTAAAGCACCCCCCCCACACACACACACTCCTGGAGCACATCTATAAATGCCCATAGTTTTTATTGACCCAGCAGTGCAAGAGAGCTCATTAATAAAAAAGTACCAACAAAAGGGGAAAAAAAGAGACCATCAAATTCTGGCTACTTAAAAGAGTGACCAGCTGCAGACATCCATGTGCATATGGGGGGCAATGGGGAGGGGAGGAGCAATGCAGTATGGGATGCCTGGAGGACTGATCAGACCTCTGTCAAAAAATGCTCATTGTCCATACACTGAACCGGTGCCTTTTCCAGGTAAAATTCTGAACCATCCAGGAGGATTTGAACTGGCTTAGCATGCTTGTTTGTCTGTCTGCTTTAGGTTGAAACCACATGCTAAGTAGTGTGTGTGCCCATGTCCTTCAGATTCTAGGGATTGTCAGCCTGATAAATTGAAGTATTTCACAAATGCTTTGATTTCTAAGGCATGGTCTGCACACCTAGTGAACCGCTATGACAAATGTCAGTTAGAGTTGTGATGGGCTTTTTTTATTGATCTATTTATACCAATATGAAGCACAGTGTGAATGCAGTCATGCATGTAAAGATGTATCTGAGGGCAGTGTATTCCCCTTTCTAGACAAGACTTATTTTTACCACTGTAATGCCCAATAAAACTACACCAGCCTAGTTAAAGGAGTACAACTATTATGTGCAGAATGGCTTTGGAGTACTAACCAAAAGTGCACATGTCATTGGGATATCTGTTCAAATAATGGTATGCAGGCCACATTGGCTTACCTGCTCTCCTTTTCTGTGCATACTTTGGTTGCCGCAGCCAAGGTCCATGTGACGGTCTAAAGAGCCATGAATTACTTTATAACTCTTTCCCAGAATGGATTCATTCGAATATTTTTCCTCCTGTTGCCTGCTCATTTGACCATTGCAGACTTAATGACAGAGCCCCAACCCCATGTTTAACTAGGTACCACCGGTATTTAGCTTAGACAACCAAATAGTCTTTTTAACAAGCCAGGAGGTCGACCTAGCTGCCCAGGGACTGGGGTTGACAGTGTCCATCGCTCAGCTCCAGTTACAGCAGTGCTGGCAAAGCTGCAGTTGTGTTTGGCTCCGGTTGGTTTTTGATTTGCTCTGCAGTGCTGTACATTGAAATGAAAAACATCTGGTCCACTCACACACTCTGTTTAGACTGGTTACACAAATGCATGATCTTATGCACGCCAGACCTGCTATCCTATTTCTTCCTCTTCTGAAGCATTTCATATTTTGTTTTTAATCACATCAGACAGACGGCTGGAAGGATTCCAGGTGCTGTTTCTCAGATTGTGCGCCTTGCGTTTGACCTGCCCGCTCAGGGTCAGCTTGCACCCATCGCATTGTTCTGAAAGAGCGCCTTGTGTAATTCCCTCCTGCCCCCTCCCAAACAGTGCTAGTTAGTGCCAAGACGTTAGCAATGGCAGCTGGTGAAGTCCTTGTTGAAGCAGCACTGACTGATTCAGACTTCTGATGAGTCTCTTGACCATGGTTTGCCTTGCGCTCTTCTCCAGCATTTAAAATGGTGAGGACCCCCCTCGCAGCCTGGGAATTCCCATACTGATACAATGGACAACACTTGGTCCCCAAAGTCAAATGAGTTTGTCTTGTATCAGGAATTTGCCCATAGTGCTTCATGTGGGAAGTGTATTAAGAGACTTCAGCTTATAAAGAGTTTAGCATGGGATCTTTCTCCTGATCATTTTGCTGCTAACGTTTTCTTCAACACCTTAAGCCAGATGTGTATGTTGTGTCCTTTGGCTCAAAACATGGGCTTGATTGTCTGTTGCAATGCTACTTTTCAAAGTAGTGTTTAAAACAGCACAAAATACATATAAATAAACACATTGTAGCATTTTACATTATTATTTTTTTTCCTGGGTGCAGATGCTTAGAGAGGGTTTAGCTGGTCAAGGGCCAGGTCCAATATTCTCTTTGAAATATAAATTTAAGGGCCCAGTTTTCAAATAGGAGGGTCATACACAATGTCCCACTGCCAAATTTTGTTACTGAAATTAGTATCTAGATATGGAGAGCCAACTTCTTTTCTCTAATGTTCGTACAGTTTCTTCAAGTTCAGTGGGATTACATGAATGTTACTGACCAGAATTTGACCCAAAAAACAACCATCTACCCTGCCTTCTTTTTATATTCAAAATGTGACTGTTCTCTGATCTATATAGCATTGACTTCATTCTATGTTTTGTGGGGGGCAGGGTATGCAAGAAATCACGTGTTTCATAGTTTCATAGTTTCTAGGGTCGGAGGGACCTGAGCAGATCATCTAGTCCGACCCCCTGCCATGGCAGGAAGGAGCACTGGGGTCAAACAACCCCAGAAAGATGTTCATCCAACCTCCTCTTAAACACCCCCAGGGTAGGAGCCTGCACCACTTCTCTTGGAAGCTGGTTCCAGACCCTAGCCGCCCTGACCATGAAGTAGCGCCTCCTGATATCTAGCCTAAACCTACCCTCTGCCAGCTTGTGACCATTATTCCTGGTCACTCCTGGCAGTGCTTGGGGGAACAGTGACTCCTCCAATGCCTGCTGATCCCCCCTGACTAGTTTATAACAGGCCACAAGATCCCCCCTCAGCCTTCTCTTGTGGAGGCTGAACAGGTTCAGGTTCTGTCGCCTCTCCTCATAGGGCCTGCCCTGCTGTCCCCTGACCATACGAGTGGCCTCCTCTGGACCCTCCCCAGGCTGGCCACGTCCCTCTTGAAGTGTGGCGCCCAGAACTGGACGCAGTACTCCAACTGCGGCCTGACCAGTGCCACATAGAGGGGGAGGATCACCTCTTTGGCCCTGCTCGAGATGCATCTGTGGATGCACGACAAGGTGCGGTTGGCCTTCCTGACTGTGTCCCCACACTGCCGGCCCATGTTCATCTTGGAGTCAATGGTGACCCCCAGATCCTTTTCTGCCTCCGTGCTGACAAGAGGGGAGTTCCCCAACCTGTAGGTATGGTGCCAGTTCTTCCTCCCCAGGTGCATCACCTTGCACTTGTCTGTGTTGAAACCCATCCTATTCTCATCCGCCCACCCCTGTAACCTGTCTAGGTCTGATTGTAGCCTGTTGCATCCTTCCAGTGTGCCCACGTCGCCCCACATCTTAGTGTCATCAGCAAATTTGAACAGGGTGCTTTTTCCCCCTCATCCAAATCACTGATGAAGATGTTGAGCAGCGCGGGCCCGAGGACCGAGCCCTGGGGGACCCCACTGCCCACGTCCTTCCAGGTTGAGAAGGACCCATCCACTACCACCCTCTGGGTGCGGCCCTCCAGCCAGTTGGCGACCCAATTGACTGTGTGGGTGTCGACACCACAGCCCCCCAGTGTCTTAATGAGAACGGGGTGAGAGACAGTGTCGAAGGCCTTCCGGAAGTCCAGGAAGACTATGTCCACTGATACCCCTGCATCTAATGATCTGGTGATCTGATCGTAAAAGGCCACCAGGTTGGCCTGACAGGACCTGCCACTGATGAACCCGTGTTGGTTGCCCCTAAGCATGCAGTGTTAATCGATATGCTCAATGACCAGATGTGAACTGTTGGTCTCAGAGGACAGGGGTCAGCAACATATGGGCCTCAGAGTCACTGGATTTGGCCTGTTGAGCTTTGGTTTCATGTTAGCAGTAGAGGGCTTCAGTAGTGTCCTGGTGGCTGGCTGAGCACCAAAAAGCTGTGCCAGAGCTAGGCAGCTGGGAAATGTCCACCATGGCTGGGGAGCAGGGAGAAGTGGTGACAGTTGGGTCAGAAAATCAATCCAACTGTGTTTGAAAATCCAAACTGGGTCAGAAAATCAATCCAACCCAGACCCAAGTTGGGTTACTGTGGTCCATGGCTCTGAAATGATGCTGGCTCCTGCCACAGGGCAATTATTAGAAGAAAAAAAAATGGCATAGAAAATGTATGTCCCCATCCCATTTAAAATGTTCAGTATTTTGGATTTTGAAACCAGGAACTGAAACAACAAAAAATAATAAAATAAAAGATTAATGTTTTTGAATGTATATAAAAACACAGTTTTGGGGTTTTTTTAATCTGAAAAAAAATGTCATTCCCCCCCCAGAATTTCCTGTGAAAAACTGATGTCATTTACCCCCTGACACATACAGACTGTAATAGAATAAAAGAAAAGTATGGATTCTAATGGAAAAGACGGACATTGCCAAAATGTTTACATGTATAAAACAATTCAAGCCATTAAGATGCCTTGTTATAATGTTAGGAACAGGGATCCGGGTTTTCCATTTTCCACGGAAAAATGGAGAAAACCACGGATTTCCTGTTTTTAGCAGAGAAAACACAGATTTTCTCTTTTACCAGAGAAACCCATGGATTTCCCTGCTTTTGAAAAGAGCGCTGCAGGCTGGCAGAGGTGTTTTGCAGTCTCCCCGCTCCTGGCCAGAGTGCTCAGCTGACTTCAAGCCCCGACAGCTCCAGGCCAGCAGCAAACTGGAGTGTCTGGCCAGTTGAAAACTTCCCTGATCCCTCAGCCTCCAGACAGATTGGGCAATCCCTGGCTGGGCACTCTGGCCAGGAGCGGGGTTGGGTTGCAGCTGGTCTGGAGCGGCATGGGTTTGCAGTTGGCCAAGCGCTCTGGCCGGGAGTGGGGAGGTTGCAAACCCTCTCCTGGTTGTAGTGCCCAGCCGGCTGCAAACTTCCCCACTGCCTCAGCCCCCAGCCAGCTTGGGCACTCCAGCTGGGAATGGGGGAGGTTTGCAGGCTCCCTGCTCTCTTAAGCCCCAGCCAGCTTGGGCGCTCCCTAGCTGGGCACTCCAGCCAGGAGAGGGTTTGCAGCCTGCCTGCTCCTGGATGAAGTGCTCGGCCGGCTGCAAACCCCCACCGCTCCCAGCCAGCTCCAAAACCCCACTACCAGCTGGAGTGTCCATCCAGGGAGTACCCAAGCTGGCTGAGGGCTGAGGGTGCAGAGGTTTGCAGCTAGCTGGGCACTCCAGCTGGGAGGGGGGGTGGTTTGAAGCCTTCCCCGCTTCTCAGACCCTGGCCAGCTTAGGCACTCTCTGGCCAGGAGCGGGGGTTTGCAGCTGGCCAGGCACTCTGGCTGGGAGTGGGGAGACTGTAACCCCCATCTCCCCAGCTGGAGTGCCCAGCCAGATGCAAACTTTGGGTCACAGTTGCTGCACTCTCCACTCTGCTGCCGTCCCCCAGGCTCTCCGGAGTTCAGCGTGCGTGACTGGCACGGCAGGGCAGAGTGGGCCAAGCACAAAAGCTTCCTTCCACTGCAAGCTTGTGCTGCCCTGGCCACACTTCCTCTGTGTCCACAGGGGCAGCTCACACCCACCCTGCCCCCACACAGTTCTGGGGGGTGCGGGTCTCCCCGGGAGTGCACACTGCCACTGGGAGCCAGCCCCGCCTGAGCCTGCAGGAGGCAGGCAGCAGGGGAGGAGCCGACTCAAACTCCTGCTCATGCTTCTGCTGTAGCAGCCACTGCCTTCTGTTGGGGGCAGGGGGCTACAGACCTGGGTCCCTGGGCCCATAGCCCTGGCAGCTGAGGGCCCCCTCAAGTAAGGCTGGGGGGCAAGGAGCACAAGCAGGGATGGAGGCCTGTGGGGTGGAGTGGAGTGAGGGATACCAACAGGACTGTGGGGAGCATTTAATTTTAAACACAGATTTGGGGATTTTTATCAGAGAATTTGTGATTTTTTTTTTATCACGGAAAACCAGGAACCCTGGTTAGGAGATAGAAATGTAAATACCATTCTGCCCATTTCATATATGGGGCAATGGAGACTGGGAGAGGTAGAATAACCCAGAAACAGAGATAAAATGAGCATATAGGAATGAGAATATAATATATGTATATGTTTCTGGGATGGACAGATGTTCCCAACCTTAGGAACTATTGCCAAGTTGAAGAAGGATGAGGGTAAGAATGGAGGGGTAGATACTAATTTGGAAAAGCTTGAGAACATCAACAGTAAATTATACTGCTTCTGTTATGTTAGAGATAGTGAATGAAGGTAAACTGAAATAAACAGTTTTCCAGAAGAACAGAAGGATAATCTCCATTGTGAATCCATGCATGAATCAAAGTTCATCTGAGTTTACTTATTCTGCTTGTGAACACATGACAAAATACTGTGGTAATACAGTAATTGGATTATTGAAAGCAGTCTTTTTTACTCCCTTATCGAATATCGTCTGGCTATCACTGAATGGAGATGTATTCGATGCATCCACCTCTGGAGGTTCTTGCAATGTCGGCAGATCTCATGGTTTCTAGCTAGCATTTCCATTTTCAATATATATAGGTGGGAAAGAAGAGGGAGGATAAGGCTAATGAGTGCTCATTATCTTGGCAGTATATGTGGTTTTTCCATCTGCAAACTCATACAGTTTATAGAGATTCCTTCATATACCATTATAAACTTTGTCCTCATCTTGAGTCTCACTAAGAGAACTGGAGAATTGCTCCTTTAATTTGTTTGGAAGTGGTACAGCCTTTGGTATCAGCACAGTCCTAGCTCATACCAGAGTAATTTCCATGCCATGCCATCTTGTGACATTTTAAAATAGGGAATACCCTGGTAAAGTAAACCTCTTTCTCCCTTGCCTTGAAGCTTTTCTCCTCTGTTTTGGCAGCCAGAGACATTTTTTTATCATGTCCACCAGCATCTCCTAATTTCTTTATGGCCCAAACCATGTCCCGGCGCTTACTGCAAATGTGCCTGTGCACACGCACGTGCCCACATGCACACGATCTGCTTGATTCACTCTCTCTCTCCTCCCCCTTTCACCTATTAGTGTCCTTTGAAGGGTCAGGTTACCTTGCCAGTGGAAATATATGAGCTCACTGTGTGATATACCATAACTGCAACAGCAGATCATATAATTTTCCCCGAAGGCTTGTTGCAGACTATGTCGAGTCATTTGTATTTATGACAGCTTGGGGGTGATTTAGTGCGACCTCACTTTGATAAAAGCCATTTAAAGCTCATAAATATGGGTGACACACTGCCTTCTCAGCTCGGATTTTAAGCCGAGAGCTGCATTTGCATTAACCATTCAACTTTTATTGTTCGGGGGGGGGGATGAGGGGGCGAGGAAGGAGAGAAGAGGAACGACAGAAAACGGGAAATGGAAAGAGTGAGAAATAAGACAGAACACTTGGAAATAAAGGGGATTGCTCTATTTAGAGCTCCTCTAGCCTGAAGCATCTCAGACTTGCTCCCTTCCCAGTGCTCCCTCCCTTACTGGGTATCAGGCAAGGTTAATCTCTGGCATTTGCCCCAAGCTGGTTAGGTAACATGCAAAGGCAACGCTGCTGTGTAACAGCTCGGAGAGCATGATAAAGCACACAACAGTGAAAAGGTCTGTGAGCTTTATGAGGCATTTACTTCCTCTTTTAAAAGCATTATTAAATCCCTCCCAAATTACAATAAATTATAGATTTTATTGGAACAGTAAAGCTCTGCACTTCCCCCCAACCCCTGCCAATGGGAAACCGGTTCTTAAAGACGCGTGCCATTGCTTTCCATTGATCCCTATTGGAAACCGCATGTGGGGGCTGCAGCAGCACATGGCAGTTGCGTGTTGATGGGTCCTTCTTGTCACCGGTCCGCCTCATGCAAAGGACGGCCGGGGCCTCATTCTTAATCCACGGTGTGCAGAATTGCTTGCCTACACTGCCCCAAACCACGTACATGATGTCCATTTGGAACAATTTTGCTGTATTTCATTACTCTGTATTTTGCCATGCTGGATGGGAATTAGCTGCGTTCTCTAGCTCGGATGTGAGCATGAACTTAGTGCTTAGTTTCTCAAGAAAGCCTTCCAGATGCCAGCAGATTTTCTCTAAGCTTGAAGCTGTCTTCTTGGCACTCCCTTGCTTAACCTTGAGGAGGCATTTCCAGGAGATGTTCACATCCTGCAACTGGCTTCATCGGGGGGCATGGTCATTTATAATCAATGCCCATACACAGTCAAGCTTAGCAATGGGGGTCATCAGATGTCATGCCTTAAAATGGAAAATGATCATTGAAGGGGCCTGGAAGAGCTTCCTTCATTGGACAATAATCTAATTTCTTTATGGATTTATAAGGCTAGAAGTGAGAATTTATGACATCGTCTGAATCCTTACATAGCACAGAGCACTACATTGCACCCAGATATATCATCCCTATCCTGCAGGCAATCGAGATACAGAAAGATTAAGTGACGTGGCAGCTGTCACATAAAGAGTGGTGGGAGTGGGAATTGAACCCAGGTGTTGTGGCTGCCAATCCGGGGCTCTATCCAGCCTTACTACACCCCTGTCATCCCTAGTTCCTTCTTCTGCAGCAACAGGTGTTGGTCCATGTGCACAGGGAAATGCTGACTCAAAGGAATAATGATCTCATCCGATCTAAATCTGGTGGTCATGTTTTTTGTGACAGACTAGGATGTTTGGCTTTGTGTCCTAGAGACCACATCAGGCACATGCCTGCACGCTCTTGCTCTCTCTTTCTTTCCGTGAACAGTGACTAGCCCCTTTTTGTCAAAAACTCTACCGTTTGGCAACCAGGTTCTCATCTACTGCATTACCTCTTGGACACTCCTGAATCATGCCAGCCCAGGCTAGTGTGTAGCCAGGAAACGTTGATGAGTTCCTCACGGTCCTCCAAACCCAGATACAGACCCGGATTTACTTAATAGAGGGCTTTTCCCCTGTCCAGAGTGACCAGGACCCAAGTGTCCTGAACTCTAGCATGGGTTTTGGTCAGGTGTGGATATGCGAAGAAGAAGAAGAAGGATGTTCTTCGCTATGAGTGCCAAGTTGATGCGTGTGTGAAGGGTGTTGTACCTACCTGGATTAGCAGTCCCAGAACAGTAGTTTACACTACCTGCTTGAGGATGATGCTAGCTGAAGATCGCCTCAACACTTTTTACACCTGCAAAAGTTTCCGCACTTCCCAGAGTAGAATACCATGCCATAGATTTAAATTAGGTCAGCAGTGAATGCTGCCTTTCAAAGTAATAGTTGTGTAGAGCAGCAGCATTTTAGCATTTATTTATGTACTATGAAGCTGAAAGATAGTGAAAAGATGAAAACTGATCACACTTTAAGGGTTGTTTTTTTTAAAGCCCCTTTGAGTTTTCTTTAAAAACGATAGTAATTTTATTGTACATAAACCTTCTACAAGCTACTGCTATTTTTGAATGCCAACAGAGCAAAATATTTATCTCAAAATCATGCAAGTGAAATCTTTTCTGTCTTTAGAAAGATACAACACACAGTATGCTGTCAGCCATCATAAATGTGCAAACAGCATGCAGAACACAATTATTTGATCTTCTGCTTAGACAGTTTGCCAATTTAACCAACTCATCATTACCATCGGGGTCGCTGTTATCTGAGGAGTATCATACTCATCTGCAGTACTGTTCGATGCGGCTTGTATTTGTGTTGACAAAACCGATCAGAATTTTAATTTTGACCCTTCACAAGAGATAAGCATCACTGTCTGAACATAATTATGGCCTATAATTTGCCTATAGAGTCTTCTAATAGCTCTCATCCCTTTAGCACCTCCGCACTATGTCACATCTGGGCATGTAGATCAAGAAGACTTAAAAGGCAATGTTGTTTGAATTAAGCAAACAGAGATGAGAGCTCAGTCCCTGCCCTGCAGATTATGCATTGGAATCATCTGGGTGATTTGTGGGAGATTGTGTTATGCTTGATGGCACAGTAAAATGTATTTGCAAGATTGGACCCTAAAAGTCAGGCGGTGGCTTTCCCCTGCCGTATAATCAGGACGATGATACTGAAATTCTGCAAAGAATTAGGTAATGTTCATATTTGCATTGTAAACATGGGGCCAGATTCTTCAACGGATGTCAGTTGCCTCGCTCGAGGAGGCTGTATGATTTATAGTAGTTGCGGATTTGCTCCATGAAGCTCTATATGACTGCAACCATAATTTATCCAGAAATAGATATGTTTCTCTGATTTGTCATCAGAAGCATTCGTCACATGCAGGCTTTTATTCCTTGTCGCACGGGCTTCCCGTTAAAGTCAGGGAACCTAATGCATTGGCCGGTTGCATGTTGGGTTCAAGTGGGTTTCAGATCTCAAGCTAGCGTGTTTGGAGATCTCAATCTCCTGCCCTGCAGACATCTGACCGCTTCGTGGGAATCACTGCACAGTTAAAAAGTCTGATTGACAATCTGCTCTCAGGACGGGTCCAAGACTGGAGTAGGAGGGGTGTATTAAGTAGCCTTGTCCCACACCTGTTGGCACTATGGCGGCTCAGACTAATGCCATTAATCTTCACGAGCATTTTCATTAAAAGTAGGTCCTAGAGCAAATAGACTTTAGACGTGGCTTTTTGTGAAAGGGGCTGATTTGGTCTCTGCTGTCTTTAAGAGCCAATCAACCACCTCTCTAAATCTTTGATCCATTTTTCTACTTAGCCATTCTCTAAAGGCTCAATTTCCTCTCTTGTCATGCTTTAGAGAGGGGGAAAAATACACAGACTAGTCCCCAAGTTATAATACAATTATTTAGTGCAAGGGAATTTTTTTTTTCACTTGAATAAATTAGTTGTTAATTAAAGCTTTTTGATGTAGTACGAAAGGAGTTATACTTGATACCAACAGCTGTATGCTGTTTGATTTATCGTCCTTTGGGGTGTTGTTGGTAACAGCAATTCATCCCCCCCTCCCCCCAACAACCCGTCACACACACAGACTTCAAAGACCATTAAACTACTGCTGTGTTTTCAATTAGAAAGAGAATCTTTCTCATTTTCACTTCCCTATACATTGCGTTTAAGCTGTCGCTGAAAACAGAGCAGCAATCTTCCATGAGCAAGAGTATTCTCCAAAGGGTGGGATGTGATGACCTCCTCTGCGTTTTGCTCCTTGCCATTTGGGTCGGTGTGGCTGGGGTTAAAGGATGCTCTTTCAAAGACCGATGGGTGAATCTGGTTCATAAAGCTGAGCCTTGTCGTGAAATGCGTTCTGGTTTGCAGTTCAAACAAACTCACTCATCATATTGTTCGGAGAATGGCACAAACTCTGAGTAACAGATAAGGTTGCAGAGGGAATTTGGTAATTGCCTATGAAATGTATACCTTTAATCTGCTGGCAAAGCAAGAGGGCCCACTGAGGAGGGGACCCGAAGGGAGTGAGAAGACCGATGATGCAAAGTCTAGGCAATCTGTAGCTGGGACATGTAAAGGCCTCTTTGAAAAAGAAGGAAAAAAAAAACATATTGGTGAATTTATCCAATATTTCTTCTTTTTTCTTTTTTTTAACCCTCAAGAAGATGCAGGTTACATTTATTTCATTCTGCATTGATCTGCTCTTCTCTAGTTTCAAATAAACTAACGAACACTTGTCTTTTTAGTTATGGCCACTCCTCATTGGACAAGTGTCAGTTCAGAGCAGGGCACTTAATGAGTTGTTATTTGAAGGCTCATACACATTACAGGAATTAGTACGTATCTCAAAGAGCCATCTTGCAACTCCTTCCAAAGGCCCAGCCACCAACTGTCTAGCCTAATTTCCCTCACCATCAAGAAAGGAGAATGACCTATGACTAACACTGCTTGCTTTTGGCTATTTAAAGTGACAATCACACCAGTTAAAGAGGAGCTGTTCATTATGTGGTGTAATTTTCACTGAATTCCCAGTGCAGCGTTCATTAACGGTAATGGAAGTTGTTGAGCTAACTCCCCGCACGTTGAGCAGAAAATATGCTCCTTCGTGTTGTTTTACAGTCAGGCTTCTGCTCCTGGGAAATATCGATGGGGCTTTTCCAATCTTGCTGACTAGCAGATGGGGAATTCACCTCTACAGTTTATACTCTGCTTTTTCGACATGGTTCAAGCACAACAATGCAGTATATGGTGCATCAGGTCCATACAGATTAAGAGATGGAGTCCTGTTTTTCGAGGAATCCCTTTCCCAGGAAAAAAAGCTTGTCCTACTGCTGCTATTTCATTTATTTTCATCCTGTAGGGGGGCGAAATGGGTCTTAATTAATTGCCTTCTACTCAGGCTCAAGAGGAAAACCCGCTTTGGAACAAATTAATGCAATCAAAATCTGCAGGTTGCGAGGCTGCTGGCAGAGTTCCCTGGTTGTGAGTAAACGAGGGCAGGTTTTCAACTTTCAAAAGAGCTTGGGGCGTAGTTCGTACGCTGGGCTCACGCGGCTGACATTTCTGAATGGCGGTAGTTCTAAGCGAGATCATGAAAACCAGAGTTGTTTCCACCCCCAGATAGTGCGACTGCTGCAGTGATCAGCAATCCATGTCATAATTGTGGAATCCAAACCAGAAGTTGGGGAAGATCCTGTATGGTGACACAGGACAGTACGGTCTAGAAATAAGAGAGCAATAGAGAGCTGGAGTGGGCCACCTGGATCCAGCCACCAGGGTAATGACTCTCATTTAGCATTCGCTACAGCTCCCTCCTACCAAAAGGGATGCGATACCAGCTAACTCACCTGGACCTTCAAACACAAGTACAAATGGATCTATTCTGACTTTTGTAAGAGTTCAGATGGGTTGTTATTGTCCAGTCCACATGCATCTGCGCTTCCATGTTTTGGAAGAAAGTGGTGACATACCATGAAGGAGCCAGTGATCCCAGTTTTTCTGGACAAAATGGTAACAGGATGTATTTACTGGAGAGAGGGCTCATTCTTATGGTATTTCCAACCAATCAGTTTGCCAAAGCTCATCCGTGTTGAAGCTAAGAACTATTTATCTATTTATATATCATTATTTCTGTTGTATTCTTGGCTGTCAGATGTGCAGCAGGGATGGGGCTGTATGAAGTCTTTCCAATTGTTTGGTTTCTGTAATCTAATATCGGTGCAATGGCTGCCTTGTGCTTACATCACCCAGGATTCTCAAGTGATCCCCCAGCCAAATGCTAGCCAGGTCTAAATCTGCTTAGTTTCTGAGATCCAATGAGATGGTGTATATTGATTCTGGCAGGGTGGTAAGTCCCTGGCATTATTAATATATTTGATTTGTTTCTTCAAAGGAAGGTTATAAATTCTACATCATCAAAGGGCAGGGCACCGCTTTAGATATCTACATTTAATCCTTAAACTGACAGAAGCATGTTTTATGGATTTGGGTAGTAATGTTTTTATTTTTTACTTATGTCTATTTATTTAGTTGGTGGCACCGATCCCTCACATTTGAGGACGATCGCTCCCATGGGTCAAGTAAAGGGCTGTAGATGAGTCCACTGATGGCTGAGAAGGCCGATCCTAAAGCCACAGACTCTCTGGCAAATGCCACAGGTGGTGGTTAAAGGAAGGGTTGGATTTCTCGGTCTTCTTTCCTTTCCTTCTGTTTTTGCTGTTTTCTGCCTCCAGGGCGAGATGGGTTTCCTCGAAGTGAGAGGTACCTTCTCTCACAAGGCTTCACCATGTAGCCCTGTCCCAGGCTAGTTTTTCCCAATTTGTGATGTCAGTGCCACATTTCATGTTCACCTTGAGGTGTCCTCGAAGTGTTTCCTCTGGCACCCACGTGTCCTTTGATCTTGGCTGAGTGGGGAGCATAGCAGTCGTTTTGGTAACCGTACATCAAGCGTGTACACACAGTCTCCTGTCTGCTGCAGCTGACGGTAAATAGCCAATGCTTCTATCCTGGTGGTGTTAGTAGCAGTGAGGACACTGGCATTTGTGCAACGATCTTCCCGCTTTATGCCAAGTATCTTCTGGAGGTAGTGCTGGTGATGGTGCTCCAAGCTTTTCAGGTGGTTCCTGTAGCTCACCCAGGCTAGGTACAGATAGTCAAAAAGCCAGAGGCTGAATTGATTCAGTCTTTGCAGATTAGTCTAAGCTGAACAGATTGAATTGATGCAGAATTGAACAGACATTTACCTTTGATTCAGGAAACTCAGCCAGAGGCCTGCAGTGGCTCAGACCAGAAGCCAGGGGGCACTAGAGCACGGCTCTCTGGCTGTGTGTTCACTTCCTCTTCCAGCTGCCCTTGAGGTCTCTGGGATTTTCAGGCCAGACTTACAACAGCAGGACTCTGCAGGGTTGCTCATCACTTCCTCTTACTGCTTCCAGGTGCTTCTGGGATTTTCACAGTTGCAGCCAGCAGTAAGTTTGACTGGGAGAAGGAGTGTTTAACCCCTATCCCTGGCTCCAGACCCCAACTGGGGTTTGCTGTTGGAAGGGGAGGGGGAGGTTCATTCTCCACCTCCCTTGTCAGTCAACAGTCTGCAGCGAGGGAGCAGAGGGGTGGGTCAGGCCTGCTCTCTGGAGCAGACAGCCCAGCCCAGGGCTGGAGAGCATACTGGGATGCTGGGGGACTGTGATTTAACTTGAACCAGGAAGGGGTCTGGGGCAGAAGTTTTCATAAACCAGTTTGACCCAAATCAGCTAGGTCTGATACTACATTCAACCAGGTTTATCTTAAACCAGTTTCAACCTTTTGAAGCTGGTTTATGAGCACTTAACTTCTGTTCTGTTGCAGGTTTAAACTAGTTTCTGATCACTTAAACTGGTTTATGTGTAACTTCTGTTCATAGCCCCAAGCCTCACAGCTGTAGAGAAGAGTTAGGATTAACACTGCCTTATATAGGAGCTTTGTAGGAGCTTTGTTCAAGTCCTGATGTCGTGATAGTTAAACAAAAATAAAATGATTTGAATTCTCTCTGTGGATTGACTGTGGTGTACAAAAAGAGAGAGATTTGTTTGTGAGAGGGTCTGCTTAAATTGCTTGGGACAACTTATTGTTTAACTGCATTTTTTTTTCTTCTCACATTTGGCAGTGTGAGTAGAGGATAATCAAATGTTCCTGGAATAGGAACAAAAAAACTTTGCACATGTGGGGAGAAATATGTGTTATGTGTATGCCAGCTAATTAACTAAACGCTAGTGGACTACTTGGAAAATACTAGTGGACGTTTCATTGGATGATGAGACTTTATGTGCCTGCAATCTGCACATTACTAATTGAAAATGGAAACCCTCTGATCTTTGGGCAGTAGAAGCACCAGGTAATCACAAGAAACAGCTACATTTCTGCCAAGCCCTCTAATGAGCTGTGCTGAACTTATCTCAGCTCCATCGACTCCTGATGGCTGAGGCAAGTTTCTTACAAGATACTGCAGCCAACAGATGTATAAAAAAAAGTTGTCATTAAAAAATTACTGTTCTTAAAACTGGTCTGACCATATTGTTTGGAGGTGCCCCTAGTGAAAAGGCTGGTACAGTTAGAGTTTTTACCTGCAACTTGGGCCTTTAAGCTCTTCAGTCCTCCTATGCACTTTGCAAAAAAAAGTTTCTAAAAACAGATATTAGCTCTGTGTGTGTTTGCATAAATACAGAGACATGGAGGCATGTTCTGTGGGTCCATATTATGTCTGCAGAGGCCATCTGACTGCAGAAAGCCTTTGTGTAAATGTTGGTCTAGCATAAATATGCAGCTTTTACTCGAGTCACTTCCTTTCTAATATATCACAGTTATGAGTAGTGTCTTTGTTATCGGAGGTGTGGTAGTGACTCTATATTTAGGTAGGTGAATAGTTTCCATTATAAAATTCTTCTCTTGTTTCATTGGAGGTCTGTCACCTCCATTAGTTCTGTAGAGGGAAACCTGCTATATTAAAGTTGCCTAACATTTTTCATTCTTGCTTTTCTTTTTTAAAGAAGCTCTCGTATTTCTATCACTTGCAACTGGTCTATTGAAGTTTGGCAGCAACGGAGCCCTATGGTTAAAGACTTTCATTGTAATTTCCCCCATGAAATTCTCCTCCATAAAGGTGGATTTATGATCGGTAAAAGATCACCATCTCCCTTCCCTCACTTATTCCTCAGGAAAAGATCTGCAGGAAGCTAGAGTAATTGTTGAACATGAATGTTCAAAAGAGCCAGGGCTGTGCAGCCCCTGCAAAAGCAACCACAGTATATGCGGCCCTGGTCACTCCTAAGACAGTGGCAGACCAGTTTGGGGGCAGGAGGGGGGCATGGCCCCCAGATGCCAGCCTTGCGGGGCACCAGCTGGGCCCTTCAGAGTTCATATCACACGACGTGACTTCGAGTATTGCTACAAGAAAGGTGGGAGGGTGTGCAAATGCAAGCATTGGCCCCCGGGTGCTAGAGACCCATGGTACATCACTGTCCTAGGATCTGTTAGAGCAGGGGTAGCAGCTAAGGCAAAAAAGGGAGAAAGACGCCCGACACAACCTAGCCTGTTGGCTCCTACGTACAGCTTTAGCATCCTACCCTCTCACCTTGGGGCAGGGAACTCCTAATTCTTGCTCGGAAAGGAGAGAGAGATGGAGCGTGCAACATTGCACCCTCACCCCAACACTGCCTCCTTCCACCCAGGGCATAGCCCCAGATTCCCTTGTGTGCCTCCTCTTGCTGCCAGCTGCTGGATCTTGCTGGCTGAAGCAGAAGTCTCTTGCAGTGCAGAGGCCTCCGGGCTGAAATCCCGCTGATGAGGCCATTGTTACACTGGTGTACAACATCCCTTCTTCCTTCTTTCCCTTTAAAAATAAAATAAATGGACACAGACAATAGCATCCATGTGCAAAGAAAAGAAGTTAAATTGCAGAGCCAAGCCCTGAAAAGGTAGAAAATGTCAGATTCAGTTTCCCACATAGCCTTCACACGGTGCTGTTGTACACATGCCTTATGGTAGCGTCATTTAATTATGTGCCCACATGCTTCTCCTCCCCCACCCCGCGATGTATGCTGCATCCCGTACGCCACTTAGAAACACCAGGAAGCAGCATTCAGGGTGCACAAGCCAGAATAGATCTGGCAGCCCCTAGTATTTAAATGTTAAACTTGCAAACTAATTTCCTTTAATGACGATTTTGTATAGTACTTATTATAATTGCTGTTCTGGTTATTATATTACTAGATACCATATATAGAGGTGCACATTTAAACACACAGATGGCATATGCGGGGTCATGCATGTGTGTAACTATTGATTCTGATTTGCACTTGCAGTTCCTGTTGGGAGTGCAGCTTTCATGTCTAGAGGCCGAGTCTGAAAAGATAATCAAATGTATTCTTATATACTCATTCCCATTAGGTAATTATACTTTTGCAGACATGTATGCAGAGCTGAGCACATCATTAGCACTCAGCAAATAAACACATCTATGTTCCTATGCATTTGCACATATATAACTGCTTTATTTCCTTCTGAATAATAACAAGGCCTCCCCCTCCTTTTCCTCCCTGGAGTTGCAGACTCCATTTCTGACAATGCATAATCGCTTTGCTTGTTTGAGTGCCTGTCATTAAGCAGCGTTCTGATTATTCTGGCAGCCTTGCTACTCAAGTCCCTGTGGACAGAGTCAGACATGAAGAGAATTGCATTTCGCCAAGGACGGGGCTAAAGGTCACTGCATACAGTGGACAGCTGTGTCTAGTCAAATCGAAGTACTGTTGCTCCAAGTGTTACCAGCGGAATAGCTGATAGCTCTGTTGTCAGTTCGTTTACACTTGCATCTTGTTACAAATTAAACTGAAATTGTGGTTCGCGGGAGGAGTGGAAAGTTGTTTTTTTGCCAAGCGACAATTGCTTATATCACCAGTTTCCAAGCGCAACCCCTGCAGCACGCTGCTAGGCTTGTTACCAGATCTAAAGACGGAGGGTCCTGATTGTCTGCCATCCCCTTTCTCCCGCTGCCACCTGCTCTCCTCTCATAATCTGAGGTTCAAGTGGAAATGTATCTGGTGGCCACCCTGCCTTCTCAGTTTTGATCCCAGTTTAATACTCAATTACTAAGGAAAAGAAAAAGAGCTTCCTGGGTTTTGCCCACTTCCAAGCTAGCCCCATTTCCCCTCCAAGTAACTTCCCAGCAAGCAATGTTGATTGAGACGGGAAGACAATAGTCGCTGAATGTGATCCCGGGTCTGACTACTCTGCAGGCCGAAAGCAGGCATGCTCAGCAGTACGTGCCTTGCTCCGGGAGCAAAGACTATTGAATCTTGGTTTTCCAATTAGCAGACCAGGTTTTTCTTTCAAGTAAATAAAACTGTACAAATGGCCAAATCCTTCTGGAATTCAGGACAAAGCTGCAACATTCAGGCTCAGAATAAACTGGTCCAAAGATATCAATGCTAATTAGTTTGTGTTATGAATGGATTAAGTGAGGCACCAGCTGTAATGGGGCATTTTGATTTGAGCTGTGACTCAATAATGAGATGCATATGAGAAGCATCTACTCATCAAGCAGCAAGCAGCGAACTCCGTATGAGGCCATATCTAGCTCCTGGACTCTTGGGTGATGCTGGTGTACGGCAATTATCAAAACCAGAGTTCAGCCTGAGCCAAAATTCTCCCAACCATGCAACGTGATTGACTTCAAAACGTAGCTTGCAACATAGTTTAGGTTACTAATTAGAACGACAGAGCGAGATTCTCTTATTTCCAGGATGGAGCATGATGTGATATGGTGCCTTGCCTCTAGCCATACCAACCTATTCCTGATATCCATAACTGGAACTGGAGTTTGGGGGTGCTTATATCCGGGGTACAGATTTGGATTAATCTCTAATCAAAACATCATAAAATGATTGAAAATCCCCACATTCATGAGGCAAAGAGTAGAAAAGGGAAAGTAGAACGGAAGCCCTTGGGATTGGGAAAGCGAGGGGGAACTCCGTGATATGACTGTAAGTCAGCATTCCTGATACTTCCTCTCAAATCACTATTTCCATTAACAATAGCATCTTCAAGAGATTACCTTTCGCTTTCTTTAAAATAAGAAAATAGAGCAAAGGAAGAGAAAGTATCAGAGTTTCAGACACCCACCTCAGCTCCATAAATGAAGGGCATGCGCATGTAATGGCTGACTGCATCTCCAATTGCGGGACCGATGTTTTAAAAGCCTGCTGACAGAGCATCTGCTTATTTCATTACTTCTACCATGTCTTTGCAGGTAAGCCATGCATTATACAGTGCAAGGCATGACTGGAGGGGGGTAATGTGTAAAAATTCTGGACGGCCGTGTTTTCCAGGAGAGGGGGAGGAAAAAAAAAAAGGATGATCCATCCAGTTAATAGTCAAAATTTGAGATGGGGAGGGAAGTTATTCATTGTAGTGTGCTGGTTTCCCTAGGCAGAAAAATGACCTTCTCTAATTACTGTTGAGCTGACCCCGTGCACAGCAAAGCAAAACAACAAGGACTCGGTTTCAGTAAACTCCCACACCAAAAGCACATGCCGGGTCTCAGTTTTAGTCAAATGAAAATTGAAGTGTCAGGCCTTATCAGAAAATAGATTCTGTGCTGAGCTGTGAGTGCTATTATGAGCTCAGATGCTTCAAAATTATTCTGAGAGCCAGAGGTACAGATTTAACTTGGGCATAGACAAGTTGCCCCGTGGTTGTCATGCATCATCTTCAGGGGCGGTGTTGAAGGGAATCCTACTGTCACTGCAAACACAGACAAAACTTTCCTGTATCTAGCGTTTTGCCAAAGGACTGTAAAATGTACAGTGCAGCTCAGGGTTGGGGGGAAAGAGTAGCAGAACTGTTGCTATATTGCAGCCAGTTTCAAAGATTCATAGATGTTAGGGGCTGCAAAGGACTTCATGAGACGACCGGGTCCAGCCCCCCTGCCCTTGGGCAGGAAAGACTGCTAGCATCAGATGACCCGAGCAAGGTGCATGTCCAGTCATTTTTTAAACATCTCCAGGGTAGGTGCTCGTGCTACCTCTGGGGGGTGACTGTTCCAGACTGTAGGCACTTGAGTCGTGACGATGTTTCCCTTTATAACCAATCTGAAGCAATCTTCAAGTCATTTGCGTCCATTATTTCTTGTCTTCCCCTGGGGGGGTTTAGTTGAGTGTTTAGGATGGAGACTGCCTGTGCCCTCCCACTGTATCATATCACCATCTCGGATTAGAGCTGCTTCCCCATGTCACTAGGAGATGATAGATCTGGGTCATAAATCTGTGAATGTTACATGATGTTCACTCTCTCTTCGGCACAAAATATCAGTCAGTTTCTTGCCACGGGCTATGCCCACAGGAAATAACTCCCCAGAGAGGTTTGATTGATCACAGTTAGTTTCCTTTTCTTTGGAATTCCTTTTCTTTATCTGGCCGTGCTCTTGTGGATGAGTTTCCTACCATAAATTCAGCTTGTTGTGTGCGTTGGACATGTGCCTAGAACAATAGTCATGATGGAAAAAGATTGTCCGTTTCCTTGTTTCAGTAGAAATGACTCTGAAAATGTAGAGGCATGCATAAGGCCCTAAACTGTTTGAGAGTTTGGTAATAAAATATGGACAACCTGTATCATTGACCAATGCTCCTACTGGGACTTAAACTGGAGGTTCTTGGTTAGAGGATCTTGCCCCTCTGCTCAGTGAGACCAATCACTGTATTAATTTGGAAGGAATTTTATATTAATTTGTGATTATATTGAAATGGACTGGAGGGGAGGGGGCTGCCTTTCTCTGTAATGGAGGGCATGGCCCTCTACTTGGGATCTTTCAAGTGTATATTAGCAGCCTTTTACAGCAGCTGGACATTGGTTGTCATGGTCCCCTTGCTTAATTTGTGGCAGGGTAGGGTGTTATGTCTTGTTTTGTGTCAGGGTTGACAGTAGTTTTATTAAGTAACAACTTAATAACATGGATGTGTTATGGGATGGTTTGGATGGTCTTGCCTCAGGCAGGAGGTTGGTGTAGCTGACCTTTGAAGCCTTCCAGCCCTACTTCCCTATGATTTCTATGACTATAGGCCCAGGTCAATATTCCACAAAAGTGGACTGGTGTGAAATAGATTTATTGGCCTTTGTCCTATTACTTAGTATGTGACAGTCACATCGCAGAAGAAGTCATCATAATTGCAGCTTGGCCTTCTGCTGCGGTGGTGATGAGTGCCGTATCAAGGCCTGAACTGATCAGTGACTGAGGCCCTTGGAGCACAAAACTAAAGTGGGATTATTTTACAAATTGGCAGCTGTAGTTGAACAAATATCGACACCTTTTCACCAGCATTCACTGGGGCCTTTTTGCCTTAATTAATATGGTTGGGCTTTGTATACATCCTCTTCATATTTGCTGTCTGCATTGTATTGTAACAATCAAGTTGACTAACAGCAATACTTGTGGGGGCAAGTGATTTTAAATGAAAATCAGAGAATGTTCCCCTGAATACTACATTTAAAACAGGTACAGATAGTCACTTTCGCAGAAGAGACTCTCCCAGGAATTGTTTTAACCATGGCTGTTCCCATGTTATTTTTCTCCTAGATCAGCCATTTTTGCTCTGGGAGAAACATCCTTAACAACTGTATATACTTTCTTCTGGAAGTGCGGTAACTCTCCTAGGAGAAACCAAATGCCTGGCCTTGGCCTATGTATTCTCACTAAGAGGCTTCCCTCTAAGGTTTTTATGTTAATCTGTTCACAGAAGCCAGGCACCCTATCTGACATAGGAGATCCTGTGACTGTGACCTGTTCATGAAATAGTTAAAGATTAAAGTCAATTTGCAGAAAGTAATTTCAAATAAACACTGCTAAGAAACAGAGGTCAGCTAAATGATACATATGTTTTGTGAATTGTCTCGTTCTTGTCCCATCTCTATTTGTGCTGATTCTGAGAATTAAGCTGACAAAAACCAAATTCAAAAGCGAAAAAGTTATTTTCTAGGATCTCATCTTCAGTTTTCTTTGCTGAACATAAATCTTTTTTTTTCCTTACTTGAGTTTCTTAAAATAGCTACATAACCTTTGTTTTGTTGACTTAGCCAAATAAGAGACTTGTTCTTGATCCTTGCTTGAAAGAACAATTTCTAAGGCTTTTTCTTTTTGTGACACTAGAAAATGAGTCTGTGCTGTGGTTCAGTCTTTTCAACTGCACTAATAAATGGAAAAAATGGGCAATAGGAAGAAACAGACAATTTGGTTCAATGGTAAACTGAAACACAGGTATAAAAGGTTACTTTCTTAGAGAAGAATCCATTTGGGAAGTGGAACTAATGCTGGGCTCTTGGAGCAGAGAAAGCCAAATGCCCAGCCAAAATGTAGAGACATGTCAGGCAAAATATTGAGACAGTTTCTGGCTCTCCTCAGTCAGTGGCAGGATCCACTGGGCTGGTCAGCAAGGATTTGTCTGCTCAGGTGTTGACTTCGCCTAGTAGTTCACATTATCAGTTAGGGACACCTGGTCTTTTTTTAAACTTGTTATATTGCTGGGTACCTCTACAATGTGACATTATAGATTATACAAACAAGTAACAATTTATGTTATTACTACTATTCGGTAAGCTTTTCAACAACCTAACAGATATTGTATAATCCTCCCTCCCTCCTTTCCTTCCTTCCTTTGCCTTTCTGTTGGGACGTGGATGAGGGGATGGAGCAGGGTCTGAATCGGTTAGGACTGTGTGGCCGGCACGCCGACCGCATAGCATGTGAGACACGACGTGAAATGCAGCGAAGGTGTCTGTCACGGTGTGATGTGTGGGTGGTTTGGTTTGCCCGGGGGTTTTTCTTTTGGCCCGGGATTTGGGGTGCGTGGGACGCACTTTTGCGGACGGGCTGTGGCTCGGATCTCTTTGTAATACTTGGGTGGGCATGAATTCCCTTGCCCAATTTGGGTTCTGGATCCGAGGACAAAGAGACTTGTCCGATCTCGTTTTTGGGTTGGTAGTAAGTTGTTGGTGCTTTCGCTTGCAAGCGGCCACCATTGTTGTACCCCTGAACCCCTGAATAAAGTATTTAAAAAATCAAAAAATCCTTTGCCTTTCTGCTTTTCCATTCCTTCCTTTCCATTGTATGTCCTCCAGTCTAGAAGATTTCCATATGTACCCGTTTCAGGAGCACTGCCTTAGCCCAACGGTAGTCCAGACTTTAAAACAGTACGGATCCATCTTTTTAGTAGAGGTGCCATAATTTAACCCTGTGGCCTCGCTGAGTGCCACTCTGATCCCTTTCCTCTGTCTAATCTGCTGTTCTGCTTTCTGCTCCCTGCCCTGTGCTCCCCTGTCTGATCTGCTGCTCTGGCTCTGCCTTCCCATTCCTCCCCTGTGCCTGATCTGCTGCTCAGCTTTCTGCTTCCTCCCCTGTGAGCTGCCTGCATTGTCCCCAATCTGTTGTGTTGGAAATCAGCATGGCCTCGCTAAGACTGATTTAAATCCCCTGTGTCACCGTGCTTTGCCAAACAGGTGTCAAAGGGGTATTTTTTTGGTTTAAGTTGCATTAGGGAATAGGTACTCTTTTACCATGACCCTTTTCTCAAGACATGACCAGAATCTGGTGAAATTCACCCTGCGCAAGGCCTATACACCTCGTTTAGCATGAGATGAAAGATAGCTCTTTAACTGCTATTCATCTTGGAGGGTGGCTGGCTGATTTCTGCTGTTATTCTGAATCGGGGTTTACATTGCACACGTGCCTTTAGCTTCTCCACCTGGGGGGAAATTCACCCTCTTTACTTTCAGGCTGACAGGGAATTCTGGTCATCCTAAGGAAGTGAGAAACTCCGGTTGATCGATATTTCAACCAGCCTGAAGTTTCATGACATGCAAGGTTCACCTGACAAATAGCAAACATGACTGAAGCCAGACAGACCAGCAGTTAACCCACAAAACTGGGCTTCAGGAGACCTAGGATCTCATCACAATACTTCCAGGGCCTTCCAGTGTCGCCGCTTACAACCCCTTTACTTTTCTGCCCCTCGTTTTTCTCCCGTGCACTGAGGCAGGAGTCGGTTTCTCACGGGGGCTTAATTTGTTCCTATTTGCAAGGTGCTTCAAGATCCCGAGTTTGGAAGGTGCTGTCAAGAGGGCAACGTGTTACAAATTGCTGTTTTCTTCTACTTGAGCAAAAGTCAAGGCGACTAAAGGGAAAGGGGGAGCGTGCCGTATCCCAGCCTCTACTCACTTCCCTGGTTTTTTACCCAATTCACACAGGTGAAATGACTGTACTTGAATGTGAGCATCCCGTCTCCTATGTTTAAAAAAAAAAAGGGATTGGCTGGATTAGGCTGTGATTTACACGTATCTCACACTGTTGACTCTCCATTGACTTAAACTGACATCTGGTTTACACCACTGATGTAAGCGGTGTTACCTCTAATTTACTCCAGAGTGAGAAGAGAAGCGGTCTAATTGCCTTTATTACTGAATAACACTCTGCATTATTACAACTGAGCATTTTAAAAGCCTGTTTTACTTTCCGAACATGCATGCTGTATAAATTTACTCCATTCAGCTGCGCCAGTGTGAAACAGACTGATTTTATTATCCCCCCCCCCCAATTTTTGATCTTCCTAAACTTGTTATAGTGATTTTATGCTTCAGCTCCCAGCCGTGTCTCCCCAGCCCCCCATATTTCAAGAAATATCAGGAAATCACTGCTCTTCACATTACAGCGTGTATATTCTCCACATTTTATTTCTCTGTGATTTAGCGCAGTCTGAAGTTTGAAGTTCTCACTAGCTGATAAATGTCCCTTGAAGTGAATCCTGTTGAAAGAAAATCAGCTTTCTTCACAGTACCCCTTGTTCGCTTTTACCAGGGGAAAAATTGCATGAAAGTCTTAAAACTAAGGGAGGAGATGCTGGGAACTTGTCTTTGGACCTCTAAAGGGCAAGATCCTTGGCTCGTCGTTTAAGCTGGTGCAGCTTCATTCAAGTCAACGTAGCTGCATTGATTTAGATCATCCGAGGCTCCACGCCGAACGGTCCACGAGAGGGAGAGAAGTCCCTGCCGGACAGATGATTAGGGCTGGGTAGAAGCTCCTAATGTGTAACTTAGTTATGTGCCTGGGCTTTGTATGGTGGGAAACTGTCTATTTGACATCTGCAGCACACATACCAAATGCTTGGCAGTTAGCATTAATGCCTTTTGAATTGGAAGGTTGTTTACTTTCAGCTTGAATGTGGATTGGCTTTCAGCCTCAATGGGGAATCTCACATAAGCAATAGGACCAGCCATCTGTCCAAAGGGGTAGGAGAATTCCTATTTGTGAAAACTGTTAACAGAGATCAGGAACGAGTTCGCCCCCTCTGCGAACTCATGCAAATGACTGGTTTCTCCTGCGATTTCATGCCCGATCCGTCTGGTGCTAGGAGCTAGCGATGGGTTCGGACGATCCGACCTATGAAATGAATGGGGCCAACATCCTTTTCAATGGCTGCTTCTATACGTAAGCACTTCCTCCGCTGCTCTGATTTATAGACCATTTTGGCATATAAGCCGCGCACCTGTGCACTGTTGTGTGAAGCTGTAAGCAGACTGCTATCTCGAGGGGATGACAAAACAGCCATAACAGAATGGGAATCCCAGTCCTCCTTCAGCTTTCCTGCCTGTGAGTAGCACTCTGCTATGGACTGGGAGCAGTGTGATCAAATGGATAGTTTGGACCCAGATTTCAAGAGCTCTCGGTCAAGTTTCTGGAGTTTGGCACCCCAAAAAACTACCCAGAAACCTTCAGCCTCATGTAGGTAGGGAAGAGCCAAGTTTTCAACAGTGCAGCTGCTATCATGAGCCTCTTGGCCCTATTTTCAAGCGAGTTCATGACCTAAGACAGATACTCTGACTCATACTAATATTCTGGATTTACACCAATGAAAGTGAAAGGAGAATCAGGCTACTTAAGTGCTTTACACCCCAACCTTGCAAATGTGTACTCATCTGTTTGGCTTTAAGTGTTCAAGGGCTACAATCTAGTTGCAGGATGACTACTGTAGGTAAGTTGGAGCCTGGGCCTAAATTTTCACAGGATTGTGGCCTCGTTTCATAAAGGGCAGGCCAGATTCTTGTTGCAGCTTCATCTGACCTGTTTCCCAACCCTCCAGGCTGAGCTCAATAGCATTTACAGAGTTGAATAATAAATAATTAAGAAAAAAAGACATTGCAGTCTCAGGAGCAAAAGATCCATTCTGTTCAGTCTGCGAAGTGAAAGGATTTTGAACTCAATCACTCTTGCTCCACTGCAGGTTATATAATGTCTGGTAGGGATAGTCACTCAAGGCCCTCATTTCATAAAAGCCTCAGGGTATCATAACTACAAACATCCTGAAAGGCACCCAGGCCTGTTTCTGATCTGACTTACACTGCTGTAAGCGTGGAGTCGCTTTGCTGTTTGCCTTTTGAGATTCATTGGTGTCAAAATAGTATATGATGGGAATCAGTCTCCCAGAGTCCAGTACTGTGATGGTCCAGAGAGGCTTACAGATGAGAATAGCACATAACGTCCATCACAAGGGAATAACCCCGGGCTATGCTGTCTCAATAGACATCAGGTTAAATATATAAAGAAAAGGGGTTGCTACACTTCGACTGAAGGATCTTCTGTTTCTTTGTTTTTTCCCGTTTCTCTCTCTGAACCAGAACTGTGGCCACTGCTGGTTTGATCCACTTCAAAATGGACATTTTCATTTCAAAGAACTTTTTATTTCTCAACCAGTTAGGTTCGATGGGCTACAAGGTGACCCAGAATAAAGGTTTTATTTGAAAAATGGGCCCTACAGTCTTATATGTCATCTGTGCCAAGACAAGCCAGCTTATAGCGATGTGGTGGAGTTAAGGACACATGCGTCAAGGCGTTGTATTCTCTGATACACCGGCCTTCTCGTTTCAACACGTGCGTACATTTAGTAGAAACGGGGGATCAGTTGAGATTAAATAAATGTAGGCCCAATCTTTTTCAGGCTAAGGACCCTGCAATTTTAGTTTTCACTGGGGACCACAAGTAGGAGAGCCAAAGCACTTCAAGAAAAGCTGTTTTCGTGGTATTTTTTTGGCACTAGCAAGAAGCAAAGATACTGGAAGCCATGCGAGTAAACCTGTTCTAAGGATATTTCCAGCCTGTTTGTGAGGACTGAGAGCTATAGATAAGCGTCTTTATGCAGGGATTCCTATCCAGACAAATCACTGAACCTTTGGTAGTTTCCACATCACCAGTTATAATTTCCTTGCTTGCAGGTCTCCCTGGGTTTTGTTCACATACACAAATACATTGCAGTCTCCTCAAATGTGTCACTCTTCTCCTACTTCTCTGAGATTTTTTAATTACTGCTTGTGCGTGACTATCACATTGGCATAAAAAGTGAGGGTGAAAACCGCTGACTTAAAAAAACTATCTTGTGTAGCTGCTACCTGCAGTTCTTCCTCTTCTGAACTGGATCCAAACAACATGGGTTGCAATCTCTTTACTCCCTGTTCTCCCTCACCTTTTTTTTCTCTTTATTGCATGGGACTTCTCAATCTCTTCCTCATATAGAAAGAATAAACTGCCCCCACACATCTACACCAGCCAAAAAACTCCTAAAATCAGCACCCTGCTAGCAAGAGTTTAGCCCCGCCGCCGGGACCTGAACTTTCAACAGTGAAGTATTGAGGTGGGTCATTACACAAAAGCAGCCAGATTCATACAAAACAGCCCATTTCACTCTGATAATAGCTTCAACTCTATAACACAACAGAAGCGCAGTGCAAATAAACCACTTCCAAAATGGCTGAAATCAGTTTCAGGTAAACCTGGATGGATGTAGTATCAGACTTAACTGATTTAGCTGAAATTGGTTTACTGAACTTCTGTCCAAAATCCCCTCCAGATTCGATTTAACTCACAGTCCCCCAACATCCCAGGATTCTTTGCAGCTCCCCATCAAACACTCTCTCCCTCCCTTGCAAGGTGGGTGGACTAGCCTCGGCCCAAGCTGTCTGCTCCAGCTCAGTGGGGAGGTGTGCTCTAGTGCTCCCTGTGTCTGGCCTGGACTGCTGCAGACACGCGGCTCCATTTCTGGAATCAAAAGTGAATGTCTGTTCACTTGCTTCTTAGTTCAATCTACACAGTTTAGACTAACTCCTGTGAAGAGTGAATTGATTCAGCCATCCTTTTTTTGGCTACCTGTACTTAGCCCAAAACCTATCTGGTAAACTCTTAGGTGCTGTTTCTTGGCTTTTGGTTTGTGCTGAGGAAGGCACCAGATTTCTCTCAGACAAACATGGTGGCAAGGTGTCGGGATGCAGTGCGCGCAGACGATAACTCTGGGCATGGAAACTGTGAGGGGCTGCTTCAAATATCAGTGTTGTTGAAACTAGGGGAGTGAGCATGTAGACTTACCCTTTCTTAAATATACAGCATTTTAAGATCTCTGGAAGGTACTGGCTGTTCCTACCAAGAATTAAAATGCTTGGAAAGAAGATGCTAAAATATTCTTTCCCACTCCAGTTGGCAACTGAGAACTTGCTAGTGTGTAATGCCTTTTATTTATAGTGCCTCTCAACCTTAAGGATCTGAAAGCACCTTCTGTCTTGGAGTCACTTCACTAAAATGCCATTAACTCCTCTTCAGGTTGCTGAACTGTGGAAATACTGGGAGGGAAGTAGCCTGACTTGCCAGTCCCCTGGTGGATAACACAGGTTGGAAGGATGTTGAATGGCCATGAAGGCCAGGGAGAGCCAGGAAAGGAAGCCATTAAATCAACCAAGGGGAGAGGTGGATTTCCAAGGTCCCTGGTCTCTTTGGTCTCATGGTCACCAACTGGGAAAGAGTTGGAGGCCATGTGGCGGAGACAAAGCTCCATCGAGTATCCAGTTGCCAGTGCAGGATGATTTTCTTTTGGAAGATGGCTCAAAATATAGGGGTGTCACTCAGAGGCAAGTTTTCGTGCCACAGCTAAACATCGCCGTTTCCTAATATTGAGCCTCTGGCACTGTTAGCCTCTTTAAGCACGGGTTGGGTTGCTTTTGGATAGCACCCTAAAGGGCTCACAGGATGAAAACCCTATGGCAACTTTTGTGCCAAAAAATTTGGTCTAATAAACGGTATAATCTCTACTACAAGTCTTGATTGCCTTTTCCTCTAGACCAATACGGCTACAACCTGGATACCTAAGGCAACTCATTACCTTGTGATGGAGGTGGTGGAGGATCCCCTTCAGCTTGCCTTGTTGAGCATCATCCACAAGGCCTTGGGTCTGAGGCTTGGTCGGTCTGCACTCGTACATGGAATATATATATATGCCTGCACTGTCTCAGCAAGTCCAAGCTCTGTGGGGAGTCTGCTTATTTTAAGACCAGTCTGGCCTCCAGCTGCCAGGTACAACAGCTGGCACCGAACAAGGGATCAACTCCTATGTGTGGCTTCTGGCAGACAAGATATAGGGTGTCATCCTGGCCTTCAGTTTTTTCCTATTCCATCATACGATCAGGCCAAAGTGAACAAAAAATCAAGAGCCGGCCTAACTGATGGGTTTATGATTCCAGACTGTAATTCTGCTTCTTCCCAGCCAGGCAGGATTTTGCCAAGATACATATTAGGCAGCTGCTCGGTACACTGGTGTTTTGTCTGCACCACCTCGAGCATGCCGTCTGTCCGTCTGTCTGGCCCCACCTCCCAGCCTTTTGCTCTAGGATCCCTCTAGGCAGCCGGAAGCCCTGACAACCCGATTGGCCCTGTCACTCTTACACATACCCTGGGAACCAACTTGGCACTTTGTTAATTTATCATAGGAGAGTCATTGCCATAGGGAGCTGAGTCAACTGGCTTAACAGTGCTCTCAGTCCTTCGGCTTTACACCCGTCTAACTCCGTCGACTTCAGTGGAGTTGTTCCTCTTTGCAACCTGTATAAATGTGAGCAGAAACCGGCCCCCCAAACACGCCCTGATGCACAGACTCTCGTGCCCTGCCCGTTTCTTGCCCTGCCCTGGCGCCCCGCTCAGCCCGGTGTTGCATCAGCCTCTTTGGATGGTTGCTTAGCTTGCCGTCTCCAAACCGCAGACTGTTCTGAAATCCTAGGTGCGTTTTCCTCTCCCTCATCCACATCCTCCTCCAGCATCCATCCCTCAGCACCCCAGCTTTCTGGTTTGCATATCTGTATCTCCTCCAAGCAGTGGGGAGGGGCATGTTTCACTCCATTTTATCTCCTTCGCTGAAACGTCAGCATTTCAAGCGGTGGCTTACCGAAAGTCATGCCATTCATCGAGAGGTGGGTCGCTTCAGTCTTCCCTCTGGCATCCTGGGGGTTGGGACAGGCACCAGGGCCATGCTGCCTGCTTTCTGTGCCTCTCTCTGTCTCTCTCTCCCTCTGCGAGGGGAAGGCTGTACATATGGGATGTGCCTATGTGTCCTCACTGTCCCCCCCAGCCCTTTTGGTCCATTAACTGCTACATCATGTTTCAGAAGTTGTGCAGTTTCCAGATGTGCTTCCTGGGATAGGTGGGTGGCTGGGGGGAAACCCCCTCCTCTGGACAAAGTAGGAAGCCAAATAAAAAAGATTTTTAGAAAAAAAAAAGAGGGAAATGGAACCGGGGGGAAGCGAAGGAAGAAGGAACAAAATCAAACTCAAGCCAGGCTGGAAGTGGAGGCTGGTCATCACTTCCAGCCCATGAGGCTGAAAAGAAGTCGGTTGAATTATTCGGTGCCATTTCAGCGTCATTTGTTGCGGCGGTGGTGGCGATGGCGGTCATGCCATTGCTTGTTTTGTCTGGACCTGCAGGCTTGAGAAGAGGTCCGGTCGCCAAACCCAGGTGTCACAGGAAGCTCGTATTTAAAGATGGATCACGGGGTGCCACGCGACACGTCCTGTCTGCGCACGCTTGAATGCACACGTGCAAGCACCCGGGCATCCCTCGGTTCATGTGCCCGGCGCATTCCCAAGCACCTATGTGAGCTGAGCTGGATCTGCCAGCGGCTTTGTGAAATGATGCAGGAGTAGCAGTCACCCTGCGTATGGGGGCGATGCCAGGGCATTGGCAAGCGTGGCACGGTTTTTGTTCAGATGAGAGGGGAGGTCGGGGGGCCGGGGGGGGTGGAAGGTTGCAACGCTTGGCTGGAAAAATTTAGAGGAGTACAAAAGATGGTTGAAAAGATAGAGTGATGAAAAGGGGTGGCGGGAGGGGGAAGGAAGCTATCAACTGGCTGCCGTGGAGGTGGGGATAGATTTATGCTCGCTGTGTGGGTTTTGTTGGTGGAGTGGGGAGGGTGGGGTAACGGGGGGGCTGGGGAGGAGGAGCGCGTCGGCGATATTGAAGCATAGTGGGTTATTTTTCTCCTCCCTCCGCTTGGTGCTTGGAGGAGAAGAAAAGACAAAAAGCTGAACCGGTGCCAAGAAGGAGCTGCAGCGACTCGAAAATGGGATTCTGTGCCGCACTAATATTTTGAATCAGGACTGTTCTGGAGAGCAGCAAGACGTGCCAGGAATGAGAATGGCTCCGGACGCAGGGCTGCTCACGCTGCCGGGGTTCACCAGCCAGATTAAAGAATTTTCTCTCTCCTCCTGCTTTTCTCTTTTGCCTTTTAAATGTAATTCTCCACCTCCCTCCCTTCCCCTCCCGGAGAAAGGCAGGGATATGTGGACATTCAGGGGAAGAGGCAAGATCCTTTTCATTAACTTTCGGCTGATTGAAATCCAGTGCCTGTCCAGGGACATTTAATTTCTCGCCCCCTCCCTCCCTGCAACTTATAGGGAACAAGGCCAGAGCTTGTCTCAAATCTTGGGCTTCTTGCGGGTGAAGGTGACTGGGGTTTCTTTTTTTTGTTTTTTGGCTTTATGTGCCATTTCCCTCCCCCCGGCTAATGGTTTCAGCCTCCTGTGCCTGCTGCAATAGTACCCAGGCGTGGTGGGTGCCCATACCAGAGGAGCTGAGCTCTTCATTGGGGTCGTGGCTCGTGTGTGTGTGTACGATGACGATCGTGAGTGAAGAAGCAGAAGCTGGGAACAGAAACTCAGAGGTGGGGGAGTCTGTGCATGCCCACCTGCCCACAAATCTGCCAGCCTCTCTCCCTCTCTTTTCCTATGGAGGACGGGAAAGGCTGATTCACTGGGAGTTTTTTGCTGGTTTCTCTATTGCCACTCCTCCCCTCTCCCCCCACCCCCCGTGTTCTCCTCCTCCTCCGGTACCCATAAGGCTACTCTCGTAGCTCTGTATCATGATGCAAGGTTACTTGTAGGACAAGCAAACCTCTGCAAGGTGCAGCGCTGCCTGCATCAGTGTTCCCCTTCACTTCTCATTTGCTAGGGGATGAGCCAACTTACAAGGCAGCATGTTCCGGTGACGCTGTTCCCGGCTGAGCCTCTGCTTCATGGGGTGGTGGTGTTTCTGCTGCACAATCCCTTTCTTTTAAAGCCTGCCTGGAAAAATGACTCCAGGTTTTAACTTGCAGTAATGCATGAAGTCGGCCACTTTCCAAGAGCCGATTTCATAGATTTTTAGCGTCGGAAGGGGCCTCAGTAGGTCATTCCCAGGCAGGAAAGAGCGCTGGGTCAGGTTTAGATTTTTATTCAGGTTTTTTTTTTTCTCTGAATCAGTGTTCCCAGACTGTTTCAGGTTTCCTCTTTTCATTTCACAGAGGGACAAAAAGAGGAGGTTGCCAATTAGTGATTTTATGCTGTATTTTTCAGCTTGCGAATGGCACAGGAAACTTGCTAGGTCTGAAAGCCGACGCTCTTAAAACAGGCCCGAGCAGAAAGATCCTCTCTGCATCTGGATCATCCTTGAGTTTGGATCTGGGGCTTTAGAGATGAGGGACAAGGCGATCCTGAATTTTGGCTCTGGATCTGAATGCAGCTTCAGATCTTCCTTTATTAGCTGTCAGCCATGCAGCCCACGGACAGGGGAAGGAAAGAGGTCATTAGTGAGGATGTGGAGGGGAACCTTGTTACATGGCTGGGACGTCAGAGCTTTCAAACTGGTTGCAGGACTCGATTTGCCCTCCTGTAGGTGCTGCATGAAACAAGTTCCTCCCATTCATTAATTCATTTATTTTAGTGCCATGCATTACACTGTTCATCCAAGTGTTTTTAGGTCTTGTGGAGATTCGGGCTGGGTTGGTTATTTTTTTCTCTCTGGTGTAGGACAATGCTATTCGCTTTGTGCGAAACCTCATGGATTTAATTTTTTTCTGCTAAGGCAATTGGGTATCATTTTGTGGTGCTGCCTGGCTCCCCTTGTCATATTGTGTTTGCAAATCTGATGTGCATTTGCCCACTAACCCTTTCTTAGGGCAGTGGGGTGAATGTAAAGTCCCATCCAGAGTTAATGCTAATAGAGGCTGGATAAGCGTCCATTAGGGTATTCACCGGTTTCTGGGAGGAAGTACAGCGTAGGCCAGTGGTGCTCAGCCTTTTTAGACTCAAAGCATCCCTGGATAGCTTGGAGGCACCCTTCAAAAATGCCAATACTTAGCTTTCACCTGTTTTTTGACTCCAGCAAAATAACGGAGTCACCCCTCTTTGTCTTGCAGAGAACTCAGATCACAACAGGGCAGAGCGTTTTTAACACCGTGGATCCCTATTTGAAATCTCTGGGTTTATCATGTGAATCATGTTTGCACACCTACCAGTGCTGATATAGCGTGGCACCTACCTCAACCTGCATGGCACCCTGGTTGAGAATTATTGGCATGGACAATGACTGTTCCTTGACCCTGCTTTCATCTTCTATCGATACCCCAAATAGCTACACAGCTTCCTCAGCATGCAGCTGGCTAGAAGAGATTTCCATAGTCCTGTAGATGAAACATTTTGCCATGGTACTTTGGCACCTCTTTACTTCTGTTTTCTCCCCTCCGTGTCTCCTGCTGGTGAGGAGCATAACACTTTTCTCGAGAGAGCTTGCAAAGGCCCAGAAAAGCATTCAGTATGTCAGGGCTAGAACCAACCAAGCAGTTTGGATACGTCCGTGGGCCCCAGTACCCTCCAGAACCAGCGTTTCTTATGCAGCAAAAGCAGAAAATATTATTTTGTGTTTGCTTCCACAATCTGTCAGCTTTCTTTCTGGAACTGATGGACCATATTGTGGCTCAGAGCCACTGCACTCATTAGCAAGCAGTGTGGAGGCCCCTGTTTTATTCCCCAGAAGGCTTCTCTTGGGACTTGTCGGGAGCCTGACTTCGCCGCACATGCTAGTGGAGCTGCTTCCCCTTGCCCTGGGTGCTCTGTCCTCTTTAGGAGTAGCCTTGCTCTGTCAAATGCCAGGAATTGGGAGGGGGTTCAACTACTGTATGAGGGCTCAGTGCATGGGTGGGTTTTCCTCACCCTTTCCTCCATGCGCCTGAACAGAGCAAGCCATGCTCTTATGCAATATGCGCAGCCTTCCTTTATCTCTCAGACTTGAACTCCAAATTCTTTTACTGGTGCATTAAACTTCCTTGCATTTCTAACTATAATAGTAATAATAATAATAATAATAATAAAAAAAATAACCATACTACTACTACTGATGATAATAATAATACATTACACTTGTATTGCAAGGTATCCAGCTTGTAGCTGCTTTGGTCTAGAGGCAAAAGCAATCAGGACTTATGATAGAGGTGGTATCTTTTATCAGATCAACTAGATTTTTGGGGAAAAAAAAGTCTTTAATTGCAAGCTTTCGGGGACAAACACCCTTCTTCAGGTGTAGGAGAAAAAGCTTGTCTTGCAAGGCTCTCAATCACCCTCAAAGCATGTGTGCAATGGTTTGGCTACATGAGATCCTTTCCAACCTATGATTCTCGATCTACAAACAGTAAAGAGAAAAGGCTTACGATATTGCTGTGATTCAGGTGAAGTGAGTATTATGTTGCTTACTGGACAGAAAGGTAAACTGAGGCGGTGAAGTGATTTGCCCAAAGCTTTAATATTTCAAAATACGAATCTCCCCTCTTTCTTGGTACTTTTAAAATGCTTTCTGGTAGGCAAGCGGTGCTACACTTCGGGGTAGTCATTAAGAAGGCGTGCATCCCCCTAGAGACAGTGAAAGGTTGCTGCTGTGATCACTGAGTTAGCCAACTGAGCCATTTGGGCAACCTGTCCATAAGCAAATTTCCCCAGGAGCCTCGCAATCATGGCTGTTGTGCTGCATCTGGTATATTTGCTTAGCTCTGTGCCTCCGCTGGGCTGAATGGGGGGCGATCAGCATATTTCCCTGAGACACAATAATTAATGAAATTCATTTTGCTTCCCTCATTCCGCTCTTCTTTTTAACACTCGGTAATGAGAAACGCCGCATGTTTGGAGCTGTTGTGACGTGACCTATCTCTGGAAGGGTTAACCCAGAAGAGCCTTGGAGAGTTATCTCTCCCCCCACCATGTTCTTTTATTTTTGGACTGGTAGCCTCACATTTCTGTAATCTAAATGTGCAAATGCTCTGCAGTCACGGTCCAGTAGCTGGGTTAATCTCAGACCCCTGGAGTGGCAGATGGCTGATTTGTTGCTGATTCCAGTTATAGAGAATCGGGCCACCTATTATCTCTGCACAGGCTGCTGCTTAAAAGGATGCCTTGGGCAAAACCAGTGCAAAGCGAGGGAAAGAAAACACTCTTCTGTGATCTGTGTTACCACAGGTGAAAATGTAAAATATTTCACCCTTGCGAAAGAAGAGCTTGAAAGGTGGACAAAGGCGGAGAGGGAGGCAGAGAGCCCTCCTTTTCTGCCTAGATGGGCTGAAGCGAAGGGGAGAGGGTGACGATGCTGAATCGCTGCCACTTATCCTTTTTTTAAATGGGTCTGCGATGTGGTAATCCTTGGCTACAGCTCCCGGCTTTAACTCTTAAACAAAACAGACTGCTTGGCATCACGCAGCATCTTCGTCCTCCTCCCAAGCCCTCCACAAAGGGGTGCAGGAGGAATCGGTGATCCAACTCCTTCCCCCTCCGCCGTTTGGCACCTATCAACCTTTGTGGTGGCTTAGCAGGCTGAGGGGGTAGCGAGGAAGACCCCAATGACTCTCTTTTTGCTGCAAAACGTTTCCACGGCAGGGTGGAGAACAAAACTCACGTGACCAAATGGGCTGAGCAGAAGCTTACGGACACCGCCAAAAATGAAGGGCACCCAGGTGTGGATGCATGCGAGGGGGGCAGCCGCTCAGGCAAAGCGGAGGGAGGGTGTAACAGTTAGCAAGACCTAGGCTGGTGCCGGACCAGTGGGAAATGGCTGAGAAAAGAGCATATGGAATAGGAAAAGGCCGGACCAAGCTATGTGCGCACATGACTGTTTTTTGACTGTTTGTTTAGACAATCAAAATACGTATATTCTCTTTGCTCAGGAAAATGCCAAGGAGCTAGAAGGCGAGTTCGAGAAGAGAAGGTTTAAATTCCCCATACAGAATCCAGTGACTAAACCTGTCAATAAGGTAAGCATTGGGGCTTATAACTTTTTCAGGCATAATTTATTCAGATGCATTAGTTAGATGTAAAATTCAGCACACATTGAGATTTCTCCTGTTAAACGTACGGGTTTAAAGGGATCCCAACCCAAGCTGGGGGCTCTTGTCAATGCATGTGACTGTGATTTGGGTTTCTTGGGAGCCATTTATTTTGGTGTGATCTGTTCTATGAATATGGGAGAGCGACCCACTCCGTGGCACTGTGACCCAGCGGGAAGAAAGGGCCTTACTTACATCGACCGCTTGCCTAACAAGCATGCTTTTATAGCCCCCCCGCGCAATCTGTGTCTGAGAGACAAGAGTGAAATCTCCACTACCCTCCTCCACTTGAACCCCCACTGCTTCTTCACCTGTATGGAGCAATCATGTTTGGATGAACATATTGATTTCATTTATTTTTAAAAAAAAAGGTGGGTCAAAGTAGTGCCGCCTGTGCACCCGATCACACAAACTTCCTTTCTCCCTGGTTTCTGATGGGAACAGAATTAGAAATAGCAAAA
Source organism: Crocodylus siamensis (assembly GCF_052110815.1). Classification (NCBI taxonomy): domain Eukaryota; kingdom Metazoa; phylum Chordata; order Crocodylia; family Crocodylidae; genus Crocodylus; species Crocodylus siamensis. The sequence goes on from NC_143397.1 coordinate 10,298,591, forward strand.
TACGGAGGCGACATTGGGCTGACATGTTCGAAAACCTACGCAGGACAAAATGAGAGAGGCTGATCTGGGATTATGTCACCTTGGCAAAGGGTGGAATATCTGCCCATCAGGGTAAGAGACCCAAGTCTCATGAGTTTTCCAAATATCGACGTTTGGTTAAAGTAAAGGAGATGCTCACTTCGTGGTTGTTCAAATCTGGGGTTTGGTTGAATGGTGTAGGAAACGTTTCTGAGATTTAAATCATAGCTAAATTGAACAGATACACATTCCCCCAGGTTTCCCCCCCACTCTTTGATTCTGGAGAGCATCCCCATTCAGGATGACAAATAAGCACATGCTTAAATCCCACTGAGGCGCCCAGCTTGATCCTGTTACTCCTAGTTATATCAACTTTGACGTCAGTGGCACTATGTAAGCACGTGTATACATATTAACCTGAATATGTATTCATGCTAGTGAGTGTTAAGGTGCCCTCCCGGACGAGGGCCTCCTTTTGTTGGTGACAGCAGATCCGTTCCACGCACGCTGATGTTGTTTAAAATAATTCACTCGCAGGTTCCCTTCAAAAAATTGTCCTGCCTTCCAGAAGGGAGGCTCGTGCTGGTCCCTTCGCAGTGATTATTATAATCAGACCTGTCAGCCTTCACCGTCCATGCTGATCACTTGCCTTTAGGAGGGTTTCTCCTGAAGCCCATTACCAGTATGGCTGCTTTGGGGGAAAGAACCATGGTATTCCCCCGCCCCCCGAATCTTTGATGAGTCTCAGCTTTGAAAGGGATTGGAAATTGCAAAATTATTTCCAGTCGTGGTTAAAAGGACTGCCTGTTTGTCCTGGTGTATGTGCTTGCACCTGGTATGCATGCCTTTCATGTAGGATGGGTGGTGGCAACTTTTAATTAGTTTGCAACACCTGCCTGGGGGGGGATATGAAACACAGTCCTTGACTGATTTCAGAAACCTGTACAGAGTGGGTAAAGAAGAGACCCATTAAGTCACTCGTGAATTTGGCCCATCCTTCATTCCTTACTGCCATGTCATCTTCAATGCTGTATTCTGCCCAGTAAAGATGACAATGGTCCAATATACTATTCCCTATTGAAGGGATAGCCCACAGTTCAGCTGGTCTCCCCGTTGGGAAATTCAGCCATGTTTTTCGTTGCCTGCTTTTTTTCCATCTTAAATAATTCCTTCCTACTCTTAGTTTCTATTCCTGTTGCTAACTTTGAGACAGATGCCATGCTACAGTCCTTCGTCATTGTCTGGAAATGTTATGCATCCATAGGTTTCCAATCCGTCTTGGGTTAGAGGCGTGATCCTGTGAATTGCTGTCGAGTAGGCTTCGCTCCCCCTGGTTTCAGTGGCAGTTGAGGATGATTGGCACTTTGTAGAGTCTGGCCCTCAGCTAGGTTTCCCAAAAGGAACGAAGGGAGGAGGAAGAGGGTGAAATTTGCAGCATTCCTCACTATTGTTTATTTGTACTGTGAAGGGATATGATTTGCCTTTGTTTTATTTAAATGAATTGAGAACCACAAAGTTATTTATCAGGTGCCACCTCCTGAATGAAGATAAATGCCATATTCCCAAAGACATCATCTATTATACAAATAGATTCTTAGGCATATCTTTTCCTTTCCCTTGACTATTCTAAAGTGTAAAAATGCCACTGGCTGAATACATGGCCATCTGCTGAATAGTATTTAACAGAAGCATCTTATGGCCTTTAGATCAGTCGAAATCTCAAGACATCTCGGAAGACGATTGATAGGGAGTAAAGAGGTACAAAAATAGCCTTGACATCACGAGGTGTTTCTTCTCCATACAAACATCCTTATTTGCTCCAATCAGGCAGCTCATCAGGGAGGACGTGGCGGCAGAGGGATGGATTTAGAGTCAGACAGCCTAGGCTTGCTTGAGCTCACCTGTCTGCAGTGGGACAATATGACGTGAAGCGATGCTTTTTGACGTTGCAATAGCAGTACCTTTGGGTGCTGCTGCACTATAAATGTTAAAAACCTCTTTTCAGAAAGGCCTTGCCAGAGGACTGAATGAAGCCTAGTGTCTCTCCTTTGACCCAATGTCTGTCTCCAAGGAGTCTGTGCATTTTGAACAGGAATCTTACAAGCCCCTAAGCCAGCGATTCTCAACTTTTTTAGACTTAGGAGAACTCCTTGGGAAATGCTAGCTCTTAGCTTCACTCATTTTTTGACTAGGGAAAAGCAACGGAGCATTTTTTCTATAGCCAAGAGCTCAGGAAGACCCCAACAGGGCAGGGTGTTTTTGACTGTCCCTCCCAGGCAGTCCAGTCCTTACATGGACACTATGGATGCCTATTTGAAATGGGTTTATCTTGTAAGTCATGTTTGCCCAGTTGGCCAAACCTGCCAAAGGCTGTATTTGGCAGCCCTACCCTCGGTGGTGATGAACCAGCAGGCACTGTTGCAGCCTCCTGACTGCCTGCTGGAGACAGCAACCTCCCCAGTTCAGTCCACCTGTAGCAGCAGGCTGCAGGCCAGCCAACACGTACACCTGCAGGTCTCCCGTGCTAAACCCCCCTGAAGCCTGTGCTTTCAGTTCTCTGACTGCTGACCCTGCTCGGCTCTGACTCTGGGCTCCGGTTGTTTGGATTTCCCCCTTGGTCTCTTGACCCCAGAACCCCGACTTGAGCCTATGACTTGGACTTTGCTCCTTAAATTACCCCTTGGTTCTGGTACCTTGGGCTCTAGCTCTGGTCTCTGGCCCTCCCATGGTGGCCTACCCAATAGGCTAGGCTATGTCCTAGTCTTTGCACCAATGCTATGGACATCTCTTTGAAATAAGCTTATCTTGTGAATCATGTTTGCATATCTACCAGTGCTAATATTGCATGGCAGTCTGCAGCACCCTTGAAAGGATCTCAAAGCACCCCAGGCTGCTATGGCACCATGGTTGAAAATCCCTGATTTAAACTGACAGGTGACCCACAAGTTGGATTTGTACCTCCCACCTTTCCTAAAGTGACTGAATATGGCCCATTTCCCATTCCTATGTTGCTGATCCCCTCTTCAGCCCTCCGCTCATTCTCCTTTCCCTCTGCTACAGCAGGCCCTGCTTATTCTCTCCCTGCCTTCCTCCACTATAGCAAGGCCTGTTTACCAGAGGTAAGTTCTCTACTTTTCTTCCTGCTCCCTCGCCACTGCCTCTGACATGGGCAGCCACCTCTCCTTTCTTCCCCTCTTCCCCCCTGCAGGGAGTGATGGCCCATAATGCACCCAGGTAGCAAGCGCCCAACCCTGCCACTTTAAAGGGTTGAGCTCCGCTGTGCTGAGCCATGCGATTCTTACCTCAAATGTCTGTGCTTCCTTTTTTATTTTTTTTTCCTACAAATAATGCCTGGTAAATCAGTGCATACCTACTTCAGAAAAAAAGTACCAATGCTAAAGAAAGAAATATTTGGCTAGCAAGACACAGAAGGGCTTTTCTCTGCAGTTTAACCCCAGCATAGAATCACAGCAACCAGGAATGAAAAGCACTTTTTGAATGATCTCTCTCTTCAGCAGCATAGGATTATCCTTCCAATTTACCAGCGGTCTGTTTTGCAGTGAAATGGAACAACAGGTCTTGCATCCATTCCCAGGGTGGGGGGCAGTCCACAGCCTCCGAGTCCCTTAGACATCGCTGCTAGTTGCAGTAAGGACATGTTTGTTGATCAGCATTTAATATACACGTGGCATCTCTGTTGACGCGACATAGTAGGTCTAGTAGCTCGATCCACTTCTTTTGGTGAAGTCTGAGTGTGTAATCAATACAGGTCGCCCATGGCTTTTGAGTGTGTGGCTTATGGTACCAAAACCCAGCACTAGACGATTGGATATGGAAGGAAGGTATAGTAGGAAATGATCCCTTGTTAAGTCATCCAACCTCTTTGATCAGGTGGCTGCCAGGCTACCCCCACTCCTCTTGTCTTGCCACTAGATCAAAATGCCTTTTAAATCCAAAAGAAGTGCCGATATGAATTCATCTCACTATGCCCCTGGCCTCACAGGTCCCTGGATTTGGGGGAAGGTGCATCAGTTCTGGCCATTGATGTGTCTACATAAGAAAATCAAGCATGCAGCACTTCTGCTGCCCCACCCTATTTTCCTAGTATACAACAGAGAAGCAAAGGCTGGGTGTCAGCTTTGCTGTTTTTTATTCCCCCCCCCCACCGTTATGCACATGCTGCTGCTGTGTTGCAGCTCGCTCGCTGTGCGAAGCCTCTCCCATTCTCGGGCCACATCTGCAAAAAGCTCAGCGGCTGCCACGCCGATGCCTGTGGAGGTGTTCTCCAGAGCTTCCTAGGCAGAACCGTTCAAAGAAAGGTCTTCCTCTGAAACGCACCCATCTAAGAATAACAACTTCTAATGATGCCTTTGAAATCTTTACACAGAGGAAGCTTTGCGGCGTGTGGTGAAGAAGGTGTAGGTGCATAACACTTCCTCTGCCTCCCTCCGACTCCTTCATAATGCTCAGATCCCTGTGATGTGCACAGGGTCACGTCGGGGTGGGTGCTGACTAGTCTCTTTAGAGCTTTAACATTGTCATGCTATGCGTCCCCACCCCTGCATGGTTTGGTGCACATGCATATGGCTCTGTATAGCTCAAAGGAGGGACCCCAGGAAACAGCCACACAACGCTTTGACAAACTGCTCGCTGAGAAGTTCACAGACAACAGGAACACATGCTTCCTCAAAGGTAGCCCACGAGAAGCATGTGGTTGCAATCCCAGTTCAGGACACACAGGTGAGATGACTTTCTTGACCGCAGTGAGACATCCCAGATGCTGGAAACGTGTGATATCATGCAGATGACTATGGTGTGGCATGGGGGTGGGGGAAAGAAGAAAAAGAAGAGTGGCTTTTTGTAAAGTGCAGCTGCCCATGCATAATGCCTTTGTAATGCACACAGTTACAGCATCTGTTTTTTGGCTGTTATTCTTAGATTTCAGGCAGCCACCATTTCCAGTTGCTCACGTGAAGTCTGACGTCCAGTGTGACACTGGAAGAGCTTTGGTGTTTCTAGATTCAGAGCCGCGCTTCTGTGAAACCTTTCCCGCCTCACCACAAAGTAACACGCAGTAGAAAGAAATCCAGGATTATCTAAGGGACTGAAAGCATCCTTAGAAGTATTGGCCCTGATCCTTTTTATGACTTTGGAAACTCGGGAGGGGAGATGTCCTATGCTAACGATATGTCCCTTTTGCCCGGCCGGATTCCCTTGTGCTGAAAGGTGAAAGAAGGGTTGATGTTGTGATAGCAGCTCTCTTTCACATAAAGGTTTCTGGAAAATCCTCTAGCACAGACTTAGCATAACAGCTCCAGAGGTCTCCCACTCCCAGGGTGGATCTGCTAAGTTTCTGGGTGCTTTGTATTGCTAGTGGAGACCTGAGGATAGGATCCAGCAGGCTGATATATAAAAATAATTCTAATAAATGTCACAGTGGATCAAGATCAATGCTCCATCCATTTCCATATCCTTCCTCTCAGACTGTAACTAATGACACATACTTCAGGGGAAAAGTGTGAAAACCCCTTCAGATAAGATACCTAAATAGGCAAGAAGCCTTTGTGACCCAGTTATGTTCTCTGACAGCACCACAGCTGCAGGATAGGAGCTTTTTGTCATTTCCCCTTAGCCAGTGCAACATCAGATTCTCTCCACGTAACCTATATATGTCATATTAATATATACATGTATATTTTAACCCAGTTAGTTATGTATCCCAATCATGTCTTGCAACGCAGAGTTTCACAGGTCTGTTCTATGCAGAGGTATATTAAGACATCTTAGTGTCCCAGGCAATGACAGCGCACGGAGCAGCAGTGGCCATTACTGGCAGCAGTATGGTGTGCCAGTAACTGCAACAGATGCTATTTTTGCTCCAACAAGTAGGTGCCCTGGGGCTGCTGCCCTGACGAGCCCCTAATTCCCCAACCCCCATCCCCTTAGTTCTACTTCTGATTATATGTTGCCTCATTTTTTTTTCTCCCATACAGCAGATCTCTTTTTTTCTACAGGATTTTCAATCATGAGATTCAATTTCACATCATTTCATTTTTACTTTTTTGGATTCACGCTGCCCCTAAGTAACAATATGCACTTTGAGCTAAGAAAACCTGTGATGTGTTACAAAATGTGTAGAACCCACCTTTTTATGTAAGTGCATCTTGAATTTTATCCTTAGTTATACTGGGGGTTACCTGTAGGGATGTGGGTGCAGAGTAGAGCCACAGAAATGATTTTTTGAAGGGGTGGGGGGAAAAATCCTTACTGTGAGACTGAAAAAACTTGAATGCCTTAGCCTTCCAAAACAAGATGGAAACATGACTTGATGACTGTGAATAAGTACCCACATGGGGATAAAATACAAAGGCATTTGTAGACGACACGGCGACTGTTCCTTCTTAATTTTCAGCGCCTGAAAAATGTTAACGCTGTTTATTGTGGTGCGGCGCATTTGTGTTCGCACAACACGTGCTTTTGAGCGAGTTAGGTCTCGTGTGTCGTTCCCCGCAGATTCCAGCCGGGGTAGCTAAATACCAGTCTACCCCCCGGCCTTGTCTTTCCTAATGAATTACAGCAGTAGGCTCACCTGAGCCTCCACAGTCCCAGCCCCCAAACCCCTGTCACTTGCACCCCCCTAGGCTCAGGCCAGTGCATATATATATGACTCTTGTAGTTTTTATATATAAATAACTGATATGATATCATAAGTATACGGGGTTGATACTAGCATGTGGGTGGGTGTTCGTTGCCACCCCGGTTGGTTGGCGATTTTGTGCGGCTGATGTGCAGCAGCCGAAACTGGAAGCCATGTGTCATCTACAAACCCCCCTAGGCACTAGGCTAGCTGGAAGCACTCTCCAGCCCTCCTTTTGCAGCTCTTATTGAATGCAATTGCATAGATCCAGAGAGGGCAAGAGCTCAAGAGTAGGCATAGCTCTGTAATGAGAGTATTCCCTTAGGAGAGAGGGGGTAGGCCTGGGGCCTAGTCCTGCCCCTGGATTATTTTTGCATTTGACACTCAGACCAAGGGTAAAGGCATACAAACTGTTCAGAGCATGGAGATGAGAAGCCAGGGCTCATGGATGAGTTCCTGAACCACTAGACTACATTCTTACTCCCTTCTGAGCTCCTTCTCCCTCTGCGGTCCCATGAACCTTTCACTCCTTGCTGCACAGTGGCATGGAGCACTTGAGCTGCCTAAATTTAGGGGTTTGCTTTTTGCAAATGCCGCCAAAATCCAAATGATTATGAAGCCATCACCTGTGTCGGACAAGAACACCGAAAGGTGAAGAAGCACACCTTTACCCAAAAAAAGACTAGTTGATGGACTTTAGCATGGCACACAGAAGGCCATTGTCCATTGGGATGGCTGCTCAATATCCAGGAAGGTTGCCTAAATCGATTCACACCTCCTCTGCCTGCTTGTGTTCTGGCCTGTCGTCCCCTTGCTAGTCCCACAGTGAAGGCCTTTTTGTTATTGCTGAATAAAATAATGTTATGGCAAAAGCACAGTCTGTTTTTGCAGACCTCGGAAATGTATTTAGCTGGCCAGTCCAACCTTAACAGGAGAAGACTATTGCAAAATCTTCTGTTTGCAACCTTTTGATGCTAATGAGGAGAGAAGAGCAGAGCTAGAACTAGGGCAGCAGAGAGGGGCATAGAGAGGTGGAAGTTAAAGCCAAAAAATTCAAAGGAAAAAAAGAAACAAAAGCCGTGTGAGGAGTACTAACCCCCAGGTAGGCCGCCGTTGAAGGGAGTATATTTTCCAAGTCTTAACATTGCCGCATCCATGCTGAAAGCCTTTCTGGAAGATATTCTTTTTGGCCTGTGTTGCACGTCAGACAGGTTTAAATAATATAATTGCCCTTTCTGCCTTCCATATTTATGGAGATACGGTAATTCCTCACAATGTAATTTCTTAAAACAATTATTATTAATTGATCCATTTAATAAACTAATTTAATCTTCAAAATGCTTTACAAATATTAGCTCCTGAATCCTGATATGATCCCTGTAAAAAGAATAGTGCAAATAATTGGTGGTTCATGATGATGATGATTATTATTATATTACTACTAGTGAATTGCCCATCAAGAATGATGGATGAATTTCAGATAACAAAAACAAACAGGTATATTTTACTTTTGATATTTATTAAATAAATTAAACCTTTATAAAGCATAAATAAAATGGGCTGAACATTTGAAGATACCAGTCCCTTCCTGCATTTGTTCTCGTCCAGCAGGCTGGAGGTGGACCTGCCCATGTTGCTGCCTGGCTGCCACCTGTGCAGCTCTTTGCTGGGCAAGGGCAAGGGCAAGGGCAGGTGAGCTCCATGCCTTGCAACAGCCGCCCACTCCCCCAGGCTCCCTCTGTGCCATCCCCAGGCACCTCCTTCCCTGCTTGGGGCTCAGGATGGGGCCACTACTGCTCGCCCACTCCCTTGCGCCTCTGCCTGGCTCCTGCTTTTCCTCCCCTGACCCCTTCCTCTGCTCTTCCCACTGCACCAGGCTCCTGGCACCCTCCTGGGAGGAGCTCAGTAGAAACAGCCCTGCCCCCTGACTTTTTTCCCAGTTCTGGAAGTTGGGATCATTCTGACATGCTCACTAAACAAATGCTAAGGTTTAGCAAAGAAATTTCTCTGAAGACACAAATGTTTTATCTCTTGCAGTTTTCAAGCTATTTGCATTTAAAGAGCATTACGGACAGACGGACACACAGACAGGCAGACTAAGCCATTTATATATAGAGAATTATTAGTATTAGCTTCCTGAATTGAAAAAACTGGCCAAAAAGTGTTACTGGTAGACATGAAATTTTGGGGCTGGGAAGGGGTGGGTTTGTGTTGAAACTGAATTAAAGGGGAAAATAATCACTTTGGGTTAAAAGGGTTATTTTATCTAAGTGACCAAAACTGTTGCTTTACATTTTCCTTTCTCTTTCTTTCTCTTTTTTGCTATTTGATTTCTTTAACAGCACCAAAGCAAATGTATTAATCATATATGTTTTGAAAATATAAAAGGAGGAAAAGTTTTGTTTCAAAGCATCAGACAAAGAAAATAAAGTTTTTCACAGTTGTTTTCTAATTTTTGTTAGGCCCAAAACTGTTGGTTGAGTTTAAAATTCTTATATAGTGAACTGCAGATTCAGGTGGATCTGAATCTGCAGTTTTTCAGTGGGTAAATTAATCAGCTCTACCCTTAAGGTAAGTAAGTAAATTAGTCACATTAGAGACATTCAATTTTGCATGAAGGAATGGATATTCCAGTAACATTGAAACTTGAAACCTGCTGCTGCTTGTTAAAGGCACAATATTTATTGTTTCAATGACCCAGTTTGCTATCAAGTATCAATGATCTGCTACATCCCAAGTAATCAATAGCTCCATCAGTTGAGTATGCCCTGGAAATATAAGTATTACTGTTAATATTGATCTCTGTAGCTGACACAGACATCAGACTTCACACTCCTCCTTGCTAGCACCTTGGGTTTTGCGTGTAAAGCAGCCTGCCTATAAATTGCTAAGGTTTGTCTTCTTCCGGGCATGTTTTGGGACACTCCTGCCCCATGTATAACAGTGCACATGCACATACAGACACATGTATCCATGTGCACGTCACTTGTCGATAATGATCAAGGATCCTGGTTTCTCTGATTTAAGAAAATCCCCAATTTTCAGTTAAAAAAGGTAACCCCAAATCCACATTTTTTCTACGATTAAAATGAAACACCACTCCTGTCTATCTATCTATCTATCTATCTATCTAGATACATCGATGGATGGATGGATGGATAGATGGTTAGATAGGTAGATGAATAGATTAGTGCCGTATCATTTAAATCATGGAAAAATGTGGATTTGGGGGGGTTACTTTTTTTAATTGAAAATTGGGGATTTTTTCTTAAATCAGAGAAAACCAGGATTCCTGATACTGATAGATGCAACGTGATTGCTGAGCACTGTGTTTTCAAGGTGCAGGTTAGACATGCCCCCAGGCTGGATTCGGCCAGATTACGTCTCTTCTGGGATCCCGTCTCTGTCTGTTGCTTACTGTCACGGAGTCACAGAAGGGCTCCGTGATTGTGAGAGTGATTGGCAGGGCTGCCAATCACCCAGGCAGCTCAGGTGCCTGGTTGCCAGGGGCAACCAGGTGGTCACATGACCGGAAGGGGGCAGGGCCAGGCCTTTATAACCAGCTCAGGCCAGAGCCTGAAACACAGTTCCCTTCTGGCTGCCGCAGGAGCAGGAGCTCTGCGGCTGAGCTGAGCGGCCGGGGTTAGTGGCTACTACTTCATCGCGCTAACCGGCTGCAATGATGCAGGGAACAGGATTGCCCTAACTGGAGGTAGGATTGAGAGCCCTGGTGGGGCTTGGAGTTGTTAGGCGTGTGGAGCCTTTGTATTTATGTTATAGCCAGATGGCTTGAGTGTTTAGTTATAGTTTACATCCGGAGGACCGGGGAGGCTGTAGGGGAGCGAGGAGGCCTCAGGGGAGCTCCCCAACAGCTTGGGGGTTCCCAGGGCCCAGTTGAGGCACAGTGCCGGGGGCACTAGTGTCAGTGCGGCTGGGCATGGTATTGCGCCAGGGAGGCACAGTGTGCGGGTTACAGACCCCAGCCCAGAAGGGCGGTGTTTAACCCTGGAGCGGAGCAGTGACAGAGCGCAGGAGGTGCAGAGTCAGCCCGAGAGGGCAAGGCCCGGAGCAGGGCAGAGACAGAGCGCGGCGAGAGCGGCCTAGCTAGCCACCCAAGGGTGCTGAGATTAGGGCGGCGATAGTGAGCCGGCCCGAGGGCGCCGAGGCCAGGGCGGCGATAGAGCTTAGGCCAGGGCGGTGATAGTGCCAGCCACCCGAGGGCGCCGAGATTAGGGCGGCGGTAGTGCCGGCCCAAGGGCGCCGAGACTAGGGCGGCGATTGAGCCAAGGCTAGCGCGGCGAGAGCAGCCTAGCTAGCCACCCGAGGGCGCCGAGACGAGGGCGGCAGTAGTGCTTGCCCAAGGGCGCCGAGACTAGGGTGGCGAGAGACCCGAGATCCGGGCGCAGGGAGTGAGCCGGCCCGAGGGCGCCGAGGCTAGGGTGGCGAGAGTGAGCCGGCCCGAGGGCGCCGAGGCTAGGGTGGCGAGAGTGAGCCGGCCCGAGGGCGCCGAGGCTAGGGCGGCGATAGAGCCAAGATCCGGGAGAGGGAGCGTGCCGGCCCAAGGGCGCCGAGGCTAGGGCGGCGAGAGTGCTCCAGACTCAGACCGAGCCGGCGATTAGCCAGGCGCCGGCTAGAACCCGGCCCAGGGGGCCGGTAGTGAGCGGCGCTGGAGGAGCCGACCCAGGAGGCGCCAGCAAGTAGCTGGGCGCCAGCGTGATAGGCCCAGGGCGTGGGGAACGGGCCAGAGATTGGGGCCCGACCCAAGGAGGCGCCAGGTGGGCGAAGAGCCCCGGTGCCCGAGAGTGAGAACAAGGGCACCCGAGGGGCGAGGGACCATACAAGCGTCCCCCGGAATAGCTGCGAGGCTTGGGGCGTGCTAAGGGGGAGGCTTGGAGGCACGCATTGCCCTTAAGGCAGGAAGCTTATTAAATCCCCAGTCTGGAATAGGGACGAACAACTAGACCGTCCATTAGGGAAACTGGCAGCCTCCACATTACATATCTTAACATCAAAGTCGTGGCGGGCGAGATTCCGAGGGTGCTACGTCACCCTAACGTGACGGTAGGCGGCGCTAGGGAGCTCACGGCCGCCCCTAGTCGCCGCTCCCTCACACTTACGTAAGATCCTTCAGAGAGACCTGAGGCCCCCTCAGCACTTTTCTAGTGGTCCCAGGAAGAAAATCGCTTGCATCTTCCAACTGAGTGTATTCAGTACAAAGGCTGAGGTGCCATGCAGGAGACTGGCGTTCGCCGTAGAACGCAATGCAGTCCATCTGTTAGGTATTTATATGGACTCCATTACCAGAGGATTTGAGTAACTTGGAAGCATCTGCGTCCACACCTTCCTTGTTCCCCATGGTAGGAAAATGCCACGGTCGGTAACTTATGGCCCTTAAGCTAGTTTAGCCCTCAGAGCCATTGGGTCTGGTCTGCAGGCTGGGGGGCTTTGGTGATATTTCGTTAATAGAGGACTTTACTCATGCCACAGCCAGGCAGTGGGGAGACATGGTGGAAATGGCATGGTGGCAACAGCAGCCAGGTCTTTGTGCTAGCCTACCTTGGCCTCAGCTGGGTTGTTCCAGCCAGCTGCTAGAAGATGTTGCCGACTACAGCACTAGCCACATTGCAGATAGGAAATTGCTGTTTAGAGGAATGAAGTGATTTGTGCATGGGCCCACACAGTCTGTGGCAGTGCAGAGACTTGACTTCAGACCTCCCAAATGCACAACTTAACCACCGGACCATCATTCCTCTTAACACACTGGAGCCTCTGTGTGAACAACTATGCCAAGCCTCCCTTTGTTGCCATGTGGACAATGAGATCATAGCTGCATATGGTGAGACTAGCAAAAATCATACGATATACCCCTTGTATAAGTATCTTCCTCTGTGTAGCATGAGAAAGTATCACACCCAAGTCATGCTGGACGGGACCTCTGGATGTCATCTAGTTCAAACCCCTGCCTAAGTCTAGATCATCCCTACCCATCTCAAACATATCCTTGTCTACCCTATGGTGGAAATGACACAATCAATCCTGTCGCACACTAACCTGACACAGGTAAAGCAGGGGGACAAGGAGGGTAAATGTCCTGCTGCTGAGGTTGTATGGGAGTGCCTGTAGAAGGAAGCTCAGGCAGGAACAAAGCAAACCCCGGGTCGTCTACAAGAAGATGTTGGCTCTGCCTCACTCCCAGGTTCAGTTTGCTGGGTCTCCTGCAGCTGTGCTACGTGGGCAAGCTGAAGGGAAACAGCATTCTCTGCTTTCCCCTGGTCTGTATCTGCATGCAGAGATGCAAGTCTCTGTGTCTTTGGTGCTTTTAGCAAAGTCCACAATGGATTCACAAGGAAACCAGAAATGAGTATTTGGCAGATTAATTTTGCAATTGTCAGTCTTCCCAGAGGAAACCCAGAATTTCATTATCTAAGGCATAGGCATGATTTCCTGTAAGCTCTATCCGGATTTTACTAGATCCAGATAGCGCGGGTAAATGGTAAATTAAGTTAAATTAAATTGGCCTTTTTTTTATTAGTATGCCATCATGGCAAATATATTTTCACCTTTGAGAAGAGAATATTAGTGTGTTGGTCCCATGTGTTACAGTAACTGTATCATGAGCTCTTGTGTTGCTGATAGTCCTTTGTAGATAAGTGACTGCATCTGGGGGGAAGTGTAGGTAAGTGGTAATAAAACCTCAAAGCCAGAGGGCCAACAAGTTTGTGATACAGTCTTGGGGGAGTGGAGTACTCTCCTAGCGGGAACAAGTGCACAGAGCCCCCAGGGCAGGTTTCTGAGGGACAAAGGGAAGGAGTATGGGGTTTGGGTGTAATGACTGGGCCAAGACATGGTTCTCAAGCTGCATCACTGAAGAGCTTTAAGAGCTGACTCTAGGGACTGGTGAGTGCTGCAGTTGCATAACGATGCTCCCTTCATCCCCAACAGGAGCCAAAATGCTGAGCCTGCAAAATGCTTGCAAATAGCAAGAGTGAAACTAGGAGCCTCAACCGGGAGGGAGCTCCAGCTGTAGTGGGGTGCGGTGCAGGAAAGGCAAGAAAGGCAATCCGAAGAAAAAAGGCCTTCCCCTCCACCCGCACACATGATCTTTACATGTCCTCTAGCTCTGTCATCTCAGCTTTGACTCCTCACGATCTGACCCTGTCGGGCTCACGGGAAGGTGTCAGGCAAAATGGGCCTGTAGTAGGGCAGTCAGAAGAAAAAGTGGTCTCTGCAGGGGAGAGACGAATGTACTGCTCCTTGAGGGTGGGAGCGGCTGCGTGGGAGGGTGCAGCAGCTGTTATGATCTAGCTCAATAGTCAGTCCCAAGCTCACACCAACCGTTGGGGCACCTCGGATGTAGCAATAACTTTCCTCCGCTCTTCCCAGTCCTTTGCAATCCTTGTACAATCAGTCCGTTTCTGTCCCATCCAGTCTTTGGTGGTCCAGCTCGTCCTAGCTCTTCCTCTTCTTCAGCCCTCCACAGCACCCCACAGGATGGTGTTGGTAAGGGTGCAGGGCTTTCTTGTTACATGTCCAAGCCATTGCGTCTTTCTTCTTATGATATCGAGTAAGGGTCGCACTTGCTGACTTCTTGCCTGATTTGATCTTTCCCAGAACCATTTGTTCTGCGAGCGGTGTAGGGCATGCACAGAAGTCTTGTAAAGCACGGCGTTGTAAAGGTCCCCTAGCCATACTAGTTGCCCTGACTTTGTCTTGAATGAAACGGGGTTACAGAGGGAGCAGTTTGGCAATGCTTATTTCACTGCAGTTGCAGTCGCATTGTAATCCCAGCCCTTAGGGGGTAGATACCAATGTTCAAGTTGCGCTATTCCACCGGTACGCTGGAGTCGGTGGCTTTATATCAGCTCAGTAGCGGCAGGCAATATTCCTTGCTAGATAACGACAACAGTGATAACACTCCGGCTCAGTGCTGAGCAGATTCTCCTACTTCACTCATCACTGCAATATTTGAGCACTTTCCAGAGAGGAACATGACTAGCAATTATCATACGTTTGTTCTTTCATCCTCTTCCAAGGGAGAAAATAGTGTGTCTGAGTGTTTTGGATTTATAGACACAGGAAGGCAGGTTGAAGAAATGTGCTTGGCACTTCAGGCAGAAGGTGGTGAGGTTTGTCTTGGTCTTTAGTTGCAGGCGAAGTTCATTCCACAGCCTTGAGCCTTTCTCTCAAACTGCTTTCTACAGATTAGCTTTACCCTCATTATAGGAGTAAATTCCAGTTTGCCTGAGGAGCAAAGTTGTCAACCACACTCTTTGTCCTGGATCTTAGATGATATTTTAGTTACCTTGGGCACAAGCTTTGAAGATGTGGGACAAGTCTTTGAACTTGATTTAGCATTTTCTGGGATGCCAGCATGGGCAACGAAGGACAGGTCTTTTGGGTTTGCACTAGCTGGTGTTGCTTAGGAAACATAGCAACATTTGGCACTAGTTGGAGTTTCCTAAGGACTGAAGGCTTCCTGCCCAGCTATATTGCATTGTAGTAATCTATCCAAGCAATAGTACAGGCTGGAACAGCTGAAGCCAGGATACTCATTTTTTTATTAAGAAGGAACAGTGCATGGGCAGATCTAGGACTATGAAAGGGAGATGCACAACATAGTGTGGTGTCTCAACACACATTAATCTCCAGTAAAAAAGAAACTAGAGGCTTTACTAATAAGCTTGGGCTATATTTATCAGCTTAACATTGATGAAAGACAAATATAAATTAAATATAAACGATTTCTTTGCCTCTGTCTTCCTAAGTAGGGACCAGTTCAGCCACCTCCCTGCTGGGCCCCCCTCGGGCCCCGAGAGAGACACGCCTGGGCCAAGGGTTAGCGAGGAGTTAGTTAGGGTACTTCTGGAGAGGCTGGACGTGTTCAAGTCCGCTGGTCCGGACGATCTTCACCCTAGGGTTCTACAGGAACTGGCTGAGGTCATTGCGGGACCCCTGGCGCGGCTCTATGAGCACTCGTGGTGCTCTGGTGAGGTGCCGGAGGACTGGAAGAGGGCCAATGTGGTCCCTATCTTCAAAAAGGGAAAAAAAGAGGACCCGGGAAATTACAGGCCAGTTAGTCTGACCTCAATCCCGGGTAAGCTCTTTGAAAAAATTATCCTGGCACACATCCAGGAGGGCCTTGCGGGGGAATGCATGCTCAGGGGCAACCAACATGGGTTTATCAGTGGCAGGTCTTGTCAGACCAACCTGGTGGCCTTTTACGATCAGGTCACCAACTCATTAGACGCAGGGGTTGCTGTGGATGTAGTCTTTTTGGACTTCCGGAAGGCTTTCGACACTGTCTCTCACCCTGTCCTCATCAAAAAGCTGGGAGACTGTGGTGTCGATGCCCACACGGTCAAATGGGTCGCCAACTGGTTGGAGGGCCGCACCCAGAGGGTGGTAGTGGATGGGTTCTTCTCGACCTGGAAGGACGTGGGCAGTGGGGTCCGCAGGGCTCGGTCCTCGGGCCCGCACTGTTCAGCATCTTCATCAGTGACTTGGATGACGGGGTAGAAAGCACCCTGTTCAAGTTTGCTGATGACACTAAGATGTGGGGGGATGTGGGTGCACTAGAAGGGTGCAATAGGCTACAAGCTGACCTTGACAGGTTGCAACGGTGGGCGGATGAGAATAGGATGGGGTTTAACACTGATAAGTGCAAGGTGTTGCACATGGGGAGGAAGAACCGGCACCACACTTACAGGTTGGGGAACTCCCCTCTTGCCAGCACGGAGACGGAAAAGGATCTTGGAGTCGTCATTGACTCCACGATGAACATGGGCCGGCAGTGTGGGGAGGCAGTCAAGAAGGCCAATCGTACCCTGTCATGCATCCACAGATGCATCTCGAGCAGGTCCAGGGAGGTGATCCTCCCCCTCTATGCGGCACTGGTCAGGCCGCAGCTGGAATACTGCGTCCAGTTCTGGGCGCCACACTTCAAGAGGGACGTGGACAATATGGAAAGAGTTCAGAGGAGGGCCACTCGTATGATCAGGGGTCAGCAGGGCAGGCCTTATGAGGAGAGGCTACGGGACCTGAACCTGTTTAGCCTCCACAAGAGAAGGTTAAGGGGGGACCTTGTGGCCTGCTACAAACTGGTCAGGGGGGATCAGCAGGTATTGGGGGAGTCCCTGTTCCCCCGTGCGCTGCCAGGAGTGACCAGGAATAACGGTCACAAACTGGCGGAGGGTAAGTTTAGATTAGATATTAGGAGGCGCTACTTCACAGTCAGGGTGGCTAGGGCCTGGAACCGGCTTCCAGGGGAAGTGGTGCAGGCTCCTAGCCTGGGGATTTTTAAAAGGAAGTTAGATGAGCACCTTGCCGGGGTCATCTGACCCCGGTGCTCTTTCCTGCTAAGGCAGGGGGTCGGACTAGATGATCTACCTAGGTCCCTTCCGACTCTAGCTACTATGAAACTATGAAATGTGCATTAATTGACCATATCCTATATCATGCATTAAAATAGCAAGGAACTAGGCCAAAAAATAATCAAAAAGATGTTGTTTCATAAGTCCAATGGTCATTAGAATTAAATGTACCTCCCTTTTTTCAGATTCATAAAACAAAATGAGTTATTTCAAGTCCTTTGCTTTAGCAGAATGACTTCGGGTACAGCAGAGACCCCAGAATCAACCTCGCCATCTGAGAGTGTGCAAGCGAGACATCATTTCTGCCCCTTCTTTTCTTCTAGACAAAATATAGTCACTGGAGAGCAGAGGTCTCTCGTGGCTTCAAACTCCTCTCTCAACTGCCCTTGATGCGATTGCACAAACGCACCCATCAGTAAATGTCAAAGGGCCAAGACAACAAAATGATCTGTCACATCTAAACAGCTTGCTGGTCTCAGAGCAATGTTTTGCAGCCATCTGCTTGCTGATGCTTAAAGCTATGATGCTTTTAAAAGTCCAAGAAACACCCTTGACCATCATTTTCTTGTATTTGATAACAAGATTTCTTTCTCATGCACATTTCCTGACAGCCCCAAGAATGTCATACTTTGCACTTCTCTGGTCAGCTGATGCTCGTAGTGTTGAAACAACAGCAGTGTATTTCTTCTTTAACCTTTTCATCTATCTATAGCCACAATTATTTTCTCCACA
This sequence comes from Crocodylus siamensis, assembly GCF_052110815.1. Classification (NCBI taxonomy): domain Eukaryota; kingdom Metazoa; phylum Chordata; order Crocodylia; family Crocodylidae; genus Crocodylus; species Crocodylus siamensis. Next base: position 10,316,348 of record NC_143397.1, read on the forward strand.
CCTTGCATATGAATGAATAAAAGGATTGGGCAGCATTGTGCTATTAAAAAAAAAAAAATCAACATGCAGTCATTTAATTACAGAGTGTATTTGCCCACTTGAGCTAAAAACAGGTTCTTTCCAAGCTGCTGTTTTCAACCTGTGATCTCAGTCTTGTCCTGTATAACAAACTAGCCATCACAACCGGTCCTAATTGGTATTCTTTGTGATAGTGTCAGCAGAGAGACTAATAATAATAAATGCATTGGATGTAAGAACCCAATTCTGGTGCTATTCTTAGAGGTGATTAGGAGTGAAGTACTGGCATGGTGGTGGTGGTAGTGGTGGGAGAAGTTGAGCTCCTGCTTTGTGCGCTCTGCCTCATTAGTGGCTGAATAAAGATGTCCTTTTGTCTCCAGATCTCTCATCTGAAATCTTTCATTAGCACCATTTCCACCGCTGCAATATTGCCACACTGCATAGCAGTCTGTCATGGGCCCTGAACTCTTTGTGTAAGGGGCTGCACAAGGTGATGGCCCATTTTCCCAAAGTTTCTGATGGCAGTACAGGGCAGCCTCTGCATACAGGCAGAAGGCTACTGAGATGAGATTAGTCCACCTAATCAACAGGGCCTACTGCAGACTCTTCACGGCTTTATTTTTTCTGTGCATCACTGCACAAGAGAGCTGTAAGGACGGATTTGAAGGAGGATGGCGAGGTGAGTTGCGGATGTTTGCAGGGAACTCCTCCCATGCAGAGGGGAAGTGTTGGAGTAAGTACAAAGGTGCGTTCGCCTAAGTTGTTTACACTTGACTTGGCAACTTCTTAGAGAAAACATTCTTTTTAGGATAAAAAAAAATGAATAAGCCATTCATGGGCTTAATGAAAGGTACGTTTTTCTCCATTACAATGGGCCTCATTAAAAGCTGGACCTTTCCCACATTGCTGTGTTTATCTGCAAGGCAATATTTTCCCTATGCAAAGAGCAGGGCACATTTCAAGCGCCGCAGCAAATTGAACCAACCCTTCGCATTCGGTGTCAAGCTTTGGACAGCCTTGGCGCTCCCTCGGATTCATTTTCAAGCTGCATCTCATTGCATATGGCAATTCTTAATTTGTACGTAGTGCTTTTCACCCACGGATCGCCAAGCCTTTCACAAAGGAAGGTGGGAATCATTATCCCTGTTTTGTAGGCCTGGGAACATGGAGGTGAAGTGACTTGTCCAGGACCATGTGGCATGTCAGTAGCAGACTCAAGAAGTGATGCTGACCCCCACTCCAGAGTTGTATCTATTGGAGCAGGCTGCATTTTTGGAAGGAGTCTTTATCTGGTGGTGGATGTCCCCTATGTAACTCTTTTTAGCTGATCCAGAGCCCACTGAAATGAATGAGTCTTTTTGTACACTTGAGTGGATTTGGGATCATGTCCAAAGCTGCATTCACTGACCCTTTTGTTCTTCCCAGCCCTAAAGCAAACCCTAGGTATCTGTAGTAAAGAAACATGGAGAGGGAAGTGCTGCTCTGTGGGAATTGCTGAGGGGGGGAAATGTTTTACTTGGTAAATAAATGCATAACTGAACGATCACTTTTTCTCATCTTCATCTCATGGCCTATTGGCTGCTCCTAATGGAAGAAAGCTATTTGACGTCTGTTTTGCATACAGAAGGGAAGATCTGACCTCCCCGACGTTGAACTTGTCTGTCGGTTGTTTCCAGCTCTCAAATTGGCTCATTAGACCAGCTTGAAAACCAGCTTGAGTTCAGGCTTCTCCTTTTGAAGCTTTATGAGACTTATCATCCCTCTCCTCTGGTTCCAGCAGGGGCACAGGCAGTAGCTTGGGAGGAATAGAAATGCGAGGGCAATATTGTAGTTCCCGGGCAAAACAAATGATAACACTAGTCTCACACAATCACTGAATCATTTTCAGCTGAATATATAAAGGTGGGTATTTTTCTGAAGATGACCCCGGAGGTTGTAAAGATACGTTCCCCCTCACCTTGCCCCCTTGCCTTCCCAAGGCTGTGCCTCTAGCGATTTCTCAAAAAGAGAGGATGCATTTGAATGCAATTCTCATGATACATTACAGTGGATGAAAACAGGAGGTGCAATGTGCACGCCTCACTGCTCGGGTCATCTTGTACCTTCTGCCTCCATCAGTTGGGTGGATCTTCTGTGTGCTCCGTGGTTTGTAGGAGATACCGATTCAGGCTTGGTACAGCAGTGTGTCCTCGTTGCCTTGGTGTGCTGTTGTTTGTACGTGCAGTCTGGATCTGGAGATGGCCTGTCCATGCCCAGATCACATTGATTATAATTCCATCGTTTCAGATCCTGCCCTCCAGTCTGGTTGATTGGAAACCATCATTTTAAGGCAGAACAAAAGTTTGCTTTCTCTCCCTGCAAACTGGCCGTGGTGGGCTCTGGACCTACAGAGAAATCAATGTGCCAGTTGCGGTCCCCAGGAGTTTCTGGTTGTGGTCTCCTCTGCTGTTGCTGTTGTAGGTTGGCCTTTTTTTTTTTTTTTGCCCTCTTACAAGGGAAAGGGCTTCCACATCTGTTTGTGCTGCTTCCTTAGTCATTTATTTGGTTCCAAAAGGCTGTCTCTTGGGGACACAGAGTGACACCAGACAGCAGAGTTTCCTTAGGATGCAGCAGATGTCCCAAGTTGCTTGCCACGGAAAGATGCCGGGTGATAATTTTGAAGCATGTGTAGGTTTAAGTCTGATTTCTTGCCAGTTTAGCATGTCATAGAATCATAGAAATCAAGGGCTGGAACGAGGGACCTCGAAAGATCATCGAGTCCAACCCCCTGCTCTGGGCAGGAATACTGCTGAGACCAAATGGTCGCAGCAAGGTGCCTGTCCAGTCTCCTCTTGGACGTTCAAGGTTGGGATTTGCACCACCTCCTCGGGAAGTCTTTCCCAGACTCTGGTCACCCTTACCGTAAAGAAGTTCTTCTTTGCATTCAACCTGAAACCATCCTCCAACAGTTTATGGCCATTGCTCCTTGTCCTCCCCTGGGGCGCCCTAGTGAACAGTTTTTCTCCCAGCTCCCAATATTCACCCCTTACATACTTTATAGTTGGCCACCAAGTCCCCCCTCAGTCTTCTCTTCCCCAGGCTAAACAGTCCCAGAGCCCTTAGCCTTTCCTCATCAGGTTTGTCCCCCAAGTCCTTCATCATCCTCATAGCCCTTCTCTGGACCCTCTCACAGTTCTCCACATCTCAAGTACAGTGCCCAGAACTGGACACAGCCCTCTAGCTGGGGTCTCACCAGCACCGAGGAGAGAGGAAGTATCACATAGCTCTGCTTGCAGTGCATCAGCTAATGCATCCCACCAGCTCTGTTGACTACAGCATTGCAGTGGCGGCTCATGTTCATCCTATGAGCAACCATAACTCTAATGTCCCTTTCAGCCAGCATGATTGTCAGGCTTATATCTCTTTATGGTCGCTCCATGACACTGCAAAAGGACCTGCACACAGCAAAAGAGCTGTACACGGGGGGAGGGGGGAAGGGTTTTTTCTCTTAGTGCCTAAGTTGCAGAATTAAGCATGTTGTGCCTCAACTCTATCCCTAGCAGTGTAATTGTGTTTTCTGCCTCCCTCAGCTCCCACTGCTGCTCCAAGGTATTCCCTCCTTGTCACAGTCGATCTCGTGCGGTTGTTGAGTACTGTTGTTCGACTGTGACATTCCACCTCCGATATAGCTGCATTCCCACGGTATCGCACGTGTCTGTCAGGCTAAGTACACTTGTAAAATCCTTGGGATGAAAGGCTTTGTATGAATGTAAACTGTTTTTATACAGAGTTGGAAAAGCTCTGTTGCCCACTTCTCTGTTCCTCTCACCTTTTGCCAGATTGTGCAGTATAGCACCTGCCAGACTCCTGTTTCTTCAGTAATGGGAAGTACCCTTTTTTCACCACAATCAGAGTATGGCCCTGTTTCTTTGGTTTACTTGTTGCACTAGACAAGCACTGTGCAATTAATAGAGATCTGGAACTACTACTGACTTTGCCTGGCCTGTTCTGGTTTTCTCACACCTCCTAGTAGGTGTATTGCAGCAGTATTTGCAAGTGCAGCAGAAATCAAGATGCCCCTGCCTAGGTCTGGACCATATGGGGACACCAAGTAAAAGGCAGAGCTGACACTATCTAGTCCAGTGAATCTCACCCAGGTGGCTGTGAGATCCTCTTAAGGGTGTTGCACAATATTAGGTGATTCATGAGATTTGCAAGACTTGCTCTGTCATTTTGTCTTTAGTCAGTAAACGAATGAAAGCTAAGAGTTGACACTGTTCAAGGACAGCCTCGAGTCTGAAAAGGTGGACAAGCACTGGTCTAGCCAAGTAAGACAGACAAGGTGGAATTATCACTACTTTTTCACAGAGGAGGAATTGATGGGCAGAGAGATTAATGGATTTTCTCAGGGGCACAAAGGAAGTGAATCCAAATCCACCAAGACTCAATGCAGTGATTCAATTAAAGGCCATCTATCCCATCTCAAAATCAGGCATTCATGAGCCGCATCACTGTATGAAAGATGAGCATATTGGCCAGCCTTATTGAGGAGCCCAATGGGCTCCACTTTGGCCAGGTCTTCAGTTTGGTCCATAAGGGTTCTCAGGTCCATAAGGCTCAGGTTCTTTTATTGAACCATTGCTTTAAATCTTCCCCTAAATTCTATGTCTTTATATATTAACATAGCCATTCCAGGTGATATTAGTTTCATAGAGAAAAAGGACTGGAAGGGATCTCCGGAGGTCAACCCTATCCAAACCATCCCATACATCCATAATCTAAACTCTGCATAAGACTACCCTCAACTCTATACAACATAGACATCACACCCTAACCCATCAGAGGTTAAGCAAAAGAGCCATGGCAGCCAATGTCCTGATTCTATAAAATGTTGTCAATATAGGCTCAAGAGGCCCTGGGTAGAGGGCCACGTGCCCTGCTACAGAGGAAGGCAAACAGCCCTACAGCCCATACCCATCTGACCATGTCTTCCTTCCTGACCCCAATATGGTAATTGGTCTGACCCTGAGCGGAAAGGCAAGACCCTCTAGCCAAGTACCTCTGGCTTTGTTCCTAGCAGGAGCATTGGCACAGTCTAGTTCAAGTCCCTAGCTTTACCTGTAGCCAACACCCAATGCCTTGGAGAAAGAAAACCAGCAAAGCCCAGAAGCATGGGAAATACCCATGATAGAAAACAAGCATAGCTACACCTACATCATCCCCGAATGGCAACCTCTTCTTGAACACCTCCAGTGGTGGAGGGTCCACAACTTCTTTAGGAAGTCTATTCTACTGCCTCGCTATTCTAACTGTAAAGAAGTTTATTATAATTTTTTTTTATTATTATCGGTATCCATTCTCAATTTGCTCTGGTGCAACCTTAAACCATTGGCCAACACCCTCCTCTCTGAAGCAAGAAAGCAGATCCTGGCTCCGGGCATCTCCTTCAGAGCTGTGCTGCCAAACTCACTCTCTGTTGTGGGGATTCTCCCTAAATGGAGCAAGCTTTGGTCTGTAATGGTGAAACATAGCCCTGATATTCTTTTATGTGCCTCCTTAGGATGCCCGTCTTCATAAGTGAACTGTAAATTTAGCTGTATTCTGTCCCAGTGGCGTTGGCCAGGGTAGGAATTGATCAGTCAGGCTCAGAGAGATACATTCCAGGTAGATGTTATACAAGAAAATGAATCCCTGATAATTGAGGAGACTTACTCTGACACATCTACAGAGTTGCTAACAGTGCAGTTTTGCCAGTTAAGGGAGCTTATGGTTATACAACCTCTGACCAGCTAGAAGAGCAGACAAGAGAAGTGGATATTAGCATCCATCCTGAACTTTAGTTACCAAAGTGAAGCTCCCGGGTGCTGCCCTTGGACTGAGCTCCAGCTAATTGAGACATCTAGAGCAGTTGCGTTCACAAATACCCTGAGGTTGTAAAATTCCTTCAGCTCCCCCTTCAGAAAATGTCTGTCAAGAGGGTGATGCATCTGATCTATTCTGTAGCCCTGCAAACCCAGGATCCGTACAACACAGCTAGGAGATGAATTGTCCAATAGTCCCTTTGCATGACTGAGAGGGTTTGGGATATGGATCTGAATTTCCCCCAATACTCCGACCAGGAGCTGGAGTCCATCACTGTCTAGCTGGGAGGAGATAAGGGCAGTGCAAAAGGGGTCCCCAACCATTGTTACTGAGTGGGGGTTGGGGGGTGTTAGACGGCTACAGGACTCCAGGTGATAACTGGCTACTGACTGGAGCAGAACTTGAGGTACTGCTCATGAGGCCAATAGAAAACTCCTGCAACCTGCTGAGAATTAGGTGGCTGGAACAGGAGGAGCAAAGGGCCGTATAAGCCTGGCTGTATGAGCCTTGGACTGATCCTTCCTTGATGAAGCAGAGTTCAGCAAGGCGTAGAAAGAAGAAACCACTTTTTTTGCACCGGAGCCAAGTGCCTTATGTCTATGCCCATCTCTGGTGCTGTTTAAACCATGAGGTATGGGCATGGCTGTAGAGGAGGTAGGAGACCATGGAGCAGTGCCCTGAGGAAGATGCTGTTGAGGAGTGTGGCTTCTTAAGCAGCGTGGCTCTGCAAGGCCACAGTGGGTGTCTGGGGAAGCCATTGTGAGAAAAGGGCGAGTAAGCCTAGCGAGCGGCAGCAGGTAGAGAAAAGCAACTAAAGAAGTCACTCTAGTGGCTGTCTCCCAAGTTCACATCTTTATTTTCCACCAAAGGCGGGCGAGGACATATTGGTAACCTGCCTAACCCCGGCGGGGGGGAAACAGGCTTGGTTTGGCTGCAGGGGGAACGGGGGGGTGCACTACAGCTGCCTTCCAAGGTGGGGCCCATTGCACACAGATCCAGATTTCGGCCCCAGGCTCAAGCCACAAGTTAATGATTTCATGGTGCTTTCAGTTTGTATGAACAGGGGGGCTGGCATTGCTGTCTTAAGCCATCATTCCCTCTTCCTGCCCTGTTGTGTGCCTTTCCAACCCACCAAGGGGCATATTTCAGCAGGGTACTTTGATCAGAGAGTGTGGCAAAGGTTTCGGGACATTTTTGAAGCATCTTTTCTGTGGACAAAGTTTGAGGGTTGCTTATTATTAACTGTGGTGCAAGGTGGAGGTAGGTGATTTTTCTAAGAGGTGGACTAAACCGTTGTGCATGGGTACATGCATGTGTGCACATATGAACAAAGTGCTCAAATTCTGCCCTCAGATCACCTCCCACACCCACATTTTAGTGGCTGCTTCTCAACATCCAAACTTGGGACTGTCCCCTTCCTTCTTGCTCCCTGTCCTCTGCAAATGACAGCCCCTGCAGCTCCGGAGCTGGGCCTAGCAGAGAGGGGCAAGGGTAGAGGGGGCACGCGAGCCGGCCTTCCAGGAAGGACTTCATTCCCACACCTGCTGTGCACCCACAAGCAGAAGGAAGCTACGTCCTATTTTTCTGACATAGGGGTGTGAGGAGGAAAAAAAAAGAAAGCCCAAGTCTCTGTCTACTGAGCCTGTCCATTTATTCCTGATAAACTCCAGCAGAAAAGAGCAATCAGCTGAATGAAAGCCAAACAAATTAAATGGCTGAGTACTATTTCAAAGGAGAACATGGGCGGCATCAGAAATTTTCCATCAGCTGTAATAACGCCAATTACTTTGCCAATTGCTGATTCCGCCGTGATTTGTTTAGTGCAGTCATGCTCCGGACTAATGCCTGGGCCCGTAGGCTTTGTTTCCTCTGAACGTACATTTGCCGCGCTTCTGCCTCTCTGTTGCCTTCCCCCGCTCCCCAGGCCCCGTCTCTCTGTGGTCAATATTCCTCTTTCTTTCCCTGTGTTCATTTCCCGCCAGGGCAATGATTTCTGCTGGGGGTGACGGATCTGCTTTGAATAAATCCTTTCCCCCAGCCCTGTCTGCTTTCTGCTGGGTGATTTAGAGTATTGTGGACTGCAGCTGCTGCTCCCTGGTCCTCAGTGACTGCAGGGATCATCTCCCAGAAAGGAGTCTTCCATATAGATTAGGGAGGCGGTCAATAAATACGTAATTTGGATCACCAGCCCGGGATCCTTGCTATTGCTGACAACTGGGCTCTTCGCCATTCAGAAGAGATCACAAACAGACAGGGGAAGAGGAGGCCAAGCGTTTATTAAGAGCTTAAGTATTGACAGATCAAGGCTCGGTTGGGTGTGTTGGACTAAGGGAAGTGGATAGCTGAGGAGTAAATAGCTTTTTAGTTCTTTCCAGAGATAAAAAAAACCAAAAAACCCAGAGAAGAAATCTCTCTCTCTCTCTGGAAACTTAGCAGACGCTTTTCATTACTGTTTACATTTAGGTCCATGGAAATTAATGGGTGTCTCTGTAGCCACTTTGTACAAGAGCTGTGATTCTTCTCTTGCTAATTGGGAAAGAGAGCTAATCATGGGCATTTAAGGAATGCATCGGCTTGATTGACAACTTGACTGTAAACTGTCGCGATGGCTAGCAGGGATCTTAAATGCTGATTCAATGCCCCTTCCACGCTGTCGGGCCAGGGCGGTAGCAGGTTGGATGGCGCCCGCTTCTCTGCATCTCCCATGCGGGGCACCCAGCAATCGCGTCGCGTCTTGTTGATTTTTGTATGAAATTTCCCCTTGTTAGCGCGAGCCGGTACTATCTGCTGTCGAAGCCATTAGAGACCCTGAGCTTGGCTGCTGCCAGCTTCTGTCCCAGGTGTCCCCATTTCATCCACCTTGACCACCGGAGGGAGGGTGGCATGTATTCAGCTTTCACCTCCAAGCCTGTTCATCTCATCTAGGTCTTTCAGGAGGCTCTCTGGCCCCACACCTGACTCAGGCAATGCTGGTTTGCAGGGAAAGCCAAACAGGGAGAACGATCAAGTTCATAATAGTAGTGCTGTAACTGTGGAGAACTGCAAGTATTTAAGCTCTGATGAACAGCAGATAATTCATGCGGGGATAGTTTTTTGAGAGGCACTTCAGGCCAATGCACTTGTTTTTACCCTGTCCTTTTTGCTGCAGGCAGCTGTTCAGATAATGTGAACAGCGCTCTGATATGCGTGTAGTGGGGCTTGTCTCTGGCCGTTCCCTCGGGGCGGGGAGGGGCCCCAAGAAACATGAGATAACACGTGAAGTATCAAATAGAGGTTAGGCGATCGAGTGACACCATTTGTACACTGCTATCAGTTTCGGCATTGCAGATGACAAGTACGTAGGTGGCATCACTTTGCCTCTGCAGGCCTCCTAGCTGCCGCGAATTGCTAAGGATCTGCTGGACAAGTTGTCAGCCTCTGCAATTTGCACTGTACACAAATAGAGGGAAAAGAAGATGAGCAGATCGCCCTGCCCAGAGCGCCGGGCAGGAAGGAGCAATGGGAAAGCCTGAGTTGGCCAAGTGTACACGCAGATGGCCTTGTGAGCAGGGGAGGGGCAAGTGCCATCAGACTTTCCCCCCACCCAATTCTGCTCTTGATTCCTCCGTTGGGCCGGACCTGCCGTGCCTGGGTGCTTGCCTAGTCGCTTCAGTGTCCACAAAATGTTGCCAGATCAGATTTTTCCCTTTGCAAATGTGGCCGATAACATGTTTTTTCATGCGCTTTTTATATTTGCTGTAACGCAAGGAGGAATAACATGAGCTGCCCCTTTTTTATTGAGGTGAACCGAGGCACGTGAGGGAGCTCAAGTGGCTTGCCGACAGCGTCTTAGCTTGTCAGCAACCGAGCCAGAAATAGAGCTGTGTAATCCTTTTGCCTGGTGCTCTAATGACAAGGCAGCAATGCCTCCTGAATAGCCTGAGAGCGTGCACGAACACTCCTGGGACAGACCAGGTTCACCGCAACCAAGGAGCAACTTTGATAGGACACGGACACCACCAATACTGCCAACAGTTAAAGCAATCCTGCTAATTTTTGCTGGGGAAAGTGGGGGTTACCAAGCTGAGATGCCTATACGGAGGACTGATTTTCAAATGGTGCTGGGGACCTGCCATGTAGAAATCAGATCTGTCTCTGTCTCAGCCTGGGAAGCAAAAAGGTTGATGACTTTTTTTTGGTTTTTAAAAAGAAACGTGGCTGTTGTGACTAAGGAGGGGTGGGGTGCTGCCCTCGCTCTGTGCCACTCTGTCAAACTCGGCCAGACTTTGTAACAACTTCGTGTTGGGAGAAAAAGGAAGGCGAGGTCTCATTTTCCTTGCCCCATGCTTCTTGTTGAGTAGAGCTGTGCATTTTGTGATGATGACACTCTCGCAGACCTGTGCAGTCATCTGTGGGTCCATGACACAAGACATGACCATGCCCATGCCTTCTTCAGCTGTGAAGGACTCGCAGCAATGCCTATAACTCATTTAGATGCTTATAATGACAGAGAGCATGTGTCAGTATTACAACTCGTCCGGAGACTTAGAATGGCAGAGGGGTTAGGAAGTTGGAGCAAGTTACATGGGTATAGTCATGCAAGTGTTTATTTGCAAGGGCTGATCATCTTATTGCCACACTGCAATGCTAGCCCTCAGCATCGGATCATTTCATGGCCTGCAATCTAAGGTTAAAGGCAACCAGTGCATGTTCTGTCAACAATTCTGTGACACTTATAGGAGATGTATACATTTCTTCAAGTATGGAAATGAGTATATTCATAATTTCCCTTGGCCTGTCTTTTTTGCTCCTACATTTTGACTCTCTTTCTCTTTATAAGTGAGTAATAACTGTTATTGATACATGCAGTGGAGTTCAAGAACACCAAAAACTGAGCCACGGGTTCATCTAAAGGAGAGGGGTCAAACTCATTTGGCCCTGTGGCATGTGTGCCATGGGACTGGTCCATGGGCTAGATGGATGGTGTAGGGCTGGCCCATCATGCCCACAGACCCCTGACTCCATACTGGATCTAGCATGTGTGATGCTTGCTCTGGGTTTTCTAGGACATGACCCATAGAAGTCTGTGTGCTGTGCAGTCACAGACTAGCAGGTACTGGATCCAGCATGTGGGAAACCCATGGGCCCCTCTGCTTGTGCCAGATCCAGTGCCTGGCCCAGGACTGTGCCACACTTAATGCCCACTTGGGCCAGTCTGAAACTCACACTGCACATGTTTCATGTCTTGGACCTGCCAGAGTGGGCACCGTGTGCAGCTCACATCCCAGACTCGTCAGTGGGCACCAGTACGGTGCAGTCCCCTGACCACAAGGAACAGGAGCCATGAGCAGTGTGCATCCCAGGTCCTGAGTGTGGCACTGGTGCGGTGCACACTGCATGGGTCAGCTATGAGATCTAAGGGCAGCACTGGGGGCTTAATCTGTCCTGTGGACTACCCCTGATCTGAAGGTTACTCTGTGTTCAAGGTGACTGTCAACTTCAGTCTGAAATTGTCTTGGCTTAGGCAATATTCAACCAGCTGCCGTTCCTCCCTTTGTTAGACATTGAATATTATTTGATGTGCTTGTGTTATTTCTAGTGAACATCTCCCTGAGAGATCCTTGTCTTTTTCCATTTTACAAAGACTTAATCATTCTTGTTTCCTCCCAGGTTTTCAAATAATTCAAATTACCACTGCCGTTCTCTTTTGCTTGCATCAGCAAAAACATTGGTATCGTCGCAGCTTTTGCCGCACTCTGCCCTGTCACCCTTCTCATGAACAAAACCCATGGGAGATGAACAGGATGGGAGGCAATCTGTCATTTAGCATTGATCAAAATGAACCATCTTTAAAATGGATTTATCTTTACACTATGCTAGTGATATAAGAGCATGGGAATTGCTCCCATCTGGTATATTATCCTGTCCCCAGCACTGGCCCAATTTAGGTCACCATGGCACATCTACACATGAAATTAATATGCATGAATAAACTCCAGTGCATATCGTGTCAGAGTTTATTGCTCCCGGGCACCACGTCTTCATGTGCACATGGGATTATAGCACATTGAGCTGGGTTACAGCAGCCCCGGCTGGCAGGGGATCCTGGGGGGCTGCTCCAACCCAGCTTAATGTGCTGCAGAGGGGCTGGCTGGGACATGAGGGTGCTCCAGTGTGGGGCTAGTCAGCAGGCAGCCCCTCACTGAAGCACTCTCACACCCCAGCCATCCCCATCGGCATCTACATGGGTGTCGCTGTTCAGTAAGGAACTCCGCCACAAGATAGTACTTGTATTTACAAGTACTAACCTGCGGTGGAGTTAATTAGTTTCCAGTAGCCTAACAGGCCTGCATGTGTAGATGCTGAGGTTTTACTTCGGAGCTAATTAGGCATCTCACATAGTTGCGCCCCATGTGATTAGTGGCAATTTTGATGTTCCTGTAATCCCAGCATATTGTTTCAGTGTGAACACAGGCAAGTCACACTGTAGGTCTGAGTAAAACTAACTGATAACAGGTAGCATCTTTACAAGGCTCTAAGTGAATGACACCTGAAAAATTTAGCACGTCATTAAATCACTTTAGTGCTTTTGAAAATTGTATGCTGTGTTTATTTTGATGCCCCCACCGTCAAGCATAATAATAATGTATTTATTCTTCTCTGTGTCCAGGTTTTTTGCTAATGAACTTGAAAATAATAGAAGCACAGTTAGGGTTCTTTTATTTGCTAAGTGTTTCAGTAGCTTGCCAGAAAATTAACAAATACACCAATGGAAAGAACTGAAATTGTAGAACTGAATTCACAGGATTCCCCAGTGTTGCTATCAGCAACTTCCCAAACCAATCCATTGAGTTGGTTCTTTGATGTACAGTTAAAGCCCGGAAAAAATAGCATTGTGTAATGTATAAATAGAAAAAGGGAGAGATAAAGGCGGCGTTGAAGTCAGCTGTTGACAGCTTGGCATCCAAGCATTAAAGGTGCCTTCTGCGGTCTGCCCTTAACTTTGAATTTCTGTAAATGTCCACTCCCTTCTTAATGCTGAACCCCTGAAAATGCGGGCTTTACTTACCTTGCAGATGCTTTGGTCTTAAATGGTTGTACATTTTACTAGACTCTGTTGTAGCAGCAGGAAAAAAAAAAAGAAAAGAAACTGCCTTAAGGAAATAAAAACTGTTCTTTATGACTGTACTCTATAAGAAGGTTTCTCTCCATCTCCATTACTATAAAAATAGTAATCTTTCATGCAGAAATTTCTTAGATTTACCCCATGTATACTGACAAATAGTTAATATGGAAAATTCAAACTGTTGCAAAAGGTCATAGTGTGTGGTATGCACTTTGAGCATCAGGGATAAAGCAATCGGGCATGTTTTGATTTACTGGACAAAGGCAGGAGATAATCCAAATGAAAGCTATAGTTTTGGAATGAACTTTTGCTCACTAATATCTTGCTAGCATCCAGCTTTATTTATGCACTAAGCTTCCCCAAAATCTGATTGATCTCACGCTAAATTATACTGGGCTGTGAGACTACTGAGACCACAGAATCGGGCTCTTAAGAGTCTAGAAGTAGGAAGAGGAACAGGCAGAACTACTGGAACCCAGACCTTGTGGGTAGGGACAGAAGTTACACATACACTGGCTGAAAGTGGCCGAAACTGGTTTAAGATAATCCTGATTGGATGTAGTATCAGACTAAAGTGATTTGGGTCAAACTGGTTTACGGAACTTCTCTCCCCTTCCTGGTTTAAGTTAAATCAGAGTCCACCAGTATCCCAGCATGCTTTTAAGCCCTGGGGTTGTGGCTACAGCTGCAGGGCTGAGCTGGACAAGGCTATGGGTGCTGCTGAGGGCAGGTGTGGAGGGGTCATCCAGCTGTGGCTCAGGCTGGGACTATGGCACGTGGCAGTGTGTGTCCAGAATGCTCCCGGCTCCTCGCGCCCAGGCCAGGTTGGGCTGTCGTGGAGCCACAGCCAGCTGGGAAGGGCTCTGCACCCACAGCCCGAGCTGGTCCCTCTGCCTGTCATCAGCAGTACCTGCAATGGTCCCACTTAGTCCCGGGAAAGGTGGGAGGGTAGTGGGGCCGGCCCAGGCTGGGTCACGAGGACAGGGCCTTCCCAGCTGGCTAGAAATCCGTGACAGCCTGGCCCAGTGCAGATGGGTGTCAGCTGGCCAGAGAGCAGAGCGGAGGTGTCACTGATGCAGCTGCAGGCAGGTCCTTTGGCAACCGGACTGGCCATGCGGGATGAGTTCATTGTATGGTGGTGGCAGCCATGGACACCCGAGCCTCTGTGGTGGGTGGCTGCCAGTGTCCAGGCCCACCGATGGTCCGGGCAGCCGCAGGCATGATGGATTTGTCCTGCATGTCCAGTCCAGTTGCCAAGCAGCCACCTGGAGCTGCATCAGTGTTGCCTCCAAAACGCTTCCCATACAGCTGCTGCCCATGCATGCTGGGCTGGGCTGTCACGGAGCTGCAGCTGGCTGGGAAGGGCCCTGCCCCCATGGTCCAGCCCAAGCCAGCCTCTCTGCGCCCATCCTCAGCAGCACCTTTAGGCCAGCCCAGCTCAGCTCCACAGCCCCAGCCACAGCCCCAGGTGAGGTGGGCAGATGGCAGGGCCATGCCAGCTGATATGGCCGCGTCCCCCACTGCACAAGCAGGGCAGAAAGCTGGGCAGACCCTGGCTGGGACTCCCATGCCTGTGCCCAAAAGGGGAGACAGGAGGCTTTAATTCTCCTCCCTACCTCCCTTCACCTGAGGCCGCTGCCTGGGCTGGCTCTGGCCATGCCCCTACTGCATAAGTGCCCAGTAGGGTGGAAAGCTGGGCAGGCCCAAGCTGGGGATCCTGTGTGGATGAGACAGAGGGGAGAAAGGAGGCAAGCCTGGCAAGGGCTGCTTCCCCACTCCCTCTCCAGGCACATGCTGGTTGGGGTCCCTGCAGGCCAGGGTGGTCATATTTAGTGGTCTTCTGGGGACTGGGCATACCCCCCACCCCTCAGTCAGCTTCCCTCCAGCCTTACTGCTGTTGCAAAAGAGAAGGGAGGGCTGCTCTAGCGCCCGCTGGCTTCTAGCCTGAGCCACTGCAGGCATGTGGCTGTATTTCCAGAATCAAAAATCAATGTCTGTTCATTTGCAAATTGGTTCAATCTCCGCAGGGTAAACTAACCTGCAAAGATTGAATCAATTCAGGCTTGGGCTTTTTGAATGTTTGAACTTAGCCTATAAGGAAATCTATTAAAGTAAAAGGAATAGAAGAATGCTCTAGTGCTTATAAATGTAAAGGGACATTGCAAAGGATAAAAAAAAAAATGTGCACTAAATCATTTTAGTACTTACGTTACTATTAATCCCTGAGAAATTTTTGTTAACACTAGAATAACATCAACTTTCTTATCTCTGCTTTCCCCGCCCCCTTTCTTTTCTTTTCCCTGTTCACGCATTTATGCCTGTGTTTCATTCAGAAGTAGGGCAGTGGTCAGCTTCACTTTTATCAAGCCAGTTTCACTTCCTCTTCCCCACCGCTCACTTTAAAAGGGGACAGTTTAACTTCCAGTATCTCAAGATTTGATTTGTTTTACTGTAGAACATCACTTCTATTTACATACATTAGGACTATTTCTTTGAGAAAAGAGACAAAGTGGGCTCTTGGAGGTACATACAATAAAGCATAGCACCTGAATCTATCAAAAGGATGAGGAAACCTCCCAAGGGAAATGCAAAGCAGCCCACCTAGAAAAGAAAAAAATAAAATGTATTGTGTGATGCCATTCCTGGGAACTGTACTCTGTAACCCAGAGTCCTCTGTTCCTAAAATTTTTCATTGGAGACGCAGTGAACAATTCACTGATGGGATTTGCGACTGAACGATGTTACTGGAACAAAACAGAGTAAGCTCCAGAAAAAAAAAATCTGATTTTGGAGCTCAATCCTGAAAGCTGCTAATTCTTCTCACCCCGATCTAACCAAAAGTTTAAGCATGCTCCCAGTGGCACCAGACCTACTGATGTGCTTGAAATTAGGTGTTTTTGATGCTTTGCTGGACAGAGGGGCAGGGAGTACCACACCTGGGGAAGTCAAACTCTATATGAACCAGAGTGATATGGGCTACTTTAAACATATCCATAGTATATTGACACCTTTTGCTCCAGGAAACTAGCCAGCCAGCTAACTACCGAGAGTTAGTAGGAAATTTCCCTCACCAATGTGTCATTGTATGATAGCCCATTGAGGGGGAATAATTCCACCCTTCTTTTGAGGCATTTAGACTAATGCCTAGGGGGCCAAAAAAGAGGACATGTTTGGGAAAACCCGGATGTATGGTAACCCTAACTTAGTACTGTATCGGCCAGAATTAGGAGCAGGATGCAGAGGGCAGAGAAACCATAATTTTGACATTATATCATAATTTCCATAGCCTCATCTCCCTACAAGCAAAAAATCAAATGATACATTTAGAAGTTCAGACAGGAAACCTAGTGCTGAATAGTTGATCCTGGTGGCTTTGGGCATGAGAGGAAGAATTTGAAATCCAATTTGAATCTGTGTGGAGTGAAAGCCTGAGCATGATTGCCTATTAGAGCACATAGAGTGTTATTGTGCTTATAGGGACCATGCATAATTTGCGCAAAGGCTAAATTAGTCCCAGTTGTTCGCATGCTATCCTACTCTTTCACTAGAGGATGAGTGCAAAGAGATGCTCCCCAGCCTGTCTTCTGAGTACAAGAGGGTAGACAGCTGGCCCACCACGCCTGCTCCCACCTTTATAGCGTTGCAGCAGTTGGCACAGAGATTTGCCCTGTGTTTCCTGTAGACCCTGAAGTTTTGAAAGCACGTTGGATCAAAGGCGTGAAAGTGTCACAGTCGTAACACAGGGATAAAGGCAGAATGGCAAATTGGGACCCTTAATAATAAAGAATGAGGAGCGCTAAGGCTCGGGGCTGAACTCATTTCTAGACGTACATGCAAAGCAGTAATAAATGAGCTGGAGTTTATTATGGCGAGCGCATCAGGTCTTCCAGCTGCTCTATTAGGACTCCAGGCCAAGATATTTAATTATGCCCTGGCCTCCCCCTTTAACCAGATTATCACACTTACATAGTGACTGCTGTGCCTCTCCAGAGCTCTAGGCCTCTTCCTCCCTTGCTTATAGCGAGCCTGCTGTCTGTGATGGGGAGGAAGTTAAGGCTGAACTGCCGGGTGGGGGAAGGCTGGTGAGTCTTTTTACTTGAATCTGAGCAATGGAGGTTTGTAACAGCACTGGGCAACTTTTAATGCTGCTTACAGCTTGGGGAAGAAAACAGTCGATGCACAGACCCATGCCAATCATGACGATGCCTGGCTTCTTTGGGTGAACTCCTATTCACCTCTTCCTCTCTCCATCCCTTTCTCACTCCCTAGGTACCACATTAAAGAATTTAAGCTTCTACATCATCCCGGCAGGGTCACAGTCTCCATGAGCTTGTATCTCTTTTAAGAAACATTTGGATGACTATCTTGCTGGGATCCTTTGACCCTAGCTGACTTCCTGCCCTTGGGCAGGGGGCTGGACTCGATGATCTCCCGAGGTCCCTTCCAGCCCTAATGTCGATGAAATCTATGAAATCTTAGAGGTGGTTTTTTCTCAGGGAATAGGAGAGTATGCACGGGTGGTTCTTTCAGCTAAGGAAAGACCTTCACAGATACCAGCATTGGTATCTGCTGGCATCATCGTAATGGATGTTTGTTTTATTCCTTGATTTCCTGCAGGATCTCATAAATCCTTCTCTGAGGGGAAGTTTACTTCCCTCTATTTTCCATGGAAAACATTGACATTTTTGCAGGGAACAGATTTCGAAGGACACTTTGATTCTTGGGGGTTCTGCAAAAAACCTTGGGCTGCCCACCACAATGCCCTAATAAAATTGGAAACCCGGCCCCGGTTACGATTTTCAAATCTTACCGGGGGATCCCTTATGGGGGTAGGGGAGAGCTCAGCCTCCTGAGCTCCCCCGTAATTCAAACCTGGCAATGAACATTAAATGTCTCATAGGTTCATTTTACAATGGCATTTTTTATGAAGCTGACCCGAAGTAAAATATGTATCTTAAAAATATGAGAAAAGGATAGAAGGAAAGAAAACATGCGTTAAAGGATTAAAATGTAAATGAAACATTTTGTTCCAGGTCAAAGAAAATGCTTTGTGTCGACCTGACAAGAAAGTTTCCATATAGTCGACTTGAAAGCTGTAAGAAAAGGTGCATGGCAATTCACCCCAGAAACTGAACCGGAGCCTTGATTACTTACCTGGCTCTTAGCTTCACTTAGATGCCGTTGCCAGTTTTGCTATGGGCTTCCCTGGGACTGTCACCAAGTGCTGCAACTAATGTGAGTGCCAGGGTTGTATCCCCCTCTGTAAACCTGCCACTTGTCTGTGGGCTTTAATTAACTAACGTTTGCAAAGTGATTTCCGAGTTGTAGTTGATATGTATTATATACGTCCAAAGTATAGAGACAAGCCCTAAGTCCTATGGGTTTTTAATGGGTTTTTGGCTGTGGCCATGTTGGTCTGAGGACATAGGCAGGCAAGGGTCTTTGAGCAGATTATAATAAATGTGTTTTGCTGGAAAATATTTTGGGGATTTGTCCTTCACTATTGCTACTTAGGTAGCAACTTGCTCATTTCTTATGTTCCTACGTGTGCATTTCTTCATTGGGTGTTACCCTACCTTTGTTATGATTGTATCTGCTACTTTTTGACTCTCTTCTGAAAATCACAAAACTGAGTTTTCCCAGTAAGGATTCATGGCAAAATGGGTGGTGGATTTGGGGATATTTAAGGCAAGGACACCACATTCTCTTACACATTTGATAAAATCTGCAATCTATTTTGCCACCTATTAGATATGATCTTCCACCCACTAGTGATTCGCTAAGATAACCTGTTCACTGCATGCATTAAAAAGAACAACACAAGATGGGCTATTCAGGTATGAAATGGCTACTGAAGTCTATCATGGAAATAAAAAGCCATCATCATAATGCAATATATTTTTTTCATCACCTGCTGTCAAACTTGCCCAGCTGAACTGTGATTAAGGTTTTAGCAAGTTTGTCAATTGTCAGATCATTAAAAAAAAAAAAATCTGACCATCTGACTACTGAAAAGCAGTCAGCTGCTGAAAACAGATACGATTTCCAGTCTGATCTGGTGCTGAAAAAATGGCCTACTAATTATAGGTCCCTGACTATCGCATCACATTTATGTCAGGGAAGTGGATGCAAGATACCTTCTAACTGCATTGGTATTCGGAGGGCTTTCTGGCACTAGCCTAATGAGCAAATAACAGCATGTCCGATGTGCTCCTCATCCCGTTACCATGTAAATGAAACTTCTGTAATTGCATCCAAGCTCACCAAGATGGTAGTTTTGTTCCACCACAATAGTCTCTTTAGTGTTGTCCAAGTCCTCCAATGCTCCCTCTACAATGTGATGTATAACTACAGGAAGAGAATATTATTACCTGATGCAACTATTAGTTCTGAAGTAAGCAGGAGAGAGGAGAAAGAAAAGAAAGGCAAGAAGAGCTACCTAGGACCAAAGAAGAGTACAAAGCAGGTAGCTGTATAGAAGCTGCTGCAGACAGTGAACATACCGACCTGATATACATGGCAGCACTGGGTGCTATACCGAGCCCCACCTATATATCTGGAGTGTTTTAATATTTTTTCATTGACTGGAACAATGTAATTCTAGAATAGATGCGCGGAGGGCCAAGCTCCCAGCCGATGCAAGCACACAATGTTCCTTTAAAGTCAACAGTCTTGCCATTAACATGTGGCCAACAATTTTAATAGTTGCAGTTGTACAGAACAGTCCAACCTTCAGCTAATCGCTCTTCAAAATGCACGTGACCTCGAACTGATGGATAGGCAGGTTAAGCAGACTTCTATAGTGGGATTCTCAGGAGTCATTGGCAGAACTGATGATAAAATTTAGGCTTTTGGGCTCCAAGGTCCATGCAGCACAGCTGGGCTGCTTATTTTTCTCCCTTTCTGATTTCCAGGCCTGGGGTTTGGAGCTGATGAATGCTGGGAGGCCTGTCTCTTCACTGCCTTGCCTCTGGCATAGCTGATTGCACCTTTGCATTGACTTTGCATGAGAATAAAAGGTGCAAAGGCAAGAGCGTGGAGACTTGGGTCTACAGTATGACACTGCCTGGGTATGCCTTTCTGTAAAGGCGTTTTGACCAAGTTGGTCTCTGTCAGTGCTCTCCTTCAGCCGTGGTGGAGAAAAGCCTGGTCCATATAACACACAGTGCCACGCAAAGAAGCAATGAGAGCTGATGTAACAGGGAACGGTGGGATCATGCAGCGGGTAGTCTGTGGACCCAAATGCTTTAGGCCAGGTGCTAATCTCCCAAGTTACCAAGAGCTAACCAGTAGACCAAGAATAGCATGTCGTCACTTATTGATGTGTCAGCGTCCTTGCTGAATTGCTCAGCTCTGTGAAGCTTGACCCGTTTGTGCTGCCAAAGCTCTCTTCTTGAATTGTCCTGTGGCTCCATTATGCTCTTGTCTTGCACGGAGGAGAACTTAGCCCTGAATGATGTGAGCGGCGTGCTTCCAGTAGGCCTGTGCGGCTCATTAGCCACATGACACCACGGCTGGCAGTACGACTGAGGAATGCAGGTATTTGGGACTCCCCTGGAAAGACCCTGCTGAAAGATCTCCAGGGTGTACTGTACTAAGTGTAAGCCTACCACCCCCAGGGTTTGGAAGAGAGCAAATTCCTTTCAGGATTATAGGATTAAGAAGCTGAAAAGTGATTCAAATTCTTCATTAAACAGAAAAAGAGAGACATGAGGGGAAGCTCTTCAATGCATGCATCACTTGACGTGTTTTCCTTGTAATTAAAGGAAGTTATTGAAAAATATTTGAAGGGATTAACCACTCTGAGTATATGTGCCTATCAAATAACATGAGAGTCTGCATTCTTCCAAGTAATCAATGGAGTGACTTGAATGGTGGGGTTCAAAAGAGCACGTTTATTGCTAAAGTGCCATTGTAGTGCCCTTCACTATACTGTACAGCAGGTGGACAGGCCCAAGGGTTTCCCAGGAGGGAGACCACACTGTATTTGGGGAGGGGAAAGAAATGACAGCCCCTGAGATTCACAGCTGAGATTTTCCACTGTGAGTGCTGAAATCTTAGCCAGGCCGTATGCTGACCTTCACAAAGAGGCACTCCTGATTTCATGAGAAAGGGCTGATTCGG
This sequence comes from Crocodylus siamensis, assembly GCF_052110815.1. Lineage (NCBI taxonomy): Eukaryota > Metazoa > Chordata > Crocodylia > Crocodylidae > Crocodylus > Crocodylus siamensis. The sequence goes on from NC_143397.1 coordinate 10,337,436, forward strand.
GACCTAAATAGTACTTCACTTTCTTATGAGAAAAATAGAGAAGGGGGAGAGACTGTGGGAGGTAAAGTCGAGAGAAAGAAAAGGGACATGGGAAACAGAAGAAAGCCCAATGCTATGTATAGGAATCACACCCTTCTCCCCCGCCCCATGCTCCCTGCTTCTTCTTCAGACCTAGTTATAATTGCACTAAGGTGATTATGCTCTTGTATGATGGTGTTTTCAGCACAGTGCACATCTCTGCCTCTCCTCTGACCAACTGATGCACATGTTTTGGGTGTTACTTCCTTAGGATTAAGAGGCATGTTTTCAGCGTGCTTTGCTTTACTCCGGCCTGTCCCATAGCCTCCTCGGACTAGTCTCACTAATGTCGGGAGCTTCTGGAGGCAAAATGGTGGCTCCCCACACTAACGTTTTGCTTTCCTGATTTTGCACGTCAAGGGTAGTATGAACTAGTGGAGAGAAGAGGGGAAATGGGGGGTTAAGGACTCCTCTGGGCCTTGGCTGCACCTGCAGAAAAATCACTCCCTTGCTTCAGTGTGAGAGATCAGACGAGGAACCAGGACGGGAGGAGACCTCAAGGTCTGGGACAGACGTTGCATAAACCAATTGGAGCCAAATCAGTTCAGTCTGATACTACATTCAGCCAGGTTTGCCTCAAACTGGTTTCAGCCATTCTCAAACTGGTTTAAGTGCACTGAACGCCTGTTCTGTTACAGGTTTAAACCAGTTTCTGATGACTTAAACTGGTTTATGTGTAATGTTTGTCCCTCGCCCAAGGGTTCATGAGTCCCAGCCCTGTGCACAGGAATTGCTATTCCTAAATCATCCTAAACCAATGCCTATTGCACCTCTTCATGAAAAGCTCCAACTAAATGAGAGATTTCACATTTTCCTTGGGCAACGTGGACCATTTTTTTCTCCTCTCCTCTTCTTACGAAGCAGAAAAACTTTTCTCATGGTAAAGGGCAGGGGAGTGGATTAGCATGGTGAGGCCACTGGAGCCACAATCTCTGTTCAGTTACCTCCACACAACTCTCGGTGCCTTAAAGCAAGGCGCGCTCCTGCCCAAGGAGAGATTTTTGGCCTCAGATCTTGGTTCTGTTTCTGACTTTGCTGCTGACCTGATGCATGGCAGTGAGCACTACACGTTGCCTCTTAGTCTCAGTCTCCAAAGTTGTGAACTGGGGATAAAAAACAGCTTTACCTTCTTCCCAGAAATGTGTGAAGGTTAATTTGCAAAACTTTTTGAGTGTTTTAGGTGAAAGGGGCCCTGAGAACTGCCTAGGTGCAGCTACAGGGCCAATGAGTTGTTTCCCTTCCTGTTTGCGTCATGCTGCATAAGTTTCTCTAAAGAGCTGCTCATACTGGACCGGAAGACAACGGGGTTCTTCTCCCCTTGGAAAACATTGGCTGCTTGATTTCTGGGAGGAGGGAAAGCTTTTAAGTTGGAGCATTCTGATTTAAAAAAAAAAAAGAAGAATAAAAAGCCATGCATTTTCCTTTCATCAAAACCCTTATTTTCCACAGGATTGCATTTGGATGCGATTTTTTTTTACTAGCTAATTCTCTCTATCAGCACTTCATTCACCTAAGGAATAGAGTTTGTCTTGAGCACCTGATGAGCTCTGCTAGACATCCCAAGTTTGCATTGGAAAATGGAATTTGATTTGGGAAATGTTGGTTGCCTACATCCTTGGCTGGGAAGCAAGGAAGGCATTTGTGTAACGTCCATCCAAGAATCAATAATACCGCAAGAGCTCGGGCAATCTCTGGGATGTTTGTATGCTCAGGGTCTCGCTCATTAAGGAGACACCTACTGTCACTCCAGGCTGTGTGTATCTGTGGCTCTTGCTTCTCTATACCATCCTGATGCTATGGACGTGTATCCAAATCAGCCGTAAGTGGCTGAATTAGCTCAAGCCTGCAGAAAGAAGCATTGCTCCAAGAACAGGATGGCAGTATCGGGCTTAGGAGATTGCAGTGAATCCCATGCTTTGTCCCAGATTTCCTGTGAGACCTTGGTCAAATCATTTAGTCTCTGTGACTCAGTTACTCATCAGTAAAAAAATCAATAAAAGTTGGGGGGTAAAGAGGCAATTCTCTACTGTGCAGGGTTTTTGCATGAATAAATCTGTTAGTGTGAGGTGGTCAGGTACTGTGGTGAAGGAGTCATCTAAGTACCTACTAGCAGGTCATCTAAAGAGTGAAGACCTGGTTAATCATTTGCAGGGGTTGTGATAAAAACAAGCTGTGACACTAGAGTCCAGCGGTGTTTTTCAGTGGGCATCCTCATAACTCCCCTTGCCCCCCGCTTATGATCTAAAGAAGAAATTTGGAATTATCTAGCAGGAAAGCAGGCATTCAATACTCCAGCCATGCTTTTGAAGTTTGGGCCACATCCTCAGCTGGTATAAACTGCTGTAAGTAGAATAAATTGCACTTTGCATCAGCTGTTTTATCTTACCCATCTTCTAAATTATGCATGCGTGCTGTCCATAAATTTCAGATGCTCGCTGGGGCCAGGTACAGACATTGAAAAAGCCCAAGGTGGAATCGATCTAATTTATGTGGTTTTCTGTAAGTGGTGTAGTTGAGATCGGTAGCAAACAAAAGACGTATTTGCCCTTTGGGGGGGGCGGGGGGAGGGAGAGGAGCGCAAATCTTATATTGGGTTCTGCTTTTTTTTTAAACCAGCCTGTGTGTGCCGAGCTTCTGTTCTGTTACAAGTATTATGAGCCAGTTTTGTGGGTCGCATGTCTGTTCTCTTACCAGTATAGACCAGCTTCCAAGCACCTATACCAGTACAAGTGTAATGTCTGTACTTGAGCTGTCCGAATTTAAGCCAGTATCTACTCACTAGAGAGCAGAAGGAGACCTAATGCAAACAGCACATCCATCCCACACCTCCTTATCATGGGGTCAGTATGCCTTCCTCTGACACCTTTGAGGAAGAGTGTAAGACAATGTGGGCCTTGGGTCTCTTCCAGTGCAGCAATTCGCTGGTTTAAAGGACCCCATAATCCCTCCCTACCTATGCCAAGAATTTCCAAGTGTGCACGCCTGTGCAATAGCTGCCTACTTGAATCTATATTTTAAAACACTGAAAAGTGAGCTGCTGATCATCACACCCAACTGAAACGCTTAGCCACTTTTCTCTCAGCGCCTAGATATGGGATTAAGTTCCTGATTTTAGGCATTCAAATTTGACACTGCTGACTGAGGTCATATATTTTGTCCTCGCTGCATGGATATTTTGCATCCCCCAACTCAACCAAAAATGACTCTCCTTTGAGCAGAAAGCTAATCCGTTTGCATACACTAGTATATATGTTTCCCGTTGGGTTGCTGCTTCTTAGTCAGTGCCTTCTCAGATCTGTATGGAAGTTTGTAAAAGTTTGTAAAATTGTGCCGGTTTATTTACTGACTGCTTTGCTTGGTTTCGTGCAACAGCAATAGGTGTTGAACATTAGCAGAAAGAGACATGGTACAGTCCCACACCTGGCCACCATGTAGGTCAATGAACAATGCACAAGCTTAAATATGTTTCTAACCTTGCAGTTATGGTTACTGAAACAATCAATAAGGTGTAGGGGGACTTTTTCCCCATTTTATTTTATTTTGTATTATTTTTTATTTTATTTTATTTGTTATTTTTGATTGCCAACCTGCTTAAATATCATCTCCAGATTTAGCAACAGATGTATAGAGGTTGAAAACAGCAACCTACTTAGCATAAAAGTTTGAGCAGTTCACAGGACTTTGCAAAAGATACACTTCAAAAAAAAAAGAAGCTGTCAGAGAGCAAATATTTAACTTTCCCATTTGTTTTCTTCTTTGCATGTAGTGTGCATAACAAACCTAATTCAGAGCTGCTAATGTTGCAGTTAATGTCAACAGAGCTTTAGTTGGAAGGGAAATTGCCCTGCCTGTCATGATTTCACATCCTTTTTGTAATTTCTTCTCCTGGACAAATTGCTTTCTTGACATGTCAGGCACCAAAATAGATCAACTTGCCCAGCAACCCAGAAGAATCAGAAAATAAAAAGCTAGCTGGGAGTTCAAAATGCAGAGAAATTACCACTTAAATGAGAAATATATAACAAGAGCCAGTGGCTGAAGGTCAAAGCCTGAGATATTCAAATGAGAACTAAGATGTTGTTTTTAACACCGAGGGTGATCAATAGTTGAAACGAATCACCATTGTTACGGACAGAAATTACACGTAAACTGGTATACGTGCCTGGAAACCGGTTCAAATCTGTAACACAACAGATGCTCAGAGCATATAAACCATTTTCAAAATGTCCAAAAGTGGTTTAAGATAAACTTGGGTGGACATAATATGAGACTCGGCTGATTTAGGCTAAATCTGTTTATTGAACTTCTGTCTCCCCCCAGATTCAACTTAACTCCCAGTCCCCCAGCATCCCAGAGTGCTTTGCACCTCCTCCCAGGGTAGGCAGACTGGCCTTGGCCCAAGCTGTCTGCTCCAGCAGAGCACGGAGGCACGCTCTAGCGCTCCCCGGCTTCTGACCTGGGCCACTGCAGGCAGGTGGCTGCATTTCTGGACTCAAAAGTGAATGTCTGTTTAGTCGCTTATTAAGTTCAGTCTACAGAGCTTAGACTAACCTGTGAAGACTGAAACGATTCAGCCTTGGGCTTTTTGACTTCCTGTACTTACCATAAGGAAAATGGTGGATTCTCCGCCACTTGATGTCTTGGAGACTGGATACCTTTCTTGAATACATGTTGCACTTGAACTGGCTTGCTAGGATTCATGCAGGCTGCCATCACCTGTCCATCACAGAAGATTGAGAAGACTACACTAGAAGATCTGTCTAGTGGTCTGTTCTGACTCAGTAAGCATTGGGGATGGCAGGGTGGCTTAAGGTATCTTGCTGCCTCCTCGGGGATGTGAATTTGAGCATCAATCCAGATTCATACCAAAGTCTGTCCCCTGTAAACAAGCTGAGTTCCAGCAATGATTCCCCCAAATCCAGTTTGAGCACCTTTGCTCACATTGGGTGCCTGTAATTTGAACAGGACTCTATTGAACAGGTCCCTCCCAAAATAACCCCCCGAACATCTCAGCTTGCATAGCTGTAAAATGGGCACAGCGACCCTTTGGTCTCTCCTGCGTTTCTCTGGAGATCGAGCTGACACGTGTAAAAAGACTTCCACCCCCTCCCCGCATCCATGACTGTGCATAGCACTTCCCACCAGAAGGAGACACTCCAGAATAAAGATACAACCCCGCCTGCCCAGCGTTGCAAATGTTCCGGCAGAAACATTACTGCTTTAATTGCTAGGTGAAAATCTGTTGCATTTGACAGAGTCATTTGTAATCATTGCCAGTGCTACGCGGTTCTGCACCGCCGACCCAGGGCCTGATGTATTTTATTTTCTTCCCTGCTTTCTTTGGGGGATTATGTGTATTGTGACTTTGACCTTGTAAATTTCCTTTCTCCAGGAGGATTAAGCTGCCGTTGTTTTCTTGCTGGGAGCAAGTATCATTTGCAGCCAAAGAAATATGATTTCCTTCTTTTAAAATGGGTCAGACCCTTTTGGTGTTTTAACCACAAACAATGGAGTTCAGAGCGAAATCCAGCAGAATATGGACTTTGGAGCCTTTGTGGCTTCTGATGTGAAACAGGCCTGTCTAATGCATTCAGTTCCTTGTCAGTTGTGAAAGAAACGTCTAAAGTTTCATAATATCGTATCAGTTGCACAAACAACTTGTCCTTTAATCTAGGTGCTTAAATCCTGCATTTGGTTTTAGCGAAGCTTAGCTACATTTCATGCATTGACGAGTTTTGCTTTTTCTGGAGCGGGGTAGAGAATTAACCTCAATTTCAGGTTTTGATGTGATGCAAATAACTTTATTTCAAATGCGTTAGCCTCATGCAGTCCTGGACAATTAATGTTTTCATGTCGTTTTGAATTCCCTTTGTGAGGCCTGTGAATAAGCTACTAATTTCTACACTTTCTTTGATTTCAGTTCTTTTTCTTTTTTTTCTTTTCAGTTTGACCTGAGGTAGGGAAGTTGGACTGAAAAGTGCATGTCCATCAATGATAGAAGAATAGTCCTGCATCTTCTTTTATTCAATGATCCCCAAGCTCTTAAGTAGTAATTCATTTTTTACGAGAGCCCTGTGAGATTTTAGGTATATCATTACCCCTTTTCAGAGGGGGAAAAAAAGCAGCTCTAAGTGATATCTGTGGGCTCACATGACTCCTGGGCCACACTTCTTACATTGTTGTCTTTTGCCGTGGTCCTGACTTGTATAAGCAAATGCAATCTACTGTTCAGTGGGTCTCATTCACAAGCAGAGGATTTAGGGCTAGACGTGGCACGGGAGGTAAGGCACTTAGGTCAGGTTGTAGGCAGAATTGAGGTATCTAGTCCAAACTGCAATCTGCAAAATCCCACTTGACTTCCAGCTCCTGCTAGAGTCACTGAAACACCAAGGGCACCGTACGTGTTTACCTCGAAATGCTACAGCTTCTGCACGGGCCCCAAAATCTGCCCTAGTCGAAGCCGCTCAGTGCCAAGCTGCCACCACCTCAGCCGGAGGGTGATTTGGAAACTAGGAGTGTCAAAACTCCCTACGGCGCTCCCCGTGCCTGAAAAAAACGGTCTTTGTACCCAAAAGCTTGCAAAGAACAATTTTCCCAACTATTTAGTCGGTCTAATAAAACATATCACATTTGCCCAAAGAAGCCTGCACACACCGAAACGATTAGGCTGCTCACAAAATAGTTGTGGGCAACACTGTCCTTTAAAATATCGCTGCAGCCTCCAGCTTTTACATAAGATCCTAGTAGCCGGCACACTCCCCGGGTGTGGGAGATCTGGGCTCCATTTCCTTCTCACCCCCAGCGGATTTGAGCTTACAGTTTTACCTCCCTTACCACCAGGACAGCGTCTCTTCTGGAAGAGGCCACGCTCCACCTTTCCTGTTGCAGCTGTGTCACTGCAGAAAAGAATAGCAGATTCATTGGGCCAGAACAAGATGGAGCAAGATTTTGTTAAGGTATTTGGCTGGGAGTCCTTAGTTCAAGTCCTTACTCCCAGGGCCGTTTCAGGGATGAGGCACGGGAATCCCTGAACCACCATGCTACAGACCCAGGCTCCCTCCTGTGGTCTTTTTTTGGCCCACGAATCTTGAATTCTTTTCTGCACAATGACACAGCTTCAGTAGATCGGTGGAGAAGCTACCTGCATCCAGCATTGCTTATAGTCTGGGTTTAAGGTAGTATCGCAAGAGGTGGGAGATGCAGGTTTGGATCCCTTCAGGCCAAGGAAAGAGCCAAATCCTTGTCTTCCACATTTTGGGTGTCCTAAATGTTATACAGGTGACATATGGCCTCACTGCCATTGTTTCTGCCTGCCAGGCTTTAATCTTTTCAGAGAGACCATTTGGGGCTGTGGGTCCTAAGTGGACAGTATAACCTGCACATCTAACTGAGGCACTTGGCTCTAGAGAGAGAAAGGATTTTAAGCAGACCCCTCTCTTTCTTTTCCATGTTTCCTATTGCCAGGTTCAAGAAAACGTTTCTCAAGCTGCAGTCTGACTTGGACTTTGGACATTGCAAAGTGGCCAGGGCTCCCCATTTAATTGCCCACAGAAGAGCAAAGTCCTGGGTTGTGCTCCAGCAGGTCAGGAGCCAGCAAGCTTAGGTGCTCATCAGGGCGCCTGTACACAAGCAGCGAGGCTGTAATTATAGGGCGTTGGAGCAGACTCAATTAATCGAGTCTGTAGGAGTGAGGTTATTACCGTGCTCCAGCATCTTGTGTATCGGTGTCCCTGCACATACAAATGGCAGCAGGGGTGCTTTAACTAAAGCTCATTCAACGAGATAAAGTGCCCCCCACCACCATTTTTAAGACGCTGATACATGAGATGTTCCAGGCGCTTTAATTAAAGCGGCTCTTGGAGCCGCTCTAACATGCGTTGCCTAGAAAGCTCCTACCCCCATACTCCAGTCTGTTGATAACTGTATCGTCTTATTTGAATGAGGAGGGTAGGAAAGCACTGGAGCAGGTTACCCAGCGAGGTGCTGGCAGCTCCATCCTTGGAGGTTTTCAAAACCCAGCTGGACAAAGCTTTGGCTGGGCTCATCTAGCTGGGCATGATCCTGCTTTGAGGAGGGGGTTAGCCTAGATGTGACGTCCCTCCCGACCCTCATTTTCTATTATTCTAATTAAAGTGCCCCCCCACTCCCAGAGCACGTGTATAAACGCCCTCAGGCACCTTGGCACAATCTGTCACGGACCAGCTTTTAGTCTGGAGGCCCTGGGTCTAATCCTCATTTGTGGTCAGAGTTAGGTGGGGAGAGGACACGACGAACCTCCCTCCTCTTTCTGTCCCTTTGGCAGTATCTGGTTGGGGGAGTTCAGCTCCTTTTGCCCTTCTAGTGTCCCTATGATTGCCAGCTGCCCAAAATGAGTGTGGCCATGGCAAGCCCCTTTGCAGACCAGCAGAGCTAGAGCAGTGCCCGTGCAGCACACGGCGAGCCGGTTGTAAGGATATCAGAGCAGGCCCCGCATCGCGGGCAGACCACGAAATCCCCAGTGAAATCCTGGCCAAGTCAGACCCAGGTTTTCCCACGTCTCCCACTGCTGCCCCTCCACCTAGCGCCGAAAGGCCAAATCAAGTCGAAAAGCGGAAACAGGATAAATATTGTATTAGTTAAACATTTACAGCTCTTACAGATAGTCCCAAAGTGAGGTTGTGGAGGCACCTTTACTGGAGATAGGGCGGGTTTGACACGGTATAGCGAGGGCGGTTCAAGGGTATAAACAATCAGTCATGTCACAACCCACCACGCAGGGTAATGGATTAAGCAGCCGGCTTCGAGGTCCTCTCAGCCCGAATGACTCGGGCATTTGAAGAATCAGCCAATGCAACGGCTTGTCTTTCTCCTTGCACGAGTCCTTTTTCAGTGCCGTTGCCTCTGGGAGCTCTTGCCTCCCACCTCGCATGCGATTCGGCAGGCACCGATACAAGGCTCCAAGTCGGATCTGACAGAAATCCAAAGGACGCCGCAAAAAATACTTGCAAACTGCGAAACGTTGATGAAGGTGTTCGGCTTTAAGTCACGCCAGGGTGCGTGTGCGTGTGTGCCCGCGTGTGGCTTTCCCTCTCCGCAGAACAAGTCGGGTCTCCATGGCATTAATCATTAATTTCCCAGCTTGGAACACGCCTTCTACACAGACATTCCTAGCAAGAGTGCAACCAAAAAAAAAAAGCAAACCCGTCTTTTATTTCCCCCCCTTGTTTTCAAACAAGTCGGAAGATATTGATTTACTTTGCTTCTGTTTGCTGAATATTTTCCTGCTGGGAGGAAGAAAACTTATGCTCCTAAAAGGGGAAAACATGTTAGACGTCTGCAAGTCAGGAGGATAATTTTACATTTCTATAGAGCTGCTCATCCAAAAGACTCACAGAGATGGTAACGATTCTATTTCGGTCTTGCTCTCTTTCTGGGTCGGTTCTTAAATGTCGACAGACACAGAGCTAAGATGCCGTATTTCCTCCGTTCTAGGATGACCCCCCTCCCATTTAACTGTGTGGAGAAGCCCCTCTTCTTAGAATTGAGTACAAGGGCAGTGGGGAGGGGAGCAGAGGGCTGCTGTGGCTCAGGCCTTAGCCCCTACCCAGAGTTGGGGCCATGGGTGCACCTGCAGCCTGCCTTCCCCCTGCCCCAGCTCCCTCTGCACCCCGCATGTCTCCTCTGCAGCCTCTTCCTCTCATTGCCCCCCCAAGGCAGACTCTGCTTCCTACCCTTACCCTTGTCGTGTGCCAGCAGGCCCTGTGCACGCTGCAGCCTGGGGCACTGAGCATGGCCTCAGCCTGGCCCTGTAGCAGCCGGCAGCACCCTACACGGGGCTATGGGCTGTGCTGAGTGCCCCAGGCTAGAACGGGGAAGGAGCCTGCTGGCATGGAGCAGAAACTGGGGGGCGGGGGGAAGGGGGCAAAGCAGAGCCTGGGGGGAAGGGAAGAGACTGTGGGGGAGAAATTCTAACAAATGTGATAAATTTCCCATATATAGAATCTAATTATTGGGGGGGGGGGTCATCTTAAATTCAGGGTCATCTTCGATTTGAGTAGATATGGTGTCTATATCGTCTCAGATTTGCCTGCGCTTTTTTTCCCCCCCTCGCCCTCAAAGTATCCCTTCTCCTCACCCTAGAAAGAAAGGTCTAAACTGAGGGAAGGACTGGCTATGAACATCGGGAATGGTTAAAACGGAGCAAAGTTACAAGCATCCGAAAACAAGGAGTCGCCGTGGAAAATGGTCAAGTAGCCTTAGCGGTCAGGATTGCTGTTGCTCCATCGGTGATCGTAACTAGGTACTGTAGCTGTGGTGGGTATGAACGAATGACTGGGCAGATGTGGACGAGATGGCTGGGTATTGACGGATAGTCAGATCCTTGGGATTTTAGGTGCAATTCTGTCCGCCGATATTAGTTGTATCCCCACTTCCTAGCATGTCGTTATTCCCATGTCAGAGGATTTTGACATTCCAAGGAAATCATTAACGTTATGGGATGCCAACTCAGGCTCTTAAAAAGCGAGAGCAGATTTACGTGGCTGGCACCTAGGTCTAGATCCAGATCCCGAAAGCAGTCCCACGGAAGTTGTGAGCTATTCAGAAGCCAGAAGTTGTTTGCACTTGTTGCCAATTAAGACGGGCAGGAGTTACTATTCATTCCTTGAAAAATATTTCAGTGATTATATCTGAAAGAAAACCTGCGGGGTTTGCTGTGGCTGTTGTTTTTTATAGACTCAATTAAAAGTCAGGGAATCAATTTTGCTCAGATTTGGCAGGGAAAAAAAGGCATCTGGTTTCGTGACTGGGGCTCTCAGCACTGTGGTACGCACTGGGTGAGGCAAAATATGGGCAGTTTTAATCTCTAAAGAATTTAGCTGAGGGAATTAGGATGAACACCTGGGGGAGGGTGACAAGGGGGCAGGAAAAAAGAAAAGAACCAAGAATGGGAGTTGGAAATCAGTATTATCAGCAACTACAACAGGATTTTAGTAGGCCATATAACAATAAAGATCAACCCAATATTATGCTTTCAATTAGTTTAGTGGACAGACCCTTGGCTTGGGAGTTAGAGCTGGCTTTTGTGTCTAGCTTTGCTACAGGCTTGCTGAATGACCCTGGGCACATTGCTTTATGCCTCGGTCTTCCCAGCTGTAAAATGGAAATAATAATGCTGCCCTCTTTCATAAAGCCCTTTGAGGTCTAATGCTGAGAAGTGTGAGAGAACAGCTAGATAGTACCCCTCGTGTGTTTTTCATGAGAAATAAAAAAAGGGAACAGGTTCCCAGGTTGATGTAGATAATAGAAAATTAAAAGAAGAAATAATCCTAGGATTTATATTTCCTGTGATAATATAATTTGAAGAAATATAAATCCTGGGAATATTAGTTTAAGAACCAGGGTCTAATGTGGATGCATTTGATGAATGCAAATTTAACTGCTTTTCACAGTGACAGAGGTAAGTAATGAGGCTGAACTGCCCTCACACTGTCTGAGAACTGAATGGATGATATTTTTAATAGGCTCAAATTGGTTCTTAATAGTTCCAACATCTGTTGAAATTTAAGAATAATAAACTTATATCCCTTTTATTTTGCCCTCCACCTGGAGATTCCCAAGCTCCTTTTGAAGGAGGCTGGGCATTATTATCCCCTTTAGCAGATGGTAATTTGCCCAAGGTCAGGCAGGCTGTTGGTGTCAGAGTCAGTCCCAACACCAAGCTCCTTAGGGCTCCAGCTCTACATTGTAGACACCCGGCTGCCATCCCTCTTAGTCCTCAGAAGCACTTCTGATTAAAAAGCACGAACTATATATTAAAAAATACAGAGATGCACTTTCTCTTTGTAACGTTCTGCTCTCTGAATTACTAGGCTCAAGTCAAAAATAAAAATAGGGGTTGTTCAGCCTCTGACAAAGTAAACTGCTCCCTCTCTGAAAGCTCCTGTCTCTCTGAATCAGTCTCCAAGCTTCCTTATAAACTTTATATCAGGCCATATGTACACATGACACTCAACTGGATGTATAAAGGTAGTCTGATCCATAGGATCATGGGAAAGCAGGGCTGGAAGGGACCTCCAGAAGGCATCTAGTGCAACCCTCTGCCTGAGACAGGATCATCCCCATCCAAACCATCCTGCACAAATCCATAATGGAAACTCTTTGTACAACTATTGTCAACCCCGACACAACACAAGACATCAAGGGTTTACAGTTTAAAGTAGACCAAAGAATGATAGTAAATATAAAGTAGAAAAGAGAGTATTGGAAGATAAATATTTCAAGAAGATCAGGAGAGATTCTTACATTTAATATGGCTTATGTTAAATGTCCACAAGGAAGGATCAGAACTTGCAAGAGTTGTGTTTCTCATAATCAGCTGGTATGTACATCTGAAAATTGAACCTTTTTTTTTCCCTGTGGAATATTATTGATGTTACTTAGGCTACGTGTAGCATCCTGATTTTGTTGGTCTTGTTTTTCTTAAGGAGACTGTTGCAGTTGGCTCCATTCATTTCACCTGGAATAGAGTCAGCTCTTTGGAAATAAAAGCACGACCCATCTTTTGGTCCCAGAGTTGTTCGTCACCTATTACAGTAGAGTCCTAGTTCACAAATGGGCCTTTTAACACGATGCTCACGCAAACGATAGTAATATTACAATAAATAAACAGATGCTTAAAAGGACTGCACGTTTCAGGCGTACCACCACGGACAAAGCCCTGCATCCAGCCTTACAAACAGGATAACTGCTCACAGAACTTGTGTTGTAAATCTGCTTCTTCAGACAAATGCACGGATTTGCATGTACATTATTGTGGCTACCGATAGTAAAGGTACAGATACAGAAGGTCCCTCAAAATCCATTCCTGATTATTACTATGACTTCTCATTTACATCACAGTGGCAATGCCCAGGATTCCCAGTCCCAGGCTCTGTAAAAAAAAATAAAAAGAATGAAAAGATGGTGTCTCTTCCAAAGCACAAATTGTAAAATATTAATGTATTTTCATTTTTCCCTTTCTTCAAGAAAGGAACCAAGCATGTCCCATTGCACTAGCAAAGAAGCATAGTGCAACTACAGTGGTAGATTACTAGCCAGGCTTTGGTGAAGACCCTGGATTATAAATCAAACCAGAGTTATAGTTTCTAGCTACAGAAATGGGGTGGTTACCTGTCGTAGTTCCTCTGTGCTCAAAGGACAAACACTTGCACTGTATTTACTATTTTATGCTTTGGGTGATAGTATTTTTAAGGATATAAGGAGAAATGGTGTTGCCTTTTATACGGATATTGATACTGTGTGTAAAAACACGAGAACTCTTTTAGGTTTCCTTAACGTTCACCTTTTCCGAGTATGTTCTGTAAGTGTTAAGATGAGATGTTTTAGATTTGACCATTTGGGTTAGGGACCTGTTGACTTGATTATGGTGTATAAGTAACTTCCTGGGGAGAAAAAAGCATGTGCTAAATGGGTCTTTAGTCTAGCAGGGAAAAACAGAAGAAGGAGCAGTGGCTGGAAGCTGAAGCCAGATGAATTCAAATCAGAAATAAGACACTAATTCCTAACAGCAAAGGTAACTAACCACTGGGGAAGATTTCTTTGGGTGTCTACAGATCACAGCAAGATGCTTTTTAAGAGGAAAGTCAAGCACGAGTTACTTGGCTCTATAGAGGGGTAGTGGAATGAAATGCCTGGGATCTGTGGGTTAATCTAATGGGCCTGTGAATCTATTGAACACATGTGCAATCACCTCTAGATTTACAGAACAGGAATTTTACCAGCCGCTGTTTCACTGTCGTAGTCGGTGAGGACTGTTTATAAATTAACGATGCCATATTCGACATGAAGATATGTTAATTATTATTCTCGAAAGGAGGTCTTGGGAACATAAACATCACCGTCTTGCTATTACAGGCATTGCGCATTGGCAGTAATGGGCCAAATTCTGCTCTGAGTGACATTTTTACAAACCTTCAGTACTTGCATTGACCTCTGCGAGAGTCATCTGAGTTCATGCTATTGTGAACAGCGACAGAATGTGCTCTCTTGCAATGACCAGTGCCACCGCCACGGGGATTTGATATTTCTCATATGCTTTGTGATTAGATAAAGAATCTAGAAATAGTGCCCTGTGCCCGCAGGCATTTAGCAGGGAATGCCACTTGAGAAGAGCATTGTAACACATGCTGGGGCACAGGTATTAAACCTTGCTTTCGTGGTGCGTTTCTTCCTGTCCTGGACCCTTCCCAGAATGACTCCAAAATGCACAAGGAGCACCGGGTGGTACTTCTTTAGGGACTGTGCATACAGTGATTTCTCTTAGACGTAGAGCTGCATGCAAGTAACCACTGTCTAGCCACGTCACTTTGTAGTGGGATCCTGTTGCCTCACTGGAGACCTGATCTGTGTGCGGTTGAATGCCTCCCTTTGACTTCAGTTGGCTTTGAAACAGGGACTTCAGGCTTTATCAGTATATGGACAGGAGACTAGGAGGAAAACTCTGCAATGCATTGTGATTACAGAGTCTGACTACCCTTGTCCTGCTCTGTAAAAACAGAGAAGTGAATGGACTTGTCCATAGTCACGCAGCAGGACACTGTCCTGCTTCATGTCCTATCCCCAGGATGCACTGTCTCTGTGGCTATGATCTCTACAACAGCTGCTGCTTTTCACCTAATTGATGGTGAAGTGATCCTTGTATGCCCCACCAGCTTGCAGGCATTTAAGTTTCGAAAAGTCCTTTGAAGCAGAGATACCCTGTAAATATATGTTGTTACACTCATTTGTAAATTGGCTCTATGCCCTGCTGATCCCAGAGATAACAATATGTTACCTCTATGGCAATCCACTCGCTGCCTCTGTGTCTAGAGCAGTAATGGCTGAACCAGATGGCGCAGGAAAGAGCGGTATTGTCATTACTATCGTTTTTGGTGGCTGCAGATTCCTGGGACACCGTACCACAGGCGGCTCGGAAGACCTGCTATTCCTGCTCACTGCTACAGGGAAAACTGATCCTCTCCAATTACTGGTGATATGATACTCTTGCCATGCCCAGCTGTTGCTGACATGAAGGCCTAAGCACAATCACAGCCAGAGGTGAAATACCTGTGTCCGGTCCCAGTGGGTGATCGCAGTGAAGCCCTGGCTGAGTGGGCTGGAGCGTCAAACCTGAGCTCTGCTGCTGCATTTGGGTGTTAGATGAATGAGTGGTGAAGGTTGATATTAATGGCTCCTCGATCAGATCAGGTGATCTGGAGCCTCCTGGTCCTGAAGGAGCCTCGTGCTGTTAGATTTTATGCAGCCTTTTCCCCTGCAGGGTTCAGAGTTCAAATCTGGCTGTCTTTGGGCACCGTGCACGCTTCTACCCGCATTGGCACCAGCAGGAGTTTCATTTGCAATTCATGTGCAGAATATGCCCCCAGGCAGTGGTGGCCTTAGGGTTGTTGGGGGCCTCGGCAAGAGTCAGTTGGGGCCCCTTAGAGGCCTAATTTTGATGGTCTATAAGCAAGTTGGACATTTTTTATTTCAGTTTCACTTTGTCCTAGCCATGAAACTTATTCATTTCATTTGAAGAAAGAACAGAGTTTTTAATAACTTCACCCCCCCCAAAAAATATGGTTGCAAAATTTTGGGGTCCCCTAAAGTGTGGGGCCCCAAGTGGTCCCCCAGTTTGCCCTCCCCTAAGGCTGCTACTGTCCAAGGGGGCTCTTCACTAGGAAGTCAACACATGAAGCTGTTAGAAATCTTGGCTCTGATCTGCCTTTTTTGCCAGAAGCCTGCCTGATATAATACATTGCATATTTCTGCATATTTCTGGAGCACCGGTCTAGAGCAATGTGGGAACCCCTTTATCTTTGCTCCTTTCTTAGTGTCTCTTACACTGAAAAAAGATCATTTAATGGCTCTATTTCAGGTCGGGTTTACTCCGATGCTTATGTATGAAGATTTTAGCTTCTTCCCCTTAAGGGTCTCTCACCCCAAAGCAAACTGAGATAATGAGACTCAGGGGCTGTCTCACAGCTGCTCGAGTCAATGAGAAAGGCCTTCCTACTTTCTGTGCAGTGGCAGGGAATGAAAGGCACTTCCTTTGGCTCTGCTTTTCTGCCTGCTGGTAGCAATAGTTCAAGAAGCGTGGTGTCTGGATTCCAGCAATGCCCTTGGTTACAGAGGCTTACCTCAGTCTTATTTATCTACCTGGAGGTTTTCCTGTAGCTATTGTCCGGGGACACTGGCCTTTCTGACATGGTGCGTCCTTACTAGTGCTCAACCAGAATCATCCACTGAAGAGGTGAGAAAGGTGTGTTTTTATCTGGCTTCAGGGTAAAGGCTGGTGGACCAGTTGTGAAATCAATTAGGAGTGCTGAGAGTATGCTGTGTTCCCAGTGCTGCTGAGTGCATCTCGGTG
This sequence comes from Crocodylus siamensis, assembly GCF_052110815.1. Classification (NCBI taxonomy): domain Eukaryota; kingdom Metazoa; phylum Chordata; order Crocodylia; family Crocodylidae; genus Crocodylus; species Crocodylus siamensis. Next base: position 10,353,898 of record NC_143397.1, read on the forward strand.
TCCTTTCCGATTCCCTCCCGTTGAGAGGGTTGGAAATAGCAATCCCACAAAGTCCCTGACTCCAGTAAGCGCAACTCTGCTGTTATTGCTGAAGGGCGTCGCAAGCAACAGCAGAGGTGCAAGAGGTGTGTGCCCACGTATTTGGCAAGAGCCCACTGCAGCGGTTTAGCATGCAGAAAGCTGAGCAGAGAGGGGGCACCTGTATGGGCTAGGACCTTGTGTTAAACATGCTTATATCCAGGAAGCTTTCTTCCAGCCCGTGGTGAGTAAAGGACTATACTGGTCAAGCCATGCTCTTTATTAACCACAGGGACATGGCAACTCCAAGACAAGTCTAGTGTCATGTTGCTGACAATTACCAGCACCAGGTGCTTCGAAGAAATGTGCAAGAAACCACCTAATGGACAACTGCAGAATAACCTGAGTACACTGGTGTGAATACACATTCACACATTGGTTGCCTAATACCAGGAAGCCTGAGTGTTTGTATGTGTGTGTGTATACACACACACAAATATATATGGTAGATATATTCAAAGGGGCATCTATATATCTATGTATAGATAGATCAATAAAGAGTATAGGGGCATCTAGATATATATAGTACTGGTCCAGAGCCGTACTGGAGAATTCTTCTTTGGAAAATTGATGCCCCTTTAAAGATAGATAGAGAGAGAGAGAGCAAGAAAGAGAGAGAGAGAGAGAGATGTCTATAGATAGAGATTTAAAGGGGCATCTAGAGATATATAAATGCCCCTTTAAATCTATCTATCTATCTATAGACATCTCTCTCTCTTTCTTGCTCTCTCTCTATCTATCTATCTTTAAAGGGGCATCAATTTTACAAAGAAGAATTCTCCAGTATGGCTCTGGACCAGTGCTCAGGCAATCTAGGTTGCATTCCTGGCTCAGCTGCTAACCTGTTGGCCCAAGTCAGTGTACCTTTCTGCTCCTCAGTTTCCCCTTCTGTAAAAAGGACATAATGATGCTGACCTCCTTTATAAAGTGCTTTGAGATCTTCTGGTAAAAATGCTGTGAGAGCAGGATATTATTAACTTTGAAAGTCACACCTGTATCTGAAAAGCTTCCTGTACCCTTAAAAGCAATCCAAAAGACGGCTAAAAGTTAAAAGGTTTAAACCATTTTCTTTCTCAATGGGTTTACTCTGTGCATTTGGCACTGCTCCGCATATAGTCAGTGTCAGTGTTCCCCTGGATAAAAAATGTGATCATAAACCCTCCCCTCCTCCCCCCCAAAAAAAATACCACAAAAAACTTGCCATGGTAAGGTACATTACTGGAACAACTTAATAGTAATAATAATAAAAATAATAATATGGTGTAACTATTAAATAACAGTGATGGTGATGTAAAAGACACAGAAGTAGAAACAAACCCCTTGCATGCTGCATCTTCCTGCAGCTACTCAGAAAGTTGTCAGCTGTGGTTAGTTTGCCTGCTGTGTGCTAGGAAACAAGTGACAGCTACAGACTCGCGATGGTTGTCTACACCACATGTTATTTGAAGGTCACCTTTCAGTTCTTCCATGCCAGTCAACTGTAGCTAAACAAATTCTGTTGCGACTTGCTTGAGAGTTTTTCTTCTTCTTTTTTTTTTTTTTAACTACATGACAACTTACGAAACTTTGAGGTTTGCTTGTTATTAATGTGACTACTGAAAAATGATAATAAGCCTCATGCATGTGACAAAACGTTCTCTGTTCTGGTTCCCAGTGCCCTCTGTCATCAGCTGCTGTGGCTGCTTGTTGTGTGTAACCACTCCTAGCTTGCAGAATACCTTGGTTTCCGTTCTCAGACCTGTTGGATCTCTTACTGCAGCTGCTTTGCTTCACGGTACAGAGGGGTGAAGAAAGTCTGAGGAGTTGATCAAATGCAGCTTCCAAAAGAGAGAGCTTCCCCGTTCCAGCTACCACTGAGGCTGTCTCGGTGTCCGGATGTGTCATAAGGTGTGAAACAGAAGGCAAGGCGAAAACCTAAATAAACTCCCTAAGGGTCCATTAGGGCAAATGGATAGGGACGTATATTCTGGCTGAAAATACCCTCAAGCTGGGGCTCCCTCCAAGCTGGATTTTCTACCTTTGCTTAGCTTTTGTTTGGTAAGCTTGCACATCTCTTACACGCACACCCCACCCACCACCCCCAATCTGATAAGAGATCAGGGTAGGAAGCTTCATGTCATGATCCAATGCAAGTGATCGGCACCTGGGTCTGTGCATTAGGTTACCTTAGACTGAAGAGAGGCATATTCATACTCTGCCCTCATTGATTCTGCACTTATCTGGGTATCTGGGACATAGCCCTTGGCTTCTTTGTGCAGAGATATTCTCCGTTGTTGTGTCACTCATGGGAAAATTTCTTGAGGCCTTGTGGGAAAGGTGTTTGAGGGCCAGTTGTGACTTAAGTGACCTTCTCTATTGCATCCTCCCTGGAAACAGGACAGTTTACAACTTGAGCTTGAACCTTTCCTTCCAGCTGGCCAGCAGGAACAGGCTCAAAATCCAAATAAGCATGTGCTTATTGAAAATACAGATGGGGGAGCTAGGCGGGAGCCCAGAATACCCCAGGATAAGGAGGTAGTGCAAGCATACTTTTAAATTATATTTTCGTGCTTTGTATTCTACCCTCACCATCCCCAAGCCCTTCAGTGTCTTCACTCGCGTGAAGAAAACTGCACCTCCAGAACGTGTTGAATGCAGTAGAAAAGGAAACCACCACTACTACAATTCATTTGAACATGCTTCAGTTTAAAGGGAACATTTCACTGTAGGGCACTTCATCAGATGCTTGAAGGTAAGCAAGAGCTGGAGTATCTCACCAGATAATTGCCCCCCATCTTTATATACACAAAGGTCTACCGAATGATCAGGAAGAAAATGAAATGGCATCTTTCCCTTCTGAATGAGAACAGGACCCATTCCTGTGCTTGGTGTTGAGGGACATGGTGTGCTGCATATCAGAAAATACAGAAGCTGAAAGTCCCCTGTGCCCTATCATCCCTCAATGTCCCATGGCACGATTCCAAAAATCAGGGTAAATCCCAGTACCCGCAGCAGGCCAAAGCCAATGATTAGCTGATTTCAGGGTGCTACAGCAGTGTCCCTTAACCTCCTCCGACCTGTTAAGTCTCGTTAACAACCGTTAGGCTCCACCACAATGAAGTCTGCGTGCTCGTGGTGGCGGTGAGGTGAGTCTCACACTTTGTAATGGGTTGTGGTATCCTGGTGATGCATTGCTGCCCGTTCCTGTATTGCAACCGTTCACCATAGCAGAACGCATTGCTCTGTGCCACTGTAAGTTCAAACACGCAACCGCCCGTTTCAGCGGTCTAACATCCTGTGTTCAAGGATCTCTCCAGCAATTTTCTGTTTCATCTGAAAAAGATACTGTAATTACTGTTGCAATTAGCTGGAAGGCTAAACTTTACCCTAGCTGTACCTGTTTGAACTCTCTTTAGCAGGGCTTGAATATAGACTCATAGAGATGGAAGGGACCTCATGTGTCAGCTAGTCCAACCTCTGTCCCAAATGCAGAAGGCATCGCACCTACCATTGAATATATAATTGCAGGGGGAGGGGAGCGTTGTGGGTGGTGTGTGCATGTGTCACTTCTATATTTCTCGGCTTTTACCTCCCAGACAGCCTCGATGCGTTCAGTTATCTCACAATGGGTGTGGTCTCTTCCTGTTTTCTACATATTTTCTGATTAATAACACAATGACGCGGGGGGTAAAAGCTAAGACAGTGTGTCGGCCTGGAGTCCAATTGTTCTCTCTACTGTGATTGCAAGGAATGGAGCCTCGTGTAGGACATGCCCCACTAGCCTTAATAGATAATGTTCACTGAATGCAGCAAAGAAAGGGGGAGAAATACCTAAGAAATAAAGCCAAGATCATTATCAGTAGACAATGTCTTTTCCACTAGTGTAAGAGTCATGTTGTAGGCATGATGGTCCAGAACTTGCACGAGAGGCAAGGATTTCTTATGGTGGTCCCTGCACAGCGGCCACCTCAGCCCTCCCATGCATAAGCATAAGGAGCCAAATTCCACCTTTTATAGCCCTATTATATTTAATAAGGTTGCAGCAGATGTAGATCACTATAGAATATGAGCCCTGATATCATTTACACACTCATGCAATACTGTGGTGGCATCAAAGCAGCTTTCTTTTGTTCCTCCACGCTCCCAGACTCATAGTAAAATAGACTTGTCAAAAGGAAGAAGGATGGGTGGCTCGCTGTATACTTTCAAACCCCACTCGTGAAAGTCCAGGAGCAGTTCCCTTCCTGCGAAAAGCCAAGTCAGTAGGGAACTAGAAAGTTTGTCAGGCAAACTCTATATGCTGCCAGGCATATTTTACTCTGGACTGAATAGCCATATGCAGCGCATGCTAAATACATATTGGAAATTAATACAGATGTTAGAGTGAAGAGCTAGTGGCCCATTGCATCCCTGCCTTGGTAATTAGAAAGGAAATGACCTCACTGATGGCAACACTAAATTAGGTGTGTGAAATATTCAGTAGGACCTGTTGTGCATATTGCAGAAGGATGGTCTGGCTAACCGGAAAGGTCCTGTCCAAATGTAATAGTTACGATTCAATGACTGGAAGATTTCAAGACACTAATGAGTGAGGGTGACACAAATACCAAAAAAGCCAGTGAATTGCAAAGGCATCTGTATATGTCTCCCTGTGAGAAAGAGGAAAGGAGCATAGTACGTCTATTTATCTTTTCATTTTTGACCACTTCATCTGCTCCCTGCCCATTAATCCATTTGACGTCCCAAAGCCCTGCACAGTTCAGACAGATGCAATTAAGAGAGAGGAGCTTCATCCAAATTTGGAAATTTCCTCTCACCCTTACATTATTTACCTGTCCAAGGCTCAGTGTGATCAATAGTCCATCTTGGATCGGTGACATCTTTCTTATACATAAAAATGTCACGGTTCTAAAGGTGTTTAATGGATCACAGGGCTAGAAATAGGGACTTCAAGCCTGCAAGAAGAGGAGAGTCTTAAGTTTCCTAATGGGGGACGCACACTGAAGCATGTGTCTAGTCCTGAAATATATTGACATTTTTATTCACAGAAAAGTTACTGAAGGGCACTGCTGGAGTCGTCATACTTTCTACATTTATTTTCCTCCCCATGTGAGCCAAATGGGGGTGGAAATGTGGTCACTGAGACACCTGCTTTTTCAGGGAAAAGGGATACCAGAAAAACCTATGTATGACCCTCTAAGGGACTCTTAATGTATTTCATCCGTAACATAGTTGAGATGCCCTGAATACCCGATCTTGTATGATTAAGCTGCGTCCGCTGCGTGCATTTGCAATGACTTAAAGAACTCATCTGGGGCTTCACCCCTCATGAATTTGTCCCAGGATTGCAGCAAACATCACCTTGCCAACGTGGTCAAGGCGGCAAGGGTCCCGGGGAGGATAAAAAAGTGTATGATGAAGTATAACCTGTGTTATAATGCACAGGCAGCCTCAACAGTGGCACTGCATAACTCTTGAGGTTTCTAATTTGGTTCTATGAGCATCGGTTTTTTATTATGCATTTTGGTTGTATAATTATTACCCAAGACAAAAATTAAATCAGATCTGATTATTTAAAAAATTGCACATACGCGCATGTATGTTTGTTCATAGATGTAGGCATCTAAAATGTTAAATAATCTTATCTGGTCTATTCATTATATGATGTGACAGGGACTACCCAAGAGCTCTTGGATATTGCTCTTTCCAACAATATGGGCAATTGAGTTCTCCTCCCTTATAGGAGTTTTTCCTCTTTTGGCAGGGGCTGAGAGCACTGAGCTTCCTCAGCAAGCGTCAGGAGAGTGTGCTGCAAAGGGCACCTATACATGTGACGGACCTCTGCTCCGACATGTGCTAGTTAGCACATGTTGAAGCAGACTCAACTGAACCTGCTGCAAGTCTGCTGGAGCATGCTAATCAGTGCACCCCAGCACTCTCCACATCACATGCCTTCAGCATCCCTACATTTCAAAACAGTGGTGGGGGGGCTTTAACTAAAGCTTGTTCAATGAGCTTTAGTTAAAGTGTCCCAGCCACCATTTTTATGTGGGGGATGCTGAATATACCTGACACTGCAGGCACTTTAATTAAAGTGGTCCCCTCCCTCCACTCCGGAGCACATGTATGGATGATGCCCAAAGGTATTGTCATAGTGCTCGCTAGACCTGACCAAAATTTGCCTAGGCTATGCCAGGCACATTAAGAGACTGTCCCCATCTAAGGAGTTTACAGATCAATAGAGCAGGCAAAGAATGGGAAAACTGCTCAGATGAGGTACTTTCATAAGTGCTCATCATCCACCGAGATCTTTGCTGTCCATGAAAATGGCTCCCTGTTGAGTGCTTTTGGAAATCTGTCCCTATATATTCATGGGCCTAAATAGAAACCGAGTAATTTTCAAGCTTTGGCCAACAGAGATCAAATGTTACCCCTGAGGTCACAGAGGGTGTCCATGGCAGAGCCAAGAATTGAATCTATGTCTTTGGCATTCCTTTCTAATGTCTTAGCCAGAAGGCCTTCTTTCCTCCAGATGACTTTATCTCCTTTTTTGGATCTGATTTTCCAGTGCCCTGAGAGCCATCAGTGCAGTGCTAACTGTCCATTTAGCATTTCACTTGGGTCCTTTCAGATTAGGGATGACCATTGTTTAGATCAAGACAAACACTTCTCTGTAACTAAATGTCTATCCATAGATGCTTTCCTTTGGGTGGAAGTACAGTGCCTGAAATACACGTCGTCAAAGATTTGGGATTGGAAGTGTTGTGGAAGTAGAATGGAGAAAAAGAAAATGGAAGTAAGAAACAAATTTTCAAGAAACATTTGGATGCCTGTCTTGCTGGGATCCTGTTTACCAGCGGACGCCCTCCCGCTTGGCAACGGGCTGGACCCAGTGAGCTTGCAAGGTCCCTTCCAGCCCTAATGTCTATGAAATCTGTGACATTGCAAGGAGTTTGGTCATATTGGCTCAGCATGCAAAGCCCCTACTCTGTTTTCAGATGGGTCCAAAAGGCTGCCCTCTGATACCTGGAAGAAATGCTAGTCCCTAGGATCGTGAGATTCACAATCCTGCCTTGTGATCTTTTTAAATCTCTCTCTGCACACACAGCGAGAGGGTCCTGGTGGGACTACCTGAATGCTTTGCTCTAAGAACTCCTGGTTCAAAAGGAAGCACGGCATTGGGAAGTGTCCACACAGACAACTGTCTGAAGGTTTGGCTTATGAAAGATTAACTCAAATGACACAGCTACTCCCTTTTGGCAACGGTTCCATTTCAGGGCTCATGCTTTAAATGTACACTGCTTAATTATTTATGCAGAAAGAGCCATGTTTTCTGTGTTGATAACTTTTGCCATGGTGCTAACCTTTCATTTCACACCGGTGAAAGCATGCTGCCTTGTGTACAAAATAGCAGCTAAGTGTTCCTTGGGGAATGGCTACAGCAAGCAAGTAGGTCCCTTTTTAAAAGTGTGGAGATGATTTTGCTTGGACAAAGACGGTGCCTCTAAAGGCACAAAATAATGGATTCAATGCTGACACAGCTCTGGATGAACTATTTCCTTGTACTGCAGCTTCCTTTTTTTCTCTTTCTTTCTTTTTTTTTTTTTTAACTCGCTTGTTTATTTGTATTGAAAGTTTTAGGGCCAAGGTCAGTCTCTTGTTCTGTGCTTGTACACTGCCTAGCACCATGCTGTTGGGTGAGGCCTCTGTGTAGTAGAATAAGAAATAATTAATAATAAATATATAAATAATAAATAATATTACCGGTGTAATAGAATAATAAATAATTATACCAAGGAAGTATAGGACTGGAGGTCTGGGCTTTTCACCCAATTCTGTGACTGCCATGCCATGTCTGAGGGCAAAGCACTTAATGTCTCTGGTCGTTAGGCTTGGGACAGATATTACACATAAACTGGTTTAAGTGATCAGAACCTGGTTTAAACCTATAACAGAACAGGTTTTCGGTGCACATAAACCAGTCTGAAAATGGCTGAAACCGACTTGAGATAAACCTGGTTGAATGTACCATCAGACTTAACTGATTTGGGTCAAACTGGTTTATGCAATGTCTGTCCCAGACCCCTTCCTGGTTGAAGTTAAATCAGACTCCCCCAACATCCCCAGCATGCTCTCTGGTCTGGGTGGGCTCTCAGCTCCACAGCAGGGCTGGCCCCTCCCCTCTGCTCCCTGGCTGCAGCTCTGGCAGCGACTACAGGTACAGGGGGTCTGCCTGACTTCCTCCTACTCCCCTCCCTCTCTCCTCCCCCCCACTCAAGCAGGGATCCCCACTCCCCTCTGCCTTACACAGACACTTCAGCATTAGCTGGCAGACCACATGCTGTGGAAGATGGGACAAAGGCAGACAGGACTGTGTCAACTTACGGCTTTTAAGCTAATCAACAAGTAGCTGGTAACCTTCCTCTGTTCCTTCCTTGGTAAAAAAAATGCTTAAGAAGAGCTTGAACTACTGAGAGAAGCTTTTGTTTTCTTAATGGGGTGATAAACACGTTTTTATCATTCCCTGATGGGCTACTGTGGGGAGGGAGGCCCCTCCCTAATCAGAGCCTCCTGCGGGGCCTGGTTACACACCCCTTCAGCTCAGCACTGTGCAAGGGAAGGGAAGGCTGCTCTAGCATCCCCCTGGCTTCTAGCCTAAGCCACTCCAGGCAGGTGGTTGCACTTCTTCAGTACAGAGAGGATATCTGTGTGGTTACAAACTGGTTCACCTTAGCCAGGTTGACTAACCTGCAGAGATTGAATTAATTCAGGATCAGGCTTTTTGAATGTCTGTCCCTAGCCCTAACATGTTGAAGAACTGGGCCATTGATTGGAGTAGTTTAAAAAGACCCTAGAAGCTTAGCCAAGCAGATTAAGAGAAGAAGAATGGAGGTGGTATGAGTGCTTTGCTTGCACCTGTATTTTAGTGAATATGAAAAGGCAGCTATTGCTCAAACAGGCACTGGTAGGGGTAGGCTCAGATACATATTCATATTAGATCTGAGATTAGAGCCAAGTTTTCCACTCGGGGTAGCATTTTTAATTCAGTAGAGCTCTGCTCATTTATGCCAATTGCAAATTAGCCCTTTACCTTTCCACCTTTCCTTTTAAATCCAATACACTCCAGTTTACAACTGAGACTATCTAAACCTTATCAAGCAATTACACATGTGTTTGAATATAAAAAGTGGTTTGAGAGACAACAGAATTGAAGCCTTAAATGTTTAATTGTATCTCCGTCGGGGGTGGGAATCAGAGCTTATAGACTGAGTCTAGTTTGATCCAACTTAGTGTATATTGAAATCAAATGTTGCCTCTTTACTATCTCCAAAGCAATCTGGAGAATGTAGGCAAGTTTTCTCCAAGGAAGATGTCATGCCCTGTTGTGAAATAACTCTTGATTTTCCAAAACACTCTAGCAGCTCAGTCTTTCCCATACATGGAGTCCCCACTCTCCAGCATGCCAGCAGCAACGATACCCTCTTTGTATATAGTTCCAGTGCATATTTTTGACAAGAAAATGGGATTAGACATTTTGAAAGCAGTGGTGTTTATTCCGGCAGAAATCCATCCAAGACAAGTGAACCGTCAACACCTTCTTCTCCATAAACAACTGTCAGGGATTTGATTAAATAAGGCCTGCGTGTGTGCGCGCATGTGTGCATGTGTGTGTGTTTGTTTAATTACTCTAAGAGTCTGCCTGTATCCTTAGTAACCCCCCTGTTTTCATTTGAATTAGGCTCTGGTGTTTCAGTTACACTCCCTAAGTTACACGGCTGATTTGAACATGAGATTGTTAGGCATTATGCTAGCCCTATTTGCTGCCACTCTCCTGGAGCGTGGGTAGACGTTCTGAATAGACACCTACGACCTCTCTTGTTTATTGTGGAGAGGTTTGTGTAGCTCTTGTTTATTCTTCTTCTACTCCCACTCTCTCTGCCATGACCTCCACTGAGAAACAACACCAGCGAGAGCTTGTGTTTCCGTGGATCTACGCACGGCAGTGCTTTTCTGCTAGCCTTGCACTGCTAGCAGTATTGCAACACTGGGCTTTGAGGATCTGGGCTTACTGCTAGTTTGTTCCCGGCTGGTGAGGAAAAATGTGGTTACCCTGAGCCTTTCCTTTTGCCCACCAGGGAAGAGAGCTGCCTCCTGAGGTTGCACTGCTTGCCCACCAGGAAGGGGTAGTTCTGTAATGGACCTTGCTGCTTGTTTGTTGGCAAGGGGTACTGGTTCCTGAGTAATTGTATGTGCCCAGTAAAAGGTGTATTCTGGTGGTGTTTGCCAGCCCAATGGGATCAAAAATTAGATTACTGTTGCTTAGTTCAAACGTCAGGGCCACAGGCAGACCAGGTCCCCTGAATTTCTTGGAAGGGGAGTTCTTGTCCAGTCCATCTTTTATTATTATACAAAGCTTCAAATAAGAGCAGAAGCAGACAGGCTCTAATGTTAAAGCTATTCATTTCCCCTGGACAAGGGAGGGAGTTTTATGTGCTGCCTTTTCTTTTAATTTACTTTTTTTTCTCCCTTGTCTCTGCTTTATATGGAACAATGCAGTCACCCTTCCTTCAGCTCTTATAAGCAAGCAAGCATCACGAACCCCTTTGAGTAACTGTAGCGATTACAGACCACAAACAAGACTTGGGCTAGGGCCAGAAGTTGCACATAAATCAGGATCAGTGATCAGAAACCGGTTCAAATCTGCAACACAACTGAAGTTCAGTGCACATAAGCCACTTTCAAAAAGACCAAAACCAGTTTAAGAGCAATCTGAATGGATGTGGTATCAGACCTAACTGATTTAGGTTAAATCCGTTTATTGAACTTCTGCCCCAAATCCTCTCTAGATTCAAGTTAATTTACGGTCCCCCAGCATCTCAGGATGCTTTGCACCTTCCCTGCAAACCCCACCTGGCAAAGTGGATGAGCGAGGCTTGGCCCAAGTTGTCTGCTCCAGATAAGGAGGGAGGCATGTTTTAGTGCCCTCCAGCTTCTGGCCTGGGCCATTGCAGGCAGGTGGCTGCATTTCCAGAGTCAAAGTGAATGTCTGTTCACATGCTTATCAATTCAATCTATGCAGTTTAGTCTAACCTGCAAAAATTGAATTGATTCAGCCTCATGCTTTTTGAGTGTCTGTACTTAGCCTTAGGGCACTGTCTTGCCAGGTGCTCTACAGACACAAATGAAGGCTAGATACAGACAGTCAAAAAGCCTGTGGCTAAATCAATTCAGTGTTTGCAGGTTAGTCTAAAGTGCACAAATTAAATTGAAACAGAAATGAACAGACATTTACCTTTGATTTAGGAAATGCAGCCATGTGCCTGCAGAGGCTCAGGCCAGAAGCCGGCGGGGGGGGCGGCGCGCTAGAGCACGGCTCTCTGGCTGTGTGTTCACTTCCTCTTCCTGCTGCCCCTGAGGTCTCTGGGATTTGCACTACAGAATTATAGCAGCAGGACTATGCAGGGTTGCTCACTTCTTCTTCCTGCTTCCAGGTGCTGGGGCAGCAGCCCCCTCCTTGTAGACTGGGCTGCATCCCCAGCTGGGCTTCTGCCCCAGTCCTCCTTGTCAGCCAGCCCTCACTGCTCCAGCTAGGGAGCAAAGGGGCGGGGCCAGGCCAGACAGCCCAGCCCAGCCCAGGGCTAGAAAGCATGCTGGGATGCTGGGGGACTGTGATTTAACTTGAACCAGGAAGGGGTCCAGGGCAGAAGTTCATAAACCAGTTTGACCCAAATCAGTTAAGTCTGATACTACATTCAACCAGGTTTATCTTAAACCAGTTTCAACCATTTTGAAACTGGTTAATGTGCACTGAACTTCTGTTCTGTTACAGGTCTAAACCAGAGCCATGAGTTTATCTCGAATTCCCTGGCCCCCAAGCCAGTGCTCTAGCATGCTGCCTTAAAAAGAAAAGAGCCTGCCCAAGAAAATAAGCAAAAGGATTCAAAAATACATGAGAACACGTATTGGTGTTATCTGGGTACTTTTGCCACATGACACTCTCAGAACCGAGGACGTCGTCTTGGAAGTCACACAAACTGGATCAAACAGAGCAGATCCCACCACCCACTCCCAGCCAAAGCAAGTGAATAATGCACTCATCCTTGGGGACATGATTTGTGGGCACAAAGATAAAGCTTCCAAATGCACAACTACCGAATGTAGTAGTGCCCCGGTAGAAATAATTTGCAAGAAAAGCTGCTGCAAAAGAGTCCCAGAGGCAACTGATGGCACTGCCATTTGGTTAACTTATACGAGGTTTAGTTATATTCTGCCTGTGGTCAGTTATGATACCTTGTGGTTAGCATCAGCATGTGCGCGGCTCTAGGTTATAATAATAAGTGGACCTCAAACGACTGAAGTGAAGTTTGGATAAGGACCCAGAAGCATTCCTGCTTATTGGAGCCCTGTGACCTTGGGCCTCAGGGAACAGCTTTTCTTGCGTGGCTTCTGTTTTCACCTGCCTCCGTATGGTTCAGCAACATCAGAGCAGTCACTTTCACTTGGTTGGTTTGTTCGTTATTTTGTGATGTCTTGACAGTTCAATATACGAAGTACAAGATATTTTTTGAACACATATTGGGAGAGCTGACATCCTAACAGCACATGCAAAGATGGGTTAATCAAGCATTTCTACACCTCAAAAGGAGGTTTGGTTTTGATTTTTATTGGTAGTTGTGCTCTGTTTTTATTCTTTTGGTTCCCCCGTTCCTGGCTAAAAATGGATTAAGGACATCACAAGTCAGCCTGGTATATGTTTGATTCTTGGTTGTGGTTGTGTTTACTGAAAAAGTATCAGGGAGGTTTTTGGTCAAGGACACTTCCCATTGAGACTGCTGTGAGATTTGAATTTGGTGCTTCAATAGTTAAAAATGTCTGTACAAATGGCAAGGTGGCAGCAGGCAAACCTGGAAAGGTTCATCATTTGAGCCCCCTTCAAACATGTATACACCGATCTGAAAGACCCTCCAAACTATTTGGGCCTTCAAAAATGGGGTTGGAAATTTTACAATTGGAGGCTTTGTCAGAAAACACTTGGTCCTTCTAGTTTCCAGCAGGGTTCGACGTGCTTCAGGAACAACCTGTTTTTTGTAGGTGAATATTTTGGTCCCTATGATTGTGGTCTAAAGTTGGAGGCAAGGCCTAGATGAGACGAGAATGAGACTAATGAGCATCTCAGTGTCTGCATTTTGATCTGAGGAAGGAGCAAGCAGCAATGGGTCCATACTGAGTACTTCCTGGAAAATTGGGAAGGTTTGATTTTGCTCCTCAGGGCTATCTGTCACGTTCCCTGCGTGAAAATCTACTTTCTGTATGGCACCAGCTGCAAGTGCAAAGGCTTCATTTTATTCACAGTCCTGTTCCTGTCTAGCTAAAAGTAAAACCCTTCTTGTGAGTAGTCAGACAGCGCTGCCGAGCTACAGCCTCTGTTTGAAGTGTCCCCTTCTCTTCAAACTGAAGCAACACGACAAGTCTGTAAGGGAAGGGAATCTAATTATATTGCACATGTTCTAATTTAAGTTACTGTAGGTTGCTTGGAGTTTGAGTAGCAGAAACATTAGGTCATTCACTTGCCAGCGACTGTGTCCTTTAGTTGATGAGAAATGGATACACTCACTGGATAGCTTTCTCCAGAATAATTGGCTGGAGAGTGGAAGACTCAGCTGACTGCGTGCGTGTGTAAATTTGGTAAAGAAATGTATCTTCAGGTAAAAACTTACACATAGCCATGGTGAATGAGTGCAAAAATAAACTCTATTAACTGCAAACAGCAGTGTATTAATATCATTAGCATCTCTGTCTATCAGCTGAGAGTAAGATCACGCAAAATAAAAATCTCCGTCCCTATCGGTGCCAGAGGCAGATATACCAGACTAGCAACCAAATGATAGTAGGTAGGGATCTCTGCCCTCACTACAAGACTCATCCATTTAGGTTAAGGTTAGAGTTTCATCCTTTTGATGGAGCAGGGAGGGGACGGTAGACTTCCGAAGCGGTAGTAATAACCATTCAGGATGTGTAGTGTTAAGAGTGTGCTTCTGCATCCTTTGTGTCAGGATAACTATCAAGGAATTTGGGGTCTGTAGAGAGTCTGGTACAAGCCCACGTCTTTCTGTTGATCTCGCTGGCCTTGGATCAGCTTCAAAGTTTGTTGTGTTTAGGAAACCTGTGGTTCCCCTGGGAGATGTACAGAAACTATTCTCAGAGCTGATGAAAAAGCATTTTGTTTACTAGTTCATAGAAAATGTGGGTTTTTTTCCTCCCTCTACACAGAAGAGAGGGGTCATCTTTGTAGCAAAAGTCTCGTTTCATCCACAACCAGCACAACAGCACATTAATCATGGAAGAAAACATGCACATATCCATGCATACACATATGCACGCTATGGACATGTCTCTGCAAGCAGGAACGTGTGTTTCTGCAGGGACAAATAGCAGTGTAAGTGTTCAGTATCTGTGCCACTGCTACTTGTCCTTGGGCATGTCCCTGCATGCGTCCCTGCAAGTTGTCTCAGGTGGAGTAGGGGAGGCTGGGGTCATCCCCAGCAGCTTACCTAGGGGCCTGGGGGCCTCCAGGAGTTGCAGTGCTGGTGACCCGGGTGCACAGAGCCTGGCTGGTAACCACAGTGTGGCTCTGGTCTGCCAGGCTCCAGTTTCAGGCAACGCATGCTGCAGCCATGTGTGCCACCCTGCTTTTTTTTTCCGTGTTTTTTTTTTCAGATACCAGGATCTCCCGGTATCTAATTTTGCCACTGAGCTACAAATATGCAGCGTAGCAAATGGTTCAGATGTGCCACGTACGTTTTGTGGCACCTCAAAAGGCTTCGAGGTGCTACAAACTGTACATTCCTGCTCATGTGGACATGGCCTATGTAAGTGTTCAGTAAGTGGAATTTTTTCAGTATAAAAAAGCCTTTTGGAAATGATTTGCATATAAGTCACAGAAAGAGTAAACATTTACAAGTTAAACTGATGGGTCACAGGAATTTTTTGGGGGATTCCCATTCCCCTAAGGATTATATGGTTATGTTCAATGAACTCACCAGCTGTGAGTGGATAGAAACCTTACCTTACCATCACTGTGGCTTGATATCCAGAGGTTTATTCGTTTGAGACAGGCCTTGTCCGGTATGCACGATGCCCTATGCTCCAAGCACATCGTACACTCAGAAGACCTAAATTTTATTCCTGGCTCTGCCACTGACTTGCTGACCTTGGGCAAGTCCCTTTCTGTCTTTCTCTGCCTGTGTAAAATCTGTAAAATGGAGGGTAATAGTGCATCTCTCCTATGTAAAACACATTGAGAGCTCTAACAAATAACTGTATATGCCATACATACAAATTGGAAGGGAAAAATCTGTGTATTCCATTTCTGTTCCTTGTTTGTCCTCTAGTTTATACCCCTAACTTTAGAGTATAAAGAGGTATCTGGCTGAGTTACTACTGTCTAGTTAAGCCTCTTCAAAATATAACGGACATCAGTGATTTCTTATGGAGGGGACATCTCTGCCTGTAAGGCACTGCCAGCAGTAACATGGACTTCTTTTTAACGCTTTTAGTTCCTCCAAAAACTTGTCATCTATGGAAAATGAACTAGCATCAGTTGCATTTCTGCTTGCCCCACATAACTATGGTAGTCCCCAGGATACACTGTATTACTTATATCGATACCAACCTTCATTTCTATGTACTAAAAGAAATAGTGAAATAAATCCAGGGACCGGGGGGGGGCTTTGGGGACCCAGAACTCTTCAATATCTGTAGCAAGCCAATGAATCTGCAACTGCAGAATTACAAGTGCTGCACACAGAACTAAAATCTTTGGCACTTAGAAGTGCAAATTTTCTGGCTTTGCCCTTTCCGTGGTATTCCATTGGGCCTACCTGTCGCAACTGTTGAAAAGGTCGTGTGTATTGAGGGTGATGAATTTTCAGTGGTTTCAGAAAGTGTTTCTGTCTGGATGCTGAATATATATGTTCTTGAGAGAATGCTTTAAAGGGAGAACATGCAGTAAAACCAGCACGTTGTAATGGAAAACAGCTTTCTAATGCATTTTTACTATGCCAAAACCCAAATAAAGAAAGAATCACTTTGTTTAAAATAACTTGCTTTCTTATCGGTATTTGAGTTCAAGCAGTCGTTGCATAGTTTTTACACCAGTAGTCTACAAATAGTCCCGAGCCTCGACAGTTGAAATGCCAGAGTTCAGTATTGTCCAAGGTTTTGCTATGGTCTTTTTTCATGAGAGAGAAGGTCAGCTGTGAAGTTGGGATACAGACCTGAACTCCTGCAGAGTTGAGGGAGTTGTTTGAATCTGGAAATTGAGTTTGACGCCATTTTAACAATATACATAGAGGCACAGAAATTCAAACAGGGCAATCCAAATTTTTGCTCCATAGTACACTTAGAATTTCTTCAAGAAGCCCGTCTTTAAATAAAACAATAGCGTTTCCCCATGTCTCTTGTTTGGATCAAAGAGTGTATTGTTTTGTTTGCACGTCACATTTAGTACTTGTAAAATATATGCTCAGTAGGCTGCCCTACTGCGTATTAATGCAATGACATGCTTTTTTATGACAGTTCATGCACAGCAGACTAATATTACTGCACTTTAGACTGATAGCATGGGTTTCTCCATGATGCTGTAATATGCAGTCAATCAGTGTACTACACATTAAGCATCTCATGTAGACGTGCCCAAGATACTGTGTTTTGATACCACAGCAATAGCATCATAGTGGATGGTAAATAGATTAGATAAAATACTTTCGGTAGACACAGTGAAATGGAGTAGACACATATCCACTATGTATTATGAAAGTTGGCATCTATTTCAGTGACTGTCACCTGAATGGTCCTCATACTTGAATAGATATGTGAAATCTAACTCCGGTAGAAAACTGAAATCCCACCAGGATTAAATCTCTGAAATACATACGTTGAGTTCCCTCAAATATATTAGGTCTTCAAATGGGATTTTAACTTGTGAGACCATCTAAATCCTTCTTTGATACTAAAGAGTCCATTGAAGTCTTTTTAAGGGTGCAAGTGGCAAGTCTTCTGAAGTGGGCTAAGGCTTTCCTGCCCTCTCCCACCCATTCCTTGAGAGTATTGTTTGTCAATAGGTCATCCTCCATCACTCCAGAAAGAAGTGCTTCATGCCATAAGCATCCCAAAATATAGCGTGTAAGTTATCTAGCTGGTGTAAATTGATGCAGTCGTATTGTAGTTGATGAAGCTACACCAACTCATGGAAGTAGAAAAGATAGACTGTAACTTATTGTTGGCATGTTAACAAATATGAATGTGGATAAAGCTGCCAGGGGAGGGGCAAAATTGTCTGTATGAGTACAAGGTTGAGGTGCAACTAGGGATGGAAACCTAATCCAAGAAGTAAAATCCAAACAGTGTGATTTATGGGCACCCAAGAAGTGTCATTTGAAGGTAGTGAGTTATAATGGTATCAGCTACTCCACACTAACTGTTCACATGCATGCTCTTATCCCATGGTGGAAAACGGAGGGCCAAGCTACTGCAGCTTTCACTTAGTGTTGGGGAAGCACACACACACGGCCAGATACTGCAATTAATTCTTGGTCCAGGTCCAATAACTGAGCTTGTGTCAGAGCATTTTTAATAGAAAAAAAAATCCATTTTTGATTTTAAAACGTTCAGCAATGAAACTTCACTACCTTTGTTAAACTGTTCTGAACCTTAAAATGGTGTGTCTTAATTGAAATTACATTTGTCTAGTTTAACTTCTGGCTATTGTATCTTTAGATAACTGCCCGCTAGACTGAAGGCAGTTAACCAAATGCCCCATAGTGGTACATGCAGACTGCCACTGAGTCACCCGCATCACTGGTCTTTGATAAACAAAGACTGGACTCGATGATCTCCCGAGGTCCCTTCCAGCCCTGATGTCTATGAAATCTATGAACAGAGGGATACTCTTTATAGTTGAACTCCCTCATTCCATTTGTGCTTTAATGGATCTCTCTTTTTTGGTTTGAAATAACTCCTGAAAACACAGGGATGTATTTGGTAGCTGTGTTGGTCTGAGACAAAAAGAAATGCGAAACTTTAGGACTCTTGGTTCAGAGATGATTCCTTTTATTAGACTAACTCAGAAATCGCAACCATATATAACAGATAAAATACATATGTATATATATTGTTGGGTTGGGTTGGGTTGGGTTGGGTTGGGTTTTTGTTTTTTGAGATTTCTGAGTTGGTCTAATAAAAGGTATCATCTCTGACCCAAGCGTTCTAGAGTTTGCATTTCTAAAAACAAATGTCTTCTACCAAATCTATCCCGGGCATTCAAATGAAGCTACATGTCTAAAAATAAGATATAGATGATGCCAGAACAATTAAGAGAGCAGTACTCTGAAATGATGGCAATGCCATGGTATTTTGCTAAGGTCTTGATCCTTCAGCGAGGTCTATGCAGGCAGTTTCTTACGCCTGCGTAAACCTCAGTGGGGTTCTGCAGGGCACTGCCCACACAGATCACTTTGCCAGTCATAGAAATGGATCTAAAATGGGTAAAGGACTCATCTGGGTATGGCTTAGAGTGGCCTAGGGAGTAGGGCTGTGCACTGGGATCTAGATAAGCTGAGTCTGATCTCATCCCTGCCAGAGACCTGGAATGTGAGTATTGTCAAGGCCTGGTGGCCATGTCTCTACTGCCTCCCCATGAACGCTGGGACCGCTACCAAGAAACAAGCACCCCCCCACCACTCACTCCCATTTCCATTCTTGCCTGTGCCCAAAGCACTCACCTGCCAGCACCGGTCTCAGGAGATCCCAAGGCAGAAAATGAGAGAGCAGCCCCAAGGTATGTACCAAGGAGCCCTCTGTGCCATCTGCTCCGTCTAGCTGCCAGATGTGGACAGGTGCAGAGTGGGAGCAACTGGGCAGGGTTTTTTTCTTGGTAATGATCCTAGGTTCAACAGGGCAGTGGTAGAGATACAGCCCTAATCTCTGCCCTTGCTTCCCCTCCCTCTCCATGTCTGTTGTGTCTATATTAACAGAAGTTTCCATAAAGTGTGTGTAGAGAGCCTAATGCAATGGGCACCATACTTGGTTGGGGCTTTTAGGTATCTCTGCAGTCCTGCTCCTTCATCATCAAACCCTTACTTGATTTGTACTGTCGTTGTAAGACAATCTGATACAGCCTCATATGGCAATAAGTGTAAAATCAAGGGACAATTAAGTCTTAGTTTCAGCTCCCAAATGGATTTCTGCTGAAGATTCACACTTAATAAAATACAGAAAATTGCATTTTATTTTGGTACATAAATACTGCTAGTGGGGGATGCTGGCATTTAGAAAAGAGAATCACTCCACCAGAAAACTCACTGCAGCAAAATGATGCAGTCCAGTTGAGCTCTTTTTATGATCTGAGAAATGACTGTTTTTATAGTGCACTAAATAAAACCTGCTATTCAAGCTGTAGGTTTATTAGTAAAGGTGATTTTGCTATAGCTGAGGTGGAAGAGGAAGGTGATGGTGAGGGGTGGCGGGGGGGAGCGGGGGGGAAATGAGCATCAAGTCAGAGATACCGGTTGTGCAGAAATGGTGTAGCAATGCTTCAATTAAGTGATGTTAATCTACAATCGTCCTTCGTGGCGTCTCTACAGAATTATTTCACATTGTAATTTTTTGCAAAGCTTATTGATAGCCTGAACAAATCTACAGCTGTAAATTTCTCTATGTGAGCCTCATGGTAAATTAAGAGAAGAGAGATCCCAACTATTAGATTCGCCTCTAGCTTGCTTGCTCTCTAGCCATTTGTACCTACCCGCAGTACAACGGGGCACTTTATGTCCATCTGGACATAAATGTCACAGAAGATGTGAGGCCACAGTGAATTAGGTTCTGAGGATGAAAGTGAGGTATGTTCACTTAAAACAAGTACAAAAGATTGAACAAAGTGAATCATAGCAGATAGTGGGACCCAAGGAGTTAGATTTGGGGGTCAGCTGGTGCTTGCAAGCTTGCAGAAATCTCTGGCATCCCTTTCTGGCGGATGAATAGGTTGACATACCATCAGTATGCTCCTTTTCCATGCTGTGCCCCCATCCCCTGGAAGAACTCCCTGCAACCTGAGGTCCTTTTGAGAAGGAAATAAGAAAAAAGCAAAAGCAAACGACCCAGAGGCAGGAAAGCTTCTCTTGTGAAGGAACGCGTGGTAGTTTAGTTAACTCACATTTTCGACCTCTAATTGTTTCTTGAGAGCAGTAAGGAACAAATAGCGACGGCTAGTCAGAGCACCGGAAGGCGCTTGCAGGCTTTTCCAGCACAGCTCTCTCAACACATCTCAATCCTGAAATGCAACTTCCTACTCACGTACAGCATCTTTCAATTTAAATAACCCTAAAGCACCTTAAATCTATATTACATGCAACTCTTCTGCTATTCTAGCCTGGGGCTTCTCCTAGGCGTAGATCGCCAATCATGCAGAATTCTTCAGTGGCTTTGTGGTTTTGAGCAGGCACTTAGTTGAGCCAGACTCTTGTCCCTGGTGGCCCGTGCTAGGCTTGAATGCAAGTTTCCTGAACTCAGCCTGCTGCATTATTTACCGTACCACTGAGCCCCGTCCTTCCCAGGGAGTCTGAGAGAATGGGGAGAAGGGGTTCAAACGGGCTCAGACATTTGGATCTAGATTATACGCTTGGTCAGGATTATTCCAGGCACCTCTTCAGAACCCACTGTGTAGAGCAGGATCCTATGTGCATTGAACTCAAGAGCAAAACTCACATTCATGCTGGTGGGGGGGAGGACCCAGCTCTGCTAGGCAGCGAGACAGGCAGAGACTGGCTCCTTGAGCTTGGTTTCTCTGCCGCAGGCTTTGACCAGTTGTACCATGTGGAGCACCTATATTTGGCTCATATTTCCAGGCTTGCTTTAGATCTGGGCAGCAATCAAGGTGCTTCAAAGGAATTAATCTGTCGGTCAGTAACTGTTAAATGAAGTGCATGCTAAAAGAATGATGAGCTAAGTAACTATAGCTCACAGCTCTTATGAGCTTCTCTAAATGCCTGTGTTCAGGTGAATTCAGCACCTCCTTGACATTTAAGGACTCAATTTACAGTCAAGTTATTTAACTATAGTGGAAAGAGGCATCAGCCTCACCAGAAAAGCCATTTATAACCTTCCTACCCACCCCCGCAAAAAATGTATTCAGGGCAAGGCTGCAATTTCTGCTATAATAAATGAAGGGGAAAAGAAATCTTTCATCACAAATTAAATACTCGAGGCTTTTGAAATTACAGTAGGAATTCATTAATCAGAGCATTGTATATAAGCATAGGAGGGAGAAGGGCTCACCAAGGCCATCGCACTGTACTTCCACCCTGCTAACCTGGGCGGTGCTCTGGCAATGCAGTTATGGACAACAGCACAAACCTCCGAGGCAGGACACCGTGCTTTATGACTTGTTTTTCTGCCTTGCTTTCATGTGCTAGTCTCTTTTGAGGACACTGCACAGTGCCTCACTCCAAACAAATCAGCAAATACAGAGTGAGAGGCCACCTCTGCCTTGAGCTTGCAACCTATAGTCTTCTCACCTACATGGAGAAGAAAGGCAAATGGTGGAAGGGCAAAGAAGTATAAAGAAGCTGACAAAATGCACCTTGGTCACGCAGCAGGAGCTATGAAAGCTGATCCCCTAAGTACCAGCATTGCCCTCCATCTGCTAGACAATACAGCCTAATAAATGTACACGGCCATGTTTTCTAAACAAAACGAAGCCCGAGTAATCCCCCTGATGTGACATTTTAGTTAAGAAGATCACTGCTGTTGAGCAAATGAAGCAGGTGCAATTATTAGCACGATCGGGTGGTTTCTGCTGTGGTCTTCCTCTCGGCACTGCTATAACAACACCGCGTTCCTCCGTATGCACCATCTTGCCCCCTAAGGTCAGCCAAGAACAACCTCCTGTTCGTATCATCCGTTCACCAAGTCCACTAACTGAAAACACATGGGAGGTTATTTTGGGGAGTTGCTCCTCAGCTCTGGAACTCCCTCCACCTCGGGACCCACCCGAGCCGAAGCCTGGATACCACCCAAAAACACAGTAAGACCTTCCCATTTTGGCAGGTGTTTAGCAAGCAGAACTAAGTTGGGATATTGCTTAGGGAGTTTTAATTGTATTTCTTATTTTAGTATCCTGCGTGCTTTTAGAGTAGTGTAAACTGCTTTCTTAGTGTAAGCTGCCCTGGGTCTTTGCTGGGAAGGGCAGCATCTAAATTGGATCAATCAATTTGCATCAGTAAAAAACACCTCTGGGGTGGAAATACTTTTAAATGGACTGGAGGTCCAGCGGGATCCTAACAAGTGCCTAAATATCTTGCCAGGGAGCAAAGCGGGATTAGAACTCTCCTGCAGGACATTATCTAGGACCTGATTGTTCCCCCACAGCTGCCTAAACCCATCAGCCAAGCTGCATTATGCTTAAACACAATATTTAAACTGCATTGTTATGTCAGTGGTGATGGGCTCTTTGTTGGAGATGACAGAAGAATCCCATTGTTTAGCATTTTCCCAGACTCGCTGCTTAATACAGAGCCCTGAGAAGAGCAGGGGTGTTTACGCATATGGATAAAGAAAATATGCATAGAGATGGGCTTGTGCTAATATCAAGGATGTAAGCAACCCTGAATCCTAATTTTGCAGACTTCTAGATGGTGGCAGCGGCTGATATTTAGATGAAGATGCAAAGTGCTGTGGTTTGCATCCATTTCTAAACACGTGCTTATCTAGCTTATAGTTTCTCAACCTGTGATACGTGTACCCCTGGGGGTATGTGAAACACAGGCAGGGGGGTACGTGGATACCCCAACACTCTCTCTCTCTTTTCCCTCTTTTCCTCTCTCTATTGCCCTCTTTTCTTCTCAAAACTATGGCAAAAAATTTGGTGTGCCGCACGTTGCACGGCACTTTAATTTCCCCAGTAATAATTCGGCATGTCATGTTTTGCACAGCACTGGATTCAGCCCTCCTACCTTTGGCCAACTTCACCTGTAGCCCAGGTACATACTTGAATTTGCACCCCTGGTGTAAAAGGTGGCAACCCTACCCACATCAGAGAAGATATCTGTCATGCCATGGTCTTATATACACAGCCCTTCTTCCAACATATGGTACACATTAGTCTGTAAGTATAAAATCCCCTGGAAATTGAATGTTGGGGTACTTATTAAAATTTTCAGAGGTTAGGGGGTACTTGCTATTTAAAAGGTTGAGTAACACTGATCTAGGTGACTGCACGCTAGTCGTATCTACAGAAGACATCGACTAATTAGCTGTGCAGTAAATGTTGTGTATCTACATATGCGCCCCTGTTAGGCCAGCGTAGATTAAGTTACTCTGCAACAGAATAGTACTTGTAAATACAAGTAAAAAACTCTGCACATGTAGCCTCGCACTGAAGCACCTTCATGCTCTAGCCAGCCCCTTTGCAGCACATTGAGCCAGGGGAATTAGCCCCAGGCAGGCAGGCTGACCCCCAGACCCCCTGCCAGCTGGGGCTGCTCCAGCCTGGTTCAATGCGCTGCACTCCTGGGTGCACATGCAGACACCATACCCAGAAGCAATATACTCCAGAGCAATAAGCACCAGAGTTTAAGTGCATTAACAGCATGTGTAGATGCGTCCAGTGGGTACATCTACACATGCCATTAAGTTGGCATAACAAAGTCTGGCATCTATATGAATGCCTGGCACCTCAGCAGTTTGAGGTGGGGTGGAGCACCCCTGACTGGCAGCAGGCTTGGGGGGTCTGCCCCAGGCTCCGGATACCAGCATCAGGTGGCAGAGGGGCTGTGGCTAGGTGGCAGGCAGGGGTCTGGGCCCACTGCTGCCTGAGCTGCCTGGACACAATTTACACCCACGTCAGCATTTGCATGTATGTTTGGGTGCAGTTATTTTGATGCCATTAGATAGTACTGTCCCCCACAGTGCTATCTTAGAGTGGTGAAAATTAGTTTGTTGTAGTTTAATAGAGTCTCATGTGTCGCCTGTGATGCTTTACACTGCAGCAAATTAGTCTACACAGTTAAACACATGTAGATGCACCCAGTTGGTAGTAAAATTAGTGTGGGGGTGCCTATATTGTTTGTAAGGTCCTTAGTTACCCTCATTTAAATCAACACCATCCTATTCATTAATGTTGGGAAGACTGTCAGCAGAGTGTTTTGGACCTCTCTTCTAGACCATTTGGATTGTTCTGGTACTGGCTCATGGTCTTACCAAACCAAATACAATGTGAGGTGCAAAGATCCCTGCAGCTTCCTATTTTATTAACGCCATAATTATTTTTTTTACTTAAAAAAAAAAAAGCAGCAAAATCCTTTGTCTTTCATTTTCTCTGTGCTGGAAATTTGAATCAAGTGTTGAATTTATATCATGGCCTGGGAAATATAGGGGGGTTGAGAGGTAGTTTCATGACGGTAGGTGACAGCAATATGTCTCCAAACAGTCTGGCAGAAGAATAACCAACTGGACTGAGCTTTTCTCCAGCCTCCAGTTCCTGTATAGCCGTGCCCTTATGATAATCACATCAGAAAAGTGATAAGGTTACTTTGTCTTTACAGGAGTAAATCACAAAGGATATGAGCAACTTGGTAGAGATCCTTTATGATTTATTCCGGCATCAATAAGCACAGGACTTTGCCTTTGATGTTCATGCTCTGTTGAATGGATGCAGGTGATGTTTTACTTTTAATTAACCCACTTCAACCCCATACTGTGTCATGCTCTCAAGTGGTCCCCCTGCAGCTTCCTGTTCATTTTTCTCTTTCTCTGTGCTCCCCCCTCCCCACCACCTTCTCCCACAATCTCCTGTGCAACCAGGACTCCTGAAAACACCGTTTGGGTTTGCTTTGACCTCATGGAAAGCAAAAGGATTTTTGGAAGGAGCAGTGTGAGGAAATGAGATTTCCCCCCCCCTACATCCCTTCAGGAAAAAAACCCCTCTGTGGAAATGATGCATATGAGCTACTTGTGTACGAACTACTCATTTGCTAACATGGCAGGGCTAACTACTCTTACTATTACTATTACTACTGTCAGACCCTGAGTGGCTTTGCTGGGCCTTTCTAGAGCAGCGTGGTACCGTATTTATACTTTCAAGATCCTATTGGCATTTTTCATATTTTGCACAGTTTTTTCCTTCCTACCATTCTAGATCCAGAGGAGCGTGGCAGGTGCCTACGGAGTCAGAGTCCAGACCCCTGCTATTGCAGCCCATCAAATCCTCTAATCCCTTTAATATACTGATCAAGCTCCATTTTATAAGCTGATCATCTCTTTAAGTTGCTGCTATGCCCACCTGATTTGAGTCTTGCCGAGCTCTAGGGTCCGTTCAGCCAGTGTTTTGTTTTAGGGTCCTGTATTCTTCTGCCCCAGCCTAAGGTGATGGGTACTATAAAATCCTCCCACTGAACAAAGTATATAGTGTCTATCAAACCTGTGTTTGATGAGTCGATAAAAGCATCATGCCACATGCTTTAGGAGAGTGATTCCAGCCTGCTACAACCTCAGAAGGATGCTGATGGGAAATTTTTCTTTGCTTTCATTATGGGCTTCAAGTGACCAATTTCCAGCTGCCCCTTTGGAAGGAGAGAAAAGGCCCCACTCAGCCTCAGTTTTGAACTAAAGCTGGTATGAAACAGGATATTTTGTTGGAATGGGAAATCTCCATTTTTTTTTCTTTTGTTTAAAGTGCTCCCTGTTCCCCAATAATAATGCACCATGCACATTGGTTTTCTCTGTGGCAGGGATTATGACCAAGATCTTAAAGACAGGTTTAGAGACCTCAGTAGTTAACGGAGAAATGAAAAAGAGGCCTAATTTTCCAAAGGTGGGTGCTCATCCTTTCCTGAAAATCAAGTCCTTGGAAGCTGTCTCAGAACAGGTGCCTTAAACAGAAGGCATTCAATCCACTTAAGAAAACATTTTCCCATTTTTAGAAGTGATTTGGGGCATTTCCTGATGTAACCTGACGTGCCGAACTCACTTTTGAAAATGGAAGTTCTGCCCCTAAATCACTTAGGAGTTTGGGGCTGTGGTACCCTGCACCCTGTCGAATTTAGCAGGGAGGGTTGAGGGAGGCCCTGAGATAACAGCAAATACCTTCCAAAACCCTGCTTTTAAAATTACATCCTTCCTTTATGAAAAAAGCTCCCTTTTTTCCAGCCTGAGGACAGTCTAACAAAGGATGGCGGATCCCCAGAGCATACTCTGATGTGTCACTGTGGATGCCAATCCCCACAGACTCGCCCGATGTTATTAATTTTTAAAACAAACTTGCTGATTGAGGTTCTGACTGCCTTTAAATTGTCTGTACAAGGAGACTGTGTACTAATTAACCCACAGAAACAATCAATGATGTACCTTTTTCAAGTTTCAGGGTGATTAGAATATGAAAATGAAGAGCACAATGGTGCAGATGTTTTAAAATCACAGCAGACAGCAATTAGTGACATGGGAACCAGCTGCTTATCTCTCCAGATAAAGCCTCTTAATAGGGAATTACACTTGAGGAGCCATTACACAGATGGATCTGTGAATGATTTAAAGAGGGGGCGTTGTAGTATTAACTTTGATTTGTGAGCCAGGTTCTTGACAAGCTTTATGAGTGTTACCTCGGGAAGAAGGTGCATTTCTAACAGGGGTTTCCTTGCACATCTAGTTTTTCACTGGGAGCATGTTGAAGGGGTGGGGTTAACTTTTTTTTTTTAATATAGCTCTATTTTTAGCTTGCATTACTTTTCTGAATACATTGCTTTTCAGTCCTTGGGTCTGACCAGCTGGTAGCTAGTATCTTCTCACATGCTTATTGCTCCTTCTCTGCGACAGTGAATTATGCCTAGATTTAGTGAGAGGCTTTGGAAAGCAAAATGATTAGGCATTGTGAGGCAGTCTGTTATTAAGTGAAAAAACTCCCTATGGACTAAGGTTTGCCTTTCTCCCTGTGCACGGAGTAAAAGGTTGGTCACTGTGGCTTGGCCCTCCTTTGAAGGGCCTATATTGCGTGTCATTTGCTTGGGCTACCAAAGTGGGGAAGAGCAGGGATAAGCAGGTGCATCAGCCAGTGCAGCCGAGCTGAAAAGAGCTGTGATATAATTTGCTGCTAGGTCTATCCTGAATTGATAGGCCTGAGTGCTCAAAACTCATGAGACTGGCTTTAACTTCATGAGATAAAACTAGGGGGCATCTTCGTTGTCTCTTTTATATTCTCAGTTTATTTGGGGGCGCTTGGGTGACGTGTTCAAGCTTTTCTCTGAAGCCTGGAAAACGCATAACTATTTTTTTTTCTTCCTAAATGGAAGCCAAGATTTTCATGCAACAAGCACAGCCGGTCAGTAGGGCTTCGAAGAGGCGCGCCAGATATGACGTGGCTTGAGAGAAAATCACAAGCGCAGGCACCAAGCGCAAAAGTAAATGCCTACCCACACGCAGGAGGAATTGAGGTTGAGAGCAGGTAGATTCCAGAGGAGATCCCGATTTGGAGTCTCAAGGGCAGTGACGTGCAAATAGGGCAGGCACCGAAGACGGAGCTGTTTTTCGGTGACTGAATTACACTGATCAACGGAAAGCTAAGTAAGGGCAAATCCTTCACTTCCCCAAAAATGCAGCGTAGACCGTGCTGTTTCTCTTAGTTCTGCTGATGTAACTACAAAGGATATCTACTGAAGTCAACAGCCTGATGAAGCGATCCTCAAGCTGCCGTATATTATGTACTTGCTGACAGTCAAAGAAGCGGATTCCCGGAAAGGCAACAAGATACAGGCATCAGCTGGTTTCTGAAGAGCCTTGTTCACGCTCACCCCACTGAAAGCTCTAGCCTCTGCAGCTATCTTGACTGGAGGATTGCTTTATTTATTTTTTAAGCACTATTTTCCCCCCATTACTTCTGATCATTTGTTGTTGCTCTGTCTTTGTTCACGGCGCCCTTTGATTGTGGTGCTCACCCAGCAGGGCAAATTGAAGCTGAAACGTTAGGAACAATGGGATCAGGCAGTGATCCAGACGGATACATTGGGAACAAAATACACTTAACTGCATTACTTTCAGCTGATTTGCCAGTTCTTTTAAGTAAACGGTCCTCAAGTATCAGTTGCAGGGCCTGAAATTCAGCCTGCTGTAGGCCATGCGATCTCTGGTTTCTACACTGCGGTAGCACGTACAGACGGATTCCTTTAGTGACGTGAGTGTGTTTAGCAGGGGAACGAGAATAATACGAACCTCATCCTGGAAGGAGTCACATTAAGTGAGATGCCCAATAGGCCGTGACATGCTTGAGCAGATCTGTAGTTTGTAGAGAACGTGTGAGAAATGGAGGTCGTGGTTCTGCAAATGCGTGCGTAGCAGGTTAGCTTCTAAGTCCTGTTGAAACCACAGTGGTTACTTCTGTTTTAAAGTAGTGTATCGCATTTAACAGCAGCATGCTTGGCAGCTCAGGTGTCATAACTGCATTATTTTCATGCATTACACTAGAGATGTTGCAGTCCTTCCTGGTGTTACAGCTACAGCAAGGCCTATAGTAAGAGACCTGCTACAATGTTACCTTGTTTAAGTCCACTTTGGGAGACAAGGGAACCAGAGCAGGAGGTACCCAAGTCACAAGAAGTCAGGTTTGTTTTCCATTGTAGCCTTTAGGTTCTCGCTACGCCACCAAATGTATTTATCACTATGGATTAAAGAGCCGTGCCTGTTTTAAACCTCAGATATGGGGAAAGCAGGGAGTCAGCAGCATGCAATGTTTTTGCTCAGTGCTGTAACCCTCACTTTTTCCAACAATATTTTAAAGGTCACTTATTTTCATAGCTTACTGTTTTGGAAGGAACTTAAAAAAAGAGTCCCTTTGATGAACAAAGTAGTGCCCTGTTCTTCACTGGAGTAAACTGATGCAGCATGGATGAATCGGAGAGACACCACCAATAGACCAATGGGGGGCTGGTTCTTAACATCTAGGGCTTCTTCGAAGTCAGAAACTATTATGTTTGCTGATCTCTGGGGGCCTAGACCACATCTAACTGCATCCCCCTCTGTGCTTCTTTACTGATTGGTCTAAAAGCAAAGGCCGTAATCCTGACCTGACTAAAGTTGATAACAGAAGTCCCAGCAACTTCGGTAGAGCCTAAATGTCATGCAAGGCGCATGCCTTGAAGAGTTTTTACCATCTGCGTGGCTGGTTGTGGACTCTTAGGTTGAAAACTGTTCATAGTGACTCAGTGTTGCACAGTTCGGCTCAGCAGCAGGGTCAGCACATGAATAAAGAGTTCATTTGTGCTTGCGAGGCACCATATTGGCTAAGTACAGACGGTCAAAAAGCCCGAGGCTGAATCAATTCAGTCTTTTCAGGTTAGTCTAAGTTGTGTAGATCAAACTGACTAACCAGTGAGCAGACATTTACTTTGTGTAGCCACATACCAGCAGTGACTCAGGGCACAAGCTGGGGGGCGCTACAGCACGGCTCTCTGACACATAGCCATCATGGGCTGTGTTTTCCCTTCCTCTGTCTTCTCTTTCTCTTTCTGAGGTCTCTGGGATTTGCAGTCCAGAATCACAGTAGCAGGACATTTGTGGGTTGCTCATCACTTCCTCTTCCTGCTTCCAGATGCCTCTGGGATTTGTAGTCCACAGTTGCAGCCAGCGGTAAGTTTAGCAAGGCAGGGCAGCTCTATACTCGGGGGAAGGGAAGCTAATTCCCTCCTCCCCCTGCCCCCAGACCTCTGCAGGGGTTTGCTGCAGGGAGGAAGCAGTCCTTGCCTTATCCCTTCCTGCAACCCTTCTCTGCTGGAGCAAACAGCACAGCCCAGCCCAGGGATAGAAAGCATGCTGGGATGCTGGGGGAGTGTGATTTAACTTGAACCAGGAAGGGGTCTGGGACAGAAGTTTCATAAAATGGTTTGACCGAAATCAGTTAAATCTGATACTACATTCAACCAGGTTTATCTTGTACCAGTTTCAGCCATTTTGAAACTGGTTTATGTGCACTGAACTTTTGTTCTGTTACAGGTTTAATCTTTCTAATTACTTAAACTGGTTTATTTGTAACTTCGGTCCCTCGCCACTGTGTTGAAGTGGAGGCTGCCCCTGGAGGCTGCCCCGGAGGTTGCTCATGATACGTCGCCTCCTTCATGGTGGCCCTGCTTTGCAGCCTAGTGGGGGGAGAAAATAACTGAGCCCCATCTCCCTAGCCACTCTGCATGCAGGGGAGTGGGGAGGAAGTGAGGAGGACCCACAACTGTGCCTACATCTTCCTGAGACCTGGCAATGGGTTAGAATGGCTTCTTGTGCCCTTTCTCAGGGCCATTGGTCTCCTACTGCAGTCTCAGCCACGACGTGGCCTGGAGACTGAGAAACAGTGGGGGAAGCACAGAGTGTGTGACATAAAATGAGCATCTCATGAGCTCTGTGACTATTAACCAAATCATTTAAAATAAAGCACAGTATTTCAGTGCCCTTTGCATTCACTAACCAGGAGGGTTGAAGGTAGATGGACTCCATTCTTGCACGTCTCCCTGAAGGATGATCTTGAGATTCCCAACCCTGGAAACTGAAAGCCTCCATATATGCAGCCTTTGCAACGGAGAAACTAGCATCCTGCTGTAACACCCAGAGCAAGCGCAATGCAAGCTTTCCCTTTGCTTCAGATGCCATGTAACTCAAAGAGAGTCAGTCCCTTTCAGATAGCAGTTTTAGTCCATCCCGCAGAGTCTGCTCAGCCCTTGGGCTTTCTGCTGAGGCTGAGAAGAATATCCCTAACCTAAACACCTGCCTCTTACCACAGCTGCACGCTCTGTTTTCTCACTCTACACTTCCTGGAAACCTTTCTTTTCCCTGAGTGCACTTGGTCCGTACGCAGCATGGCTGAAGTATCCATGCAATTTAAGAA
The DNA here is from genome assembly GCF_052110815.1 of Crocodylus siamensis. Taxonomy (NCBI): domain Eukaryota; kingdom Metazoa; phylum Chordata; order Crocodylia; family Crocodylidae; genus Crocodylus; species Crocodylus siamensis. Next base: position 10,384,865 of record NC_143397.1, read on the forward strand.
TCCCCAATTCCTTCTCGAGACGATGGACCAGAACAGGTTTACCATTATCGCATACTCCAAAAGGGCCGGGCGTATTTTTAACACACTCACTACGGATGTGTCCTCATCGGTCTGCCAAGAACAGGCATGTGAACAGGCCCTTCAGTGTACACCAGGCCTCGTCCCACGTGGCACCGTTGGCACACCGTAAAAGTCGGTCAGATTTGAAGGTTCGTAGCATCGCCGAAAAGTAGGCTTCCCAGATCTCAAAACCTCTTTACTTGACCCAAATGTACCTGTTATAAATCCCCCAAACAGGAGTTTATGATAGAACTGCTGATATAAAATGTAACTTTAATAGCACAGTTGTGGTACTCTACTATATTTAGTGCTATCTTTTACTGTTCTTTCCTTGGTTACATGTTTATTTTAAGTATCCCATCATTTATTTGGTATTCACAGTGGTCTAATTACAATCACAGTTTACTATTGAACAGTTGCTTGCGATACTACATGTATGAAATAAGTTTCACAGCTTGAGATGGAGCTTTACAAAAATACATAAGAAAGCATAATAAGAATAACAAATGACTAAAGGCTAGCACGGGGCTAGATGTTGTCAGTAAAGGAGAGCAAAGCGGGTTTGTTTTAAGGGGGTTTTTTTAAGGTGGTAACATACATAATGTCTTCATCTAAAGGAAGCCCACAGAGAATAAATGTGGGCTTTCATCTGCTCTGCAATATTCTTTAGCATAATTGTACCCTTACTGCTACCCCTGTGGTTTGAAAGGATGCTGTCAGATTTTAAAAAAAGAAAAAACTAATTGAAAATATCCCTTCTAACAGATTATTTAAATGGAAATAGATGTTAAAAACTAATATAGATCCTGATCTTGCAAAGAGTGATTCATGTGCATAGCTTGATGCAAGCAGGTAGTCCAATTGACTTCGCCGCGACTACTCGCATGGTTAAAGTTGAGCACGTGAATATGTCCTTGTAAACTGAGAACCATACCCGTTGTGCATTTCTCTCAGGTTTCGAAGGAAAGCAAACCCACTGATTACACTTTTGTTTGTAATCGCCTCAGGATTAGGTTCATTTTCTGCTTTTCCTCCATTAGCACAATGGTGTAATACTATTTGAGCAGCAAATAATGGGTCTGATTCTGCAACCCTGGCCCAAACTGAGGAATTTCTCACAAAAAAAAGAGATGATTCAGCAGGAGAACGGGGTGCACAAGTGGTTCATATCACGGGAATGTCTGGCTTTTTTTTAATATTTAAACAAAGAAATGAAATCTCTCGTCTTACTGATCTAAAAGCTCGTGGAAATATTTTGGCGAGTGTTGGGTTTGCAGGAAGAAAAAAAAAAAACTTAAATAACATAGCAACAAGCTGAAAGGAAATTTAACCTGCATCTTTTTGGGGAGGCTTTACAGAGCATGGCAGGGCTGAGAATAAGATGAGTTCAAGGCAGCTGTCCTTCAGATCCAAGGAAATAAGCGCTCTGAAATAATGCTCTCATGTTGCTTTTACATTGATAGGTAAACTCATTCTTTGTTTTGCTTTCTTCTCCTTTACAGGTTTATGACCGGCCGCAAAAGCACTCTGCTCTGCACTACGACCCAGGCCTCCAACAAGACTTCACCAGTGACACCTTAAAATCAAAGCACCAGCAAAAAAGTAGCAACCAGCACCATCTTGACTGGTCAGCAAGCTCTGATGCTGGATCTGCTTCTCAGAGTTGCTTCATCAATACAGAGTCCAGTCGAGAAGCAACCAGTGCTACCAAGGTTCCTGCTCCGGAGCCGGTTGTTTCCTTCAGCAAGTCCCAGGCAAAGAAATCTGGTGCAGGCAGCACGTGGGCTCAGTTGTCAACCAACAGCAAAGAGCATGCTGTTTGCAGTGCCGCTCCGTCACCCAATAACCTCACCACCGCATCCCAGCCTAGCAATCCATCAGAGTGCAATGTGCTCCATCCTCTAGTGGATCAAGAGGGAGCCGGGCAAATCGAGGCCCCAGATCAGCCCTCTGGGAACACAAAGAAGAAGTCTAGCAAAAAAGACTTCATAACTCAAACCATCCAAAACTCAGATGTAGAATGGGTGAAAAGTGCTCAGAAAGCATTTGAGAGCAAAGCCCATGAGAGCGTGGAAGGGAAAAAGGAATCTTATTCAATGGACGGTATGCGCGAAGCATCACCCGCAAAGCAGAATCCCAGTTCTGCCAACGGTTCTGAGAGTGACGCCAGTCACGTACGAATTACTATCCCGATAAAGACTCCCGCAGCAGATGCATCAAGTCACAAAAGGAAAAAAAGGCAGTCTGCAAAATCTGCAGCGGACAAAAATGTCCAGGAGAAAAGCCTGCCTTCTGGACTCCCCCTGAGCAGTGAATTAGCAAACAGGACTAGTTTACAACCTGAGGGAAATAAAAAAGATTTCCGAGCCACAAAGCAAGGGAAAGTGATTGAGAATGAGTCCCCATTGGTAGCTCTTGAGAGCAGTGGGATCGCTGACAAAGCTTCCCCAAGCAGTGCGAGTAGGCTCAGAAAATCTGCAGCTCTGATGCCCGCTTCAGCACCCGTCGACCTTCCTCCATCGAGCAAGTTAGCAGAGATCCAGCACCCAAAACTCGCAGCCAAGCGGAGGTGGACCTGCAGCAAGCCTAAAAACATCCTTCGGGAAACCTCTGTGGCAACGTCTGAGAAGCTAATGGTGGAGCCTCCTTCAGCCTATCCCATCACTCCATCCAGCCCTCTGTATACCAATACAGATAGTCTGACTGTGATTACGCCTATCAAGAAAAAGAGAGGACGACCAAAGAAACAGCCTTTGCTCACGGTTGAAACGATTCACGAGGGAACCTCCACCAGCCCGGTCAGTCCGATCAATCGGGAATTTCCCGGCACAAAGAAGCGGAAGCGGAGACGAAACCTGGCCAAGTTGGCCCAGATGGTCCCAGGAGATGACAAATCCATCAGCGAACTCAAGTTTCACAAAAAGGTCGGGAAGCTCGGTGTGTTGGATAAGAAAACCATCAAGACCATCAACAAGATGAAGACCCTGAAGAGGAAGAACATTCTGAATCAGATCTTGTCCTCCTGCTCCAGCAACATAGCTCTGAAGACAAAAACACAGCCACCAACGAGCACAGGGGCTGCAACCATCGATGCCAGGCTAGGGAAGCAGATAAATGTCAGCAAGAGGGGGACTATCTACATTGGCAAAAAACGGGGCAGGAAGCCAAGAGCAGAGCTGCAGCCTCCGCCAGAAGAACCTAAGACAGCCATCAAGCACTCAAGGCCTGTTTCTAGCCAGCCAGAAAACCCAGCAGTGCCTTCCAACTTGCAGTCACTTGTGGCATCGTCACCAGCAGCTATTCATCCGCTTTCAACACAGTTAGTGGGGTCTAATGGCAACCTTAGCCCTGCAAGCACTGAAACGAATTTTTCCGAGTTAAAAACTATGCCAAATCTTCAACCCATCAGTGCTCTTCCTACAAAAACCCAGAAAGGAATGCACAGTGGAACTTGGAAGCTGTCCCCACCCAGGTTAATGGCAAACTCGCCTTCCCATCTGTGTGAAATAGGTTCGCTGAAAGAAGTCACCTTGTCACCAGTGAGCGAGTCTCACAGCGAGGAAACCATACCAAGCGACAGTGGGATAGGTACAGACAACAACAGCACTTCTGACCAAGCAGAAAAAAGTTCAGAATCCCGCCGGAGGTACTCCTTTGATTTCTGCACCCTGGACAATCCAGAGGCCATGCCGTCAGACACCAGCACAAAAAACAGGCATGGTCACCGGCAGAAGCATCTCATCGTTGATAACTTTCTCTCGCACGAGAGCATTAAAAAACCAAAGCACAAGAGGAAACGGAAAAGCCTGCAGAACAGAGATGACCTCCAGTTTCTTGCAGACCTTGAGGAGCTCATCAACAAGTTTCAAGTGTTCAGGATTTCCCATAGAAGCTACACCTTTTATCATGAAAATCCATATCCCAGCATCTTCAGGATTAATTTTGATCACTATTACCCTGTGCCATATATCCAGTATGACCCATTGCTCTATCTTCGCAGGACCTCGGACATGAAGTCTAAGAAGAAGCGTGGTAGACCTGCCAAAACCAATGACACCATGACAAAGGTGCCTTTTTTACAAGGGTTCGGTTACCCTATTCCCAGTGGGAGTTACTATGCACCCTATGGAATGCCTTACACATCAATGCCTATGATGAATCTTGGTTACTATGGTCAATATCCAGCTCCTTTGTACCTGTCTCACACGCTCGGAGCGGCTTCTCCATTTATGAGACCTACGGTGCCCCCGCCCCAGTTCCATGCAAGCTCTCATATGAAGATGTCCACCACTGCCAAACACAAAGCAAAACATGGAGTGCACTTGCAAACACCTGTGGGAATGAGTCTTGGAGACATGCAGTCTTCCTTGGCTCCTCCGAAGGTCGGAGCCACCAGCCTGTCTAGTGGCCGACTTCACAAAAGGAAACACAAACATAAGCACAAGCATAAGGATGAGCGGCTATTGGGGACACACGATGATCTGAGCGGTCTCTTTGCTAGCAAGTCCACTGGCTTTTCCAGCCATGCGATCAATGAACGGCTGAGCAACTCAGACAAAGACCTCTCCTTGCTCAACGAGAAAAGCAAGCATAAGGAGAAACAGAAGCACCAGCATTGTGAAACCGGACACAAAGGCTCAAAGAGCAACTTTGAAGTGGATACACTGTCTACACTATCACTTTCTGATGCCCAGCAGTGGACACAGAGCAAAGATAAAAGTGACTCGAGCGGTGATCCTGTTGACTCTTGCACAAAGAGATACTCCAGCAACGCTGAGAGTAACGGGAGGTCAGAGTCCCTGGACATGTTCGGTGACATGAACTCCTCGAGTGAAAAGCGGGACAACGATGCAAGTGGGAATAAAAGGAGAAGCTTTGAAGGGTTTGGAACTTACAGGGAAAAAGACATTCAGCCCTTCAGGACAAATCGGAAGGACAGAAGCTCCTATGAGTCTTCAGCCTCTTCAGGTAAGTGCTGATTTCCTACCCGGAACAAAGAGGGACGGGCCATTCGCCACAGCTAAGTGCCTGTTTCAACGGCAGTCACTTCCTTGACGCTTTCTTAATCCAAAGGTTGGATTTTGTGTTGGAGGCAGAGGAGGGCGTGTGTCAGGAATGTGGGTTAAATATTAAGCCAAAAGCCTTTTAAAGACATTTAGTTGTTCCTTGGCGTTTTTATAAATATTTTCTCGGCTTTGCCCTATTTACTTTAGCTGGTTGCCTTTCCTCTGGAAATCTCCCCTGCACTGCAGTTGACAACAGGCGCTATTTATAAGTGTCTGCTGGCAAGGTTAGCACTGCCATCTTGCCTCTTAATGGGGCCCAGTATCTCTGCCCACTGTGTGCAAGGTCTATGCTGGCACAGGCCGGGAGAGTGCGGTCACCATACTGAAGAAGGGTTTTCTTATAGGGAGGATAAAAAAAACCAAAACCAAAAAACCAGACTTCCTGTTGATCGTAGTAGCCTGAGCCTGATTAGATATTCTGGGAGTTACAGCACCGGCGTGGAGCTAGGGCAGCATTGTGTTGCTCTGCTAGCTGTTGTGGTGTTGGAAGCAATAAATATATAGAGACGTGGATTAAAATCCTAGCTAAATCTGCCACTTCCCAGTAAGCCGGCATATGCAGAGGATAGGTAGCATCGCCCGTTCCGCTGAAAACATACCATGTGCACTTAAAGTGCAAACAGACACCTGTTCGAGCAGCTTAGCGCATGGTAAGTAGTGTTGCAAGGTCATTCCTCTTCAGGGGAGGGTTATCTCCTGACCTGCACAAACTTTAATAGGTGGCTACCTGCCAGTGGGTTGCAACTGTTGCAAGAGAAGTCATTATCCTGAACAGAAGTAGGAAGAGACTGTTGTCAATGAAACAATACACTGTAGGTGATTGAGGAGCAGTGCTGATTGACTCCAAAGAGTTTTTGTGCTCACAAGTTAGAAATATAAAATGCGTAATCAAAGTAGGGGGTGAAAGAAGAGTCTGTTTGGATGTTCAGGACATCTGTTCTCCTCCCACAGAGGAATAAAAGGAATCTTGTCTGAAAGGCCAAATTGCACTTTGTCATGTGAAGCTGCCTTCCTAGTGACATGCAGGCAGGTGTTTTGATACAGCGCTAAATTACTCAAGCATGGGAGCAAGCCCAAAGCTCCTGCACCATCAGCTGTGCAGAGATTTATCTTTCACAGTGGGTATCATGCTTGGGTTTGGAAAGACAATGCTCTTTTCTGGGATGGCCAGCTTGAAAGGGAGTTTCTTATATGACACATGAAGAACCAGAGGCACATCCAATGGGGGTCATAGCTGGCTCCAACATGAAGAGTTGTAATTGCTGATGGAGACTGATGTAGGCGAGAACATACGCTTTATGCAACCTGCCCAGAGGAGATTCTTAGGTGTCCTCATTTCGAGGGCCAGCCACTGCTCCCATTGAAATTAGCTGGGTTTCTCCATTTCCCTGCTTGAGACCAGAATCTGGACCCAAGCAATGAGAAGGCATGGTCTAAAATAGGAACATTTGTCCCAAGGCATGGGTAGCTAGTATTTTTCCTGCCTTCTGGGAAGAATTTACACTAGGCAAATTTACAATGTGAAGTCTTGAAGGGAGAAAACTGCGCAACAGAAGTCTTATCCATAAAAATCAATGTACTGGAAAAGCCCAGTACGAGTGACAACTAGAAATGCTAGAAAGAGAGCTATATTTTTTTTTCCTGACCACACCAGAAAATATAGGCCAGTGGCAAAAGACAAATACCCAGAGGATAGCATTCATCCTCCACTGACTTCAGTGGCTTCTGTTACAGTGATAAGGTTATCTCCTAACCCGCAAGGGTGCAGGGCTCACATGTGTTTTTGGCCTGGTTGCATTTCCATTACACATTGGAAAGCTAACAATTGCATGTGTATATCATTGCACTGAATCTTAATTTCCCCCTTCTAATAAATTAATGTATGAGAAGAGGAGAAAAAGAACAAAATTAACATTTGGAAAGTGGCCTAACCCTCAGCAAATTGACTTCTGAGGCATGAAATTGTTACCAAAAAACCTGCTTCGTGCCCTTTTTTTCTTCGGCTTATTGTTCAGGACAACTTAAAAAAAAAAACAGATGAAATGACTGGCCCCACATTTTGTGCCTTGCTGGATTCACTGTTCCAGCTTTTAAAAGTTGTTTTTCGTTTAAACTGTAGCATTCTTTTTGGTTTCCCCATTGCAAAAATGTGTCATTCCCCATGACCTAATCCATCAAATTGCCGATTATGAACTGGTTTCTTCATTGTCAAAGTATTATTTAAATGGAAAAAGCATCAGCATCTAGCTAACCAGAGCCATACCTTGTGCTACCAGAGGAAAAATATTAAAGCTAACGAGCTGTGCCAAGAAAGGTCTGGAGCCAAGACTGCTCATTAAAGTCTATGAACATCTGCTTCATGATTTTCTAAGATCTCAGTGCAACCTTTGTATTTATCTATTTATTTTTATTTTGTCTTTGCCCTTAACTGAGATATTCCCTATTGGGGTTTTGTGCTTGCAATGGTCTGTAGCTATTAAATGTTGTCCACTGAGGATGGATTCAACTTTCTCATGATAACTTGACCTTTTTCCCCTAATTCACCTTGTGTTTCCCTGTGGTGGTGAAACAGAGACTGACTAATCATCAAAATGTGAGGCAGAAGAGCCCTATTAGACAAGAAGTCTTATCACCGGAGGCTATTTCAGACTACTTGTTATCACCATTAGGAATTTATAATCTCTTACTATTTAAAGATTAGGAAAGGTGTCCTGAATATTCCAGCTCAAGTTTAAAGCAGATTTATATTTGACTTTCATGTCAGTATTATTCTGGTTTGGGAAATTAGACTGTGTGGACACTTGCTCATGAACATGTCCTTGATTATTTGAACAAACCAATGGTTCTCAACCTTTTTAGACTCAAGGCACCCCTTGGCATGCCCCAGAAATGCCAGCTCTTAACTTTCACTCACTTCTTGATTACAAAAAAAATACTAGAGCAGTTCTTCTACTGCAAAGACCTTGGAAAGACCGTAACAGGGCAGAAGGTGTCTGACACTATGGATTCTTACCTGAAAGCTCTGGGTTTCTCTTGCGAATCAAGCTTACAAGTTTGCACGCCTAACAGTGCTAATAGTGCATAGCATCTCACTACACCCTTAAAAGGACCTTATGGTACTCCAGGAGCCCCAGGTAAGAATCAGCAAAATATACCATTTAAATCTCTTATCACACCAGGCTTCAGATAAGGAACTAAGGGCCATCAACAGTATGCTGCATAAGGAGATAGCAGTGACAGAGGTGACTGGAGAGTATTAAATGGCTCTCCCATGTTCGCACGCTGCAGAGAGTTTTCCATGTAATGTGCTGATGGAGGTACCATTTTCCCATCAGTATTACCTTCTGTTTTTTCACTGGACTTGGATTTTCCAGGGTCCTTTGTGAAACAAAATGATACCTATCTTCTTCTGTGCCCAGCGATTTAACAGGAAAGATGCTACTAGGACAGGGGTGGCCAGCCTGGCGCACGTGTACCACCAGTGGCACAGGCAGCCTGCGTGTGTGGCAAGCAGCAGGTTGGGGAGAGCACAGGCAGCGTAGTGGCAGATTGGGCAGGGATCACCGGGGACGAAAACAAAGCCGAGCAGCAGGTCAGGAAGGGGGCATAGGGTGTGGAGCAGAGCAGGGAAGGGGGTGAGAATGGCACTCGTTTGTGCCACACCTGCCAAAAACTTGGCCCCCACTGGTCCAGGAGATGACAGTTCAGTCCTCTGCTTCACTGCCAGATTTCTGGTGTGACTTTGGGCATACTAGGGCCTCTGGACCCTTGTTTGAACCATCTTCAAAATGGGAATAATAGGACTTCCCTACCTCAGTGACACCTAGGAGGAAAATCACTGTAAAGACGCTGAGGTGCATAGATGCTCCTGTAATGGGGATCGCATCACTACCATCATTTGATGAACCCCTTCTGATGAAATTTAGGTAGTAATAGTTAACAGGCTGAGTATTGCTGACATGCAGCAAAGCCAAGTGCTGCTTTAGGCAGTTCCATAATTCTGTCTTTCCTCTTAGTGAGACTAATCAAGGTCTAGGGGTTATTTTCTGCTTAGATTATCTCTGCCGTTTTTTTAAAGTGGAGATTATATAGGATTGTCTTGCATGCATATCAGATATCATGGCTCAAAGATCAGCTAATAACCATGTGGGTTTCATCAGATGTAGCATACAGACTGTGCACAGTTAATTCACAGGAATAAAAAATTAATCATATGCAGCTATTAGAAAAGGTAGTAATCATCAGTCTCCATATGCCATGTGTTTAGCATGATGAACATACTACAAATTAATACTTAACTCACCTGCGAGCTATCTGAAAGTAACATCCCCCTGAAAGGGGAATTTTTTCTGCCCTGACTTTCTGCCACTCTTCCCTGTGTCATGGGTGGAACCAGTGGAATCAGTAACACATTTAAGTGACAAATGACAAACATTAATAGAAGAAGATAAGGGAACTGTTAAAGAGGGCAGAGAAACTTCAGAGGGTGCAGTTTTACATTGCAGAACGAGCAGTGCAAAACCGCTTTTTAAACATTTTAGCACCCCCACAAAAGTATTATATATAGAAAGTTTGCACATACATTAAAAATACAAGTTATTCATTTTGACAAGTAACTAAAAATACAGCGAAGGGAGAATAGAGACTATGTGACAGAGTAAGATGAATGAGCAACCAACCTCATGCTGATGCAAGCATACATGAGGAACTTAACTGTCTCAATTTTTTTTTTTCCATTTTAATCAATAGGACTTCTCCCATGACTTAAGTGTTTACAGGGATGGGACATCACAGCAGAGAATAAAGTTCTGGAAATCATCACTGAATAATCAGATACTTTAGTCTGATTTAAACCAGGACTCAGAATGCATAAAACGAAGCATGGTGCAATGTTGGTGAGGTTGCCACTTGTCTTGTTTTTTGAAGTGCAGCACAAACAGTTCTGTAAAACTTCCATGATGCTTTACCCTTAGAAGAGACCTGCTTTTGCAATAATAGACACAGTGATTTGTCTTTCCGTGAACATGTAGTATGCTGTACCCGAGCTGGACAAATAGTCTTAGGCAGCCACATTATTCATCACCCATGCTCTTTTTTTTTTTCTTTTCCTTTTTTTTTTTTTTTTTTTTGGTTGAATAATGTATTCCATGAATATTTTCCCCCTCATTCATCAATTATAGTGTTCAGCCTTGAATATATTATTTGAGGAATAGCAGAAACATTTGTCAAAAATACATTTGATGATTTTCTTTTCCCGTTTAGCCAGCTCTCAGATATGGTTCTGCACATCTCTACTGACCAGCTCTTTATCCCTACGTGCATGTGTGGCTGTGTATATAAGGGCTGGCTGGTGGTCAGGCTGCTACTGTCGACTCAGAGATCCAGGTTCAGTTCTCTGCTCCATCACTGATTTTCTGTGTGAATGTCTTGTGCCTCAGTTTCCTTTATATAAAATAGTGATAACACTATCTGCCTTACAAGGGTCTTGTGAGTGTCAAAGCACTAGACTGAGAGATGCTCAGGTACTACTGTGATGAGGGACTTGTAAGTTGAGATCCAGAGACCCAGATGATAACTTCATTTACCACGGACCTCTGACACCTTAATCTCTTGCATGCTTTCCACTGATCCACCCGTATCATGACTGAGAGGTTCTAATATTCGAAACCTCGGAGCGGCTTCAAACAGCTGCCTTTAAAAAAAATCTGCCAACTCATCAGTTTGCTTCTGTCCAAGATACAAGATACAGCTCAGTGATACAAGAGGGGGGTAATTCAGTTACAGGTGGAGGGCTTAATATCTTTTTTGCCCATTGCTCTACCCATTACCATTATTTCTGTATTTGTTCACATGCATAAATGCCTGTCTAGCTCTCTAAACACTCTAAAAATATCTTTAGAATTTGACCCAACATGACTTCGGTCAATGACCTCAGAAAAATCCTCCTAGTCCATTAGGATAAACTTCTGTCTTGTTTGCTTTCCCATGCAACATGAGTGATGTGTCATTGTGGCATGCCAAGAAAGCCATACTGGCTTGACCATTGCTGTGCTGCTGTATGGTGTTTCCTATAGGAAAAGGATGCTGGAAGAAAATAAGAAGGGTGATGGGTGCAATTCAGTTCAACAAAGCACTTAGAATCATAGAGAAGTAAGACAGGACGAAACCTCCAGACGTCATCTGGTCCAAGCTCCTGCCTTAGGCAAGATCTTCCCTATCCAAGCCATCCTATATAAATCCATTAGCAAAACTTTTAGCAAAACTACAGGGCCAACGGCAACACAACACGAGACATAACACCTTAAATTTTCACGGGTAAAGCAGGGAGACCACAGCAGCCAATGCTCTGCTGCTGCCAAGGTTATTAGTATATGCTCAAGAGATCTCAGGAAGAGGTCCACGCTCCCTGCTACAGAGAAAAGCAATCCCCTCCCCCCCAAAGTCTATGCCAATCTACCATGGGGTAAAATTCCTTCCTGACCCCAAATCTGGTGATGGGTCTGCCCCTGAGTGAAGGGGCAAGGCATTTTGGCCAGGAGCCTCTAGGTTTAAGTCCCAGCAGGAGCATTGGCACACCCAGTCAAAATCCCCAGCCTCGGCTGCAGTCAATATGCAAAGCCTCTGAGGAAGGCTGCAAAAAAACCCTGACACACATAGCAGCACAGAGGAGGGGGAAGAAATTCCCTCCCAGCCCCACGCGGCAACCAGCAAAGGCCAGAAGCATTGGAAATACCCGCGGTAGAACGTAGGCATAGCTACGCTTAGATCATCCCCGACCCGGCGCTGTCCAACCGCTTCTTAAACACCTCCAGGGCTGGAGAACCCACAGCTCCCCAAGGCCATCTACAAGTCAGCCCGAGGAAGCATTTCTTTACTGTGCTGCTTCCAAAGAGATAGGAACAAGAGGTAGGAAGGAGAGACAGGAAAGGGAGTTTTTGGAATGACCACCAAAGCAATCTTTTATTTTCTCTCCTAACTATTGCATATGGTTATTTGATTGAGCAGTCTGTGGCTCGGCATGATGTCTTTTGGAAAGGCCTCGATCTAATCAGATTAAATGCAGTGACCCCTCACTTTCTGGGAATGTTATAAGCCTCCAAGTACCCGGTCTACTGTCTGTGTCTCCTTTGCTCTCTGGCTAACAGGCAAGCAGTTCTTCCTTTAGACCTCAGAGTCTCTGAGCTACCCATCATCGCTTTTATTTTTATTTTAATATTTTTTTTTTTTTGCTGCCTAATGCCAGAATGTCTTGTTGGGAGTTTTTATTTAGACCACTGCTGGTTTATGGAGTTGTGCGGCTTCCATATTGTGCCTGCAGCAACTGCGTTTGAGATGCACTTGGCTTCTGCTGGGCTCTTGGCTTTAAAAGGTAATAAAGAACCATGGGCTGATTCTCCTTGCACCCAGCATAAATCAGGGGAACTCCAGTTGAAGCCAGTCAGTCTGACTGATCCAGTGAAGTTTCCCTGGTGGTAGAGGGGGAGCCACTGAGGAGAGAATCAGGCCCTTGGACTGGATGCTGGCTCACTGCCAGCGTGTTGTCAGAGCTCAGCTTCCCTACTCAGTGCGGTTAGGAAGCCATTAAGAGAGGCAAATCCAGCCCTGTTGTGTGAGCAGGAGAGAAGATTTGGAGGCAACATAAGTTTTCAGAGCTTAAGTACGTAGTTCGGTTTTGATCTGCCCTTGATTCATTGCAACTCGGATGTTTGCTGCAACACATTCACTTAATACTCATAAAAAACTCTGGCCACTGCTAGAAGGCTGTGGTTCAGACCAGGACCTCGTGCTAGTTGCTATATGGACATGTCATAAAAGGTTCAACACCTGCTCCAGAGTTTTCTAGCTAAGCATAAGACAAGAGGTTCAAGCCCCTGCTCTGGTGTAGCTCCTGGGCTTTCTCGCTGCATCTCAGAGCCATTCAAAGCTGGCTACGATGCTTCATTTCTTTGGCTTTGGCATGTTCGGAGAAGGAGCAAGTGAGTGGGGCCTGCTTGTTGGCAGCGCTGTGGGGCTTGGCAGAGAAGCAGTGTAGACATGGCCTTAGTTCCCACAGCAAAGGAGAGCTAAGAGCTTTTTATTGAGTTGAGGTTTTGCAGCTAAATAACAATAATTCAGGAAGAACAGTTCTATTTACGGGGTAGACACAAGTGCACTCGACTGAGAAAGACGCACACAGAATAACATACAGGATCGTTGCAGATGCAGAAAAATGCCTAGGCGGGAAGCTGTCCCCTTCCAGTGCTGAGCCTTTACCCTGGAATAAGAATTCAAAAATGTTGAAGAAGCCACCCTAGGAAGCAGTTCTTTGCTGGAAACATGCAGCAGGGACTGGATCTGCCCTGCACTTTACAGTAACACCAAATCTGACTCCGCTTTCACACAGATTAGTGCTAATTGTAAGAGACTTGTGGAGCACAGATCACTGAGTGCAATGCAATGTTAACTGTCAAGCAAGGGCAGAACTGGATGGCTCAGAGGGATTTGGTAATGAGCTATGGAGCCTTGTGCCGCTAGGTCACTCGTTGAATCTAATCTGTGATAATAGTGACAGCAAGTCAAATAGCAGTGCTGACAACATAGTGATGCTAGAGCAACCATGGGAGGGATGCAGCTGTGTGATCTATCAAATGGAGCCTGTATATAACCAGGCAAAATAAGGAGAAGATGAGTTTAGAGAAGACGCCTTGTCCAGATGACTTTTGAAAAACAAGATATATTATGTCTGATCTTTGTTACACCCAAGTGTAACTAGAGTAACTCCATTGACCTCAACTGAGTTTTTTCCTAATCATATCAGTGTAAATGATATCTGAATCTGACCCAAAAAACACTCTTATAGCATTTCAAAAGCTGATATACATATCCTGGTGTCAGGGTAGCTATTTACCATCAATCAAGATAGCAAGTGGGATGCCTCAAGGTTGGGAAACGGAACACAGGTTTTTATCTGGAGTCGTGTGTTCAGTTTTGGCGCCCCACTACAAAAAGGATGTGGACAAATTGGAGAGAGTCCAGCAAATGGAAATGAAAATAGTGACTTATGAAGCGAGGCTGAGGGAACTGGGCTTATTTGGTCTAGAGAAAAGAAGACTGAGAGGGGATTTAATAGCAGCTTCAACTACCTGAAGCGGGGGTTGAGAGAGATGGAGCCGGACTGTTCTGGCAGATAACAAAGCAAGGAGCAATGGTCTCAAGTTGCAGCAAGGGAAGTTTAGGTTATATATTAGGAAAAACTTTCTCATGAGGAGGGTAGTAAAGCTGGAACAGGTTACCCGGGGAGGTGGTGCAATCTCCATCCTTGGAGATTTTTAAGACCCTAGCTAGACAAAGCCTTGGCTGGGATGATGTAGTTGAGGCTGGTCCTGCTTGGAGCAGGAGGTTGGACTAGATGTGACCTCCTGAGGTCCCTTCCAACCCTAACTTTCTATGATTTTTAGGCCACCAGTTCAAGACCATTTAGAGTCGATAGTGTTGGAAAGCCCCTGCCAGTTGTGGTTGGTTTGCTCGTCTGCGTGAAATGAGTTGAGGCTTTTACTGCAACTCTCAGGGGTTGCAAAAGGTCACCTCGTAAAGAGTGCCACCAAGTGTTCATCTACTTCATTGACATTGTCAGCAGAAAGGCCAGTTTGAATGCACTGAGGGTGCCTATACACATGCTCCGACACTTTCTAATTAGAATGTGTCAGGGCAGACTCAATTAATCGAGGCTGCTCCACCTTCTCATTAGAATGCTCTAGCATTGCCATAGCATCACGTGTATGAGTCCCCCCCAAATTTAAAAATGGCGACTGGGGTGCTTGAACTAAAGCTTGTCAAATGAGCTTTAGTTAAAACATCCTGCATCCTTTTTTAAATGTGCAGATACTTAACACACATGACACTGTGGCATTTTAAGTAAAGCAGCTCTCCGGGAACTGCTCTAATTAAAACACCACCCCTTCCCCTGAGCACATGTATAGGCAGCTTCAAATACTAAAGTAGACGAGTAACACTAGTGCTGATTATACTCAATCAACATAGACATATGTGTGTGAAATGGGATGTGGGGGCGGGGTTTACGTTACTGCTAACTGTAGAGAAAAGACTCGTCTCTCTCCCATTGCAAGTCAGGTATTTCCAGCACCATCCCGTTCATTTGATATCTCCCTGTCCATATCTATTCAAACACCCTCAGACGTTTCTGTGCCCACTTTGTTACATTTTATGGCCTAGGCTGTGGTTCCTGCTCTTGATGCAAAGCAGCCAGATTAACTGCCTCCTTAGGGATTCTTCTTGCATATGACAAAGTGGCATTGAGCTCCCATTTCCCTTCAGCATAGGAGGAGAACAGGGAATAGCTAAAGTCATCCTGTGCTTCGTCTCATCTCGGCTGGCAAAAGGGCCCCTTTGGGCCAGAGGCAGCTGGGTAACTTCTGGCAAGTTAAAGACTGGATCAACAGTTGGCCTTCTGCAGGATCCTTTGCTCCCCATTGCCCCACGTGCATTGAGGACAGCTTTGAACTCAGCTCAGAATCAGGGCCTATGTGTGTGTTCCTGTCTTTTAATAATTATTGTAAAATGAAAACCGGAGACTTGCAGCGTTGAGAAGAAAAGACACCAGATTCATGCAGGTTTCCTGTTTTTCTTCTTAACAAAAACCTCAGAACCACTTTAAACAAGTTTTGTAGCATCAAGTGTGAGTGAATGTGGGTGGAGTCCTGCATGTAACCAAGGGGCCTCCAGAGAGTACACCCAAGGACAAGCGTATGTCTTCTCCAAACACAGTGGGGCCAAGCTGTCTCCTGCCAGGATGGGGTAGAGTGGAGGGGCATGAATGCATGCAATAACATGCAATAACCTTCTAACCCCTGTTTCTCCCCACCACATTAGACCATGCAGGCCTTGTTCTTTCCACGGAATGACCTGGATGAGGTAGATCAGAAAACTGAGCCATTTTTGCAGTAGGATGTCTCTGAGAGATGCTAAGCAGATACTGGAAATTGCCAGCCTGCTCTGGGATTTGTTGTAGTTCAGTTGATTTGATTGTAATGACTACATCTCCCTAAAAAAAAGAGGGATTACATTGCATTAAAATATATGGCACCGTCTGATCTAATCTTCTGTTAAAAATTAATGCACTGTATTCTATAGCAGTGTGTGCATTTTGCAGGCACAGCATTCCTTAGCTCCCACAGTGCATCATAACAGTGGTATATGTGGTAAAAAGGATCTTATCAGTGATAGAGTACAATGCAGCCAGCAGTTCGCGAAGCAGCTAAGTGCACATGTTCTCAGTAGCACCGTGTAATTTGGGTGCATGGTTCCCAGTGACAATCAGTGGTGTTTGTGATTTCCTCTGACTGTGCAAGTGTTCACATTAAATTCAGGCTAGTCAGCAGGGTAAGTTCTTTTGTTTTAGAAAAAAAAAGGATGACTTCTGAAATAATTGTGGGAGTCAAACTTATGTTAGGGAGGAGCTACAGGTAGATAGAAATGGCCCAGATTCTTGCACAAGGGCTAATCAGGAATAACCCTAACTAGTGAGAAAAGAAGTCCCTATCATGTAGAAATGGCCTAATGTCAGAATCAGGACCACTTTGCCTCTAAGTAGCTGCATCACTTAGTTGAGCATCTAAGCTCTCCTTGTTCATCCATTGCTACTTTACTGGAATCAAATTCATAAACTTTGTGAGGAGGAGGACGACCAGTCAAGGGCTCCTCACACTTATCAAAAGTCTCTTCACCTCTGTCTTCTTGGCATTCATTTTATTTTTGTTGCTTTAATGTCATTATTTTTCTGTTGGTATAACAGAAGTTGACTGTGTGTTGGAAGGCTCAGATGAACTCAGATAAAGTGCCTTGAGATGCTGGAGGGAAAGGTCTATGGACACGTAAAGAAGTGTTGTTGTTCTTTTATTGCGCCTTCTGCTTCAATGCTGGGGCGTATTTGAGCATCAGGAAAGAGAGCCGGAAACACGCTGCATCATGTGACTTGCTTTGAATCGTGAACTATAATGTGATGCCTCTTGGTGAGAGACGTTTGACCTCAAAACTGCTGGGCTGAGGGCACTCATAACAGTCTTCTTCAGTTTCTGAGTCTTACCCAATTGTCCTTGATCCTCCACTTCCCCTGTGTGTATGTAGTGTTTACTCAAGGTGTGCAGCAGGGTAGAGGGACATATGCTGTTCATCCTGTGATTTACAGAAGACCTAATCACTCCTTAGTGACAAGGCAGCACGGAGCAAATGTCCATCTGAGCACTTAGAGCTGGTTTCTCCTACTTTTGTCCCTCTATTTTCCTTTTATGATTGATACTAATGAAAGCAACGTGGCTTTTGTGGTTGGTAAGGCACACCCAAGACAAGGCTTCTGTCCCCCAGGTAGGCTCTCCAGAGAGCAGCTCTTGGCTTAGCTAACAGGCTCGTTGGATGAAGACTCTAGGCTGAACTGGCTCATCAAATCAGGAGACTGCTAGTCAGGTATAATCATTTTCAATCAGTAAACTCATCAGCAGAGTCAACATGAGCTTACTAATGGAGTCCTTAGCCTTTTCCACCTGCAAAGTTATTTGGATCCGAGCCTTCTGCTTCAGGCTATAGAGATGCACAGAGTGAATCCTTTAAAAAATGGATGTGTCAAAGGACCATTGCCACGTGCCAAAAATATTGTCCCGTGTGACCTGGCCTATTCCTACTACTAGGAAATAACATTTATTCTGTTACCACTGCACCTATTTCTTATACCTTCATTGCAGATAAGTTCAGATATAAATTCAGTTCTATCTTCCTATTGTTATAGTGTCAGATACTACAAAGACGGAGGTAAATTTAACAGCTGTGGATGCGTCTACATGAGACGCTTACTGCGCATTAGTCTAATAACACTGGGCTGTAGTATTGTGGTTATTAACCATGCTAATCTCCTACTGTGCAGTGTTATTAGGCTAATGTGCAATAAGTGCCACTAAAAACCATGTGCCAGCACTGCTGCGCAGTAACTCTAGTTACTGCACATTTAGATAGTACCTCTTATTGGAGGTACTACCTAAATGCACAGTAACTAATGCACATTAATGAATGTGTAGAGGCACTCTGTATGTAGTAATTCACCAGTGACTTAATGATCCCGATATAAGTTAGTTTTTAGATTAAAGTCCAGACAAGAATGAAACTAGAACTCAGAGTTGCTCTCGCTAACTTAACCAAAGTGAGTTGTTTTCATTCATTACCCACCTTCTGAGCCTACTAACAGCAACTGTTTATAAAGCACTTTTCGGCAATAGATTTCCAAGAGATCTTATAAAGGAGGCCAGTATCATTATCCCACTGTTATCTCATTACCCGATGTAAAACTGTTACATCTTACAGATGGGGAAACTTAGACATCAGGCGGTGAAATGAATTCAGCAGGTCACTCAGCAGGCCATTGGCAGAGCCAAGAAATAAAAGGGAATACAGTAGTGTTTACGGCTGCGAGTAGCTCTCGTGATGATGACTACACAAGTTATAGATGCTGAAGACAGAAATCAAGTAGTGCTGACAGTCCTCCAATTCATGTATGGAATTGTTACATGGTTGGAGGTGTTCCTCTGGCATCTCTAAACCGATAATGGTGGATTCTCGGGAGGGTAATGAATAGGGGATATATCACTCTAGATCTGTCCACTTCAGTGCTCCCCCTCTACAAAATCTGCTCCTGCCACTGTCGGAGGCAAGATACAGGCCAGGATACTGGACCACTGGGCCAGCCCAGTATGGCACTTCTTGTGGTGCATTCTCCAGAGATTTTTTTTTTCCCCTGGGGCATTTTTATGTGACAAATTTATGTGACTACAGTAAGATGGATTCCATCGCTTCCCCCAGGAGATTTTATCATAGGCTTGTAGACCTAACTGTTAGGACATATTTTCTTTCCTGTATACTTGCAGCTAGTAATGTTCCACAATTCAACACAATAATCAATCAATTTTTTTTAGATGTTGTCATCATACTATCATTTTATAATTCCTGCCTTGTTTAAACCTGAGAAAAGACATTTCAAAGGGAATATCAGATTCATCAAAAGAATCATTTTCGCTGTACAAATAGCCAGAAGAAGTGCCACTTTCCTCTTTGCTGTAAGTAGAAATGCACCCAATCCATAAAATGTCCCTAATATTTTTCTTTAAAGGACCAAATCATAACTTAGATTATCTTTCAGAAGGAACTTTATAGATTTTCCAGTTTCCAAGGGAGTTCTTTGGGGAGTCTTATTTCATCTAAATAACATTGTTCTCTTGATGAATATCACAATCCTCTGAGAAAATTTGCCAGTGGGGGATTATCTTGCTTTAAAAGGTCCTAGAAGATAATACAAAAATGAAGGGGGGGGAGGCGTTTGCAGAAAGCGGCTTGTGGCTTTCACACAAATAGTAAAAAATCCAGTGTCTAAGAAATGCAGAGGTGATGAAGTCTAATCAGCCACATGTGCTTTTTTAATTAAGCAGGTGTCAACTTGATATGCTGCCGAGTGTCTGGCACATCTAGTTTTCTGTTTACTTTATTTGTTGCACTTAGTGGAAATATAAAAATTGCCCCATTGGATCCACATAGTCTCCTTCCATTCCACCACCGGGGAAGGTGGGAGCGGATGTCGCTGCAAGAGAAAAACGGGACAATTATTTCATAGATTCATAAACATTGGGGCTGGAAGGGACCTCCAGGGGCAGGGAGTCAGCAGGGGTCATAGGGATCCCATAGGTTATGACATAACCTGTCTACAGGAAAAGTTTCTTTGTAGTTCCCCCTTTCATTAGAGGTTGCTTTATGCCCTGGTATATCGAGACTGGCTAGGCTGCAGTATTGTAGAGACAGATCTGGGGTTACAATAGATTAGAGGGATCAAACACCTCTGGCCCTGGTCTGTGGCTTGGGTTGGACCCCTAGACTGTCCCCATGTGTAGGGCCAGTCCAGCATGTGTGCCACCAGCAATGCACCCCCTACCCAGTCCTGAGCACTGGGTGTAGTGGTTGCACCATCTCCACCAGCCCTGCCTGCTGCATGCCATGCAACCATGTCCCATCCTCAGTCTGGGGCACATGCTGCCTGTGGCATGTGGGGCCGTCGAGGGCATGTTCTGCATTCAGTGCCCCTGCCAGACCAGCCATCTGCACTGGATCCAATCTATGGACTGGATCTGGCCTGGTCTCCAGACCAGCACACAGGACCAGTCTCATGTAAGCACCGCATGCAGCATGCATTCTGCCATGGCCCTGCCCACTGCATGTAGGGTACGTGCCAGGTCCAGCCCTAAGCGCTACACGCACCAGGAGTCAGTGCTGAGACGTGCTGCTTGCAGCACACAGGGCCGCACAGAGACCTGCAGACAGCAGCATGGGCGAAATGACAGGGCCACAGCTCATGAGACCCCTGCAATAGACCATAAGACGAATATCAGCCAACACGGTGCTTTTGTTAGACCTTTTTTGCAACAAGGTTATATTAACAGGAATGCTTCTGACAAACGAGGGGAAATGATTCTTCCCCTCTATTCAGCACGGGTGAGGCTTCACCTGGAGTACTGTGTCCAGTTTTGGGCCCCACACTTCAAGAAAAATATGGACAGATTGCAAGAGAGTGAAGTAGATTAGCAACAAAAATTATTAGAGGCTTGGGAGGCAAGGTTGAAAGAACTAGGGTTATTTAGTCAGTAGAAGAGAAGGCTGGGGGTGGGGGGAGGATTTGATAACAGTCTTCAAATACACAAAGATTACAAAAAGTATGGAGATTGTGGCCACAGAGGCCAGGACTAGGAGCAGTGGGGTCAAGCTGCAGCAGAGAAAGTTTAGCTTGAAGATTAAGAGGATCTTTCTGACTCCAAGGGTCGTCAAGCACTGGACCCAGCAGCCTAGAGAAGTCATAGAGTCTCCATTCCTGGAAATTTTCAAGAGCAGGTTGGGCTGACATTTGGCTGGGATTATTTACTCAAGGACAATCCTGCCTTGACTATGAGGCGGGGTTAGATGACGCCTTGTGAGGTCGCTTCCAGCCCTTCTTTCCTATTATCCTGCAGACAGTCTTACTTTTGCTTCAGAAACTCAGAGTATGTTTGGCCTCTTGTAATTCTGTCGGCATGTTCTGCTTCAGGGAATGAAAGGTAAAATGTGACACAGTCCATCAGGGAAGAGAAAAGTCACAGATGATTGTCTTCATGAAAAACTCAGAAATAATAGGAACAGTACATAAAAATGGATCCCCAGCTGGTAGAAGTTGACATCACTGTAAGATTTAATGGGGACATTCTGATTTATACTAGGTGAGGATCTGGACAATAATATCTTGCATTTACTTGGTGCCTTTCATCCCAGAGGTCCCAGAGGGTTTTGTGAACTTTATAAATAGGATTTCATTTTATCTATCACTAAAGTAGCAGCTACCTTTAAGGAACAGAGTGACAATTGTGTAGCAGGGCTCAGGAATAGTGCGCATTTCAGGGCATGGAAAGTTAGGAATACTGTTATCGCAGCTCACTTAGTTGTTCTGAAGACCAAAAAATATGTATTGAATGATTCCTAAATGTTACTTGTGGACATTATGATTATATAAAAAAGCAACTCTGGGGTATGCTTGAAGAAATGTATTTTCTGACTAGCTTGCCAATAAACCAAGAGGAGATGTTAAATAATATACATTTTATGTATTTTCTGAAATATGTATTTTATAGCTTGTAATGAAGATACTACCTATTATTTCCTCCTTTAAGTGTTCATGTTCTTTTTTCTTTTCTTTTGGCTTTTTTTAAAGTATAGTTTACCCATCATAACAAAAAAGAAATATTAAGTTTGATTTTATCCCTCTCTTGGATAACAAGGAAACTTATGTATGGCTAAAAGCCATAAAGGACCATTTGTGGCTATAATAAGTAACATCTGGGAAGAAAAGATTAACATCTAAAAACAAAATTTTGTTTTTAACCATTAGACATGGCCACGTTTGGAGGAACGTGTTACTGTTCTTTGCAGATATTTATGGATCAGCTACAAAGAATGACAACCATTGTGTTTTTCTGAAGCTTTAGCTTGGAAAAGAAATAAGTTTAAGAAAAATATAAAAAGGAAATGTTCCCCCCCAAAAATAAAAGATCCATATCACTGGCTCATAGTGTTTTGCCAGTTAAGACCAGTTTAGGATCTACTCCCCAGTTCCTTAGCTTTGTCAGCAGGATCACCTAAGACTATTAATACAAGAATAAAAAATTACCATTAGTCCTGTTTTAGCTGTTGGCTGACTTTGCCATTGAAGCTGCACTGGCCACTTTTGCTTTTCAGTTTTATCCTGTATCATTTTCCTTTCCCCAGGCCCTAGCACGAAGTTGCTAATCAGAGAGGAATACAGGGTAGTGTATAAATGCATACCCTGAATGCAGGGTAGTGTATGAATGCAGAAACAAAATACAGAAACAAATGATGAACAAATGAATGAAGAAACAAAATGTTTCACTGGAGTTTTTTTCATGCGAAAAAATGTGTCTTGATACAGTTTTGCAAAACCTAGAAAAGGACCCATTGATTAGACGGTTTTGATTGTCATTGGTTTCAAGTAGATCCGTTGTCCAAGCTGAAAGTCAATAGCCCTGTAGCTTGACGAGTTTTGTCTATTAAATAAGTGCCAATAAGAAGCGCCTAAGTTCAAAACTTTCACAAGACTGTCTCTCCTTTGGGGCATTTTGATTCTCTTGCCATTTGGTTTGTTTAAGAAAAAAGCTTAGTGATGTCTAATCTTCAGGAACGTACCTTGTCGTCCAACCCACAAACTATTGGCAAAATAATAACCCTACACAGAATGTACTGTTAGCTCTTTTTTTTTTCCTTTTCCCCCCTTCAAAGGTATAAATCACAGCATTTAGTTTTTGCAAATTAAAGTATAGGCTTTGCCCTGGATATTTGGCACTGGTTCTTCTGGCCAAATGTTCCATACCGCTTCCAAAAAAAATGCGGACACTGAGCTAGCTGCAGTCTGTCTTTGAACTCATTTGCAAAACCTCAATCTTTATATGCCTCCAAACAAAAATATACATGGTTTATTAAGTTGCATTTTAACTGTTTTGTGTGTGGAGTTGCTGACGATAATGCTATGCCTTTTTTGTTTCCCTCTATTTTTACTGCTGCTGATCCATGTAGATACAATTCACCCTGATACCAGGGTTAGGGGGCACAAGGATTCGGCACCGTCTGCATTTGCAAAACACAGGCCTAAAAGTGGGATTCAGTGCCGAATACGGCTCAGACTGGTTGTATATACAACAAGAATATATGTCACCTTACACTCATGCAGGAAGAATATTGTTCCAGGTGTGCTTTCCAATATATTTGCCAATGCCCTTTTCGCAGCTTCTTTGCATTGATGCTTTTGCATCTAAACATTCCCGCAGTGCCACGACTGTGGTTTGGATCACCAAGCTAATTTGTAACTATTAGAGTGTTTCAAAACAGTATGGAAATGGAAATACACCACTCCCCTTGGTGTATTTGTTTGATTTGATTGTCTATCAAATACGGCTCAAAGTTTTAATCAAGTGGCTGTTCTGCATGGAATCGCTGGAAGTTGCTAGGATGTAAAATATTTGCAGAACTTGTGTTAATCTTGGACTTTGCTCACTACCCTCTATATGCTGTTTCCCTTTACAAGGTTTCTTTTCTATTGATGCAATGCCATCTTTGCTGCTCTAACAAAGGCCTATATAAATGATGGGAACCCAGAACAGATGTTTTTGGGCAGTTTTCATTCAGATTGCTAGTTCAGGCATAAAATAAGAACCTGACCACTTGTGGTTATTAAGGATTGTATGATATTTTTCATGAGTGTAGCTATGTATGTTAGGTCCAATAGCTTCCTGTTCTGTTTTGGCATCCTACTACATTTGCCTTTGCTAAACCTAATGTGTCTCAGATTTTCTTTGTTTCCCGCTCCTTACCATCTTTATATAGGCACTAACTGGTCTCCACTATAGGGATGGTGCTGTTCACTCCAGATTTTTACTAGTGTAACTGAGAGGAAAATTTGGCCCATATGCTCAGCAATAAGATACATCCTCACTGTCAACAGTTTTCTTACTCCCATCGCCACTCTGCCATATGGCAGCTTCACAGGAAAGAGCTGGATATCATATGTTCTAAATAGGATTTTTCTCTCCCGTCTCCAAAATACCATGCAGAATCGAAACGTGTTTTTATTGATATTAAAATACAAAAATGGACCAGCTCCCTAAGCCATTGCACAGCCAAAACTCCCACTGGAATTAATGGAACTGTTCCATATTTCCAATGGGGTAATGAGAAGCAGAATTTGGCCCCATGACAGTTTTGCCTGGTTAAGTACAAACTCTGTGTTTCAGGATTTGACCCAGTAGTCATCCCTACAGTCTTGATCATGATATGACAAACTGAAGAAAAGGTATATTAAGATACAAACCTATTGGAGATATAGGATGGAATTTGTCCAGTCTAAATCTAATGTCCCTATTATATTTTAATGAAGCTTAATGGGTGAAACTGAGTCTTGATCTTGATTAATAAGCAAAGGAGAAAGCAACATGAAAGAAACAAAGACAAATTTGAAACCTCTTCACTAGCATTCAGTGAGGTTTGGTCCATGATATAACAGCCCAGTGCATGAAAGTCTCTGTTAGTCTCTTTATTAAGCAATGTTACTGGCACTGTTCCTCATAATTTGCAAACTGTACTTCATTGACTGACTATTATTAGTGATTATTTTAAATAGTGTAAGATCTTTTTTTTTTCAGTATGCTTAGGTACCATAAGTAAATTAGCCACACCATTAGTCACCCTTAAGCAGCCATTAACAAACACATCCCACCCAGCTGAATGCCTAAGAAAGTATCCAATTAACTACATGTGTTTTGCAGGATGTCTGTGAAGTTGCTACACTTGATCTTCAGCTGCTTTGGGGGAATGAATTTCAGACTTGGGAACCCTCTGTTGAAAGTACTCAGCAGTGGCCTCAGTGTGCTCAAACCCAACACCAAACAGCCAACATTGCTCTAGCCACTCTCAACTACTGTGCTAGGCCATGGGGAATATGGATGAAGTCAGATGAATAACTCCATTTCTAAGTTGTTTCCAGGGAGCGTGTGGGTGTTGCAGAAATGTTAACTGCCAGGCTATTCATTTCTCTGCTCTAATAGTTTCCATACTAGCTTACTGACCAGTCTCCCTTATGTGTCAGGTCAATTTTCTTATTAAATAAGAAAATAATGAATGCTAAGAATGAGCTTAGAAAGCTCCCATTTCCCAGTGTGTGCTGCGGTGCCAAGTGTCTGGCTGGCATCACCTCTAATATTCTGCAAACAACATCTGCATGAGTGTGTCAGTTGTATAACTGGTAAAGTTAACATAAGTGGCTACACTGATTTGCTGAACTGCACTGATTAAAGCTATTTTACCAGAGAGAGGCTCTGCAGCATGTGGGAAATACTGTACACCAGGCCGTGTTTGTGCAGTCCAGGAAAGCAGATTCAGGATCATCTGCGACAATTCATCATTTGCAGTAATGACGGGGAGAAGGCTTCCTCCCCGCTCCCAAGTCCCTTCTTCCCCAAAGTAATTGATGACGTTGTAGGTCAGCGGTAGAGCTATTTTCTGCCATGTGGGAGACCCGGGGTTTATTCCCAGACACACATATAACCACAGCTGTCAAGGCACTGATCATCCTTACTCTGTCCGGCCTTTGGGTTTTGTCTTAATGGTCTAAAGGAGGGTTGGAGGGTCTGGACAGCCTCCACTCCTCCATACTCCTGCCTAGGCAGACATGCCGATGGTCCTGGTGACCTCTCATGCATACGCCACGATCCAGAAAGATTGACAGTTGCCTACTACTATGCTGAAAGTATTGCTGCCCGTGGCAAGCGTCAGAATATCGGTGCTTCAGAGGAGCTTCCCCATCCAAATAGCTGCCTTGCAGGTTATCCTATGAAAGAAAAGCCCAAGAATTAACCAGGGCAGGAGAGTGAAAGCAACCTTGCAGAAGATTAGCAATGGTCTTGGGGAGTGGCAGAAGGGACCTCTAACCAGGAAACCCTGAGTTTTAATCACTTCTCTCCTGTTGCGTTGTGGCATGGTCTTTGGCAAGTTGCAGAGCCTCTGTGTTCAGGGCTGAGGAGGTCCCCTGGTACTACTGCACCCTTCAGTTCTTCCAAGAAAGAAAGAAAGGCTGTTGCTTGGAGACACAGCCCAGATTTAATTGGGGAGCATTGTGGATACTGTCTAGGGAAGCTACTGCATGTGCTCAATGCCAAGACAAGGTTTTCTTCCCCATGTAACACGGGGGGGGGGGGCGGAATCCACACCTGCTACTTGCACCCATCTCCCCCCTGTACTCCTTCTCCCCCTCCTGCTGCAGCCTCTGCATCTCTGGCTTTTCCCCACAGCCTCAGGCCCCCATCCTCACTCCCCAACCCCCTTTCCCTGTGACCTGAGCACATCCCTCCCCCTGCCCTTGCTTACACTTGCTCTGGCATCGCCGGGCTCCATCCCCACTTCAGCCTGAGGCACAGTGCATGGCCCCAGCCTGGCCCTTGAACAGCAGGGTCAGCTCCGCATTGCTGCTACAGGGCCAGGCTGTGGTCCTGCTTCATCCGTGGTCCTGCTTCATGCCCCAGGCTGCAGCAGGGCCAGAGCCTGCCAGTGCTGGATGAAAGACAAGTGGTGCGGATAGAGGGGGGTGGTGGGGGAAGAGGGGCAGAGGCTGCAGGGGACTGGGGTGACAGAGGCAAGGGGGCATGACCCCAAGGGGAAGAAGCAGCACAGGAGGAGGAAGATGGGGGGAAAGTGCAGGGGCCCAAGGCTGCAGAGGACAGCCTCCTTACTGCCCCACAGTACATGCCCCCCATTGCCTGCCCTGCTGCATGCCTCTCTACTGCCCTTGCTGCCTCCCTCACGTCCTGGCCCCCACTGCCTGCTCCCCTACCACTGCTCTCCCCGCTGCAGTGGGGGGGGGGGGGGTGCAAATTTAAGAGGATCCTCCAAGAAGTAGATTCTAGGCATGAATCAATGATAACAAAGTTATAAAATGTCCATGTCTAGAACCAAATAATTTATGGAATTATGGAATTATTTTATTTATTTTATACTAATTATTGTAATAATGATCCTAACTATTTTAAGGGAAAATGTTAACTGTGACATTTTGCAAGTCTAGAATCTCATAATTGGGGCGCCGTCTTGGACTCAGGGAAATGCAGCACATTAGGTTTTACGACAGGGGTGAACAAAAGAGTTATACTTTATCCCATCCTGATATAATTGGAGTTTACACTTGAAGGTGCCTAATTATTGGGGCACTGTCTTGGACTTAGGGACATGCACAGTATTAGATTTTACAACAGGGGTGAACAAAAAAGTTATACTTTATCCCATCCTAATATAATTGGAGTTTATACTTGAATGTGCCTTGGGTTAGGAGAATGAGAGCCCAGTTTACCTGTTTGCATGGGTGCAGCCTCATCGATATCAACCAATTTGTACTAATGGGCTTGTGACCAGTCCTCTACTGCATAAAACTGCAGACCCTATTGGCATCTCTCAAACAAACCCGCCATCATGCCAGAAAGTCACCAAAGCAGTAGACGTGCTTCAGAATTCCCACACAGTTGTCTTAATATCCTTTTCTTTCCAAAGACGTGACGATTAGTGGCAGAAGGAATTGCACACAGAAATGAAACCAAGAATGTCAATGGGCTCAAGAAGCATCATTGTTTGCTGTCTGTATTAGCCCTGGGGTGCAGTAGCAGCAAAAAAAGCTTGGCTCTTATTTGATAGCTGAAGCTTTGACATTCAGGCAGATCCAAATCAAACAGATGTGTGTGTGTAAATAATTAAACCACACAGAAATCCTACACTGTAAAATAATGTTAAGTGTCAGGCTTGAACCCTGCTAATGCTAGGCACTCAGAGGAACCCGTCTTCTCTTCACATAGGCACTGTGTCACAAGGTAAGCTGTGACTGTTACCAGAACCGTGCAATAGCTCATGAAAGCATAGACTGAAGGAGACGGTTTAGTGGCGTAGGACTGGGGCCTCGATTCAGAAGTGCTGTAAATTTAAATCCAAGTAGGTGAGCTCAGGTTATGGTACTTGTAATGCAGACACTTTGAGTACTGCACCATGTACTGTAGAACAGCCTTTGGATGAGATCCTTAAAAAAAACCCGAAACCCTGTCTGCTACGAAGATAATGAAAATCATCTGGTATTTGCTGTTGTGCCCTCAACCACAATATTGCTTTTGTGTCTTCTCACCACTGTGTGGTACTGTTTGTTATTGTAATGCAGTACAGAGTGGTATTTGTAAAAGAATAGCACCGTCTCTTGGCTGGCTGTTGCTTACAGATGTTATAAAGCCCCTACTCCTGCTGATGGCCAATGGAGATATTCTTGTATCTCCAATGGCAGATGCATGATGTGTTTGTAAATGCAGAATGCAGGTCCTGTATGTCTCTGCTACTCTAGGAGCATTTTGTTATTCAATTTTGGGGTTTATGCTTTAATCATGGTTGGTGTACAATTTCAGATTTTGAATTCTTGTGGACTCTAGAAAGTTGGCAGTGAGCATGCTTCTCACACTGCTTTGCAGAGAGAACATATTGTCTGATAGGACCTGGCTTCCAAATTTAGTGCATGTCCTTACATACACAGGAAAGTCCACAGTGACCTATTTAGAAATGCTGTGTCCATGGGCAAGTGCAAATGCTGTGGTGTATCATTGCATATAATGCAACACATTTTTCTCCAGTTAAAAAGAAACTAAGGGCTTCAGTAATAAGTTATGGGCCTAAAGAGATAGCATGCAATTTAAGGTTGAAGCAAAAAAATACTTTATTGGAATGTGCATTAATTTTATATATCATTATATATGTGTGTGTGTGTGTATAAACACAGACAACTAGGCAAAAATAATCAAAAGATATTGTTTCATTAGTCCTGTAGTTATTATAGTTAAATGTACATCTCTTTTTCAGATTCATAGAACAAAATCTAACCTTCTTGAGCCCCTTGGCAGTGCATCCAAGGCTTCATTAAATGTTATCTCCACACCTGGGCTAATGTTCACCTGAGTTAACGTTTCCACCCCTGAGTTAAAGTTTTTTAACTAGAGTTAAAAAAGCCAGGCTGTGAAATAGGAACTACATGATTAGGAGAAGCTAACGGACAGCAGAATTGCAGGAAAAGGATTGCTTTAGTAGTGGAAGCATTAAAGATCATTACAAAAGAAAGAGATTAATTAACACCTGTGGAATAAGAATTTAAAAGGAATTGGATAGGTCAGTGGTGCTCAGTCCTTTCATCCAGTGGGCCAGATGGGCAGTGGTCGGTTCCTCCTTGTGCTGGATATGGCTGGTGAACCCAATCTGGAGCCCAGGGCAGGTGCAGCAGGGCCCTATCCAGCTTCACAGAGGGGAGTGGGGGACAGCCTAGCCCCAATCTAGCCATGCAGAGGAAGGGGTGCTTGGCCTGGCCCTAACATGGCCCTGTGGAGGGTGAGAGGACATGACCCAGTCCTGAACTGGCCATGCATGGCCTGGCCCCGACATAGCTGGGTGGGAGGAACAAGGACATGGCCTGGTCCTGAGCCAGCCATCTGAACCAAACTATAATGAGCCATGAAGTCAAGTGACTCCCTCACTTTTCCCTGAATATAAATGCTGCCATCACTGCCAGGCAGACCAGGACTCAATGGGGGTGCAAGTGCTTGGATCTGTCTCTGGCCATGTCCACGACTGCACACGCTTACACTGAGGTCTTGGGAGGTGCAAATGTGCATTAACATACCTAACTGTTTGTGCTATGTCTGGTTATTAGATGTATATAAAAACATAGGGCTAGAAGGGTCCCATCCCCCCTCCTCTGCATGAGCAAGGAAGACATCTGGGGTCAGATGACCTCAGCCAGGTGACCATCTAGTCTTCTCTTGAAGACCTCTAGGGTAGATGATTGCACCACCTCCTAGGGGGGGCTTGTTCCATAGTCTGGACACCCTAGTTGTGAAGAAAAGGGGCAATGTACTGGAGAATGTGGGTATTGATCCCACTCCCTCTCATATGCAACACAAGCGCTCTACCACCTGAGCTAATTCCCCTGCTTGGATGCTTGGGTAGGTTGGCTGGGATCATATTCCAAATTCCCCTCCCCAAATTAAAAGGTCTTACAATGCTTTCAGAATATGACTGGGCTCAGGCTCTGATGGACCAGAAGTAAGAGGAAGGTCCAATACTGAGGAGCAGCTACTCAGAACTATCTACCTGTGTGGTTTCACCAAATGAAGGTGGTGCACAGAAAGTATTTGCAGGAGATTGCTCTCAGCTTACTGGGGGTTGCAGTGAAACATGAAGGAAGATGTGGTTATTACCATCACGTAGGACACTAGTTATAGGTAAGGATCCAGCTGTGCTAGGCACTGTACAACACAGAAAAAATATGGTCGCTGACCCCCAAAATTGCAATTTAAAAAGGTATTTAAAAAGGGATCCTTAATACATACAGAATGGGGAATGGGGGAGGGCAATGAACATAGATTCATAGATTCATATAAGTAGGGTTGGAAAGGACCTTGTAGATCTTCAAGTCCAATCCCCTGTCCTGGGCAGGAGAGGAAACTGGACTCAAATGACCCCAGCCAGGTAGACATCTAGCCTCCTCTTAAAGACCCCCAGGGTAGGAGGGTGCACCACTTCCTTTGGAAGTTGGTTCCAGATCCTAGCCGCCCTGACTGTGAAGTAGTGCCTTTGGATGTCTAGTCTGAACCTACTCTCTAACAACTTGTGGCCGTTATTCCTTGGTACCCTGGAGGGTGCTAGGGGGAACAAGGTCTCTCCCAAATCCTGCTAGTCCCCCCAAGTGAGTTTATAGATAGCCACCAGGTCCCCCCTCAGCCTTCTCTTGTGAAGGCTGAACAGGTTAAGGGCCCATAGCTTCTCCTCGTCGGGCCTGCCCTGCTGTCCCCAGATCATGCGAGTAGCCCTCCTCTGAACCCTCTCAATGCTGGCCACATCCCTTCTGAAGTGCAGTGCCCACAGCTGAACGCAGTACTCCAGCTGCGGCCTGACCAGTGCCGCATAGAGGGTGAGGATCACCTCCTTGGACCTGCTTGAGATGCATCTGTGGATGCACAACAAGGTACGGTTAGCCCTACTGACTGTGACCTCACATCGTCGGCCCATGTTCATCTTGGAGTCAATAATGACTCCAAGATCTCTTTCTGCCACCATGCTCTTGAAAAGGACATTTCCCAGCTTATAAGCATGTTGCTGGTTCCTACTGCCCAAGTGCAGCACCCTGTACTTGTCAGTATTGAAACCCATCCTATTTTCATTAGCCCGCCCCTGTAACCCATCCAGGTCCTGCTGTAATCTGTCCTTCCCTACTAGTGTGCCCACCTCATCCCAAATCTTGGTATCATCAGCAAATTTAAGCAGGCTGCTTTTTACCCTGTCGTCCAAGTCACTGTTGGGGTAAAACCCAAAGAATCGGGCCCCAAGGTCACGGTGGGCCGGGGTGGCGATTGGAACATGAACAGGTAGGATTAGCGGCGGCAGAGTCTGAGTGGCACGGAAGCGTAGTGGTTTCAACATTAGATGGGTTTATTTACTCATGCTTTGAAGCGGAGGCACAATTCTTTCTTCAGTTACAGTTATGAATAAACAGGAACGAAAACTAACAACAGAAGGGGTCTGTTGGCCCACAGGGTTCTGGAGTGAGCCCTTGCTATCTAACCACATAGGGCTAGGGGCGGCTGCCTACTCCTTAAGTCCCAGGGCTGGTCAACAGCTCGTGTAAAGGTAAACGAACAACAGAACAAAACTGTAACACATTGAGATGAGGAACAAAGTCGTGACGCCAGTCCAAAGACAATCGAATGGTCGTGAAGAAGTCCGAGGTCGAAAGCCAGGTGAGTCGATAAACAAGAAGCCGAAGTCGAAGTTGTAGGGATTGGTGGTCGTTGATCGATGCCAATGTTCAGAAACCAGAAGATCAGTACGGTAATAAACGTAATGAGATCGATGCGAAACGCCAAACAAGGGAGGAGACCAGTAGGCCTAACTGAGAAGCAGTCCCTGTAGCAACAGCCTCTGCTTTCAGCTCGAGCGGGTTTCCCCCACAGCGTGAGAGAGTCTCTGCTGAAAGCAGTCTCTGCAACACGCTGTGTCTGGTCTCCCCCTGAGGGAGGGGCTCACAAGTCTTTTATACAAATTTAGTGGCCAATCAGAACGCTCTCCACAGAGAAATTTCTAGTCCGATTACCTCATGTCAGGTTCTGACTGAGCATGCGTTCAGCCAGGAGCTGACACAGTCTGAGCATGCCTGTGGGGAAAGTAGGCCAGTAAAGTCTGACAGGCCCCCAGGGGGCACTCACAGAGTCAAATGCGCATGTCAGTTCTGGCACTTCTGTGTTGTCAGCATACACTTAAGATTTTTCCTCGACAGTCACTAATAAAGAAATTGAACAGGGCGGGCCCAAGGACTGAGCCCTGGGAGACTCCACTGCCCACTTCCCTCCAGGTCAAAAAAGACCCATCCACCACTTGATGGCATATGAGAGATCATAGCTATGGTAGGAATAGGTCAGGAAGGACTTTGGAAGAGAAGACAAGTAGCCTACAGGTGATGTGATTGAGAAGGGAGTTAGTGGAGGAGTACAAAACGAGGAAAAAAACTTATCAAAACAGGGAACGTGGTCCTTGTAGCCTCATTCTCAGCAAGTATAAATAGGGCACAATTTGTTTGTCAAGGACAGACAGAAAGATTTTGCAATTAGTCAGATGTGATACGAATGAGACTCTGGATAGTAGTTTTTAGGCCTGTGAAGAGAATGGAGTATATACAGTGAAATGAAGGAAAATCTACAAAGGTTAACTACAGATTTAGAGTGAGATTTGAGGCAAAAATGATGTTCTACCTACTGGTATATCTGTTGAATGCTGTTTATAGCTCTATCTATGTTTATATCGGTAGCTTTCTTAGAGCGTGTGCTAGTTTTTTGCCATCCTTCATCTGAGAGGCGGCTGCTTGCTTTCAGGCATAAGGTTTTCTGGAGGCTAAACATTGCAACATAACTGGACTTGATTACCATCAAACCTTGATCATAGAGTCCCAGGGCACGGCCTATGTTGTGCCTCATGTAAGTCAGTGTTACATCACTACTCTGATGCTACCCATTGCTGAGGTGCATTTATGCGGGTCATCCCTTCTATATGCTGCCCCTGTCTTGGGACAGTGGGTGTTGCATGGGTGCCAGCCAGGATGTCAGGGCACCAACTGCAGGGGAGCTGCTAAAAGAATAAGCTTCCAGGGGAATAAGGAATTGGCAAACCGGAACCCACAAAACACCCGTGGAGTAATCTGAAAGAAGACCTTTCACTAACCCATTTGCCTTTCCATTTCATCTCTTAGGAGAAATGCTGCCACCTCTGGTAGGCTATGGACCAGTCTCTGGAAGGAAATGACAATTACTGCCATGTTTAATATAAGGGAGGGCAAAAAGGTGCAAGAGAATCTAATCCGTCTAAGCACCCTTGGTGAACCTGGATCATATCATATCAAAGGAAGTGTAGATTCCCTGTCTCATGAAGTCTTTAGGTCGAGCCTGGATGTATTTCTGGGAGATATGCTGTAGTCGTATACAACGGTTTGGGCTCAATGCAATAACAATGGAACAAAATTCTTTGGTCTGTGTTATACAGGAGGGCAAACCAATTGACTTCATGGGCCTTCTTGGACTTAAAAATCTGAGTCTAAGTGGGTGTGTCTACATGAGATGTTTTACTGTGCACTAGCATATTTACTGGGTAGTAAATATGTGCATCTACACATGCACACTCTTACTGCACAGTAAAGCTCGCTAATCACAAGTAAACTTGCTACCTGCAAATGCAAGTAGCAAATTTACTTGCAAGTACTAACTGCACAGTAGTGTTCATGTAGATGCGTGACAGAGCAAATGTGCTTCTGGTCAGCCAACCACCAGGGAGTGGGAAATTGCTCCTTGTCCCTGGGAACTGCCTGCTGCACCAGAGCCTGGGAGGAGAGGGGGAGCAGGAGTATGTTCCCTTGCCCCAGCAGCAGGGAGCTCCAAGACTCCTGATCCAAGATTGCAACTGGGGAGTGGGGGCTGGGAGATCCTTATCTCCCCACACTGGCCCTGTGATCATGGAGCTAGCACTGGCCCAGCACTGGACATGCAACCATGGAGCTGCCACTGGGAGATAAGGGTCTCCCAGCTCTGGCCCTGTGATTGTGGAACTGGGGAGCCTGTTCTCCACCCAGTTCTGTGACTGCGTTGCTAGTTGGGGAACAGGTTGGGGAGCTTGTTCCCCACTCATCTCTGTGAGTACAGAGCTGGCAGAGGGCGATAAAGATCTTTCAGTGCTGGCCATGTGACTGTGGAGATGGGAGGAAGGTAAAGATGTCCCAGTGCTGGCTCGATGGTCTCAGAGCTGGTGCTAGGAGCTTCCTGCTGGTGGGGCCTGGGAAGCCTGTTCCCCACCTAGTTCTGCACTCATGGAACTGAGTGGGGAACGGGCTCCCTGGCTTCCACCCTAAGATCACAGAGCAGAGGCTGGGAACTGTCCTGGTCAGGGGCAGGTCCCAGTCCCATGCCTCAGTTGGGTGATTGAGGCATGGGGCTTGGAAAGAGGTGCAGGGGTGGGGTAGGCCCCAGCTCCCTACCCCCCCCCACTTGCTGGTAGTGCAGGTAGCAGTGAGCTAGCTGCTAGTTGCCCCACCAGCAGATCAGGGCAGGGGGCTGGGATCTGCCTCTCTCTTGCAGCTCTTTCCAAGTCCCCTGCCCCTTACTGGGGAGTCAAGGATAGGAGCTCCCTGCTGACAGGGCAGGGGGACACTGTCCTCAGCACCAGGGAGCTGGCAGAGAACACCAGCAGCAGACAGCCCCCCAGAGCAGCCCCCTGGGCTAGCACAGAGGGGGATCCTAGAGCCACCCCCCTGGTGGCAGCAGGGGCCCATTGCCAGTCCCCACAAAGCAAGAGCAGTTTACTGCCATTTAGCAGCAAATCTGCTCCTGCCTCCCTGCACGTGCAGATGCCTGCCTGGGAGCATTTACTTGTGTGTAGTTTACTCATGAGAAAACTCCTCCTGTCGACACACACATTATCACCATTTCTAGTCCCCTCTGTGTCTCATAGATCATTCTCTCTTCAACTGCAATGACTCTAGTGGCCAGAACTAGAGTGAGTGCTTTTTCTAAGTTTTACAATGCCCTTTCATGAAAAGTAGGGAAGGTCAAGGGACATTGTGCCTTGCCCAGTCCAGGGTTATTTCTAAGGATGAGAACTACATCTCCAGACTCCCAAACCTTTTACAACTAACTAATAGGATTTTTTCCCCCTGCTTTACTTTTATAATCAATTACTTAAAACTTAATTTTTTAAATATTTTAAATCTGGCCCAGGTAGTGCAGAGCAAGTAGTCAAATTATATTAGTTAGACTCTTCAGGCTTTATTTTTTTCCTTTCTATTTAATTTTGAATGAGTTAGTTCACACCAGTTTTGCATTACAGTGCAGCTTGCTTTCTCTTTTCCATTTACAGCGATGGTGGGAAACACAGATTGTTTAAATTTCTTAGTCTGGGCTGTTCCTCTTGAACAAACAGTAAAACAGAAGGATGGTCTTATCTGTAAGATTGGGACCTTGGAGATTTTTTTAGAAGAATGTTCCAGAAATCAAAACATTTCAACTTCTCACCATCTCAATGAATTGAAAAATAAACAAAATTAGCCAGAGATTTGGCCAAAGAAAATATTTTTAAGAAAAAGGAATCGTCGTCAATATATTGTTCTGATTGAGTCGGTAGCTTCTAAACCAAGAATTCTGCTGGTGCTGAGAAAGCAATATAATAATAATTTATACTAGTGCATATCCAGAGGAGTTTCAAATGAGATAAAGAAATTACTCTGTGTTTAAACTGCTGTTCCCTACTAAGGAATTTAAGTCATTTTCCTCCTTAATTACTTCAGCTGTAAACAGAGACAGAAATGATAGCTTGGAGCATCAATCTATACATACTGTAAAAAGATAAACCCAGTAATATAAGGCAACTACATGGATCAAGAGGCTGGCAAAGGACTCTTGGCTCACCCCGCTATGAAGTTAAAATTGTTACTCTCAGATGAGTGTTTGTGGTGAAATGAGTTGATGTTCTCAATCTAGATCCAGCTCGATGTGAGACCACACACTAGATCCACCACTATGGTTGGTAGTATCTGGATCTCATTCACAGTTACAGCATTGGGATCAATTCAGCAATGCAAATAACAGCAAAGGGAATCATCCAGTCCTTCCTAAGGTATATTGGCAAAACAGCATAAGGAAGTTTCTGCTATGACTGCTATGCTATTTCTTGGATGGATAGTGTCATTGAAAAAAAAAAAACACCAACCAGTGATACAAGCATGGGCATGAGTCTCCAAACCTTTATTCTTCAAGCCCTGAAGTACTTCTTGTATCCTGGCAGCAACTCAGCACTCAGGCCCCAATCATGTTCTTTCCCTTTGAGCCTAAGGAGTCCTTAGATAAAGTATATTGTTGCACTGTAGTCTCAGTGCTGTACATTTGCAGTCAGGTATGAAGACAAGGGCTGTGTCCCCAAATGGCTGACTATCAACAGAGATGGCATAACAGCAAGGAACGGGCAGTGTCATCCAGCCAAAATGGAAGGGTAAAGCAGTGGAGCAGAGCATTGTGTCTCGTTAGTTATGTGCTTTCTTGTGTCTCTTTCAGCATTTAATTAATATATTGTGCTTGGATTTTGTGGTAGTCTCTCAATGGCTAACACTTTGCTATATGGGAAGGGCACAAGTGGGGAGCCTGTACTTTAGGGGAGGAGGAATCGATGGAAACTCTTCTCTCAAATTTGACTTGTCACATGGACACCCAAGGGTAAACAAAGTGCTTTATTACTGGAGCGAAAGGAGAAAACACTTGTACTGGAGTATCAGACCCCACCTCCTGTCTTGCCATCTGCCCCCAGATCTCCCATGTTCCTACAGCTGCACCGTGACATCAGTCAGGCCTCCCCTGTGAACTGCATCCTCATACTCGCTGTAAAACCGGCTGTTGCTCCCACTGTGCATGTATCTACCTAAAAATCCATAACTGGTCTCGCGTCGAATCAATGCTTACAGTCAACTCACGTCTAAACAAATTGAATACGGCTACGAGCTTCAAAGATCCTGCTTATTTATCCCATGACAGGAAGAGAGACTCCCAGTTCTTCTGCTCTTGACACCTTTGTCAATAAAATCTGCAGATTGCACAATATAAAGTTGTTTTATAATTCATCTTCCTGACAATAAGAGAGCCTTCCAATGGGAAAGCTTTACGAGGTTATCATAGAAGCAGATTGTTCGCTCTGCTAGAGCAGAGGTGGTGTCAGCATTTATAGTATACAGACAATGAGAAAGTGACAAAATATTTAAGATTGTTCTTATTTTAAGAGTCACATTTCACGCACTTTCTTAACTATAAAAAAAAACAGGCCTGATTTGACTTTAAAGAACTATTTATATTTGGCATACATTTAGGTCATCGTTAAAAAAGCATAGGGATTATTAGGTTGTGTAGTCCATCCCCCTGCCATTGCCAGATTACTTTTCAGACCTTGGGTCTAATTTGATTATTTTTAACGGACACAATATAAGACTTAATAGAAAGTCATGCAATTGCTGTACTTTATTTGCCTGTTAAAGGACTTTTAAGTCTTGCTTTCATAATTAGCTGCGGTGAAAATAAATTGAAGGTGCAAATGATGGCAGCTGGATATCTCATTACCTGATTTGAATGAGCTACCGAGTCATCTAACTGTCAGCATTCCCACCCACAGTCGTAGGATGACCAGGGAGCTGATTTTAAAAGCTGTGCCCTGAAATGTATAGTATGCACACCAATTATCCAAAATGCCTGGCTCTTTTGGGAGTTGTTTGGTTTATTGTATAAATACATTGCCCTTTAAAGATAAAGGTGGTGATATTCAAAGCTCCATATTGCACTTAGGCATACATTTTCTATTCATTTCAATGAAAAGTTAGAGATGAGTTCCCCAAAATGCTTTAAAAACTTCAGCTGTTCTGTGGGGCTAAGTACAAAGGTTCAAAAAGCCCGAGGTGGAATCGATTGTAATAGCTGCCCATGGTGGCAGGGGGTGCTGGGGGGAAAACAGAGACCCCCGGCCCCCTCACCCAGCCAGACCTGCTGGGGGGCGGGGGTTGACGTGAAGGGCTTTGTCACCTTCCCTGCTGACTGGCCCAGCCGTGCCTTCATTCCCCGGCCCCACCTCTGGCCAGTCTCTGACCCACAGTGAGTGGGATGGGGTAGGGGGTCTGATCCATGCCATGCAGACCTTGGCTGGGGGGGCAGCTGCCTAGCAAGGGGGTTGGGCTGGGATTGTGGGGGTAAAAACTTCTGCTACAGAAGCTTTCTCCTCCCCCTGCATTGTGCATATCCCAACTGGGGGAGCCTGGGGGTCTGGTCCCCCCATCTGGGGGTCTGTTGTCCACCCCCCACAACGCCCTTGCCACCATGAGCCAGGCTGGAGAGCAGAGGCTTTGCTGCCTCAGCTCTGTGACAGCCCAGAGGTGGGCCAGCTAGGTGCTGGGCTGGAGCAGGGGAGTGAGACCCGTGCTTCAGCAGGCCACCCGAGGAGGGGGGCCCGGGTTGGAGTGCTGCATAGCATCCTGGGATACTGAGGGACTGCACGATAACTTGTGTCAGGAGGGGCTCTGCGACAGAAGTGTGATAGAGCAGTGACCTCAGTCACTGAAGTCTGATATTGCATCCACCCAGGTCTATCTTAAACTGAGTTTGCCCATTTTAAAGCCAACCTACGTGTCCTGAATATCTGTTGTTTCGACCAGTTTCTGATCATTTATACTGGTTGATGTGTCATTTCTGTCCGTATCTTCGATGTCTGAACCAAAATCTGAGGGCAATTGTGTTACAAAAAAGTGGGGAGTGTCTTCACCCAAGCCTTCAACCAATCCAAATCTTCAGCAAGTGCTTAATATTTCATTTGCCACTGAGAAAAATTCAACCCGTTGGTTTGCTCTAGTGGTGAGCCTTTCTTCTGCTCTTATCCGTGGTCAGAGACAGAGGTATGGCAGTCAAGCGGTCATGTGTCCCTCCCCACTCTCCATCCCTTCCAACTGCCCCAAGAGAATCCCAGACCAGTTTTCTTAACTGAAAAGTGTTGCAGCTGAATTTTGGTAGAGTTTGGTTATTACCAAGATGTGATGAAAGTTTTGCCCTTTGCTTGTTGCTGGCATAGTGGACGTGAAGTATGTTATGAACCCTAGCATGGAAGCGCCAAGGAAATGAAAAGCATTAACTATAGGATCAATAAATATCCGTTCGCCCTTCGGTAACACATCAGGCAATGTCAGTTTAGGAAGGGGATGGAAACATGAAACACGAGACTATTTCCCCATTGTACCAATGGAGCAAATGAGGCACAGAGCTGTAATATTGCATGTATGCCCAGGTTTTTCGAGCCAGTTGGGAAAGAAATGAAGAAAGAGCCAAAAGTTTCCAACCCCTCCATTTTTTACCACTAGAAAACACGGATAACACTGCAACCTTTGAGGAGATAAGATTAATAGATTGTGTTTGGATCTCACCTTGGGCTGGCCATAGGCTTGTGGTGTGATATATTTTAAAGGGTCACCCGATGCTGGATTGCTTTGTGTTTCATCAGAACTAGTCTTTTGCTTCAAAGATGCCATTATCCTTTCTATGGGAGTTTAGCTCCACTTTTAAATTAATTCGCATTGCTAATATACTCATCAGCCAACTCAGAAGGAAATACAGACAGCTGTAAAGAATCTAATTAACATTTGACTACAAAAGAAGAAATTAAAATCTACCCTATTATTTAATCTGTCAGTAACGATCTGGATTAGAAATGAGCTCAGAGGTTTGCTATAAGCGTTTCCCCTTTTTGTGTAATAGAATCACAGGCACTAAAGATGAGAAGGCCTGTGGATTTATCTTGTTCATCTACCTTCCTCCTAGTTTTACCCTTCACCCCGAACAAAATGACTTTTTCCTTTTTGTGTGTCTGCATCAAGCACATGCAGATTCTGATTGCATGTGCTCTTAGTCATCACGTAGCCTAGGTTTGCATAATTCTGTAACATTTCCTCTCAGATCAAATCTTCCGTCCTCTTAGCCATTTTTTTGGTTTGCTTTTTACTCTAAATATCTTCCTGTTTGCCAGCGTCCAGAACTTAGTCTCTTGGTCTTTGAAATGGGGCAAAACTAATGAGCCCAGAATGATTTGAAGAATGAAAACAGATTGAAGAGACGGTGATGATAACTATTTCTGGAAATTAGGGGAAAACTCTAACTCAAGATTTCTGAGGTCTCAGAGTTATTGTTCTGCCCACTAGCAAGTGCATGACGACTTGTTTTTTGCAGATGGTCTGGCAGGAATCAAATTGAACCTATTGATTCATATTTGCATAGGTTTCTGCAAAACAGAAATCATTAAGCAGCAGCACAAGTTATTTTGCCAACCAGGATCAACATGATTTATTTGTTTCATGCGTTTCATTGTCGGTTCACTTGATCTTAGCCAGAAGGCCAAAAAGAGATAAGGATGCCTAGTGGACAAAAAATTGGCCTTAAGTAGAGGCAGGCAACTTGATCCATGTAAAATAAGAGGCCTTCATTCTTCAGTCCTAAACTGGCACCCAAAAAAGAAAGAAAACACTTTTTGACCCATCTGAACCATGGGACAAACCTTTACTACAGTTTCAGGAGAAGAAAAGTCTTAGTTAAGTTCTAGTACATTAGTACTTTTTTTTCTTTTTTTGCATTACACATTCAAATGAAATGGAAAAGCAAGTTGGATGCTACAGTGCCGTGCTCACGTACAAGGTTGATAGGTGCCATTATGAAAGCCCAGAGGGCAAGAATCTCCTATGTGATCTCAATTGTATATTATGCACATCCTCATTAATGTCAATGGAAGATCCTCTTCAGAAGTCGCTTTCAAAATTGGAAGTGCAGGTAAGCCATTTGCAGAGGTAGTGCAAAGAAAAGATAATTTTGCTGTAAGGGTTTATATAGGAAAGAAATAACCAGCTCCCTGCTGTGCACGTTAGGATGTAGCTGCACCCATTGTGAAGCATGTGGGTTAAACAGATGGGGAAAGGAGCACTCTTAGGCTGGCACAGTTTTCTTAGGCCATGATATGGTCTTCATGAGCACATTGTTACAGCAAAGGCACTTTTATCGGAAAAAAACATATTTCTTTACCAGATTCTTTCTTGTTTGCTTTGATATTATCAGGCTTATGTAGAGGGATCACGTTTCAATATGACATCCATGGGCTGATCCTAGATAAGGGCAAAACATTTGTACCTTCATAATCAGTTTTCCCCATATGTAGACTAACATTTCCCTTATCGGCTGGTAGAAAAATAATCGAGGCATCTAATTTCAAAACTTGCAAAGCAACCCACTCATCTTCAAGTCACTAGGAGGAAGATGTGCAGAATAAGTTAGCATTTCCAAACTTGAGATCAGTTGATACAAGCCCAGGCTTCCAAACCACCTTACTTTTAGCTAAGAAATCTGCATGGTACATGAAAACAATGATTATTTTCCTGTTTCTTTCACTTGGACCTATTGATATCTGACTTTTGCAATAATTCCTTTTTATCTGGAAAAATCTTAACATGCTTTATGTATTTTAGAAAATACAGCAATACCTCAGTTCTCTAATTTTTGCCAACTTTTCCAAAACAAATTTGTGAGCTTCTGTAATCTGGGATAAATGAAGTTCAGGGAAAACTATTGCCTGTTGCACCCATGGTTCTTCACCGACACAGCTGTGTCCAGCGTACAATAAAGGTCCTTTCCGAGCAGCACTTCTCCCTCTTTAATATGTTTCCATATCTCTGAAGTTCAGAGCCATGTCTTCCCAATTTGCAAAGGGCATCATCCAA
Source organism: Crocodylus siamensis (assembly GCF_052110815.1). Classification (NCBI taxonomy): domain Eukaryota; kingdom Metazoa; phylum Chordata; order Crocodylia; family Crocodylidae; genus Crocodylus; species Crocodylus siamensis. The sequence continues at coordinate 10,426,979 of NC_143397.1, forward strand.
CTTGAAGAAGGGAGAAGAGGAAACCACAGTCCTGATCCTGATGCTGAATGGGATAATTATGACAGACCAATCACCCTAGAAAAAACAGGCTGAAAAGAAATTGCTGGAATAAAGGAGAGACGAGAAGTCGAGAGAAGACAATGGAAAAATGTGTATGCCTGTGTATGCATGTGTATTTGTGTGTGTATACAAGCACCCGCAAATGTGTATTTGGAGCTGCAGAAAAATGCACATCTTTATGTGCAAAATACATTGTGCAACTCATACATAATACTTACAGGCTATGAGATATGTAGAGGCAAAGCACTATAACAGTAAAGCATCTTTATCATTGTCATTACTGATCTGATGCAGACTTTCATAAAGTGATGCATAGACCTGGTGCTGACCCTTTGTATGGGACTAAATCTCACCCCCTTAATGTTTTATTATTATTGGCTTTAAATTAAGTCAGGAGATGATGGCATTTTTGCTGCCTAACTAGTTAAATGTTGGAGCATAAAATGAACGGTGTCAAATCATATCCTCAAAGCTGATTAAAAGTAATCCTGCAGATGCTAAATATGGATTACCAAGGCAATTACTGACAAATTCATAGCATAGCCGGCAAGACATACTAATATACTTCTGCAGTATATTGCAGTTAAAGCCTGTTTACATTTTTTAAACAATTTACAGCACAATGCCTAGAAGTGTACCCATATATGCCCTTCATCAAGTTATGCCTATTAAAGTGTCGGCAATTACCAGGAATTATTTTCTGATATTAGAGGTCTTCACTGGCCACTGCTGTATACTACTAGCCAGATTCTGATTTATACTCATGTTCCTTTGCACTGCATTAGCTCTGTAATGGAATTAGAAATGTAATTTGCAAAAACTTCCCAGCTATTTTATACAGGTAATAATGGTGTTATATGTATAAGAACAGGCCCCACAAGTGTAGAGCAGTGATTCACAACCAGAGTGCCGCGGCACCCCAAAGTGCCTTGAGATCTTTTCAGGGGTTCTGCATGGTGCTACCCAGTGTTAGAACCATTAGGTTTGCAAACATGATTCACAAGATAAATCCAAAGGTTTCAAATAGAAAGCTATAGTTTTGTCTTTTTGAGTTCTTTGTACCAGAAAAAAAGCCTGCTCTATTATTTTTCTGTAGCCAAAGAAAGAGTAAAAACTAAGAGCTGGGTTTTTGGTTGTAGCCATGTTGGTAGACATAGAGAGGCAAGGTTCTTCGAGTAGATGTGATATCTTTCATTAGACCAGATGAGTAGTTGGAAAAAATTTCTTTGCAAGCTTTAGGGTGCAATCACTCTTCTTCAGGCACAGGGAGTCTTTGCTATTCTGAGACTCTCGACTCCAAGAGTTTTATTTTCCCAACTACTCAGAATGTTTTTTCCAACTACTCAGTTGATCTAATACAAGCTATCAAAACTAAGAGCTGGCATTTTCAAAAGGGGTGCCTTGAGTTTATTCAGGGGTGTCCCAAACTTATCTTACAGTCTTAAAAGAGTGAGAATCATGGTGAAAAGTAACTAAAACTAGAGCACTATTTTTTGGCTCTACCCCATAACTCCCCAAATGGATCATGCAAGTGGACAGAGGAAAGACTAATCCAAAAGTGCTTTCTAGTGTCTATATTTGGTATATATTCATGGTTCTGTCAAGTCACTCTTAAAAGCAGTACTGCACATCTGTGTACTCTTGCATGACTAATTGTAATATGATTGTAAGTCACTGTCGACAAACATACATGGTGAAAATTCTCCTCTTTTGCCTGGTTGCAGTGGAAGGCACCTCTCTGAAGGTTTCTAAGATAGCTGTTGTGCTATTACATTGCCTAACATCCAGTTTCGAGTTGGGCCATTTTCACCATGTAAGCATCTCATCAGTGGGTGTGTCTACAGATGCAATTCATTTGAAGCAATAAACTCCAGCACATAGCATGTTGGAGTTTATTGTTCCCAGGCATGTGGTTTGAACATGCACCCAGAACCTCAGTACTTTAAGCTGGGTTGGAGCAGTCTCAGCTGGCAGGGGCCCCAGGGGCCAGCCTGCCAGCCTGGGCCTGCTGCGATCTGGCTCAACATGCTGCAGGGGGGCTGGCTGGGGCACGAGGGTGTTCCAGTGCAGGGCTCGCTGGCAAGCAGCCCCTACACTGAAGCACCCACATACTCAGACAGCCCTACCAGCGTGTACACATGCATTGGTGTGCAATAAAGAACTCCACAGGAGGACAGTACTTGTATTTACAAGTTGTATCCGATGGCAGTATATTAGTTTATTGCAGTCTAATAGGGGCGCATGTGTGGATGCACAGACTTTACTCCAGAGCTAATTAGGCAGCTCCCCAGTAAATGTCTCATGTAGATATACCCAGTATATTCTAATAGCCTATTTTCCTTAACTTATACATACACTGCAAGTTCCTTGAGGTAGCAGGGCCTTTTTTGTTGTTATTAGTTTTTTTAACAGGATCTGTTACCCAGGGATCTAGATCCATGACTTTGATTATCAGCCATTATGACACACTGTTAATTATAACAGATCTAGAAAGTTGGGAGTATGATAGCTTACATTGTTTTGTTCTTTTCCTTATATGCCTTTAATGTTTTGGTGTGCACTTGTGTAACTTCATTTAATCTTAACATCATTAATGAATATGCATCAAAATGAAAATGCATTGCTAGATCTGGGGTCAGAGAATTTGGTCTAATAGAGAGGGTAAAAACCAATATGGGACTTTTAAGTGAGAAACGGCCACTCCAGTCATCCCATCTGAACTAGCTAATTTCACTAAGTAGCTCCTTCAATACAAGGAATTAGTCTTTCCTACTCTTTAAGTGAATGCTATTGAGCTTAATAACGTGCTGTTGAACTAAAGGATATAGTCCAAGAAAATCTCAGGTCTCCAAGTGAAAGAGAATTTAACACTTTCTTTGTTAAACTTTCTCAGTTGAAAAGTTTCATCCAATTTCCAATGTGAAATTTTCCAGATTCATCCTTTCACTTATTGCATCTTGCTATCATGGCTAATAATTATAGCCTGAGGTAAGGGAGGAAAAAAACAAATCAGTTGTTCCAGTCTGGGATTTTTTTTTTGGGGGCGGGGGGGGGGGGGGGGGGGGGGGAGGGTTGTTTTTTCCTTTGGTACTGAAAACTTGAATTAAAACTTTCCTCATTGGAAATAAACCACAATGACCTGGTCACACAATAAATGATGGGCAAGTGAATTTCCAATGCCTGCAAGTTCCACAAAAACTGTTATCATTAAAGGAAAATTGATGTTTTTTGTATTTTTTAATTCACAGTAAGGTATCTTCTATGGTTTCAAAACCATCCAAAAACAAAGTTTTATGCAAGTGCAGATGTATGAGGCTTCCGCATTCTGACCGAGGGGTGATTGAATTTGGTCCCAGAAAAAAGGGTTCTGGGTGGGATGATCTCAGCAAATGAAGTCTTTCTGTGGACAGCAAAGCCAGGAAAATTGTTGGCAGTGCCAGTTCCTTTCATGCTCTACCACCAAATTGCCTTAGTTTTTACAGCAGGCTTTGAGAGAAGAGGCATACCAAAAAGTGGTCATTTTTGTGGTATCTTTCTGAGACACATGTCCCTCATTTTTCACGGACCAATTCATAGCCATTATCTGGTGACAACTTTGTGATATTTGTGGTTACTACAGCAACCTGGGAGCGATTTTGAAGTGGGATCTTTGAACTTATTGTATTAAGTCCCACAAACTAGTTAACGGTGGTGCTTTATGCATACCAAATTCATCCATTCAAGGGAGCTTCTGATTTTGCTAGAGAGTCTTTGACCTTATTAATATTGTCGGCATGTCATTTGAGAGGTATGAATGATTTCAAAAAATCCTCAGGGAATCCTTGAACATGACCTAACTTACATTTCTCAAAATGCTCAGGGAACGTCCTCCAAATACTCATGTCTCCTTAACCTATCATTGTTCGTGAGATCTTTTTGCTTTGAAAAAAACGTGCTAAATAAAAGACACTTAGTCTAGTTTCTGTTTGTGGAGTAGTTGGTCAGTAGACAGAACCTCAGAGAACAGGCATAGGACTCAGATATTCATAAGATGCTCAGCTGTTGCTGTGATGAGTGCCAGATCTTGGACAAGATCTGGAGTCTGCTACTGCTCCAAGTGGTGTGAATAAATAAAATGTCCACTGACTTCAGCCAGAGGAGGATTAGACTGCAAATGAATCAACTGAAACCTCTGTTTAACTTATCACGGAAAAGAAGGTCTTTGTGTTTAATGGAGACCCAGCCAGGTGACAAATTGCAATTCAAAATACATTCCTAGAGCACTCCAACGCTACATGGCCAGGATGCAGTCTGGTATCCAGTCACACCAACTGGCCACTGCAGATTTTGCAGGGAATTCCCAGTAGGATACAGAGCCTTCCACCTCCCCTTCAATTCAAAGCTGTGTAGGACTCGTAGACGAACAACGCTAATCAGCTGATGGCTGACTGCTGTGAAATAAGCTGACAGTTCCTATGTGCATCCTAGATGGTATTTAGGTCTTGATACCACAAGCTGATCCCATTCCCCATTGCCCCCAGGAAAATAGGACCTCCCTGAAATCCGGGAGAGCAAGGGTCTGGCAGAAGAAATTGCATGGTTGGCATCTTACACTGGTGGCTCCTTGTGCTAGAAGTATGTCTTACATATTGTAAAATGCAGTACCAGTCCCAATAGTGACCTGTGGGCAACAGGAAATATATAATGAAATAGCTGGCAGGGAGGCAATAGAAAAGAAACCCAGGCCAGTTTGAAGAGGCAAACAAAAGATTAACAAAGGCAGACACTATTAGATGCTAACTACAAGGTGCACCAAGGACATTGGACAAACCAGCTGAAAGCCAGCCATTTCCCTTCTTACAAAAGACTGCAGTCAGCATTGATGTAAAGGAGTTAAGAAATGAAGGGGCAGATGTTTTTTCACCTATTAGATATTTAAATAGACATAGGCACCTAAGGGCATTTATACACATGCTTGTTACTTAGGCAGCTCCAAGAGCCGCTCTAATTAAAGCACCCAGAGTGTCACATGTATCAGCCTCCCCACACTGAAAAATGATGGCAGGGGAGCTTTAACTGAAGTTCATTGAAAGATGTTTGGTTAAAGTACCCCTGAAGCCATTTTTTCAGCACAGGGACTCTGATAGATGTGAAGCTGGAGTATGCGGGAGTGCAGAAATTGCCACGCTCCAACAGACTCAGTGAATAGAGGCTGCTCCGACACGCCATAATCACAGCATGTTGGAGCAGCCTCAGTGCATGTGTATAGCCCCCATATGTGCAGTTCTATTCCTCTCCACCCTGTGTGGGTCCCTGGACAATAGTTACTGCAAAAGGTGAGTGGATCATCCTCCTCTTCCTCCTCGCTTTGCAAGAAGTGGCACAAGTTACAGTGTTCTCCCTGAACTAACAGACATTCACTGTTGGATCAAACTCCAGTTTGGAGTATCTGTGTGTCTGCAGCTACTATCCTCTAGTCCCCATCTCGTCCCCTCACCCCCCAGCTCCAGCTCTGATGCTGTCTTCAGAATGGGAAGGGGAGAAAGGGAAGAGAGCTCAGTCTGAGGTTTGCTCACCTTGTACTGCAGAGTGGGGTGGGTGCACTGAAGCCCCCCTCCGCAACCTGGGGGGGCTCCAACCCACCCACCCTACTCTCCAGGACAGACTGAACAAACCCGAGATGAAACTCCCTCCTGTCCCTTCTCCCCCTCCCATTCTGAAGACGGCCCTGCTCCCAGTGCACGCGGACAGACGTTAATGAAGGCACTCTGCATGTAATGAGGGTTCAGATTGTCATGCAGCTGGACATGTATAAAGCACTGTGCAACCCTGCCCTTCTGTGAGGGCATGGCTATAGAGCACTTTCAGGGTGCCAATCACATGAAAGATGTAACGTCTGTCTGCGCCTTTTGTGACTCAGCCTTAAGGAGCAGATAATGGTGTGTTATAAAAGTAGATGCGTTCATGGATTTTCAGGGCATAAACATGTAAGTTCATATAGATTCCTAAAAGGTGAAATAAAATATTGCTGGAGTGTTTATAATCAGTATAATGAATGTATATTAAAGTATACAGTAGAGTGCCTTCATACCAAATGGATCCTTAGTGCTGTGTGGTATATGCAGGTGTGTGTGCGCGCGCGCACACACACACACACACACACACACACACGTGCACACACAGAGAAAACTCCTATAATAATGGAGATAAAGATTACCAAGCATTGAAATGCAGCTGCTTCTGAGTTAGGATGCAGCCACTGCTTAATAGTGTTAAGTAGCACCCACTAACATATATAACGGGCAATTTATGTAGGCCGAATATATTACATGGAATGGAATTTGATGCAGAGAGAAAAGACTGTGAACTCTTTAAATTTACACTTTTTTTTATCTTTCTAAAAATTCTTCATAGTTCCCTTTAATATAGTCACCCCCCAGTTCAGCAAGGCTTTTAAACAGAAGCCTAAGATCAAGCAAATTACTACCAATGTCAAAGTCAACAGTCTAGATTCTCATCTCCATTAAAGCCCCTTTGGATCACACCTGGATCCATCCACTTTAAAGCCTCTTTAAATGGTCAGAGTAGTGGGAAGACGACTGAGTGCAATTGAACTATTCACATACCTAAAATGAGTCCCGTGCTTGAGCTTGTTGTTGAATTACGGCCTACTCCTCCTGCACTCTCCTAAACAAATGCAGTCTATACATATAAAGTGTAGGTCGGGCCTCTTTCTCAGTGAAAGTAGATGATCTGTTTTTCATGCATCTTAATTCAGGAAAACTCAGTGCTGTGCTGAGTTATCTGAATTGATCTTGAAATGAAAGACCCCTTGCTGGCAGAGAAAGCACAGACTCTCTGAGCCCTGAAACAAATTTGAACAAGGCAGCTCAGAAAAGCATGGACAGTGCCTTTTGTTGTTGTTGTTTTTTTAAATCAAATATGTGCTGTCTCTCCCTGGAAAAAATAGTAAAAACAAAATAGAAACCCTGTGAATTCAGTGACATCTTTAAATACGGACCAGTGGCCAAGAATAATGTTTGTCTATGGAGCTGAGAAGTGTGCAGAATATGGCTTTTCATAGAATCATGGAAATTAGAGATGAAAAAGGCCTGTTAGGTCATTTTGACCATTCCCTTGCCACTGAGGTATCAAAGTGCAGAAAAAAACAGTGAAGCTATAAAAAGTCTATGTTTGCTTAACTCAGAGCACAAAGGCCTCCAAGACCAACTGGACTTCATGAGGTTTGAGAGAGCTACAGGGAGGAGAAAATAAGGGAGTATTTTTGAAATGATGCATGGATTTCGTCTTTGTAGCACACATTGATCTTCCATATGCTTTGGTTTTGAAGGGATTTTTTTTCAGTGTCAGTTTACAAGAAAAATTAGTGAGATTAATTATAATTAACACTTGCCGGTGATATGGCCCTTTTACATATTCAGAGAGTTATATGAACATTTAATTAATCCTTACAGAATGCCTTTGAGAGAGGTAAGTAAATCTACTCTACTGATGAACACTATATACATGCCAATGGATTGACTAGCTAGAATATAATTACTCTTGCGTTACAGATAGGGAAGGGAAACATTGGTTAATTGATTATCCAAGGAGACACAATAAGTCAATGGCAGAGTCAGAAGAGGGCTCAACGATCCTATCTGATTTTTATATGGTTTCAGGCTTTGAAATGAAACATTATCACGCAGCTGTGAAAGGAACGTCCAAATTCCAATTGCTGGCTGATATTTAACCACTCTATACAAATGCAATCAGGTACTACCATAAACCGGTCACTTCTGTGGTCACCATTAAAATGGTTACAGCTTTGCCCACTTAACATTGCCACAGTGCCACTGGTACTCCCGATTGGGAGTACATCATGAAGCACTTTCAGATGGCAAATTAAAAGGTTTGAATGGTATCCATCTTCGATTATCTAGCATTTGGTTGAGCTTAAAAATTGTTGGCAGTATAACTTTTGACTTGCAAAAACTAGACTTTCTTTTTATTTTAACCATAATTATTTTTATCCCATTTCCCTTAGTTTAATTTGGAAATGGAAACCATATCTTTAATGCTAATTAGGCATCACATAGCTTAGTCTTCCTGTCCTCATGTAAATAACAATTAGCAATAATTTAGCAGTTGTACACTCTGGCATCTTCTAAGCCATACCATTGTATACCATTCCAAATTCCTTTGCATTAATTAGGATCATAAGCCAATCAGCACTAATTAAGAAGAAAATAAGTATAATAATAAATGAAACAAAGCTAGTGATTTGTATCTGTTCAGTAGTTCTTTCTCCCTCTGCAGTTCATCAAATAGTTGTAATGCGTAGGAACTTCTTCTAATTGAAACTAATTATGAGGCTTCCCTTGCTACTTTGAGCCTCATGTTCAAATCCCACGAAGCTCATTAAATAAGTAACAAAGCTGGAATCTTTAGCACATATTGTAACTTGGTTCACGTTAATTAGCACCACGTTCCAAAGGCAGAAAGAGGCTGTTCAGCAGCAAACATGTTATCTAAGCGGACATTAGATAGGGATCTTTACAGTTCTCACAGGCTACCGAGAGACCTGAACCAGGTGTCATTTGGCATTATTGGATATGGCTGAAATGCCACACATCTGCCCAAAGAATACATGTTACATTATTTGGTTGGTTGTTTCTTTTTACCTGCCCAATCTGACCCATTTGTGATATCCATCTTTATTGGGAGAAAAACATCTGGGAGAACCTTGGGTACTTAGAAATATCCTTCTGATATAGCAATCATATTTTTGTTCATCTCTATCAGTGCCTATGTCCAGAATTTGACAAGATAGCAATCATTTTCCATGGTTGTTAACACCATTTCATTCCACAAGTGGTAAGCAATCTAGATACCCAAACCTATACGGAGTCTGTTTAACAAATTGAAATAGTTTCATAGAGTTTAATAGATACAGGGCACGTCTACATGTGCACCCGACTGAGCAGTTGTTACTGTGCAGGCTTTTCATAATGGCAGTTGCTGCACAGTCTTGGCAGCACATGGGTTGTTTCTGACCCTACTGCGCAATAGTGTCATAGATTCATAGACTCACAGATATAGGGTTGGAAGGGACCTCAGTAGGTCATCGAGTCCAACCCCCCGCCCCGGGCAGGAAAGAGCGCTGAGGTCAGATGACCCCAGCCAGGTGCTTGTCCAGTCTCCTCTTGAAGACCCCCAAGGTAGGAACAGCACCACTTCCCTTGGAGCCCGTTCCAGATTCTGGCAACCCTCACTGTGAAGAACTTCTTTCTAATGTCCAGCCCAAATCTGCTTTCCATCAATTTGTGGCCATTGTTCCTAGTTACACCAGGGGGTGCCCTAGTAAATAGAGCATCTCCTATTCCCTGCTGCCCTCCCCTGGTGAATTTATAGGCAGCCACAAGATCACCTCTCAGCCTTCTCTTGTGAAGGCTGAAGTGATCCAGGTCCCTCAATCTCTCCTTGTTGGGTCTTGCCTGCAGGCCCCTGGCCATACAAGTGGCCTCCTCTGGACCCTCTCGAGATTCTCCACATCCCTTTGAAGTGCGGTGCCCAAAACTGGACGCAGTACTGCAACTGTGACTTGACCAGTGCCACATAGAGGGAAAGCATCGCCTTCCTGGAGCTGTTCGTCATGCATCTGCTAATGCATGATAAAGTGCGGTTAGCCTTGTTGATCACTTTGTCACATTGATGGCTCATGTTCATCTTGGAGTTAACTATGACTCCAAGATCCCTTTCCGCTGCTGTGCTGCTGAGAAGGTCGTCCCCCGGCCTGTAAGTGTGCTGGTGATTCCTTCTTCCTAGGTGCAGCACTTTGCATTTGTCCTTATTGAATGGCATCCTATTCTGTTCTGCCCGTTTTTCCAACCTCTCCAGATCCACCTGGATCCATTCCTTACCCTCTGGTGTGTTAACTTTGCTCCATAATTTGGTATCATCTGCAAATTTAGGGCGCTCTCCACACCCTCATCCAAGTCACAGATGAAGACATTGAATAGCACCGGTCCAAGGACCAACCGTCATGGTTTGTGCCTGCTGATGCTACATCACCATAGCAACGAACTATTTCGCCGTAGCTTGTCACTACAATGATGCAGCGTCTTCTGTAGATGCACCCCCTGAAAATATATAGGTGCACGTGTTATCTCCCTTGAATAGGATCCAGTAATTTAAATGAAAGCACTTGATAAACTTTAAATAAAATGTAATACAGGTGGTAAAATCCACAGGGCTATAGTTTTACAGCATCTCTCACTCTGCTGTTGCTTTGTCATAAACAGTATTATTTACCATGGTTTTATGGGAGCTCTGGTTTTGCTTCTGTACTGTTGCTCTTAATCTTTGTCGAATAAGACATGCATGACCTGATCTTATCGGACAATCTCAAATGCCCTGAAACCAAGCTGAACCAGAACTTATCATACCCTCATTTGTGCTGAAGTTTTGTCCCTTTTCAGCTGAAAATCCTGAAGTGCTTTTAGAAACCTTAGTTAATTCGTTAAAATGCTGTTATACCACTAACACTGAGTCTGTAAGGGTGGCATCTTGGGCATTACGTATTTCTTATATTTCCATTAATTCCATGTCAAATATGTGCTTGGGTTGTACAATTTTATTAAACTGCAAGACCTATAAATTCAAAGGAAGACTCTAAATTAGCTAGGATCTAGAGAAGTGTCTGCTGAAGCCACATTAGAAAGTTACCATCTTTTTTCACCACTAATTAACACTCCTGATGGCTGTCTGATGAGAAAGGTCAAAGACTAAATGGTCTCAGAGACCAGAGTACCTTCTCACTCCTTAGAGATAACCAAACCAATGGCATCAAAGGGATGGGAGAAAAAAAGGATGAAAGGAATTTGAAATGTGCATGGCATGTTTTGTGAGAAACAAAATGGGGAACACTGGGACTATTTTATCTACATGGAAAATGTTTCCTGTGTCCTAAAAATCATTTACAAATATTTAAAAAATAAAACAGTTGCAATAGGAAGTCTATCCCATGAAATCTTTGATACTTTGATCCTAATAAGAGTCAGGACACAGTGGGCATGTCTACACGTGAACTTTAATGTGCAGTAGTCTATTTTACTCTTCATTAAAGCGGCATGTTAAAAAACATACAATACACTAATGCACAGTAAAATAGGCTACTGCACATTAAGCATCACCTAAAAGGGCAGCTTAATGCGCATTCATTTATTACTTCACATTGGAGGACATTTATACACTGGCTTCAGGAGTGAGGGTGCACTTTAATTAAGGGGCCTCTCACAGCGGCTACATTTGTGATTGGACCAGGTCATACAGGAATATTGTAATGGCTCAAGGAATCAAACTCAGGTTTCATGAATGCCATGTCAAGCCCAGAAACTTTGCACCACCATTTAAAGACGTGCTTCTAGTTGTGCCATGTGTATTGTGCCTTTTTTTCTAAAAAGTAGAATTTCTCCATACTTAAATGAAGGAGATCCAAGGAGTAGAAAAATAAGATTATATATTTGCCTACTTTTCTAACCATGCAAGCTCCTATGTGATTGCCATCAATTAAGTATATGAGCATCAGTGGATCTGAACTTTAAGTTTATTGTTCTGTGGGCACACAGTAGCTACCCAATGACACAGATATTTCATTAAACATCATTCTTCCTACAAGATAAGAGCACAGTTTTATTTCTTAAGTGCCATCATAAAGTTGTATGGGTCTCTCAATAAAGATGATTTTTCCCTTGCTGTTATTCAGGGGGAAATGCTTATATCTAAATAACAAGGAATAACAGCCATAAGTTGTTTGAGAGTAGATTTAGGCTAGACATCAGGAGGCGCTACTTCAATGTCAGGGCGGCTAGGATCTGGAACCAACTTCCAAGAGAAGTGGTTCTGGCTCCTACCCTGGGGGTTTTTAAGAGGAGGCTTGGCAATTACCTGGCTGGAGTCATTTGAGCCCAGTTTTCTCTCCTACCCAGGGCAGGGGGTCAGACTAGAAGATCTGCACGGTCCCTTCCAACCCTACATGTATGAATCTGTGAAGCTAAGTCTTTGATGAAGCAAATATAGTTTGTGAGCTGGTAACGTTTGGTTTAAATGTATTTGTTGCTCTACTGATCAATAAAAGTGTAAAGAAAGCATCTAGTTTTTGGGGACCATGATGATAAAAAATGTTGTCTGCAGGTCATCCACAGTGTTGCAGGCTTCTGTTCTCTGAAAGTCATCCCCTTCCTTCCTGTGTAAGAAGAACATATCACGATTACTATAATCTCTAATCAGAGTGCCCAGAGCATCTCATGTATCAGCGTCCCTGCACTTCAAAATGGCGGTGGGATCGTTTTATCTAAAGCTTATTGAACAAGCTTCAGATAAAACTCCCCCACCTCCATTTTGAAGCACGTGGATGCCAATACATGAAACACAGGAGGCTGCTGGAGCTCAGTATTTGCTACTCTCTAGCAGACTTGATTAACTGAGTCTGCTCTGCATCGAAGCAGCCTCCCTGCTTGATTATAGGCACCCAATGATAGTAAATTTAATGTGCATTAGGAAAAGCACATTCATGCATGTGTAGTTGCACCCAGTATTCAGTCCTTTAACCCCTCTATGCCTCAGAGCTTGGACAGATAACGTACTTACAAAGGTGTAATTTGTCTTTATCCCTGTATGGAAAAAGAAGCAAACAGATTATGTGATCTGTTACACTGGGGTAACTTCTCCCAATCTGCTGTAACGTTACCTCTGAAAGAATCAGTGTTAAACTTGTCAAGGTGTATCATTGTCTGCAGCTTATCCTAGAGTAGCCGTATGCTCAGGACAGACAGTAGTTTACCTGCTTTCTCACCACCCAGTGGTGAGATGTAGTGATAGCTTCTGACTGAGTGCAGCTACCCCAGCGTCGCTTCACATCTGTTCACTCTTGATCCAGATATAATTTATATTGATGTCTAGAACCATTGTAAATGCATTGCCTGTTCAAACCTTAAGTTTCTTCATCATAAAATGAGAGGGGGTTGATACTTCCTTACCTTCCCTAGGTATTAGTTATTTTTTTATAGCACTTTGTGATCCTTGGGTAGAAAATGTTATATAAGATGGAAGATAGGAAAACTCTCTCCCCTCCCTTCCCTCTACTACGTGCTTCCCTAGTGAACCTAGATGCAAAGCATGCATGTCAAAATTGTTGGAAAAAAATCTCTATCTTCCTTCGAGATGGAACGTGTCTGGATATGTGGAGAATCCTAGCTTTTGAAGCTACAAAAAGAGGAGAGAAGAGGAGAGGAGAGGAGAGGAGAGGCCCCCTTTTAGTCGAGTGGATTGGTTTCTGATTTCAATTATTGCTTGTTGTAAACATTTGCAAGGACAAGGAATTCCTTTGCACACACGCATTACTATTTGCAAAAACCAGGGCCAGTCCAGTGGAATTTTGTTTTTGTCTCAGCTCAGTCCTTTTATTCATCTGGGAGATTTAATTTAATACTCCGGTATTAATGACAGTAAAGCAATTAAACAGTTGTTTCATTCATTTCTCTCCTTTTTTTTCCTTCTCTCTCCCCCCCCTCCATATCTTTATAATTATGTTTTTAAGACTGTAAATGTTTCCAAAGGTATTGCCAAATTTTAAATACTGGATGTTATTACAATGTGTGGGTGGCTTTACCCTCTGTGTTCACAACCTCCAGCTTTTATCTGCCCTGTTTCAATCCTCCTACTAAAAGAGAGGAATCCAGGGAGAAAAAAAATCATTTAGAGGGAAGAAGCTTGATTCCTTTTATGATGATGATGATGATTTTAGTTTAAAGCAAATGTCCATTAGCAGGTAAATCCAAAATAAAGGAGAAAGAAGCTTACAAGCTTGAAGTGGTTAATAAATCAGGCAGGCAGTAGGGCTGTGCGAAGCTTTGGTAGCTGATTCATTTGGGAGGACATTCAGTCTGATTCACCAACTGAATCTCTGAATCCGAACCAAATTGGGAGACTAATTAAAATCTCTGAATCGATTCAGAAAAGCCACTTGCCCCCTTCCACCCAGAGTGAGTCGCACGCACATCCTCTTCAACCTGCCCCCCCCCCACTGGGCAAGCATCAGCAAGGAAGAGCCCCCACTTCTAGTGCTGCTGTGCCTACTCCGCACTCCCTCCTCACTCTCCCAGAGTCCCGCATTCCCCCGTCCTGGCTGGGCAGCATGTCCTGGCCCCAGCCCCAATCCCTCCCTTCCCCTGCCCCATCCCTTCCCCCTGTGCCCACCACAGCACACTAACCAGCTGGAGGCAGCTGTGTCCAGGTGGTGAGGACTGCTGCCCATTTAGTCTCTGTCCGAATCGCTGAGGTGGCACCGAATCTTCAGATCCGATTCGGCTGAATCGAATCAGGACAGTGATTCAAATCTCCAAATCAAATCGCTGTCCCTCTGAATCGTCAGAACCCAAATCTGAAATGAATACTTGCTGCTTCACACAGGCCTAGCAGGCAGGCACTCCTTGGCTCTCATCCTTAGCTCTCATATGAAATTACTCCTGGTGTTTGCTGCTGTAAAGAAGATCAGAATTAGACTCTCTCTCTGCCTAAATATATTTAGGCCAAGAAAGACATTCAAGACATTCAAAAAGTCTTCTGTAGACTATCTTGAGCCTACCCATCTTTTCTGTTGGATCAGAGGGGTGTGAGAGAATTAAGACAAGTTGCAACAGGCACAGGGGAAAGGAAGTGAATAAAAGAAACAGTGTTAAACACTCCATGAGTGCAGTAATTTGCAGCCAGCAGGAGCATGAGGGAAAAGCATAATTTGTGCTTAGCTGAAAAGGGGCATGTTCCAGGTAAGAGGGAGGCATGCCTATGACAAACCCATTTGCATCACATGCTGTTTTTAATGAATATACACAATAAATGCACAGCTGCAGCATATAAGCAAAGCCATCTCAGGCATCTGCAAAGTCCACTGCTCAACAAGCCTTCTAGCCCAAGCTGAGTCAATAGCCAGAAATGCCAAGTACAGCACTAGGCATGGAATAAGGAAGTCAAATGTAGACTGTGACACTCAGCTCCATGAGCTAATCACAAGGCCATCCTAGGCCAGGTATAGACATTGCACATAAACTGCTATAAGTGATCAGAAACTGGTCTACACACGTAACCGGACAGAAGTTCAATGCACATGGACTGGTTTATTGAACTTCCTTACCTGACTTAAGTAAGGTCACTGTACTCCAGCATCCCAGGCTGCTTTGTGGCCCCTCGCTAACATCCTTTTGCAGGGAGACACGCTGGCAGCTCGCCCATGGTCGCTTGCTCCAGTTGAGTGCCTAGCTGGCGCTGTCCCAAGCTCTCACAGAGCCAAGACAGAACAGCCCCACCTCCTGCCTCTGGCCAGATGTGAGCCATGGGCAAGGGGAAAGGGAGCCTCTGCAGCTCTGTATTATTTGGTCTTTATACTATGTCCCTAGGGGTGCTCTACAAAAGGAAGGATTGGGCCCCTCAAAACTCCAGTGAATAGCAGGCGGCAGCAGCAGGCATCCAGTATCTCCACGCTGTGCAGGGAAAAAGGTGCTCTGCAGAAGGAAGGATTGGGCCCCTCAGAGCTCAGGTGGTGGCAGGAGGTGCCTGAGACGATTCCTGCAATCACGATTCCTGCAACTGCGCTGGGCGCCTGCTGCCACCACCTGTCTTCACCGAAGCTCTGAGGGTCCTGATCCTTCCTAATGCAGAGCCCCCCCTGCTCCCACCCCTAGCTGCTGGCCAGGCTGCTGGGCATGCCATGGTGGCCCGTTCCAATGTAGCACTGGACAGTGACGCTTCTTCCCAAACCTTTAATCGTATGTCCTGTTGCCAAACACTCCGACCACTCCAGGTCATTTAACATGAAGTTAGCCTTGTGGCCAAGGACTTGAAGTAGCACTTGGGGCCTCTAGGTTTAAAACCTGGATCTGAAAAGATGCTTCCAGTAGGATGCTAAGCAAATAATTTAGGATGAAATCCAGCCTCTGTTGAAATCCAGGAGTATTTCCATTGACTTCACACTAGGGCCAGATGTCACTCTTGATCTCTCCATGCCTTTACTCCCCATCCATGCCATTGGATTAGTAACACTTCCTATCTTCTCTCAGCCCTGTGTGTGTTTAGATCTTCAAATTATAGGTGTGCGTGGTATCCAGCACAATAGAGCTCTGATCTAAGTCAAGAACTCTGAAGTATTATAATAATAAAAAATATTACTATATTGTGTGTTTGTCTCCCCGTATATCTCACATGTCTTAAAATGCACGTTGTGTTCAAGTACATATATGTCTTATTGGCTTGGATGTGATCATGCTACCCACAAGTGATAAGGTCAGGCAAGTCTTAGGTGGCACAACTCAATTAAGTACAAGTTAAGACTTTATCCCACCCTAGTCCATCACGTTTTGTCTATACCTCATCTTTTATTTTGTGGGGAAACATCTATTTAAAAATTCTTAAAATGCTCTCTTGGCAGTATCCTAGCCTGTTAGAGCAAGATGGCTTTGAAGGTCAACTCTGGATAGGGTCATTATATCCCCTAAGTCTCAAAACATGACATTCTGCTTCCTGGCACCCTCAACTCTCTTCAGTCTCTGGTCACAGAAGAGTGGATTGTCTCAGGGAAGTATAATTATCCTACTTTTCACAGATGGGAAACAGAGACCTGGCTAGACCCATGATTGTACCAGGGTCACACAAGGAATCAAACTCAGGTTTCAGAAGTTCCATGCCAAGCCCAGAGCTTCTTCACCACTGTTTTAAAGACACTGTTTTACCTTTTGCATTTTACCATCTGTATTGTGACTTTTCCTAAAAAGTAGATTTTCTCCATACTTGAATAAAGGAGATCCACGGAGTAGAAAAATAGGGTTATTTATTTGCCTACCTTGCAAGCTCCAATGTGATTGCCATCAACTAATTATATGAGCATCAGTGGTTCTGAACTTTGAGTTTATTGTTCTGTGGGCACACAGTAGCTACCCAATGACACACATGTTTCATTAAACATCTTTCTTCCTACAAGATAAGAGCACAGTTTTATGTCTTAAGTGCCATCATAAAGTTGTGTAGGTCTCCCAATAAAGATGAATTTCCCCTTGCTGTTATTCAGGGGAAAACAGTTTATATCTGACACTAAGTCTTCAATGAAGCAAATATACTTAGTGAACTGGTAACATTTGGTTGAAATGTATTTGTTGCTCTACTGATCAATATATGTCTGCATAAAGGATCAGGTGCCCAGAGACCAGTATGACACAAAAAAAAAACCCCTCTGTCTTCAGGTCTTGCACAGCGTTGCAGGCTTCTGTTCTCGTAAATTCATCCCCTTCCTTCCTGTGTAAGAAGAAAATACCAAGATTACTATAATTGTTACTACTTTATAAATCTTTGGAATAAGGAACAGGTTGTGAACTTTTTCATGTAGGTTTGGAGCCCATCCATGCAATTTCGATTTTAGCTGTTTATGTCATAATTAATTAGCCATGAAGATCCAGACTGTAATTTCCAAGGTGTTACAAATCTTTTCTGCTGTGCATTTAGTGTAATCATTTCATTCAGAGATCTGTATGAGCAGGAGTCGTTCTGCAGTGGTTTGGCCTGTCTTTTCCAAAGAAATAAATGCTTCAGCTGAAGAGACTTGACTTTTCCTGCTATTGGTTGCGTTATGGTTTTTGTACATATTCACTCTCAGAGCCCATTAATGTCTCCCATATGCACACAGACGACTTCTTGGTTGATATCGGGGTATTTGGAAAGTTTCATATGCTTTGCAGACCAAAGGATGCTAGCTCAAAAGGAGTTCTGCAATATTGTTGTGTTGCATTCCTTTATTTCATTTTAATTTGAAATGGGTCTTAACCCAGATAAGAACTTCCCTTCAATTAGATTTTGTCACAGCCCCGGGTTTCAGTCTAGTCCATTACAAAAAACAAAGGAACGTTTGCAAAGCTTAGACAAAGATTTATGTTTGTGCAGTTGGACAATGTTCCTATTCTGGGTTATGGTTTGGCATCACCTCTAATAGTAGAAAATATTAATTTGGTTTATCCACAGAAACTGAGAGTCTGTTGCACACCAGGCAGCTACGCACAATGTTAAAGCTTGTTTGCTGAGAGATCATAGTGAGAACAGCGTAGGATTGGATTTAAGAAGCTCTACCCTGATGTCTGAGGGCAGGAACAATCAGCCGTAGCCAATCTTGAGGCCAACGTGATTCAGGATATGTACTGGCTGTGAACTTTTGAGTACAGCAGCTTGTTTGTTGGTCCAGTCTTGAATTTGTAGGAGTTCCTGAGGGATTGGCCATGTAACAGCCTCAGGCTTTCCTTTAGCAGTTAGTTGCCTGCTTCTGTGTAGCTTTCTGGTCAGCAGAAATTGCATCGCTGAGATGGAAGGGTTCAGCATTTTACAATTGTCAGAGAAAAGAACATTAGGTCTTCCTAATCACTAGTCAATGCAGGTCCCCATGAGTTCCTGAGAGGGAATGGTTGGCCTCTTCTTTTCCTCAAAAATGAACTTCAGGAGAAGATTACAGTAGAAGTTCAACATGAGTCAGTGCCTCTCAGCTCAGCCTTTTTTAGTTAGTTTTATCTATCCTTACTGTGCACATGTCCATGTTATTTAATGTGTTTATGGACTGATGTATCTCTTTCATAAACCTAAACTCCCCTAATGTGCCAGCAACTTGGTAGATCATGACATGTAAATCTCTGGTATAGTGCCAGCAAAGTTACACTCATAAGTAAATTTGACCTACTATCCTTTTCCTTTACACAGTCCCAAAGACCATGCAGTACTTTCTAATTCAGTAGTCTCACCACCCATCCCTTAGGAGGGGGCAACCTGCTCCCCGCCCTGCACTGGCTTGCTTTGCAGGGCAGTGGCTTTAGCTTGTGTATTTGGGGCATCTGCAGGGCAGTGGCTTTAGCTTGAGTATTTGGGGCATTTCTGAACACAGAAATTATCAATAATCTTTGGAGAGGGAGCAGTAAAACATTCCTTAGACCTTTCTTCCTATTCTGTTCCTTGCAGGGATAATATGCCCATCACATTTATTCCAACAAATTAGCATGACGTTGTTTTTGTTTTGTTTTTAAATATGAGGTATGCAAATTTGCAGAAACATGAAGAAGATGATGAATATAGAGGAAGGTATTCCTGATAAACAATCCTAATTAAGGCCCAAATCCAGAGCATCCCCCCCCGCCAAATCTTTATGGAAGTCTTCTTTCTCAGCAATGGCCTTTCAAGCAGGCCTTGACATCATCAGAAGAGGAAGTGTAATGGCCACGTTAAGTGCCAGGCCCTCTACTAAATAGGTGCTATAAGTGTAATGTAAATGTGGTGACCTATAGTATCATATGCAATGCATCTAGATTTCATAGATTTTAGGGCGTTGGGAGGGATCATTGAGTCCAACCCCCTGCCCTGGGCAGGAAAGAGTGCTGGGGTCAGATGACCCCAGCCAGGTGTTTGTTCAGTCTCCTCTTAAAGACCCCCAAGGTAGGGGAGAGCACCACCTCCCTTGGGAGCCCAGTCCAGATTTTAGCAACCCTTACCTTGGAAAAGTTCTTCCTAATGTCTAATCTAAATCTGCTCTCTGTCAGTTTGATGCTGTTGTTTCTAGTTACTCCAAGTGGCACCCTGGTTTGCAGAACATCTCCTATCCCTTGCTACCCCCAACTGTCTTAGGTCAGTCCGATTGCCACACTCGGACTGTCAGTCTGATTGCCACCCTCCACTAGACAAATTATAGGCAACTGCCCACAGTGCCATTGAAGTGTGCCCATCTACAGTGTGCATGCTGTCTCTCTTTCTCCTCCTCTTCTCTCTGTGCCCGTGAAGAAATGAATAGTGATATGTACAACCTGGATTTCTTTATTTAAAAGCCTAGTAGTTAACATTTGTTGCTATGGTATTCCTGTTTCTTTCAAATAGACAGAGAGTGAGCACTGTTGGGGCAATGAAGCATGACTGTATATACTACACCTCCAACATAAACTAGCCTCCCACAAGCCAGCCCACATAGTGTCCAAGTTCCCTGATAATATTGGGACATTAGCAAAACACACACCACAAAATAGACAGCACTACAGACAGTTTCATTGTGTGAAACGGAGTTGAGTTCCTCAAAGACGGCCGTACCTCCACAGAAAGATGGAGCTACCCATGACCTGTAACAGGCTAAAAAGGCATTGTGGTAAATAGGTGCCAGGTGACAAAACCAAGAACCAAGCGAGGAAGAATAGTGAGGCAGCACTAGCTCTGTTAGGTCCATTGGCAATATGGATAAAACCTCCCGTTCATGAAGCGGGTTCAAAAACTGTACTCTTAAGTGTTGCCCCCACCTCATCCCATGAGAATAGGGAGAACTAAGTGATCTTTTAATGACCAGACTATGAAAAGCTATATTTTCTGTAACTGTAGGGTCAGGACATGAGCAGGAGTAGGAGATCTTAGATTATTTTTCAGGCATATTCATCCTGCAGCAAACGCACCATAGCTTTGTCACAGCTAGGCCTCACCTTGTCACACTGTATTGTGTGAATTTGGTGGTCTCACCTATCATCAAGGTAGGACAACACCCCCAAGAAATACTTACGGGCCCTTGTCCTGTGGGGTTTGGTTGCTGTATGCACAATCTTTGATGAGTGAAATGTCCACAATCCTGTCCACAAATAAAGTGTGTGGGTGAAGACAAGCCCAGGACAACAGGTTCACAGCCAACTACCATATTATGAATGAGCAATAAATATTTTAGCCCAAGTCCTTCCCTGACATAAGCCTCATGTCACCTGCAATAGATGGCATTTATAGACACCACACAGTCTTTCCAAAGAGACCTAGCAATTAGGATTCGAAAAGGGCAAATGTTCAACGCTCTCTGAAAAGCTGGCCCTGCAAGTTGAGTGTTGCAAATCTGAGGTACCCCACCAGAAATGAGTTTTGAAATCTCCTCTACAGTGGTCAAAGATTAAAGAAAAGTCTAGAGACATTCATAAAATAAATTTCTATTGGACTCTGGAGTGTTCTCCCACGGATAGTAAAATTCAAATCATTTAAATCATGTAACACCAAATGTATTGTCCAACTCTGCATTGGCTGGGAAGCATGCACTAGCTGCCCTAATATGTCTTTTCCATTTCTAATATCTTGGATCTAAATATGGAAAGCCAAGACCCACCAACACATGCATATATGCTTTCAAGGAACACACCAGCAAAATAAGGGACAGCATTTTTAGTAGGCAGGCGAGTCATAACCACAGGATCCCCCAGACATTCAATTGTGGCTTTGTTTCTTTCCCTCTCCAGCGTTTGTGCTAAGACATTTCCCTCTCAAGTAGTTGCAAGGGCTCAGTTCTTCTATGTCTGATGTCTTCTTGTTTAGTAACTGATTTAAAAAAGAAAGAAAGGAAGAGTGTTGAAGTGCTAGGAGATCAATAGATGCTTTGTCCCCGTGTGAGCCTGTGTTGCAGATTTCAAATAAACGACAAATATTCAAAGAAGGGAAAATAAAGTTTAAGGAGGAAATATGGACATTCATATTCAGACATAACTTATATTTTTCCTCCCACTTAATGTAATGTACTTTATGGAGTCCTATTAAAGAACTTGTCCTTAGTGTGAGAAGAGATTTTTCTAGGTACAGTCTGGGTTTTAAATACAAGTTTTAACTTCTTTTGGAGTCCTGATTATTTTGCAAACATAGCAGAATGACTGCCACAGTGCTAGATTTCCTTTAGGGGCCACTGCAAGTACTTAGAGGGGCTTCTGATCTGTGTACTTTGAAAGTAAGTAAAAACGACTGTTTAGCATGTATTAGTTTAACTCTCTGAATTGTTTGGGATCCTTCCCATTGAAAATAGTAGAAACCAATTGCACTGACTTTTCAGCAGGTATAGAGCTGGGAAGGATCCCAAACAATCACAGTTCCCCTCCTCCATGGATGTTCATGAAGCTATGTTGGTGCACAGAAACTAAGGATTTGGTCCCCTTGGAAACTTCAGGAGTTGGCACATTTCCTTATGTTGTCTAGGGTTTATCTTGCCATAACCATTTCCACGATGGCTGGTATTCATAATTCTTGCTCCTAGCCATGGTTTCCAGTGTTCCAAAATGAGGAATATTTCCTCCAAGAGGAAGCCAGGGCCCATAACTGCCATTGTCTGCCATAGGGATTTAAGGTCTTTTGGGGAGTTGCTTAGCGTTTTACAAGGCCAGGTCCTCAATCAGTCATTAATCATTCCTGGCTGGTGCATTGTTTCAATTCAGGGCTCATTTATTAAAACGCAGGTCCAGATTTTGTCCAGGTTCTCAACCACTAAGGTTAAGCCCTATTTGTAGGGACCTACTGACATCACAATTTTGTGATTTTCACAGAAACTGTGAAATCCGTGGGTCCTCTGCAAAGAAAGCCTGGTCCCATGAAAAAGCATGGGGACCAAAACAATTGCAAAAATGGCCAGCAAGGTATGCGGGGGAGAAGGGAGCTGCAAACAGAAAATGGCAGGAAGCCCTGATGTCCAGAAGTACCGGGAGGGAGGGGAGAGATTTTCATGGCAGAGTGTTGCACTCCCCCACCTCTGATTGGCTGAGGGGCCCTGGAAGTCCCGCCCCTCCCTGAAGATTGACAGATGGCCATCTCTGGGGAGGGATCGGACTTCAGGGGCCCTTTAGCTGGGTTCGGACTTGATGATCCGCTCAGGTCCCCTCTGACCCTATATGTATGAATCTATGAATCTATGAAGTCATGAGCTAATCAGAGGCCATGAAAATGGTGACCGACACCATGCTGTGACCACAAAATCAGGGGGGCTGCCTACTAGTTTCAGTAGGTCCCTATTTATTATTATTTGGGAAGAGAGCCACTGAGGAGAACCAGATGCCACAAGACATTGGGGTTAGAGAGTCCACAGATGTTGCTTCTTTCTTCATGTTCAGGTTACCTTGGCATTGCAAGTTATTCAGTCGCTGGGAGCACGTTTTGTTTTTTTTTTTAACAGAGAGGATATAGGTCTTGCTCAATTGCAGACATTAAATATCGTTGGCACATATTCTTTGAAAACATGTCTAAACCTCACTATCTTAGGCAAAATCCAATTTGAGAAATTCTAGTAATTCTTCCATCTTTTGAATACAGATCCTTCATGACGCAAGCCATGCTGACTTCCACATATAGATGCTGCATTCCAAATCCAACCAGACCTTCACTGGCAGCAGCCCAAACCCTTTCCAGTGGAGCTAGATGAGTTACTGCATCACTGGGCACATCTGCATGAGACATTTACTGTGCAGTTGACTAATTAACTGTGCAGCAAACATCTCAGCATCTACACGTGCATCCCTATTAGGGTGCCAGAAGCTAATAAACTTCACAGCAGGGTTGTCAAGTACAAGTCCTACTCTACTGTGGAGTTTTTTTACTCTGTAGCAGTGCAGGTGTAGATGCTAACTTGGCTGGCTGAGCCACAAGGGTGTTTCAGTGTGGGGGCTGCCTTCCAGCTGGCCCTGTGCTGAATCACCCTTGTGCCCAGCCAGCCCCTTGACCCCAGTCGGAGCTGCCCTGGGCCCCCTGCCATCCAGGGCTGCTCCAACCTGGCTCAGTGGGCTGAAGTCCAGGTGCACATGTAAACTGCGTACCGGGGAGTAATAAACTGCAGAGCAAGCTTTGTAGTTTACTGCTGCACTGTAATGGCACATATAGATGCACCGAGCCAGCAGTTAGTATAGTTGAAGACTTTGTCCCTGTTTGTAGGCAACCTGATCACTCTCCCTAAGCTGGTGTAATACATTTCCTTCCTCTTCCAGACCCTGGCATCGTGTTGTTATGCACTGTTAACAGCTGTTGCATTCTACCCCAAGGGTGGCTGCATTTCATCAGTGCATTGAAGTGATGCCAGTATTTGCAGCCATTGCAAAGCACTTTGGGATCCTTTGGGATGAAAGGTACTATATAAATGCAAATCATTGTGGCTGTTATTGCAGAGGTATGACAGAAGACTAAAGAACACTTTGTCGTCCCCCCCATTATTGTTTTGTAGGATTTCCCCCCCACACACACCCCCAATGCCCCAATAAAATATAAAGAGGCACCGTTGTGGGATGCACATTTTTATGATACAAAATAATGAGCAGAAAGGATTTTAAGCTGCTTTGCTAAATAATTGTGGCAGCCCCAACATTTGTCATGGGAAATATTTAGGTTTGCCCGTCCAACCCTTGTTGCTGGTTCAGTACTTTTTCTCCACGTTTTCTAACGTTCTCGTCAGTCGAAGAATGAGCATGAAGAATGTTTTAATAAAAGTCTAGTCATATGACTATGAATTTAACGCGTCTACCCCAGAACAGTGAAAAACTAACATTCAGCCATTCTGTTTTGCAGTCATCCTTATTTTGATAACACTTCAAGCAAGCAATAGAAATACCAAGTAGCCTCGGGGCAGGGAAAATTAGTAATGACAGAGTGATCCCTAACACTAGAACCCTCTTGAAAACAGAAGTTGGTTTGAAGCTGGGGAAGCCTTGGTAATCAATAGCTGATTGTTTGCATTTGGAGGCCGCTAAGTGCCACTGCAGTTGAGGGTCAGTTGGCATTATAATTATGAACCATCTTTTTCAGAGGTCTGTAACATGCCTGTTTTAATTCACAGACTGCAGATAATGTGCCAGACAAGTTGTCTGTGAGATTTTTGTTTTTCCCTAAAGGAAAAATATATGTGATGGGAGAGGTGGGAGTGAGAGGGAACAGAGAATTGGCACTAAATTTAGAGGCTTTTGCTTTTATTTTTAAATTGCTTTTGCTAAAGTCCTGCTTAGCCTTCATAAACATAAATCTGTAGCTAAATCTTTGATGTCATGCATAGCAATTTAGCCACACATGTCCCACTAAATTCAATGGAAACAGTTCAGCTAAACCTATCAAGCTGATGATGTATGTGTTTATTTTATTTTGCTCAATTAGGGCCTAAACTGAAGCTCATTAAAGTCAATAGAAGGACTCCCCTTGATTTCCATGGATCATGCCTTAGTTAAAATGCCTAGCAGTCTTTCTGATACTCATCCCAAAATTGATCTGGACCAATGTTTGGAGAAGATCTCCCAGTCCAGCCTGAGTAATTCTTGCCTGTCCATCAAGAGGGGGCTTGTTTCCACTGACTGATGAGTACATGCTCTGGCTAGTGCCAAAATGTTTACAGAAGACCAAGCCACTTAAAGTACTTTAGTAGATAAATAGGATTAAATGGGCAGATATTCAACACACAGAAACCTTACAAACAGTGCATTCAACAGAGAAAGCAAGAAAGAAGAAGAGAGTATCTCAAAGGGAACCTCTGTACCAGCTTCTGCTGCCAAATCTGATGTGGAGGCACCATCATGAAACACACCCAGCCCACTAAAGGTCTTGTCTCATGGGACACTTAATACATGTGGTTTTAAAGCTGGGATGTGCTCTGAGCAGTCACCCAGTGATGTTTCCTGCAATCTCTAACACACATATCTCACTGATTGTTAGTCTTAGCCTTGGTGCTGCAGGGAGTCTTGAACCTGCTCTTGCTCAGACCCAACAATCAGCTGATTGTCAAGCATGGTCCCAGCACTGTGCTCGAGTATTGAACCAACCTTCCTTGCCCTGTCTGGAGGCTTGGTATAGCATAGGGGTCTTTGGCTGATGTCACAGCTGGTGAGGACTGCAAATTGCTCCCATTATCTCCATGACGCAGTCCAACCGATGATTGCTGAACACGTTACTTAATACAACCTGGGTATACTTCTCCCACAAAAAATCATTACTTTGCTATGATCTGAGTGAACTTAGCATGTGTTTTATTGCTTGAGCATGTGGATGATCGCATCTTAAGTGTAGTTAACACGTCTTAAGTGTAACGTGATCCTAACTTCCGCTTTACGCACACCAAATTCCCAGAAATGCAGCAATATAGCAAATCTAGACTAGACCTGAGTGCACACCCAGGTTCGCTCTTTGGCTTTATTTCGCAGTGTGGTGCGTGCTCAAGACACCTGGGGACTACCTGGGACTGACCTTTTCTGGGGTTTGATATGCTCAGCAGCACCACCTTCCCAGCACAGAGCCAGGCAGTGTATGTAGATGTCCTCCAAGGCAATAGCAAGACCTTCACCGTATCCTCCCTCCTTTTATTGTTTTAATACTGCTAATTTTTAATTGCATACATCTGAGCATCCCTTGGATTCTGCCTTCTGGATCATTTCAGTGATCCAGACTGCATTATGCAGTAGGATTTTAAGTGGGCATGTCTACACAAGATGCTAAATGCATAGTCAACTAATTTCACTGCGCATTAGCGCAGTAGGCAAAAACCACGCTAATGCACTAATCTGCCACAGAATCAGTCTATGACACATTAGCATCACAAAAACACATGCACCCGTGCTACTTCTCAGTAGCACTGATTCTGGGCATTTAGTACCTGTTACAACAGATACTAAACTTGGTGTGCTATAATTACAATGCATTGATGAACATGTATACAGGGCCCACTGTATGAGGAACCTGGGATTTTGGCTTGCTTTGACTTTATTGTGTGAAGATGGCACAGGTAGTCAGGCTGATGATATGCTTTACCTACAGAAAACTGATTCTTAAAAGACTGGCTGATGGCTTTTTTCTTCTACTGTACAGCAGGGGAATAAGGGGGGTTGCCAGTGTCTTGCTACAGCTGAGGCTTTGCTAGGACATTTAGGTTTCCAGATACCATCAGAAGACAATACTAAGGGCGCGTAGGACCAGATCTTATTCCATCTTTTTGACATTTAAGCAGTGCTTATGAGTCTAAGGGCCAGATCCCATTTCCCCAATCAGATACCTAAGTTGACTTAGGCACCTAGGGCGTTTATACCCATGCTCCGGGAATGGGGTTCGGGAAAAGAGTTGAACGCATTTTAGTTAAAGCGCCCCATTGCCATTTTTCAGCACAGAGACACTAATATAAGTAACGCTGGAGTCTGCTGGAAAGCAATAATTACCACACTCTAGCAAACTCAATTAATCACATCTGCTCCGACACGCTGTAATTACAGCTCACTGGAGCAGCCTTGCTGCATGTGTATAGCCACCCCCTAAACGTGATCCTGTCCCACTCTACGAAAGTTCTTGACAAAAGCTGTAGCGCACCTGCTTTTGCAGCACATTGCCATCTTAGCTATAAGGCTAAGTTACAAAAAGTAGGCAGGAGGAGGAGGAGCCTTCCAATAGTTCATTAATTGTTTTCAGGTGACTTGAGTAGGGTGGAAAAGGTTCCTACTGCCATCAATTTTGACACGGCTGGGAGGGAGTTTCAAACAGGGGGAGCGACATGCGAGGAAGTCTGCCTTCTGTCCCTCAGTGCAGTTTATGTAGTCAGACTGTTATGCAAAGTGAAGTAGAATGTGACTAGGTGACTTAGGTACTTAAAACCGGGGTGTGACCTTTTGGTCTTAGCCACAAATTAGAATTCGGCCCTTAGACACACTGGCTGCATCTGCATGTGCAATTAATGCGATGCAATAAACTCTGGTGCAATTCACACCAGAGTCAACTGCTCCCGGGCGCAGCATTTACACATATGCTCAGGACCGCAGCACACTGAGCCCTGGCAGAGCAACTCTGAGCTGGCAGGAGGCCCAAGGGTGGCAGCAGTGGGCAGCAGAGGGGCTGGCTGGGGCACAAGGGTGCTACAGTTCAGGGCTAGGTGGCAGGCAGCCCCTGCACTTTAGAACTGTTGTGCCCCAGCCAGCCCCTGTCCCCGTCTACATGTGCATTTGATCGCACATAAGTACTCAACTATAAGACATACAAAAAACTAGAACTCTTGGTTCCAAAATGATTCCTTTTATTAGACCAACTGGAAAATGGCAAGAAAATTGTCCTTTTCTGCAAGCTTTGGGGTTCAAAGTCCCTTTGTCAGGCTCTGGGAAAAGTGTAGCTGGTACAAGATGGTAAAAAGTCCCCATAGGTAGGAAATAAACTTTGTTTTTGCACAGAGGGAGCTGAAGATGGAAGTCTGGGGGTCCATGAGAGTGTGACTATAAGATAGTACTCTTAGGGACAGTACTATCTTATGGCAGAGTTAATCTACTGTGCCCTAATGCCAGCGCATGTGTAGACAGTGGCACTTTACTTCAGAGCTAATTAGTCAGCTCCGCAGTAAAGTGCACATATAGATGCCCCCACTGAGTATCAGTTAGGTGCCTGCTAGGTGGATGTTGCTTAACAGGCTTGATGCAGGTCCCATTAAACTCAGTGGAGAGGCTCCCCAGTGATTTGATTGAATGCTGGGTCAAGCCTAGTGGTATAGAGGGTAGTAGACGAGTGCTGTTTACAGATACTCTGCATGCAAACAGCAGCCGTAGTATGCCGTTTACGGCCACACAGTACATGCAAACATCAGCAGTTTCCACGTCTCTGAAATGGGAACAACACTAGCCACCTCCTGGGCTTCCGAGTTTTTAATGAGTGAAGTGTTTGGACAGCTCAGATTGAAGACAGCGCTCTAGACGTGTTTGCAGGCTCCAGGGATTTGGATGAAATGGGACCCAGATCTGAACCACCACTGGATTTCGTTTCCTGAAACCCAACCCTGATCAATGAAGTTTTGCAAAACAAAAAACAACCCCTGGTTTTGTTCACCTCACTGCACACTAATGGGGCCCCTTGTGGTCTGTCAGCAGCAGCTCTGAGACAAGCCAGAAGGGAGCCTCCCTCTGGCCAAGCTATTAGGAGCTGTACTGAGCTCTTCTCAGCTGGAAGTCACTCTTGCATATCTTCCATTTTTAATGCAGCATGGTATTGTAGTGGCCTCTGCTAGCTTCCCCAGGGCAGCTAAACGCATAAAACAGGCAGAGGCAGATCTGCAAAATAGCGACACTTCCTCAGTCCTTGAAAGCAATGAAGAAGATGTATGGTGAGGCCGAGATGCACTGTTTTCACATGACACTGGTACTACTATTCTTGCCTTCCTATATTCTTGATTGAATTACTTTAAATTCAACCCAGCCCCTTCCTCAAAGTGAGTCATGCTGCTCTGCTTTGTAAGTCATTTGAGCTCCTTGCCAATATAGCCCTTTCCCCTGTTATGCTAAGTAACTGGTAAGTCTCTGGTAAGGGCGGTTGGATCCTTATGCAAGTGGTTATTACTGCCGTGCAAAGATGCTGCAGCCAGAGGGACCGAGGGAAGTTAGACTATACCCAAAGACAATAAATGAAGGCATCCCCCCTACTCAAATAGCAAACCACCTCAGCTTATTGTTGGTCAGTGAGCATTTTGTTCTCCATGCAGTACATTTTTCCCCTCTCCAACAATAGCCATTATTTTTGCCCATCCCCAGAACAAATATAGCATGTCCTCTCTTCACATTACAGAGATGGGAAACCGAGGCAAATAGGTACAGGACAACATTTGAAAATATAGCTGCCCAAGATTAGGCATCCATGTTTTATGGGAGGGTCTGATCAGAAGTTGTCTCATTACCCCATTTGACTTGTCATCAAAATCCAGCTTTTTGGACATTTCTCTTGTCTATCATCAAGCACCCATGTTTTACAGTTGCACATTAAATGACTTTTCCAGAAATCAGTGTAAATGTCAGGGATTCCCGGATCTCAGTCCTATGTTCAGACCATTCAGAGATGATCCAAAGCCCACAGGAATCAATAGGAAGCCTCCTATTGATACAATGGACTTCAGAGCATACCATTAGACTGCATCTTACTTTTTCTGGATGTAATCCCAGGAGGTGTTGAGTGCTGTCTGAGCAGTGCTGAAGCCAAGAGGAAGGAAAAAAAAAACCTTCAGGGTGCTTAACCTGTCAGGAGCACTCAGCACCTTGCAAGCTCGAGCTGTGAGTCATGCTTCTCTTGTTTAATAAAAAAAAATTGCTTTGGGGAAAGAAAAATCCCTCCCCAAAATATGTTATCTTTGAAAAACCAATCTGCCTTTGCAAGACAGGCTATAATTGAATCCCAGCTGAATGCAGTTGCTATTGGGGTGAGGTGCCAACGTCATGAACAGCATCTGGGAAGCCATAGAGAACCACAAAGTGGGGATGCATAAGGCAAAGAGCGATTTAAAAAAAAAAGAGAGAGTGAGACAGACACCGAGACAGAGAGAAAGCTAAAGAGAACAGTTGAGGCTAGAATAGCAGCAGTGGAGAAAATGGCAGATAAGCCTTGCTTCTCCAAAAAATCTCAGTTTGACAAGCAATGATGACCCCTCTGCATCTTTGTTCATCTTCATACCCTGCTTGCAAGTATTAGCCCTTGATTGTTTACTTCTTCTCCCCATCTCTCCAAGGGATATGATTCACACGTTTTCAGATTTATTTGAGCAAAATGCAATAAATACCCTGCTTCTATTTTAACTGCTGGAATGTAGCCAGGGTTTTTAATGAATCTGGCCTGTGCTATTGAAGTGGTCCAGGATCTCAAAAGCTCTGGGCACTGTTAGATTATACACACAGACACACACACATATCTCCCCCCACCTCCCTTTCCCTTGGGGCTCTATGAGTCACACGCGACTGCAGGTTTTTCAGCTTCAGCTCTGGTTAAAATTAGCAAAAGCCTTTATTATTCAAGCAGAGGAAGGATTCCTATTACAGCTGCTGAGAATTGCTATATTTTTGTTGGATTTGCTGCACCACCCTATTATAGTTTGGTCTTATCATCTGTGTTTCTTTGTTTTCCTAAAAAATAGTAGCTGGGTTTGGTCCTGTCAGTGCTGCATTTGAATTAATGGGGCAGGAGGATCATTGCATTAATTTGTAGTTGGACCACCATGTTTTTTTCTATACAATCAGCATCCTTGAGGTTGCAGCCTTTCATACAATATTCTTTAGCACTCGGAGCTCTGCTGATGAAAACACCATCATTTGAAAACCCAATATTCCTGAAAAAAATATTTTTTTAATGGCTTTAAACAAATACCAAATGTCTTGTTTTAATCCCGAGGGCTGCCTACCTAATGACAAGGGGAGGAAGGGGACTGACCTGAGAACTTACAGGTGCTGAGTGGCTAAACATGAACCCCAAGTGCTCGATTAAATCAGCTATAATCTTCACACACACCCACAAGCACACAAACTATGATTACGAGTGCAAACACCATTTTTTTGGGGGAAAAAGGCAGGGGCCTCATAAATAAGTTAATAGAAAATATTGGTTTTTGTTTTTTTCTAAAATAATCAGTGGAATTCATACAAACAAACTGAATATTGTCTGGTTAATACATTGCCAGCTTCTGATGGCTTTACCAACTTCACCAGGACGACTCAAGGTGTGAAGTTTCCAGCCACCAGGAGGAAGAAAATACAATCTAACCACTAAGGCTTGTCTTTGAATACAGGACTTTATAGCCTTCTCAGTTCCTAGGTGCAAAGTAAAGCTTTACTGTTATAGTAATGTTATTGTAGTATTGCTGCTCCATGGCCTGTGCCAACTGAGTGGTGGTCTCAGTCCAGTTATGAGCCAATATGTGTCCACAGTACAAAGTCAGTCTCCTGTGAAGGAATAATAGACCTACTTGTTGTTAGTAGTAGCAGAGAGGCCAAGGATAGACCGGTCATGAAAAGTGGATGACCCTCTTTCCCCAGGAGCAAAGCAGAGACATTTTGGTGGGGCAGCATGGAAAATCTGACTCTGCCACTGTGCTGTGCATCATTCTGTGGGTAATTCTGTGAAGCAGTAAAATTCACGAGGAAGATTTTGTTTTGGAAAGATGATAAAGAGAACAAACAAAAGACAGGAAATTAAAATTTATGTAAACATAGTGGTTCCCAGAGCCACTATAAATGAGCCACATTGCACATATAGATGAAGGCATAAAAGTTAATACCATGCACTGCAATCCCAAGCACTACATACGTACACCTGGGACCAAGTTACATTTGCTACAGGACCCATCATTTTGAATGTTTTGACTTTTACGCTTTTAAGATCTCAAACATAACATTGTGCTGAGGTTCAGATGGGAATAGAGCATTTTTTTGTTGTTTTGTTTGAAACAGGAGGGATTATTTGTACTGAAGGAGTCACAAATAATAGTTTGCTATATTACAAATATGGTAAACCAAAGCCGCGCTGTTGGTAGCCAAAGGGTTTTTAAATAGTCTTATTGAGAAGTTCTCTATATAACCTGATTTAGTACCAGCAAAGCAAGATCACAGGGATACAGAACCAACCAAATTCTCCTTCTCAGGTAGGGTAGGATGCATTAGAACAATAAATTACAATGCAAATGACATTGATCTTCTCTAAGTAAATGTGGGAGTGCTGGAGGGGATGGCAATGATCAGAGCTTCCAATCTGAAATAACTAGGCTGCCTGGAACCACAGAATGAAGCCTATGAAGCAGTCAAATCAGCTTGTTATTTTTTTCAGGTGACTACACTGGGTTTGATTCACCTTGTACAGGTGGGAGTCTATACAAGGGGGAAAAACAGCAGCAAGCGGGCCTGTTTTGTTCAATGTCTGCATTATGGACAATGCTTTCCAGTGTAACCCTAAAAATGGCATGCCAGGCTGCTCTGGTTGCCCACTGGCTAAAGCTGGCTGGGAAACAGGGTTTTTTTTTCTTTTTTGAAAAAAAATAAATCCCTTTTTTGGCTGGAAATTTCTAACATTTGACATTTCTCAGCCAGCTGCCGTCATGCCTAATACAGGAAAAAAAGGTTGCCGGGATATCCACGCCATGGACTTTTTTACCGAAGGCATAATGCAGAGCAGCCCCCAAACCTACTTTAACTGATGCCTAGGACCAAACCAGCCTGAAGGTGCCTTTGATCTTTCCTACAGTCTTATCGCAAGCACAGCCAGAGCAATTAAAAGTAGAAATGGGAGGCTAACTGCTTGTCAGTAGTGGTAGTCTGTGCATACAAACCTGGGATTTGTAGCTGAACCTCCACATAGGTGTTCTGCCAAGAAGGGAAGAAGACTTTAACTGAGATGCTGTCTGCAGTGCCTGTCTGCTCGAGATGCAAGAGCCTGCATGAATTAAGCTTCTTTGGAGTAGCCTGACAAAAAAGAGAGAGGCAAAGCAATTGTGGGAAGAGCCTAAAAATAAAGAATGGAGGAGAGAGAAAGAATGAAAAAAAGGTGATAAAGAAAAGAAGCTAACGGGGGGTGGGGAGGGGAAGGAAATATGGCCTAGTGTAGGGAAGCACGAGGTAAGGATCAGGCCAGCTGCTGAATCTGGTGCCAGCTCTGCCACTGACCTGCTAGTGACAATTTGGATCTGTTTCTTTCCCACCCCACTGCCTGTTTAGAAGCAGGGGTTGCTTCTGCATCTCGATGTATCCACGGTCTGGTCCAATGGGTCATCGGT